>NC_056729.1:1576826550-1577448555 GCF_019279795.1 Protopterus annectens
TAAATGTCAGAAGTCTGGTTAATAAAGTTCATTAACTACAGGCTATGCTATCACATTATTCCCTAGAAACAGCCATCCTAACAGAGACCTGACTTAAACCCCATATCTCATACAACGAACTTACACCTACAGGGTATAGTATAGCAGACAGAAATTACAAAAGAGGAGGTTGTGTAGCTATACTTTTCAAAAACAGCCTAGCTGTGACACCTCTAAATCTACAAATATCTACCTCTACTAATACTGACCTACTTCTTGTCAAATTACAAATTAATGCTAACAAGCAGATAACTATAGTAGCCATTTATATCCCACCAGGCAATGATATTTCCACCACTGAACACATCCTTCAAAGTATCTCTAATAACATCACCCAAAAAAACTATTATCATGGGTGATCTTAATACTGACTGGTTTACCTGCAACTCTTACAAACCTAGTAACCACATTAATCTCTATGGCTTCTCACAAATTATCCAGTTCCCTACCAGAATAGACAACAATCTAACAAGTGTGCCACTCTCAACTGGGCCTTAAACAAACAAACCCTTCCATTATCAAAATGTTGGCCATTTATCAGACATCAGTGATCACATACTTACCTACCTAACTACCAAGGCAACACATGAATCCTACTAAGCACACTAGATATCGTCAAATCCGTAATAAGAAATACTTTAAACCACAGGAACTAATATACACTCTAAAATACTGTAACTGGAGCCCACTGAAGAATTTACCCTTAGCTGCAGCAGTTGAACATTTTAATAATATCTTCAATATACTCAACAGTACGGCACCCCCTCAAACAGTTCATGTCAAAGCAAATTCTGCCCCATGGCTTACTTCTGAAACAAAAACCCTCCTTAAGCAAAGGGACAAGGCCTGGATCTCCTGGCATACTAGCAAAACTATACCAGATTGTATAATTTAACAACTCAGAAACAAAGTTAAACACCAAATCAAGCTAGACAAAAAAAACTGTTATACTAATATGCAAATTAAGTATCAAAATAACCCACAACAATTCTGGGCTACAATCAAAAACATACTCAATCCTGGACAACCACAACACCTCCCCCACCTTACCAAATAACTCGGAAACCACAGCTGGACAGTTTAACAAATACTTTACAGAAAGCATTTTTGCACTAACCAGAGATAACCCAAACAACCTACAAACAACTAACAATCTAAACATTAATAATACCTCCTTGTCATTTCAACCCATTCCCACCAAAACCATAGAAAAACTCTTAAAAAAATTTAAGCCAACTACAACTCCAGCTGATAACTTGCCAGCAGAGTTCCTAAAAATTGCAAGTGAGGCTATATAGTATCCAATATCCATACTGATTAACTGCTCCATTTCTAAAAACTACAAACCTACCATCTGGAAAATTTCTTATATTATCATGCTCCTACATAAAGTTGGTAAATCAACTCAGCTAACTAATTATCGCCCCATAGCTATGCCATCCCCACTTTCAAAACTTCTGCAGAAATGTATATATTCCCAACTTATGAGAAATCTCACATACAATAACTTACTTGCCATCTCACAACATTGATTTACACCATGCCATAGTACAACCACTGCTCTACTTAAATACAAACATGAGGGAAACAGTCTCATCAGTTTTCTTAGATATGTCTAAAGCCTTTGACATGGTCTCCCACAACACACTTCTAACTGCTCTTGCAGACCTAAAGATACACTCATGTGTCTCATGATTCCATAGTTACTTAACAGGTCATTAGCAGGCAGTTAAGCGGCAATATGACCTCTCCACACTTCTCCCTATTACCACTGGGGCCCCACAGGGATCCATACTTGGCCCTCTTCTCTTCAGTATGTTCACTAATAACCTCAACTCTGCCACCTCACTTGCCACCATTATCCAATATGTAGATGATTCAACATTAATATGTGCAGCTCCTACCATGCAACAACTTCAGCACAAAACACAACAGTTCTTTACAGAAACTGAAACATGGCTGGCTAACTCCTAGCTTATTCTCAACCCCCAAAAAACAAAACTTATGATCTTTCAACCTATTAGACCACTAGATTCCCCCCACAGTTCTATATCACACAGTTCTATATCACACTAACAAAATAATCACACCTGAACCATCCATCAAACTACTAGAAGTCATTGTAGACGATAAGCTAAGATTTGACTTGTATATACCACAAACAATTAAAAGTCCCCAAAAAAATGGGCACCCTTTACAAAATCCAAACATTTTTAACAGACTCCTCAAGAACTGCCATAGCAGAACCCACCTACTAGCAACTCTATTATACTCTTCACCCATCCTTATCAACCTCAAAAAAAACAGACTTACATAAAATGAGTACATGCCATAACAAAATAGTTAAACTTACTACTGGATCATTACACAGGTCACATATCTCTGTCTAGCCCTCAAAAAACTCTCCTGGCTTGAAATACATCAGCTTCTTGCATACAACCAAAATTAATCATGGCCCACAAATACTCTACAACCCCCCAAAAAAAGCCTCCAGCTCTCCAAAGCTTACAACCTTACTCTAATACTCGAACACTACGGTCATCAAATAAATCTTTATTACAAGTCACTAAAACTAACAACACTGCAAGAGACTCCTTATACTCTTCCTACATCTCAAAAACCTGGAACTCCCTCCCCCATAATATTAGAGCCACTGACACACACCAGTTGAAAAAACTACTCAAAAATTATCTGACATTTGGCTCTGTTCATGCAACACCCCTTGGCTGATCTCCTGTTATCATAAGTTCACTCTACATTAATTATTCAGCCTGTCTCTTGGACAATGATCTTATTTGTTTGTATTATGATTTTACTTTTTTTTTTTAAATGTGTGATAAATCTAGAATTATTTTCCCTTTACAAATGTAAATTAATTCTCATAGGTTCTCTGTTAATATTATGTTAAGTTCCATATCTGATGTATCTATTACACTTGCTGTATCTACTGTAACCTATGTTGTATATATTGTTTGTCATCCTGTATTTACTTTTACTAATGTTGTATGTACTGTCACTTTTTGTGGAGCTTTTCTCCCCGGGCCTCCACTGAAAAAGGGCTCTGCCAAGTCAAACTTTTCCCAGTAAAATGTAAAATAAAATAAAATAAATAATAAACTAATCGCCAAAACAACAGCTGGAAACCAAGGTAAATGCAAATATTCTCAAAACCTTGGAACTTCTTCAGAAACAAAGACATTCCACAAAACTCCCCTTCTTTAAACAAAATTTCCCTCCAAAACTACCTAATCTCCAATAGGATTCAACATTTAAAAGGTGTCACTGTTACCATCATTTCCTGGAAGTAAAAAAAAAAAAAACACTGGTGTATATTACGTTACCAAACTTTTAAAAGTTCGAATGTCATATGGTTGAAGCCATATGATCAAACTTTTAAAAGTTCATGAAGCAAAAAAAAAAAATAAACAGAAAAAACCTACCTGACCATTTTAAGCAAGGGGGGCAAGCTACCCTGCACCCCCCACACCCTCCACTCTAAATATACCAACTCTGAGATCGCACTACATTGCAGGAAAGGGAAATTTTCCCATTCTGCACTGTACGAAGATCTCCGTTGAAACGTTCAAACTTTTAAAAGTTCGATTATATGGTGTTGACCATATGACGGTCGAACTTTAAAAAGTTTGATAAAGTAATATACACCAAAAAAAAAATAATTATCTTAACTGGTTGCCATAGTGATATATATGCTATATTTACAATGTCTTAACTAAATATTTGAACAAAAGTTTTTTGCGTAATGCCATTAGGAAATTTAAAAACTAGCAAACCTTTTGGTATCCGTTTAATTTCCAAGCACCTTTGCAAATACAGAACTTGATACTGTAGTGCTTTAATTTTTAACAACTTTTTTTTCTAATTCAGAAATGAAAGACTTACAGTTAGCAGTTGGAACCTGGATTTCATTTAGGCCATTCGAGTTCATTGTAAATTCGTTCCCAGAAAAAGTATTAACATCCAGAACCTGCACAAATTTCAGTAAGGACACACACACACACACACACACACACACACACACACACACACACATATATATATATATATATATATATATACATACATATACATACATATACACACACATGTATGTATAGGAGCGCTACAGTATCCTGAAAGCCCAAAATCCTGAAGACCAAATTCCTGAGACAAAATCCTGAAAGTTCAAAATACTGAAAACTCAAAATACTGAAAACATACAGGATACCAGCATTTACTATATTCCAGCAAACGTACATACAGAAATATATTACCCTTCAACTATATGCAGGGGCCAAGCACCCCTGCACCTCCCACACCCCCTGCTACTTAAATATATCAACTCCAAGATTGCACTTCACTACATTAAGTGCAATCTTGGAGTTGATATATTTAAGAAGCAGGGGGTGTGGAGGGCACAGCCCCTACATGGGGGGGGTGCATGGGGGCTTGCCCCCTGCTTATACTTGGAGAACAGTAATATAGTTTGTTTTATTTGTTTCTGTATGTAATTGTGCTGGAATATAGTAAGTGCTGTATCCTGTGTGTTTTCAGGATTTTGAACTTTCAGGATTTTGGTCTCAGATTTTGGCTTCCATATATATATATATATATATATATATATATATACATATATATATATATATATACATATATATATATATACATATATATATATATATATATATATATACATATACAATATACTCATTTTAATTACATCAATAAAACCTTTGCTTTCAGTTATATTCTATACTAACCCCATATTTGATAATTATTTTTCCAATTTCACAATAATTTCTTTCATCCATAACCTCACTATTAATGATCACATCCCAATCATCTGCATACAGAAACATGGGAACATAACCAGTCAAGCGATCATGGGGACCATAAAAATGCCCAGCCATATACACATTTAAGCAGACAAACTTAAAAGTTCTTGCCACCCTTTTAAGCCATTTAATACTGATCTCCTTCTAAATTGAGCAGAGCTGAAATAACCCTTGTGCAAATTTGTGCCTACCCATCTAGTAAGCCAAACTAGCCTTACAGGTAGCTGAAGTAGCACTTTGTTTGATCTGCAGTGGTAACTTATTCTATAGGCTAGAAATACATTGCTTTAGGATCCTCTTTCTCCAGTGACTCTTATTTATTGATGTAGGTTAAAGTTCTTAGTGCAGACGTTTGCACAGGCACCGGTTTTGCAAAGAAAAAGGAGGGCAAATAGGACTTAATCTTTCATGGCTTGAAAAGTGAGACACGGGTAACCTCACAGCAACATGTAGGCTAGAGAGTATAGGGGGTGGGTCTGTCATAATGGTTGTCTTCACCTCATATACCCAAGGTACAGAATTTGATTCTGAAGTTGAGTTATTGGCTAGGTTTATAATGGCCAATCAGTGCAGTTAGCCTATGAGGAAAGTCATGTTAACCTATCACAGTAGATAAAGGAATCAAGACCTTATATTTTCCTGGTTCAAATCTTTGCCACCTTTACAGTTTAGTGACATGCTTGGATTTGCTCACACCAAAAATGGCAATATACTTGTTTGATAAGTAAAGGGTAACAACAAATCAACTTCTTTACTATTTTGCCTTCAAGCCATATTGTCTAATAATGTCCCACATTCTTTCCAGCTCAATACTATCATAAATATTTTTTTTGTAAACACTACATAGGTTCATAGGTAGGTACTAAGCTATTGGCCCAAGGGCCTACATAAGCCTAGCCAACAAGGTTCCCTGGCTTACGCCACCCAAGAAAGTTATTTTCCTGTGCCACTGTCGAGCAGAGACACAGGAATGATCCCCAGGGTGTATTCCCTATTTCCCATCCACTCATCAAGATTTTTCTTGAAGAGTGCTAATGAAGAACTTTGCTTGACATAGATGGGTAGCCTGTTCCAGAGTATGGGAAGTCTCTGGGACAGGAATCTATCCTTCCAGCATGTCCTGTTTATTGTAGTGACAAGGTTTAGGTCCCTAGAGTGTGTAGCTCGGAGGGATTGGGATTTCTTTAGGTGTAGCATGACCAACAGCTCTGGGTTTGACATAGCTTTATATGTTAAGCAGGGATCACCTCGGAGTAGGCGATATGCTACGGAGTAAAGCTGGAGTTTTTTGAGGCAGTCAGTGTAGGGCATTTGTTTGAGGCCAGTAATCCTCTTTGTGAGGTACTTCTGTGGCCTTTCCAGCTGCTGCAGATGTCTTGTGAGGTACATTCCAAAAGGTGTGTTGTACTCTATAATGGGTCTAATGAGTGTCGAGGAAAGGGGAACAATGACCTCTTTTTCCCGGATGAGAACCATTTTATGATGAGGTGCGCCACGTAGAAGGACCTCCTGACTACTGTGGCGATGTGACTGTCAAAGGAGAGACTACTGTCCACCTGGGTCCCAAGGTCTCTTATCACGCATTCGGTGTTAAGTAGATTGCTGCCTATGTGGTAGTTCATGGGTACAGAGTTTTTACCAAAGGGGATGACACTGCACTTTTTGGCATTGAGCTTGAGGCCATGGCTCTGACACTAGGCATCTGTCTCAGCGATGCCCTTCTGTAGGATGTCCACGTCATTTGGTGACTTGACTATGGCTCCTAGTTTGCAGTCATCTGCTAACTTCGTTAGCCAGGGGCCTTCTGTGTTAGCCTGTACTTCAGAGAAGTAGATACCAAACAGGAGAGGTCCCAGGACGGAACCCTGTGGTACTCCACTTGTCACTGGTTTAAGGTCAGATTTGGAGTCAGCAACTTTTACAGAGTGGGTTCTGTCAGTGAGCCAGTTGGCAACCCATCTTGTGACGTAAGGTGAGTTAAGCTATAATTCCAGAATGGGGGATGGTGTTGAAAGCCTTGGCGAGGTCAAGATAGGCTGTGTGAACCACCTTACCCTCATCTACGGCTTTAGTGACTGCCTCAAAGAAGTCGATCAAGTTCAGGAGGCATGATCTGCCTTTCACAAACCTGAACTGGGTGGGATCCAGAGTTTGGAGGTTACCAATGTCTTTGTTTATGAGTTCCACGATGATACGTTCCATGGCCTTGCAGACCAGGCTCGTCAGGCTAATAGGTCGATAGTTCCCAAGATCAGTGGTGGCTCCCCCTTTGTGGAGTGGGATAACTGTTACTGTGCACAATTCAGTGGGCACAAAGTCTGATGTGAGGCTATTATTGAACATGGTGCTTAAGTGGGGAGCCTGTTGGTTCTGAAGTTCGAGTAAAATGCAGCCTGGGATGTTGTCCGGTCCTATAAATGCTGTGTTTTTGGCTTTAGAGAGAGTGCAGCTTTTACCTGCATAGTTGTGATTACAGGGACTCTGCATTCTTCCTGTATAGATATGGGCCCTTTAGGGGGTGAGAGGGAGGTAAAGTTAGCACTGAACCTATCTTCCAGGATGTTGGCAAGATCAGTTGGTTCTGTAATTTTCTTGCCTTTGTGCTGTAACTCAGAGCAGATCTGGGTGTTGCCATTGAGTATTTTGACATAGCTATAGAATGCTTTGTGGTTGTCCTTGGAATTGGTGGCGATTTTGTTTTCGTAGCTAGCTTTGGAGGCTGACCAGGGAGCTCCTCCACTCATGGGATTTTACTCTCTTTTGCAACAGTTTCTTCCTTCTGTTGTACAGTTTGTTTATGGCAAGGGACCACCAGATTGGCTTCCTTTTTTTGGAGGCTAGCCTCTTGGTTCTGTTTGGTATACCACGATCCATGCGCTTGTGTAAGTGCTTATAGAGTGCATTTGTGTAGGATTCTGCAGGTGTAACTGTGTTGTCCATCTGCATGGGTGTCATGAAGTTCAACACTTCTGTCTTAAGAAGCAGGAAAATGGTTTCCTTAATGGGGGGTGGGGGCAGGATGTGGATATCAAGGGTGATTAGCTTATGGTTGGATTGGACCAATGAGGAGCTGACTTCAGGTGTGGAACACTGGTCACTCATGTTGGTAATGACTACGTCTAGGATATTGTTGCCCCTGGTGGGGGTGTGGATAAGTTGATCCAGGGCATTGGAGTTTATGAATTCCAGGAAGCGTTGAGTGAAGGAGTTGGTACATGAGTAGTTTTCCCAGTTAATGGTGGGGTAGTTGAAGTCACCCATTATTAGGGTGTTTGGTTGAACCCTAATATCTTCCAGTACATCAAGAAAAGAGGAGTGGGAATTCTGGGGCATGGTGGGGGATCTGTAGCAAGCTACAATTTGGATTGCAGTTTTGCCCAGAGTTAGTTGCACTTGGATAACCTCAGATGCATTATGCTGAGCAACTAGCCTGGAGGTGTGGATATCTTTAATGAATATGGACACACCTCCGCCTTTGGTGTTTCGGTGCAGGTTGCATGGCCGAAAAGTGTGGTATGAGTTATAGCCTGGTAGTGCAGGGGTGCTCTCTGGAGACTTGAACCAGGTCTCAGTCACTGCACAGATATTGATGTTCTCCATTTTAAGGAGTGCCTCGAGTGGGTGCATTTTGAGATTTAGACTTCTAGCATTGAGTAGCATTACCCTCAGTTTTTGCTTGCCTGTTCCTGTTATGATGGTGAATTTGTTATTTGAACCTTGCCTAAAAAAGGCACTACAGGGGCAGCAAGAGCCTTAGCCAGTATCCGGAATCCCAGGGGGCGACAGGTGCAGGCCATCTGTGGCAAAGCATCGTGGTCTGTCGACTATGTCATCCCAAGCAGACAGATACTGGATCTCCTTAGAATGACACGAGAAGCTTAGCCAATTGTTGAGGTCAATCATTTTGTCCTTGTACTGCTGTATCATTCTGGGTGATGGCAGAATGCTGCTCATGGCTAGTGTCATACCTGCCTGGGCTACAAGATCGGTAAGTTCTTCCATGTCTCTTTTCATGTAGTCCAGGGAGGTACGTCTCACATCATTCACACCAACATGGACAATGACAGAGTCATATTTGTACTTGTGGATTGACCTGAGTGCGTGGGTTATGTGGCAGATCCTGGCACCAGACAGGCAGCTAACAGTAACCTTTGCCTTGTTTAGTCTGGTGAGTGGGACATCAGTGTGCCTGACTATAGAGTCACCTATGACAAGTGTGTTGGGTATGTTGTTTTGCCTTATTGGCTGTGGTTGACTGGCACATGAGTCTGTGGGCTATGTGTCATTTGGGTTGTGTTGGGGGATGGAGGTTGTTTGCGTTTCTGCTTTGGAGGTCTCTGTTGCTTAGGCAGATTATTATTGAGAGCCTCCGCAAATGTTTTTGTGTTGCTATGTGTGAATTTTGGTGGTGTAGATTTAGTGAGACTATGTGATGACTGTGGTGTGGTGCAAATGTTTACCTTCTCCTCATGACTGTCAAGTTCAGTCTTGGTTGGAGAGAGCTTTACCTCCAGTTTGGCTAGATAAGTGCATCTCTCACAGGTTGTAGTGTTGGGTGGTAGGAGGAGAGGGTTGTCTGTGTACATGAGGCAATTTCTACATTGCCTCAAGATGCCCAGATTCATCCGATAGACAGGGGAGAACACTGGATGCTGACCCTTGGACATGCCTGAATAAAAAACTATTTTCCTCTAGATAAGTGAGGAAAGTGAGTACAAGAGCTGTTTTTCTCTAAGCAAGTGAGAAAAGCAAGTACAAAAACTGTTTTAATCTAGGTAATGAGTGCTATAGTAATTAGTAGCTTATTTAGTGCTTACACATTCTGAACAAGTGCTGAGCATGAATAAGCAAATTTAAGTGCTAAAACTAAGACTCTGTATCTGCACTAGACGAGTTAAAGGACAGAAACAAGTGCAGATGCAGGCTTTCAAATCAAAAAGTTGAGAGATGGAAGAGATTGCCCAAATGGCCATTCTGTACAGATGGGTTCGGAGCCGATCCTCGGCTCTGACTCGGCACGCTATACTATAGAACGAAGTCTCTTATTGGCTGAGCCTCCTCATATCCCAGGATGCCCCACTACTGCTTCCCCAGATCTTGTTTGTCCGCACACATGCACACACACATAGACTGTTGTTATAAGATTGCCAGGTGTTTCAAGAGAGGAAAAACAGCTGTATTCGGACCGTTCGGTCTCTTCTGGCCTCCAAGGCAGGGGGAAGGAGGGTGGTTTATTAGGAATGTAGGCGAGATGGATCCTATACATCTAAAGTTATGGTAAGTACATAACTAAAAGATGTAATGTGATCCTATCTCGCCTACATTCTACAGATGGGACAGCGTCCTAGCACCTAAATCCTGGGTGGCTCACTGGAAAAGCGGTCCGAGAACCGTGGAAGGAAGCTCGGCCCCTGGATGCCACATCCAATTTGTAGTGAGAAATAAAGGTATGTAGAGAAGACCACGTAGCAGCTGCACAGATGTCATTAATAGAGAGCTTGGAATGAAAAGCTGCCTAAGTGGACATAGCCCTGGTAGAATGAGCTTTCACAGGAATTGTAAGCTCTTTATTTGAAATGCGATAAATATGACTGATACAGTCTCTGATCCACTTGGCAATAGTGACTTTCGTGACGGCTTTGCCCAATTTATTGTCCGAAAAAGACACAAAGTTGATCTGATTTTCGTGCTTGGTGTGTCCTATCCAAATAGAAACGTAATTGTCTGTGCACATCTAAGGTGTGAAAAGTATACTCAGCTCTGTCTGTATACTTAGGGAAAAAAAACGGTAATTCCAGAGATTGTTGCAAGCAAAATTTAGAACAAACCTTTGGTATAAAGGATGGGTTTGGTCTTAGAGAAACTCTATCCTTGTGAAACATCAGGTATGGTGGATTGATGCGTAAGGCTTGAAATTCTGAAACTCGCCTGGCTGATGTGATAGCAACTAGAAGGGCAGTCTTCCAAGAAAGAAATTTCAAGTCACAGGTTGCTGCCGGCTCAAAGGGGGGAGCGGTTAATGCGCCTAACACTACGTTAAGGTCCCACGGTGGTGCAGGATGCGATATAGGTGGCCTAAGAAGCCAAGCTCCTTTAATAAAGGCTTTGCACAACTTATTGCTCATTAAAGGTGGTTCTACGTTCTCATGAAAATTGGAAATAGCCGCCAATTGAACTTTGATGGTGGACACCGAACAACCCTGGTTGAACAAGGAGGTTAAAAACTTCAGAACCTCTGACACAGAAGCTGTCATAGGGTCTAATCCTCGGAGTTGAGCCCAAATAGCAAACCTCTTCCATTTACTGCTATACATATTTTTTGTAGAAGACTTGTGGGCCGAGGACAAAATATGCATAACCTCAGGGTCGAAAGAATGGCTCCTAACTATGGTCAGAAGAGGAGTAGCCAAGCTGCTAGCTTCAAAGAATGGAGGGACTGATGGAGCTGCCCTGACTGATGCGTCAGGAGATCCGGAACTTGCTCCAGGAACCAGGGACCGTCCAATGCATACTTGCGAAGAAAGGGGAACCACACTTGACGAGGCCAGTATGGGGCGATTAGAATCATTTTGCTTCCCAAGCGAATCGCCTTCTGAACCACCTTGGGGATAAGGGGAACCGGTGGAAAGGCGTATAGCAGACCGGGGGGCCAAGCTTGGACTAGAGCATCCTTGGGGGTCTCCCCCGGAACTGGAATGAGAGAGAAGAAGTGCTGGCATTTTGCATTGAGGGGAGTTGCAAAAAGATCGCAACATGGGATTCCCCATCTCGTGAAAATCTGTGTTACCACTTTGTGATTCAAGGACCATTCGTGTGGGGAGAGAATAGTCCTGCTCAATCTGTCGGCTATCACATTGGATGTCCCCGGAATGTGTGTTGCTACTAGAAAGCATTTGGTAGCAATCGCCCAATCCCATACCTTCATGGCCTCTCTGCAAAGGGGGTAAGACCTGGTCCCTCCTTGCTTGTTCAAGTACCAGACTACCGACATGTTGTCGGACTGAATGGCAATCATCCCCTGGGGAAGGTGGTCGTGTAGTGCTTGCAACGTTAGAAGCACCGCCCTCATTTCCAGGATATTGATGTGGAGAAGATTCTCGTCGGAGTGCCACGTGCCTTGGACTGACCTGTCCAGATAATGTCCCCCCCACCCTGTCTGGGAGGCGTCCGTAGTCAACGTGGCCGAGGGGGACGGGGGAACGAAGGGTCGCCCCTGATCCAGGTTGGAGGAATGAAGCCACCAACGAAGATCCTGTTTGCACGTCTCTGTTACCAATATGTGGTGACTGAGAGGGAGGTCTTGATAAGACCACTGGGCTAAGAGGAGCCACTGGAGTATTCTCATATGTAACCTTGCCAAGGAAACAAGAAGAATGGTGGCTGACATGGAACCCAACAGCTGCAGGACCATTCTCGCTGGAGCTTGACGTCTGAGGAGTAATGCCCGCACCTGAGACTGCAATGTTGCTATCCTTTCCGCAGGAGGATAGACTCGCATCTGCCTTGAGTCTATTTCTGCACCAATAAACAGAATACGCTGTGATGGCAGCAATACGGATTTTGTCCAATTGAAGGTGATTCCTAAGGAGCTGCCTAGGGAGATAGTGGCTGCTAGAGTTCTTAAGAGTAGATGCCTTGAGGTGGCAGTTAGGAGCCAGTTGTCTAGGTATGGAAACACCTGGAATCCTAGACTTCTCAGGTGAGCAGTCACCACTGCCAAACATTTGGTGAACACCCTGGGGGCTGTGGTGAGACCAAATGGCAGTGCACGGAACTGGAAATGACTGTCCCCTGGGCTGAAGCGCAAGTGTCTCCTCGACGCCTGATCTACTAGAATGTGATAATAGGCGTCTTTGAGATCTATGGAGCACATCCAAACACCCTTCTCCAGAAGCGGGAGAATGGTTTGCAAGGTGACCATCCGGAATTTGGACTTTTTCACTGATTGGTTTAACTTGCTGAGATCCAAAATGGGCCTCAAGTCCCCGGTCTTTTTTGGTACCAAAAAGAATCTCGAGTAAGTCCCTGATCCGGTATGATCTGCGGGGACAGGTTGGATGACTCCTTTCTGAAGCAGCTTTGAAACTTCGATGGCTGCCATATCCCGTTGACTGGGTGGCGGGTCCGGGATTCTTTGGGATGGTGGGGGGGTTGAGAGAAGGGAATGGTGTAACCTCCGGCGATGATTCGGAGCACCCATTGGTCCTGGGTGATACTTTCCCAGGCCTTTAGGTGCCTCGAAAAACGACCCCCGACTGGCTCCGGAGCTGCACAGTCAGGCACTCCTTCAGGGATGTTGGAAGGAGGAGGAGCCACGTAAGGACTCGCGGTCTCCAGTGTTGCGGGGGTCTCCACCGCCTCTGGGACGGCATCTCCCTGAAAAATTTCCCCTTCCTCTGCCTCTAGAAGGGGAATCGCTCTGCTGCGATGAGTAATACTTTTGAGACTTACGGAACCACATTTTCCCTCCTCTTCGAGCCTTGGGATAAGGTCTGAAGGAAGTGGAAAACTGGGCCCCTACGGCAGTTAAAGTCTTACCCTCCTGCTCGCAGCGAGTCAAAGTGTCCTTTACCTTGGGTCCAAAAAGGGATGACCCATCGAAGGGGGCGTCGGCAAAGGAAGACTTAAAGGCCTCCGCAAAGTGACACAGGCATAGCCAGGCTTGTCTCCGTTGAGCAACACCTGTGCCCGCCGCTCTGCTCACTCCCTCGACTGCATACGAAATGAGCCTCATGGACGAGTTGGATAGGGAGGACAGGGTAGCCAACTGGGAGTTAACCGCCTGGGCCAACTGCTCAGGTAAGTTACCAGAGAGGGTATCCGAAAGCTCCTTGACCAGATCCCTCTGCAGTCTCGTAAAATGCGTCAGGTAATTCAGAGACCTTAATGTAAAGGTTGCTGAAGCAAGGGTGCGCTTCCCGTACCGATCCATGCTCCTAGACTCCTTATTAAGAGGATGGACAGACGTTGAAGCCTCTGCCACATCTTGTTGGGTAGCAGATGCCACCACCAAGGCATCTACAGCCACACCTTTGGTAAGGAAGTCCTTATCTGGGGGTGCCGAAAGGAATTTATTGGGGCGAGCTGGCACCGGTTCAACAGAATCCGGATGTTCCCACGCCCTTCGAGAGATCAAATCCAGGAGCTCATCGAAGGGCGGAGACACCCAGGAGGCGGAGGGCTGAGCCCCGAAGGCCTTGAGGAACACCGACTCCTCAGCAGAAGGGGGTTTGGACTGCCAGTCGCCTCGTTGCTTAAGGATTTCCAAGACATCCGCAAAGGATACATCATCCGAGGACGACTTGGGGGACCCCTCCGCATCATCGAGGTCGGTATCCGAGGTGAGAGACTCATCAGAGTCGACGTGCTTCCTCTTGCACTGTTTCTTCCTCGGAGGTTCCTCCGAAGACGCTTCGGAGGGACCTCCAGGAAGAAGGGAACCCCCGATGGGAGTAACCTCAGGCCCCAGGGCTCCGCTGTCATGAGACAGGGGGACTGCAAAGGAACTAGTCTCCGTGCCAAGGGAAGGTGGTGGTGAGAAGGTAGAAGTGGCCAGAGAGGATATGGCCAAGGCACTCCTCATGGCCGTGAAGCCGGGACCCCCAGAGTCCTGGGAAGGTTCAACCCCCAAGGCCACAGCAGCAGTCGGAACTCCCGCCGCCGACGCACCGAGAGGGAGGCTCGGAACCGAAAGAATCGGTCCCAAAGTGTCCCCCCCGGGGCCGACAGATGAGGTCCGCGTACCGAACACCGACCCGAAGGGCGGGGTTGGAGTTAGGGTCGGAGCCGACCCTACAACTTCTACTGGCTCCACCAACACCGACTCCAACGGTGCCGAAGCTGTTGGAGGAGGAACCAAGATGGCAGGGTGGGAAATCGGCTCCGGAGCCGACTGGGCTGGAGTCGAGACCAACTTTTGAAAGACCGGAGACTGGAAAAGCCTTTGAAGCACCCTGTCTACATCCGAATCGGACATCCTCGACGACCGAGAAAAGACCGACCGGGTCCGAGTCGACTTCTCCGCCGGCTCCGAAAGACTGGGGGACCGGCTCCGAATGGTTTCGAGAAGTATCGGCGCCGAGGGAGATTCCACCACTACTGCAATTTCCCTCGGGCGATATGGACTTGGCGAAGGGGAAGAGTCTGAGCGGGCAACCTTCATCGGCTCCGAAGGCAGTGGAGCCGATGGAGATGACTCGCCTCTCGACGCCCGAGCTCTCGGCTCCAAAGCCAGAGGAGTCGAGGTTGGAGACATCGAGGCAGACCGTTCCGCCCTCGGCTCCGAAGTCCATGGAGCCGACGGAGAAGCCTGCCCTGACTTTTTTGCAGCCGGATCCGCCGGGCTGGTCGGAGCCGAAGATTTTTCCTTCCTCGACGGGGAAGAAGAACAAGATAGGGCTTCCTCAAAAGAAGGGATAATAAGCCCTTTCAAAATCAACTTAATTTTCCTCTCTTGGAGCACGCGAGAGGAAAAAGCGTGGCAAACGCTACAGGATTCCTGTAGGTGCTTCGGCCCCAGACAGTATACACATAGCAAATGGTCGTCCGTAATGGACATTTTGTAAGAGCATTTTGAACATTTTTTAAATCCTGATGGCCTATGTTCTTTAGACATGGCTATCTACTTCCACTAAACTTAAGAAAAGAACTTCAACACTGACTATAAGAAAAAAACACGTAGACTAAGGCAAGGTCCCTCTAAGTTAAACGGGAACACTAGCCACCAAGAAAAAAATACAATTTACCACAAAGTTGTAAAAAAATAAAAAACACACAATGAGTAGCTGTTAAACAGCCCTAACTAAAGCGCGAGGGCTAGGCAAAGGCCCCTCTAACTTAAACGGGATCCTTTACCGTTGACAAAACACAACTTTTATCACAAACTTTTGAAGAAAAATCAGTCACACAACAATAAATAGCTGTTAGCTTTTGGTTAAATTTAGCAAAATTTCTGACAGAAATTTAAACACTAGAGGCACTTAGCTCAGCCAAGTCCGAGACCACGTCTATGCTGTAGAAGCGGCAAACGAGATCTGGGGAAGCAGTAGTGGGGCATCCTGGGATATGAGGAGGCTCAGCCAATAAGAGACTTCGTTCTATAGTATAGCATGCCGAGTCGGAGCTGAGGATCGGCTCCGAACCCATCTGTACAGAATGTAGGCGAGACAGGATCACATTACATCTACAATTTCTGGGCCAGAACCACTCCTTATGTGGTAGACAGGTTACCTAGTGCTTACCACTCCCACTGATAAGCTAGAAGGCTTCCTCCAACACAGAAAGGTTTGGGGGGCTCAGAAGCTTACATACAGTCCTGGATACAGCAAATCTGTATCTGGAACACTAGTTACAGGAAAGGTATGAAACAGGCTTACAGTTTTTTTTTTTTGTTTTTTTTTTACAGAAAAGTAGCAAAAACAGTAGTAAAAACAATTCACATGCAGTGTAAACTAGCACACTTGAGTATGTAGCAATATTAGACCAAACACAGTTTAAAAAATGCAATTAAATTAAATAAGGACTAAAAGCAAGTGCAGAAAGTGTTTATCAGGTAGAATGTGGTAAAGAGATGGGACTGGGGCAGTGTCTCAGATAATATCTACAGTGGGGCGGGCAACTGCAAAAGCAACCAAATTTAAACTACAAACCAAAAATAGGGAAGGTGTGTGGGACAAAAGAGTTTCAACAGAGATCTAAGCAACAACTAACAGTACAAACTCTAAAAACCAAAAATATATACTCAGCTCTGTATATTTGCAGATCAGTCTCTCAGAACAGTGAGACAACAGTTTCAACAGAGATCTAAGCAACAATTAAACTCTATAACCAAAAATGTATATTCCAATTTTTCCTTTTAAAAGGATCAATCACCTTCTCTATAATAATTTACATATGTTTTACTTGTTTCTTCTGTACCCCATAAATCCCATTGCATAATCTCTTTCAAAAAAAGGTTTATAGTTGGCATCTCCCAAGCTGAAAGTATTCCAGTTATGAATTCTCTCTCTCCCATATTTTTATACAAACATTTTATTATTCCTTCACAAATAATATCATTATATATGTTCTACTCATTCATTCACCAAGACTACTAACATACTTTTTTATTCCACAGATCTATCTTTGTATAGTCTATATTCTATTAGGTCCTAGGGTGCAGTCTCTGTTTGCTTCCTGATTACATTATTTTTCTATACATACACTCCTTTCTAAACCCAGTTTAGTTTTTTTTTACTACATTTCAAAACTATCCAAATTGCTTTCTTCCCATAATCATTAATATTCATTTTCTTTATATATTCTACCACTACTCTTTGTATGTTTTCCAGATCTTTATACAGCTCATCCTACCCATCTACAACACACCCCCCTTTTTTTTCTTTGCCTACTTTGCAAAACTTGGTGAAATGTCTTTTTCCTTTTTAAAATAAATTTTTGCCAATGAATCACATGCTTTACTCTCTACCAGTTCTTGCACATCACTTTCTGTAGTTTACTAGTTTTTCTTTAACCTCTATGCAACACACTTAAAAATGGAAAACAAAAAAATGTATTGAATATTACTCTTTTTTCATAACTGCTTCTTCAATATTTAATATATTTTCCTGTACTTCTTGTTGTATACTAGCCATCAGCGAGACTGTTTTATAACAAGACTTCATTGTGCAATGGCCTTCCCACATATGCACAGCCACCTTTTTTAATTCATCATTTAATGTTACTTGACCTGTTAATCTTTACAAATCCCTTTCCTTCTTTAACATACCCATTTATCATTCTCAAATACTGCCCATACAGCCTCATAGTCAGAAAAATACAGCTCTTTCCCCACCTGCTTTTTGTTGTAATCCTTCAGTAATCCATTTTTTCTAGTTTTCCCCTCATACTTTCTTTACTTAAAAGTAACTTTCCAAACCCCATTACTTCTTTTACAATTTTTTACATCCGGATTTATCCTACCAGTCCGCTTCCTCATGTTACAATTAAAAGTTTCTACTATAACTATGCCCATTTTCACAATCACATTTGTTAACTCTTCATACATTTTCAATTTCTCTCTTTCATGTAAGTGTATGCATACAATATCACTACCCTTATAAAATTCAATCTCTGTATCCTAGACTACACAAAATGCAACAACCAGGTATAGCAATAATTACATTAAAACGTATCACACATTTTTTTCATTAATATATCAATCACAGAATACAGCTCTTTACCTCATACAGTTTCCATCTGTAATTTCTGATTTATACTGAAGCCTCTTCTATCTTCCAAAAATGTCATTTTCGTTGCAGATCCCACTGCGTTAGTACAACTCATTGTACATCACTCTCAATACTATAAACATTCAATGTCACAACAGAAAAACTATCCTTTTTCATTTCTGATGCAACAATTCCTTCCTCTTTCTTACCTTATATTTAATAGGCACACACATTCCTTCTTCTTCCTCATATTCTTTTACACTTTCTTCCACTTCTAATGCTTCATATTCATTAAGCAGCTGAACATTATACTGTACATCTTCAAAGGTTCTTAGGTGATTGTAATGCTAATGACCCCAGGGGACCTTTTTAAGCCTAGCCACACCTACGTAGGTAAGAATCAAACCCTGTATCTGTGAGGTTAATCTCTTTTATGCCAACTCCAAAAAGCTCTACTTGTATCATGATTATATCAGTCATCCTCCACCATGTTCATGACATCATTCTCTCCACCTTAAGCATTCCTACATTTACTCAGATACAGTCTCTTTCATATCATTCTCCACACTGAGTTCATCACTCTCATTATTTTTCACATCACTTAACTGAACCAGTAATTTCCCTCCTTTCCACATTTCCTGCAATAAACATTATAGTTTCTTACGGAATGTCCAGTTTTGCTGCATTGTGAACATCTTTTTTCTGGGACAATTCTCTATTACGTGTGCTGTATCGCCATGACAGATTATGTTTGGTTTGTTGCCGATATGTAAATCATATCCCTTTCTTCCATTAAACGCAATCACATTTGGAAGGTGCAATAACATGACCTTCATGCTAAACAATCCATACCTCCCCATGCACCATTCTAGATTTACATTTCAGCCAACTTTTTTTCCCATAATTTACTTCAGAAGGCCTAAATGGCATAGTTATTTTAAGAAGAACATTACTGCATGAAACTGTATAATCCTACCACTGAGAGAAGAAAGATTTAGTATCAAATAAGGACAACGTTTTCAAGTAGGGCTGCAGATTTGAAAGCAACATTATAAAAAGATTCAGTTCCAATATGAATTAGCTCCCTCTTGTCCTTAGCCTCAAATATGAATTAGCTCCCTCTTGTCCTTAGCCTCAAATCTCAATGACACAATCATAGTGTCCCAAAACACATATTAAGTGTTTTTTCACTTTTTTTTTTTTGTTCTAATAACTGGCAAATGGCTTTTGCCGGTAACTGTTCCTGTTTTAAACAAAGCACTCTTTCCTGTAACAGTGCTTTTACATAGTTACAGTTATTGGAACATTACCTTAATTACTGCTTAATTGCTCTGCACACAGTTTCATATTTTAAGATGCTTACAGTTCTATCCATAACCACCACGTCTTCATTCTGCATGACTTCCTTAGACTTCCTTTTCCAGTTCCTACAACAGCTGTACCGTCATCTCCTCAATTTGTTCTTACTCTTCAACAAACTGTTTCAGAACTTCAGTGGATAAACCACAGTGCTATACTTCTATGATCAAGATATTCTGTGACTTGCTTAACTGCAGTACATCCAAGCCTCCAGTACATGTGTCATCCACAACTATGCCAGTTTCCAAACTGTCTTGCTACCCATTTCCTTTAACACATAAAATGATTTCTTCCAAACAAACTGTAACAGCTCTACTTCATAATGCTTCCTTCTCTTCAGGTAGCTGTCTTCCAGCCCCGCCCACAGGAAAGAGTAGGAAAGTCTGCCAATGTCCTGGCCAAATTTCCCCTAGTCGATATGAATGCCATCTCAGATCTGCCCTGAAAAGAGGCTCCTGGCTTAGATGGACTGTCCCTGTCAACAAAAGGTAAATAAATAATGCCTATGTATACATATGCATTATATTATATATGGGTCTACTATACATGTTCGAAATGTCAGAAAGCCGAAACCCGTATGGCCGAGACCATATATGTTCGACTCCTGAAATTTCAAACATGAAAAAAAAAATAAAAAAAAAACATTATCTTACTTTTTAACTGCTAGCAATGGGGGCTATGCCCCCTGCACCCCCCGTGGAGGCGCCACCCCCCCCCGTAACTTAAATATACCAACTCTGAGATCGCACTGCAGTGCGGAAATGGAAATCTTTCCATGCCGCACTGTATAGAGATGCCGGTTTCGCATGTTTGGCATTTCAAATGTTGATCATATGATCTCTGCCATATGGTCCTAGACATTATGAAATGTTCACCATGTGTTGGGGACCCATATACACACATCATATATTAGTTCCATTTTATAATTTCGAAATACTGAAATTTCGAATTTCAGTATCCAGAGACCATAAAGTCGAAAGTTCCAAATCCCAAAACTGCGAAACACAAAATCAGGAACATAAACACACTACATAAACTACACAACACATACATCATCTAACCCACACTACGACAAACCAACAAACAAAACACACAAAAACACAAACTTACACTACATATAAGCAGGGGGCACACACACACACACACACACACACATAACCTACTTATATATACTAACTCCGAGATCGCACCAAACAGGAAAAAGACCACTAAACACTCTAAAGTACCCTCATACACACATCACAAATATACGAACACCACCACTTTCAACACTTAAACACTCATACTTTTACCTGCCTACCCTAACCCACACATAAAACTTCCAAACACACTCACATACACTCAAACACATCCCTAAAACCCAACAAAATACCCACTTACCTTACATACCAGCTAAATTCACACACTACACGATACACCCTGCAAACACTACATCCAGCGTCAAATACCGGAACACCATATTCGAGATTTCAGTATTTCGAGATTATAAAGTGGAACTCTCTGTTTCTCTCTCTCATATATATATATATATATATATATATATATATATATATATATATATATCTATAAAATTATCTGCGGTGGTGCAGCGGTAGCATTGTTGCCTCACAGCAAGAGGTTCTCCCATTCGATTCTCGGCTGGAGTGCGGGGAGTGCCTTCTGTGTGGAGTCTGCATGTCCTCCCCGCGGTTGGGTGGGCATTCGAAAGACATGCGTAAATGGGCATGCCTTCCTTGAAGGTTGAACGTCAAGCTGGCACCTCGGCGTTCGTCAAAGTCTACTGCCAATCATTAGCGGACTGGAGTTCCGCTGTGGCGACCCCTTACCGGGAAAAGCCAAAAGACAACAGCACACACATAGACGTGCACACCACACACGCGCGCACATATACACATGAGCACACGTGCACACATACAGACACACGTGTGTGTGTGTGTGTGTGTGTGTGTCTGTGTGTATGTTAGTGTGTGTGAGTATTTGGGAAGGGTCCTTGGTGAGACAGGAAAAAAAGCACTCTTTGTAAAGGTGTACCACAGGTAGAACCAAGGTTGCCAATGACACTTTGGAGCTTTTATCATGAAAAAAAAAAAAAAAAAACACAACTTTACTGTGATCTCGGGAAAATAATCCCAGACTGTTCCTCTACAACAAATGCAACTCTGTACAACTAATAAGGCGTATGCCTCTCATTTTATTCACCTTCTACAGAAAGTTATAAGTGCCAAAGACACCACCAATTACATCAGAATTATGTGGAGTTCTGACCATGCCAGGGACTGCACTACCTACACTGAAAGGAATGAAAATAAATATATTAATTAAGGTCCAATGCAACCACAGTCAGCAACTAGGAAAGGAAAAACTTATGAAATGCCTGGCTTATCTTATCTAAACTGCAACAATACCTAATAAATGCCACATCAGAGAAGGCACAAAGGGAAACTCTGCCTCAGTGGTAAAGAAGCTGCTCTTGAAGTAAGCTTCAATACAAGCTATATTCTCACCAAGATGAATGTGAATGACTGGACAAAACCCCTGGTGAATACCAAAGATGTCAATGTTAGCCAAAATAGAAGTGCCCTGAATGGAATAACATGGTCCCTACTTGAACATCAAAAACAGTGCATGTCAGAAATTAATACTTCAAATTTGAAGTTACCCTCTGTTCTCCTTGGGGTGATGAAAGAACTAAAGATTTAGCCTACTGAATCATTTATAATAGGAAATGTACACAGGACAGATATAAAATGACACCTAAATGACACCTTTTTCCAACTTTTTGACTTCAGCACAAATAAGGAAGCATGCGTATAACCTGCTTTGGTAACAACAAAAACTTCAACAGCAACTTGCCTTGAGCATTCAAGCTTCAGGTCTTTTGGAAACCCGAATTTCTTTAGCCTTGCAACAAACCATATAGCCCCACACAGGATATACTGTATTCACCAGTAAAAGGCAGAAAACCATCATTATAAATTATAAGTACAAGTGAAGGGCCTATGAAAATGCCAAAGCACTTGCCTATTTCCCATGCTCTTGTCCATTACATTTTTGAACAAGTTAATATTGAATTCCTCTCCTAGTTATACACCTAGCAAATTTCATCCACCAACTGTCGAAAGGAGTACTCCTGAGATGTACCCTAATAAAAAATGCAAGGCTTAGTGGGAATACCCATTTAACTCATTTAAGACCAATGAATAAAATTAATTAAGCTAGTTCTGTAACCTGTTTTCCACAGCAGTATTTCAAGTCTCATGTGACAGTTTTTGGCATTTATACTCACAGGAACTCATATTTTTCTCAATTTCAGGACACAATCCTCATATCTGCAAGCTTTATATAAATCATACCCCCCCCCATTTTATGTAAGAATAACTGTACTGATTCAGCATTCTTAACCTTTTCACAGAAGTGTGATTCAACATGCATGGAAATCTTCATAAACTGTCTCAATTTTCTTCAATCTTTACATCATTATTTTTGTATGGATTCCATATCAAGTATGCATCGAGTGCCATAAACAGCTTCGGGTATCACGATTTTATATATGAAATATGATGACCTGCTACTCTCTTGCATAATAGCTCTTATGTATATTGAAGATTATGATTTTCTCCACAATGATGCTTAGTTCTTTGTAGTTTTCTAGTTCCTCTACCATATATTCGAGAGTGGCTGATGTAATATTTTGCAGAATGACATGAAACTTGTTTTAATTATATTTACTGCAATGCAATTTATCTTTGACAATTCTGACAATATGCAACTCTTTCTGCAGCTTTATAAAATTATCTGATTAGCAATGTTTTTATATCTACATGCTTTTTTATTATGGTAAATTTAGATTAGCAATGTTTTTACATCTACATGCTTTTTTATTATGGTAAATTTAGATTGGCAATATCTATACACTAAACAGCCGAGGTCCTTTTACTCATGCCTATGGCATTCTCAACTTTATTTTCCTTGCTGCTCCCATTTCCTCAGTCACGTTCACCTGCCATTTACTATTTACTATCTAGTTATCTTTCTACTTTGTTATGCATAGATTATTTTTTATTAGTGGCAGTTTCTTTACAAAGTTTATTGTACAAAACCTTGTACAACACTTTCCTGTACTCCTTGCAAATAGTATCAGGTTGTACCATGTTACCTTTACTACCTCTCAAGTGAAGTTCTAAATTGCTAATGCTGCACAAATTACAGTTGTGCCAGTAAACTTAACATAACAGTAAATGTTCAAATGATCATGGATACAGCAGTCTAAGCTGCATGGGCTATATCCTAAAAAAGATACAACAGCCAGCCAACTTTCCTAAGCTTCAGTGCACTTTTCTCATGCCCAAACCATCAGGCAGCTCAAGCTGAGCTGTCTAAAAGACAAGTTTGGGCATCAAGCCCTTCAAACTTTTCCTGCCAACAGACAGAGAGAGAGAGAGAGAGAGGGAGGCTGAGCCCTGAAAGGACAATGCTAGGAACAGCGAAAAATAAAATGTCCACACCCTGGCATAAAAACACCCACTAAAACAAGAGGGATGGATGGCAGGAACAAACAGTGACCATTTGAAAGTCTACTGTTATGGTAAGTTTACTTACACAACTGTACGATGGTCATCATATTGATCACTGCTGCACCAGCCTTAGCTACATGCATAGATTACCCTAGCTTATTACATTTGGGAGGTGGGAGAAGAGTCCGACAGCCACCGGAGAATGGTCCTAGCAGGGCCTGACCTAGAGAAGGAATCAAGCTTGTAATGCTTTGTAAAAGTATGCAAAGTAGACCATGTGGCAACTTCTACAATACTTTAGAATGTTGTTGTGTCTTTCGGCTTTTCCTGGTTAGGGGTCGCCACAGCGGAACTCCGGTCCGCTAATGATTGGCAGTAGATTTTTATGTGCCGAGTTGCCGGCCCTGACGCACAACCTTTAACGAAGGTACGCCCATTCACGCATGTCTCCACACAGAAGATGCTCTAGCTGAGAATTGAACAGGACAACGTCTTACTGTGAGGCGACAACGCTACCGCAGCACCACCACCGCAGTACTTTAGAATCCATTTCCAAAAAGCCATAGATGAAGCCAAGGCCCTGACAGAATTGGCTTTGACCATGCCTGGAATAGTTTTGTTATGACAAAGTATAATAAGAAGTTATGTACCTACCATAACGTTCCATGTTAGTTGTCTTCTCTCGCCTTCTTTCTTGCTTGATGGGCTCGGAGCCGATCCCTCGGCTCCGACTCGGCACTTGCTAAGGTCGAGAGTCACTTTTACCAGCTCGAGGCAGCCCCATATCCCATGATGCAAGGCGGTAAGTACCCAGATCTCGTTTGCTGACAAAGGGCAATAGCACCAAGCATAAAATACTTCCCAAAGGAAGAAAGAAACTTACAGATGGAAAAAGGACCAGGTCTGAATGGTCTTTAGCATAACAGTTTCTTATACAAGGTCTGTCCAGGCCAGGGGAAGGAGGGAGGTCGCAAGAAAGAGAAGACAACTAACATGGCGTTATGGTAGGTACATAACTTCTTAATGTTAAGTTGTCAATCTAGCCCTATTCTTGCTTGATGGGACAGCGTCCCTATCACCTCTATCCTGGGTGGCTCAATGGAACAAACTCTTGAGGACTGTAGAGCCAAAACTCCCTCTGTGCCTGGACGCTAAGTTCAATTTCTAATGGGAAAGAAAAGTGTCACGACTACCGCAAGTGGCCGGTGCACAAATAGTGTGCAAAGGAAGTCTAGCTTGAAACGCTGTAGAAGTAGCTAAGCTCCTAGTTGAATGTGCTTTAGGTTTTGAGCACAGCTGTTTTCCCCTTAGCGTATAAATTTCAGAGAATAAAGAAGAAAGCCATCTGGACAAAGTCACTTTAGAAACAGTAAGGCCTTTTATATTATCCGCATAGGAAACAAAAGTTGATCAGATTTTCTAAATTTTTTGTTCTGTCCAAATAATATCTAAGTTGACGGTGGACATCAAGATAATGTAGCTTTTGTTCAGCTCTATCTGAATAGTTAGGAAAAATACCGGAGATCAATGGATTGATTCAAATTGTTCTTTGAAGCGACCTTAGGTAAAAAGGTTGGGTTAGTTCTCAAAGATACTCTGTCTTTGTGAAAAACCAAATAGGGGTCGAACCGAAGAGCATGAAGTTCGGACACCCTCCTGGCAGATGTAATAGCCACTAGGAATAACGTTTTCCAAGAAAGATATTTCAGGGAACAAGAAACAGCTGGCTCGAAGGGGGGAAGAATCAAGGATGTCAGCACTAAATTTAGATCCCACTGAGGAGGAGGATTCCTGATTGGAGGTTTTAGTAGGAAAATTCCTTTCAAGAACGCCCTGCAGAGCCTATGGGACATAATATTATGATCTGCTATCCCGACATGAAAATTGGAAATAGCAGCCAATTGAACTCTGACTGTGGAAGAAGAGGAGCCTGCATGAAAAATCTCTGCTAAAGTCCAGAACTGCCTGAACAGGGGCAGTAAAAGGATCAATATTTTGGGCCTTAGCCCAATAAGAGAAACGTTTCCATTTGCTTGTGTAAATCCTCCTGGTAGAGGATTTTAGTGAAGCTACTATGATGTCTCTAACTGGGTTAGAGATCAAAGGAAGCCTGGCTAAGGAAGGAAGTGGAGCAACCATGCTGTGAGGTTGAGAGAAGGGATTGACCGGTGCAGCTGACCCGATTGGTGAATCAGAAGATCTGGCACTGGGTCCAGATGCCAGCTGCACCAAAAGGTGATGATGGAGGAGGAACCAAACTTGTCGAGGCCAGTAAGGGGCAATGAGAATCAATTTGGCTCTCAAAGCGGTAGCTTTCTGGATCACCTGAGGGATCAGAGGAAATGGAGGGAAGGCATAAAGAAGTCCCTGGGGCCAATCCTGGGTCAGAGTCTCTGGGGATGGCCTGATAGAGGAAGAGGCTGAAGAAGTCTGGACATTTGCTGTTTTGGGGAGTAGCAAAAGATTGCAACATGGGCGATTCCAGAAAAATCTCTTCCGCTATAGATTGCTTGAGAGACCACTCGTGAGGCATGAGTATAGCTCTGCTCAATCTGTCCTATAATGTTGGTTTTCCCAGGGATATGCGCTACCAGAAACCGATGAGAGGAGATCGCCCATTGCCAAAGTCTGGCGCTTCGACACAAGGGGTAGGACTTGGTTCCGCCCTGTTTGTTGATATACCAAACTACAGACATGTTGTCTGTGTGGCCTGCAATTGTCCCTACGGGAAGAAAGTCGTTGAGGGCTTGCAGCGTTAAAAGCACTCTCATCTCCAGGACATTTATGTGCAGATGGTACTCGAGCGGTTGCCACGTCCCATGAACCATCCTGCCCTGATAATGACCCCCACCCGATCAGGGGGGCATCCGTGGTGACAGTGGCTATCGGCGATGGTGGTACAAAGTACCTGCCTTGGTGAACCTGCGGCGATGTGATCCACCAAGCAAGATGCTCTTTGCATGTCTGTGTCACCAGAATCTGGTGACGCATTGGAAGTTGCTGGTATGACCACTGTGTGAACAGCATCCACTGAAGAAGGCGCATGTAGAAGCGAGCGGAAGAAGAGTAATGGCCGCCATGAGACCTAATACCTTTAGAACCATTCTGGCCTGTATTTTCTTGCTGGCCAGAATGATCCTGACATGAGTCTGAATGTCTGAAACTCTTTGTTCTGTAAGGGTAGCTGACATCCGAACAGTGTTTAAGTTTGCGCCTATGAAGGTAATAGACTGGCAGGCGATAAGGATGACTTTTGAAGTTGATTGAGATGCCCAAATGAGAACAAAGGTCTATTGTGTAATCCCTGGCTTGTATAAGCTGATGCCTGGTGGTGGCTGACAGGAGCCAGTCGTCGAGATAAACACCTGGAATCCTTGGCGTCTCAGGTGAGCCGTGACCACTGCCATGCATTTGGTGAACACTCTGGGGGCTGTAGTGAGACCAAAGGGCAGGGCTCTGAACTGGAAATGACTGGACCCCAGCGCGGAGAAATCTCCTGGGCGTCTGTGAATTTTGATGTGATAGTCATCCTGAAGATCTATTGAGCACATCCAGTTGTCCTTCTGTAAGAAGGGCAGAATTGACTGAAGAGTGACCATTCGAATCTTGTCTTCCTGACAGACTTGTTGAGTCTGCTGAGATCAATATTGGTCTCCAGTCTCCCGTCTTTTGGGGACCAAAAAGAACCTTGAGTAGATTCCGGCTCTGAATGGTCTATTGTAACTGGCTGAATGGCTCTTTTTGCAGTAGTTTTTGCGATTTCTGACTCTGCAATTTCCCTTAGACCGGGTGGTACATCTGGAAGGGAACTTGAGGGAAGGGACTTTCCTCGAAGGAATTATGTAACCCTTGGATATGATCGACTGTACCCATCTGTCTTGAGTGAGGGAATGCCAGGCTTCTGGGTACAGTGATAATCTTCCCGACTGCCTCCAAGGAGGGACAGCCAGGCAACACCTCAGGGATGCTGAAAGGGCTTGTCAGAGAGAGGCTCCCTGTTTCCCTGGTTCTTGGACCCCTCTGCCTCTAGCGTCTGTTGTTGTTACCCCTCTGCCTCTAGGGGTAAACTGACCATGTGAATCGGCGTGACTCCTTGGGATTTCACAGACACATCTTCCCACCCTTCTGTCCTTTGGGATAAGGCCTAGAAGGTGGAAAACGGACTCCAACAGCAGAAAGAGTCTTGCCGTCCTGCTCGCACCTGGTCAAGGTTTCCTTCACCTGAGGGCCAAACAAAGCTGACCCATCAAAGGGAGAATTTGTGAAGGGACGCCTTAAAGGATCCGAAATCACATAGCCGCATCCAGGCTTGGCGTCTAAGCGCCACACCTGTGCCTGCGGCTCTACTCGCTCCATCCGCAGCATAAGATATTAGCCGCATGGAGGAGTTTGCAATGGAATTGAGGGTTCCTAGCTGAGAAGCAATTTTTCCTTGAGCCCCTGCAGCTGTAGGATCCTGAACTACTTCTCCCAGCTCCTTCAGGATATCCCTCTGGAGTCTGGTGAAGTGACATAGGTAATTCAGCGAGCATAGCAAAGGTCGCTGAGGAAAACATCCGCTTACCTATCCATGGTCCTAGAGTCCTTATTAGGAGGATGGGCGCACGGAAGGATCTGCAAGTTCCTTTTGGTGGCGCAGCCACCACCATGGCATCAGCGGGACACCCTTAGTAAGGAATTGTTTGTCACACGGGCAGTGATAAATTTTGAAGGCCTCCTAGGGACTGGCTCTACAGAGTCAGGAGCTGCCCACTTGCAATAACCTGCATAAGGGGTGAGACACCCAGGAGGTGGAGGGCCGAGATCCAAAGCCTCTAGGTATACTGACTCATCCTCAGAGGGATTGTTGGTGGGCCAGTTTCCCCTCTGTTTCAGAAGTTCTAGGATGTCTGAGAGGAGACATCCTCAGAGGGGATCTAGGGATCCCTCTGACTCATCAAAGTCAGTATCCAGTGACAGACTCGGGAGTCTACATGCTTCCTCTTACAAGTCCTCTTCCTAGGAGGATCTCCCGAAACATCAGGAGAATCCTCGGAAGAGGGAAATTCCAATGGGGAAACCTGAGGCGGAGGATCTCTGGGTCCTGTAGCAAGAGAAGTGGCAGAGATGTCAACAGGTACTATAGAGGGGGAGCTACGGGAACAGACTGCTGACTGATACCAGTGGCCAGTACACTCTTCATCACCTCGAATGCTCCCTCCCAGGCAGGTCCGAGAACCTCCGAAGAGCTAGGAACTCCAGGGGCCACGAAAGGAAGTCTCGAGGCAGATGTCGGGCCGAGCTCACCAAGGCCGAGGGGAAGGCGGGTTCGGACAAGGGTCCAATGCCACTCACCCTCGGAGGAGACCATGGAAGCCGACCACGAATCCCTCTAAGGAAGGTCTCAAGAGGAGATAAGAGTAGAGGCTGAAGGAACAGAAAAGGGTATCAGTCCTCCAGCCGTAGCAGTAACCATTCGAAGACTCCAACTCAAGCTCTGGGGTAGAGTTGAAGGAGGAACTGTAACGGTGTGGAGCAACAGTCGTCTGTTGAGCGGACTGTGTAACATTTGGGCCAGTACCTGTGACTTAAGTAATCTACTGACCACTCTCTCAAGGTCATGATCTGACAGTCTGGAAGACCTTAAAGATCGGCTCCGATGGCTCCGCTCGATAGAAGAGGTGAAGCCGAGTATCGCCAAGGAGACCTCGATCTCTTCCTGGAAAGAGCCATCGGAGCTGATACTATAGATCCTGTCGATTTCGGGCCGACAGGGGCTCCAGCCGGAGCCGAGAGCCGATCGGCCGACACCGATGCCTGCCACATGGGTGTCGGAACCGATCGGGCCGAAAGTGGTCACTACAGATTGGCACCGATAGCTATCGGGAGCTAGAATCGGCTCCAGCGGGCTTAGATACAGAAGCCTGGGCCTTGGAAGATTTTGCTGATTTTGGTGGAGCCGACTTAGCTGGAGAGCCCTCCGGCAGAAGGCCCCTAAGTATCAGCTTAAGTCTCTCCTGCAGGACTCTCTGGCTGAAGGAATGACAAATAGCAGAGTCCTGCAGGTGAAGAGGGCCCAGACAATACAGGCAAGAGTGTGACCGTCTGTCAGAGACATCTTCTGACAGCACGAGTCACACTTCTTAAACTCAGACCCTCTCCTTTGACATGGTGCTGAAAAACACACACACACACACCAGTCAAAATTAACTTAACTAAAATACCAAAAGGTATTCTATAAAACCAACACACACACCCTAACAGGGGGGGGGTGGGATAGGGAAAAGTTTGACTAACAAAATTAAGGAGACAGGGATTTTCTGTCAGAAAAAGTACAAAATAAACTTAAAACTATCAATAAAAGGTTTTTTTACTAAAAGGCTTAAATCTCACAAAAGTGAATAACTTACCAGGAGCTGGTAAAGAGAGACCTCTAGCGAGCAAAGCAAGCGAGATCTGGGTACTTTTATCATCATCATGGGGGGGGGGGGCTGGCTGGGTAAAGTAAAAGTGAGCAAGTAGCGTAGTGAGAGTGCGAGAGAGGCTCGAGCCCATCAAGCAAGAATGAAGGCGAGATTGACAACTTAACATCAAAAGTTAACAGCCTTAGACAGCAATTTGGAAACTGTTTTTTTTTTTTTTTACACATGTTGTCTCTTCTTCTTACCTTCACAAGAGAGCAATTGAGCCAAATAACTGAAAGGTTTAATCCTGTCAAGATAGTACTAGAGTAGTCGGTGAACATCCAAGGTATGGAGTATCCTTTCTCCCTCATTTTTACATTCAGGAAACGAGGAGATGGATAGTTTGGCTTAAAGTAAACATGGATACCATTTTCACCACAAAAGAAGGATTAGTTCTCAAAGAAACCTTGTCCCTATTGAAAATGAGATAGGGCTGACTTACCATAAGAAATTGCAACACTCAAGACACTCTTCTTTAACAGGTCAGAGCATTCAGTAGAACTGTTTCCATGTTAAGAATCTTTAGTCAGCCAGGTCAGACGATTCATATAAAGCAAGTGTTAGCTTCTGTAAAACAAAATTAAGATCCCAAGGAGAGGCCACCGGTTTACTTGGAGGTCTCTTGTGCAAACCGCTTTCAAACACATTCTGACATGAGACTGCACTGAAAGAGGTGGATCCAAGATCAGACATGACGAAATGGCTGACAAATGAACCTTCACAGAGGAAGAAAGAGTGTAGGACAATAACTCACACAAATATTATAAAACCAGAGAACTAGCCAGGAATGGCTGCTGGTTATGTTGTTAGCACCAACTAGAAAATCTTTTCCATTTGCTAGCATGTTCCCTTCTAGTAACAGACTTTCTTGCATCCATTAGTATCTGCTGCAAGTCCTCAGTAAACAAGTGCCTAAAAGGAATTAAGACCCTATCATCAAGGCACTCAACTTGATTGATGTCAGGGTGTATCATGCACCCCTGTTCTTGTGTGAGTAGATAAAGTCCTTGAGGAGGTTTGCAGTAATTGCCCTCGCCATTTTTAAAAGAATGAAGAAACACAGTTGCCTGGGCCAAAAGGGAGTCACCACAATGATCATAGGGGAATCGTTCTGAATCTTCAGAAGTACCTCCGATATTAGTGGAAAAAGTAGAAAAGTATACAGTAGCATTCCTATCCAAGGAAAAGAAAGAAAAGAAAATGTATCTTTCTTGTAGTCCTACTTGCATGGACTCGTGGAACAGAATCTTGTCAGGTGATTGTTCAGAGAGAACAGGTCTACTTGAGGATCTCCCCTCAGATGGATCAAATCTTTGAAACCCCCCCGATCTAGTTTAAATTCATGAGGGTCTGCCTTGGTCCTCCTAAGTTTGACTGCCACACAAGTTTGCTCTGATGGAATGTAGGATGTCTGCAGGTTGAGATTGTGTTGTGAAGCTGTATCAAAAGCTAACATGGCTAGTCTGCAAAGGGGATACAACCTGGATTCCCCTCTGCTTGCTGATGTACCATACGACTGTGGTGGTACTGTCTGTAACAACTTGAAGAGGTCCCGGGGACTACAAATAAAGACATCTCTTTGATATTTATGTGCTTGTGTCTGTCCTTGGTGTCCTACACTTTTATCCCTCCTGAGACTGCTCCCCAAGCAGAGTCCAAGGCATCTGTGGTGACTGACTGTTTTGGAACAGGGAGGGAGAAAGGGAGATCTGAATATATGCTGTCTCCACCAAATGACTGCTCTTCTGAAAAACTCCAGCACTGGGATTTGAAAAGGAAAAGGGTGTTGGTGCTTGGACCAAAGAGACTTCAGATACTACTGAAGCTTTCTCATGTGGCGTCTTGCTAGGGGTATCATGGGAATCACAGAAGACATGAGACCAAAACTACTGATGTATTTCCTCACAGTGACCACAGTTTGAGAGGGAAACCTTGCAAACATATCTAGATATAAATAACAAACTAGAGAAAAGTACAAAAACCACTACACGGAGCAATGAAGTCCTCCCAAGCTCGCTGCCAAGCACTCCGGATACAATAAAAGCACGTAACTGACGATATAAAATTAAAATTTATTTAAGCGTACTTTTAAAATCCACTTTTCGTCGAGCTGCTCTAGCTCAACTTCCTCAGAATAAAAATAAACTCCAAGTTGAACCACAATTATGTCCAGAGTGTCTGGCAGCGAGCTCGGGAGGACTTCATATCTAGATATAAATCTATTTTTCCTGAGTTGACATCCCAGGAAAACAATCTCATGTGAAGCAGTCAAGCAAGATTTTGAATGTTCTCTTGGAATCCCAGCTTGTGTATGAGATCTCTCACTAAAGACACAGATTCCTGACATTTTGAAAAAGATTCCAAAAAGACAAAAATGTCATCTAAACATGGAAATAGGTGGCTAACCTGTAGCCTGCAATGAGCTATAACTGCAGCCAAACACTTTTGAACACTCTTGTTGCACTGTTCCCACGAGAGGAGAAAATATACTAGATCTCATTATCACAAACATGGGGACAAAATGCTCCACACCGGAAGTATATCCCTCATTGGTGAGATCTGATCATAAACTAATCTCACTGGAAATCCACATCCCGCCCCCACCCCAAAGAAAAAAGACCACAGTGAAGAACTTCTCTAAAGCAAACTTCACACTACTCAAGACTGGTGTGGTATCCTTCAAGGCCCCTGAGCCAGTGGAAACCACAACCCAAGCTGCGGAAGCCCTTACAAATGCCTTCTATGAACACCTCCAGGACTGCATGGATCAGGCAATCCCAAATAAAACCAAGACTCTTTCCACAAAGGGCAAACGTCCAGTCTGGTGGACCCCAGCCATTAACAAACTTTACAATAAGAGGAGAAAGCTATTACATGATAGAACAAAATCCATAAAAGGTAAGTCCCCTGATCATTATTAGTAAAAAATCGAGCACTCATAAAATCAACTAAGGCCAATTTTGAGAGAAAAATTGCCATGGATTCAAAGGACAATCATAAGGCCTTTTTCAGCTATGTTAGGAACCTGGGTGGAAACTCCCAGATATGCTCAGAATTAGTCCAAAATGATACAAAAATCACTGAACCCACAGACATTGCCAACATACTGGCAGACAGGTTCATTGCAAACTTCACCCCCCTCTCCCCCCCTAAAGGAGAGATAACTATCCCAGCGGTGTAGCCTCCCAGACATCTCAAATGCGCAGGTGAAAACTGCACTCTCTAAAGCTAAAAACACAGCATCAATGGGACCGGATGGTGTCCCCGGCTGTGTGCTACACGAGCTAAATGAGGAATTAAACCCACACATAAGGCAGCTGTTTAATCTCAGCCTTACCACAGGATACGTGCCCAAGGAGTGGCGTACGGCAACTGTGGCCTCCACAAAGACGGTGCCTCTACGGACCCTGGTAATAAGCTTAACAAGTCTAGTCTGCAAAGCTATAGAGAGGATCATAATGGAGCTCATAAACAAAGATATAGGGGACTTGCAGACATTGGACCCGACCCAGTTTGGCTTCGTCAAGGGCAGATCATGCCTTTTGAACTTGGTCGACTTCTTTGAAACAGTCACCAAGGCCACTGATGAGGGAAAGGCAGTCCATACAGCCTACCTTGACCTTGCAAAGGCTTTCAACACAATACCCCACTCGGGTATTGTAGAAAAACTTACCAGCTTAAGTGTAAACCCATATGTCACAAGATGGGTTGCAAACTGGCTTAAGGACAGAACCCACAGGGTTAGAGTTGCTGGAGCTATGTCAGACTCCAAGCCGGTCAAAACTGGTGTCCCACAGAGCTCGGTCCTTGGCCCCCTATTGTTCAGCATCTACTTCTCAGAAGTACAGGCCAACATGGGAGGACTTTGGCTGACAAAGTTTGCAGACGACTGCAAACTGGGCGCCATAGTGGAAAGTGCATCGGACACGGATATCCTTCAGAAGGGACTCAAGGAAACAGATAGCTGGTGCCAGAGCCATGGCCTGAAGTTAAACGCCAAAAAATGTATAGTAATACCCTTCGGGAAAAACAAGGTAGCCCCAAGCTACCATACAGGTGGCAATCCACTAAGCATAGAAGAGGTTATCAGGGACCTGGGGACCCAGGTTGACAGTGGCCTTTCTTTTGACTCTCACGTTGCTAAAGTGGTTAGAAAGACCTTCTACATTGCCCACCTGATCATGAAGGGATTCACATCCAGATCTAGTGAGGTCATTGTTCCCCTGTACTCTTCACTTATCAGACCAATGATAGAGTACAATGCCCCATTCGGGATGTATCTCACCCGACATCTGCAGCAATTGGAGAGACCCCAAATGTTCCTCACCAAAAGGATAAAGGGACTCCAAAATCTGTCATATGCTGCCAGATTGAAGAAACTCCAGCTCTATTCAGTCGCATACCGTCTGCTCAGAGGTGACATGTGCCTGACATACAAGGCCATGTCCAACCCGGAATTAATGGACATGCTCCACCTCAAAAAATCCAAATCCACCAAAACCACTAGAGCAAGCGACTTACACCTTAGCACAGATATAAAAAGGACGTGCTGGAGGGATAGATTTATCACTCAGAGACTCCCTATGCTGTGGAATAAAATCCCGGTCCATGTGAGGCAGAGCACCTCGCTGGCTCTGTTCAAGAGAAATCTTGACCTGTGGATGGGTGATCGTAGGTTTACCCCGGGAATCATCTCTGTGTCACTGCTGGACAGAGGCACAACAAACTAATGGGCACAGTATTTTTTCATATAAGGGGTGGTGTAAGCCACAAAACTTTGGGCTAGGCTTATAAATGCCTTAGGGCAGATAGCCTAGTATAAACCTATGAACCTATGGATAGTCCAAAGGGTAAGGCAGAGAACAGAATGTGATCCAGACGCACAAAACCTTAAGAAATGTCTGCAGCTTGGATGAAGAGGGATGTGATGATAGCTATCATTTAAGTTTAGTGTTATCAGGAAACTCAAAAGAGGAAGAGTTAATAAGTTGTGAAGGGACATAATTTTGAATTTAGGCACCATCACAAACAGGTTTAGTAAAGAAACATTTAGAACTGGTCTCCAAGCATTTTCTTTCTTTGACGCTAAGAACATCCTTGAATAAATATCCTTCTCCACCTAGGAAGAAGAAAGTGGTTCTATCACTCCTTGGGACAGCACATGATGAAGAACCAGTGTAACAACTGATCTAGCAGATGAGGAATGACACCCTGGAAAGGAGGAATTTTCTCCCACTATCATCTGTAACCTTAACAAATGATCTTCAAAACCCATTTGTCTGAAACTATCAGTTGTCAAAGAGAAAAAAAGGAGATTCAACCTGCATTTTGTTGAAACTGTTTATTCTGCTTTTTTACCAAAATTAGCTGAGGAGGTACAGAATTCTTTAGAACACTCCCTGGATCAGCTTATCCCTTTCAGCAACATTTTGATAACCTCTGAAGCAGAGGGACCAAAACTTAAATTTCTATCCAAAGGGGAATTTAAAATAATTTGTGAGGTTCTGAGAATACAGCTATGCAAAACTTCTCAAAACAGTACAAGCGGCCATAGCTCTAGAGGTATCAACAGTCATACATATACTGTAAACAATGAGTAGTGACCTGTGCAGCAGAACAAACTAAAGTTATTTAAAGTTGATTTTTCTCACAAGAAGAAACTGCAGATCAAACATCCTTCATACTTTCACAATTAGTCAGAACAAATTTTAACATCTGAGCCTGACAACTCAAAATTCGGAAAATCAAAGTTGAAGTATTCACATTTCCCATTTTTTCCCATACTTATCAATACTATGCCCATCCTTATCAGAACGACTAGGACTGTAATTAACTAATTCTTTAGCAGCAGTGAGATCAACTAAAGCTGTAGCTGTTGGGTCAGGTTTGGGAATAGTGTGTAAAAACTTAAAAAAGTAAAGAAAACACAGTTGTGTACACTTACCATAAATGTAGATGTTCATGTTTATTCACTGTTGCAGTTATCACACTTTGGTTATCTACCTGCAGGTAGCCCTCAGTCGGCCCGAATATCAGAGTCTTAGTATTTTTGCATTAGATGCTGTCGCTTCTTCCATGACGTCAGGTCGTCAGGGGTATAAAACAGGCAGCCAACACCATTACATCAGTTTTTCTTGCCCCAAATGTCAGGAGCCCCCCAAAAGGGAGCTAGTATATGGTGGGGAACACCACCAGTAGAAAGTAAACACCAATGCCATTAGGAATGGCCATAGAGAGGAGAGGTAGAAAGATAAAGAAAACCAGGGGGCTGGAGGGAGGGAAACCAGGACTGCAACAGTGAATACACTTGAACATCTACATTTATGGTAAGTGTACACAACTGTACTATGTTCTTCGTGTTTCACTATTGCAGTCATCACACACGGGTTGATTCCCAAAGCTGAGGAAGGGTGGAGGCAGTCAAGAAGGGTTAGGGCTGGCTAGTAGGCCTTGCAAGACTGCTGTAGCAAATCCAGCCCTGGATTTAGAAAAAATAGGTAGGTGGTAATACTTGGTGAAGGTGTGTACAGAACTCCATGTTGCAGCTTCCAGAATGTCCCTGGTAGGGACTCCCCTGAGAAATGCTGTAGAGGTGGAAGTAGCCCTGGTGGAATGTGGTCTGCTCCCCTGTGGGGTAGGTTTTCCATGGTGCTTGTAGCAGAAATGGATGCAGTGTGCTATCAATTTGGAAATGGTTTGTTTTGAAATGGCCTTACCCTCTGCCCCTGTAGCAAAGCTGACTAGTAGCTGGTCAGATTTTCTGAAAGGCTTAGTCCTGTCAAGGTAGAGCCTGAGCTGTCTGTGCACATCCAAGGAGTGCAGGATCTTTTCCCCTTTATTCTGAGGGTTACGGAAGAAGGTTGCCAAATGGATGGATTGATTTAAAGCCACACTGGACACCACCTTAGGCATAAAGGACGGGTTAGTCCTGAGGGAAACCCTGTTAGCATGGAAAATAATGAAGGGTTCCACAGCCATTAGTGCCTGTAACTCAGACACTCTTCTTGCTGAAGATATGGCTAAAAGCAAGGCGGTCTTCCAAGAGAGGAATTTTAACTCTGCTGAGGCAGCAGGTTCAAAAGGAGGAAGCATGAGCTTTTCCAGTATAAACATAAGGTCTCAGGCAGGGGTGGGCGCTCTCCTAGGGGGACTTAAGTTGTTAGCCCCTCTCAGGAACTGTTTAATGAGAGGGTGAGAAAACGGAGGTGGCTCAGTATTATAATGAGCTGAGGTGGCAGAGGCATGAATCTTAATGGAGGAGAAGGATAGGCCTCTGGAGTAGCTATGCTAGGTAATCCAGGATTAGAGGCAAGGAGGGCACTGCTGTGTCCTTCCCTTGAGACTGATTCCAAGAACAATATCTTTTCCACTTTTCAGCATAGGATGTCCTAGTACTAGGCCTTCTGGCTTCAAGAATGATGTCCAGCACCTATTTGCTAAGAGTTGCTGGTGGGGTATTCAAGGGATAAGCCAGGCTGCAAGGTTTAGGGTTTGCAACTGTGGATGCAAACTCTGTCCCTCCTGCTGCGACAGCAGGGTAGCAGTCTGGTGAAGGTACCAGGATGGCACTGTTGTCAGGCTGCATAAGAGCAGGTACCAGTGCTGGCGTGACCAGTCTGGGGCAATAAGAATTGCCCTTGGTCTGTCCTGTTTCATCTCCAGTAGTACTCTTGACAGAAGGGGCATAGGGGGAAAGGCATAAATTGGGAGGTTTTCCCATTGAAAGGATAGAGAATCCACCTTCCAGTCCCTGTTGTGAGGGTTCCTGGTGCAGCATTTGCTCAACTGGTGGTTCTCGGGGGAGGCAAAGAGATCCACTTCTGGTGTCCCCCACCTCTAGATCAGAAAGTTGAAGGTGTTGGGCTCCAATTTCCACTCGTGTGTGTCTAGGAGATTTTTGCTTACGTCGTCTGCCAGTGAATTTCATTTGCCTAGCAAGAATTGAGCTTGTAGATGCACTTGGTTGCTCAAGGATGTGTTCCACAGGGCCATGGCTAACCTGCAGAGTGGGTAAGAATGGGTTCCCACCTGCTTGTTTATGTACCACATAACTGTGGTGTCTGTTTTTATAAGCAGTTGTCCTAGAAGGATTAGGTGTTTGAAGGCTGTCAGAGCATTCTGTACAGCTAGCATCTCTTTTTTGATTAATGTGTAGGAGAATCTGCCCTGGGCTCCAGTGGCCCTGAATGCATTTGCCTGCCATGTGAGCCTCCCATGCATAGTCTGATGCGTCTGTTGTCAGGGTTTGGGCGGACAGGGTTGAGTAAAAAACAGTCCCTTGTTGTGGTTGCATGCTTCTGCCTACCAAAGGAACTCTGCCCTTAGACAAGGTATGATAGGAATGACTGTTTCCAGGTCCTGAGAATGCTGGCACCAAAGATTTTTTTAAGTACCATTGAGGTTTCCTCATATACAGTCTTTCATATGGAATTAGCAGAATACATGAGGCCATGAACCCCAGGGCTTACAGTATTTTCCTTGCAGATAGCTGGGTTCTGGTGGCCATTTGTTTGAAGTAGTTTGTCAGAGCTGTTTAGCTGGGTTCTGGTTGCCATTTGTTTGAAGTAGTTTGTCAGACAGATCTGTTTTTCTGAAGTGAGAAATGCCATCTGGGAAGTTGTGCCCAAGTTTGCTCCCAGGAATACATCTTTTGACTGGGCACCGGTTGTGATTTCTTTTCATTGATGGTGTACCCCAATGAAGTGAGAAGGCTTTTTACAAATGCCAGGTGCTGAAGTACCAATTCCTGACTGTCAGCCTGAATCAGGCAGTCGTCCAAGTATGGGAAAATATGTATATTTCTCTGGCTGCAGCATGCAATGGCTGGAGCCAGGCACTTTGTGAATACTCTGAGAGCAGTAGATAAGCCAAAGGGAAGTGCAGAGAATTGACAGTGCATACAGCCTGCCCTGAAACATAGATATTTTCTGCAGGACTCCCTTATGGGGATGTGCAGATAAGCTTATTTTAAGTCTAGAGTGACTAAACAGGCATCCTTGACTAGCATAGGGAGAAGCTGTTGCAGGGTAAGCATCTTGAATTTTGGGACCACCAGAAAGGTGTTGAGAATTGATAGATCCAGGATTGGGCACCAAGAGCCCTCTTTTCTGGGCACCAGGAAAAGTCTGGAGTAGAAACCCTGACCCCTTTGTTCTACTGGAACACATCGAATAGCTCTGATATTGAGCAGGGAAAGTACTTGCTTTTGAGCCTCTGTCCACTGATTTGGAGAAAGGTCTGGAAACCCACTTAGGGTTGGCAGTGAATGGAATTAGAAGTTATGTACTTACCATAACGTTCCATCTGAGTAGGTGTATTCATTTGTCTGCAACCTGTGGGTTATGGATCCGATATCGGATCCGAACCGGCATGGTTTTCCAGCTATGGATCCGAGCTCTCAGCTCCTCCCCTCATCCATAATGCCCTGCTCTCCCTACATGACCTCAGATCGAGTTTGCCAACAATAGAAATACCCTAAAAAGGGTAACACATAATATGCAGGAAACTGACAAGGCCAGGGGGATAGGAGGGCGGGATGGTTGCAGACAAATGTATACACCTACTCAGATGGAACGTTATGGTAAGTACATAACTTCTAAATCTGAAATAGGAGATTCATTTGTCTGCAACCTGTGGGACAGAGTCCCCAGCTACCTGAATCTTGGGCGGCCATCATGGAAGGATATTCCGAGCACCTGAGCCAAAGGATGCTCTACCTCTAGATGTAATATCCAACTTGTAGTGGGAGATAAAGGTATGAGATGAAGCCCAAGTGGCTGCTGAACAAATATCATCCAGAGGAATCCTAGCTTTAAAGGCCGCTGAAGTAGAAACTGACCGGGTTGAATGGGCATGTACTCCCTCCGGTGTGGGCCTTCCAGAAGCTTGATAACCCAATAAGATGCACTGCGAAATCCAGCGTGATAAGGAGACTTTGGAAATTGGTTTACCCAAATTGAATTTAGCAAAGGAAATAAACAACTGGTCAGATTGCCTATGACCAGCTGTCCTGTTCAGATAAAATCTAAGTTGCCTGTGAACATCTAAGGAATGTAACTTGTATTCACCTTTGTTTTGATATTTAGGAAAGAAAACAGGGAGGTTAATAGATTGATTAATATTTGCTTCAGAAGCTACCTTAGGAAGAAAGGACGGGTTGGTCCTGAGGTATACACGGTCCGGATGAAAGACCAAGTAGGGAGGCTTGATGGAGAAGGCTTGAAGTTCTGAAACTCTCTTGGCCGAGGTAATAGCTACTAAAAAGGCCGTCTTGAAAGATAAAAATTTCAGATCTACCGTAGCTGCAGGTTCGAAAGGGGGAGCGGTCAAGGCCTGAAGGACCAGAGAAAGGTCCCAAGGAGGAGCCACTTGCTTTACAGGGGGCCTGAGAAGAAAGGTACCTTTTAGGAAAATCTTACACAATTTGGCAGACATCAGTGGGCTGGAGTCTTGACCAATATGATAGTGAGAAATTGCCGCAAGTTGCACTTTGACCGTGGAACTGCTGGCACCATCATTAAAAAGAGTGGTTAGAAAGTCAAGTACCAGAGGAAGGGGAACTGTGAAGGGGTCTAGACCTTGCCGCTCCGCCCAAATGGAGAACCGTTTCCACTTACTGCGGTAAACTTTCCTGGTAGATGGTTTATGAGCCGCCACCAGGATGGCCTTAACAGGAGACGAAATACCGGGAGTCCTGATCAGGAGTGGAACTGGAGCAGCCAAGCAGTCAGCTTCAGGTTGTCCAGATTCGGGGTTGACAGGTGGGATGGGTGAGATATCAGATCCGGAATGGGATCTAGAATCCAAGGAGGATTCACTGAGTGAGACCTTAGGAAAGGGAACCAGATCTGTCGAGGCCAAAATGGGGCAATGAGAATCATTCTGCACCCCAACCGAGAGGCTTTCTGAAGAACTTGGAGCATCAGAGGCAAAGGGGGGTAAGCATAAAGAAGACCGGGTGGCCAAGCATGCACCAGAGCGTCTCTTGGGGTATCTCCGGGAGGAGATATTAGAGCGAAAAAACTGTCGCACTTGGTGTTTGAGGGAGACGCAAAAAGATCGCAACAAGGAGTTCCCCACCGTGCGAAGATGCGTTTCGCTACCTGAGCATTGAGAGACCACTCATAAGGGGAGAGAATGGTGCGACTGAGTTTGTCCGCAAGGATGTTGGACCGACCCGGAATATGCGTTGCTATGAGAAAGCGGTTGGTGGAGATTGCCCATTCCCACACTCTCATGGCTTCTCGACAAAGAGGGTAAGACCTGGTTCCTCCCTGTTTGTTGATATACCAGACGACAGACATGTTGTCCGACTGAATCGCAATAGTTCCCAAGGGAAGAAAGGCCTGAAGTGCTAGCAACGCTAAGAGCACTGCTCTCATCTGTAGAACGTTGATATGCAGTAAGGTCTCTGAATCGTTCCACGTGCCTTGGACCGTCCGGCCTGCAAAATGCCCCCCCCCCCTCAAGGCGGGATGCGTCCGTGGTCACCGTGGCGAGAGGGGGAGAAGCACAAAAGGGGCGGCCTCCATGGAGATCTGGAGAGTGGAGCCACCACAGGAGGGACCGCTTGCAAGCCTTGCTGTTCGCAATGGGATGATGCATAGGAAGAGCAAGATACGACCACTGAACTAGGAGTGTCCATTGAAGGATGCGCATATTGAACCTGGCGAGAGGAAGAAGAGCTATCACTGCCGCCATGGACCCTAGAGCCCTCAGGACCAACTCCGCCGGAACTGAGCTGGAGTGGAGAATGGCCCGCACCTGGAGCTGCAGATTCTGAATTCTGTCCGCAGTGAGGAAGGCTCTTAACCGTCTCGTGTCTAACCTGGCACCTATAAAATCTATGAACTGCGTGGGTGCTAGGTTGGATTTTTTTGTATTTATCGTGATGCCCAGACTGATGCTAGATGGAGAAAGGAATCTCGCGCCAATAATAGTAGATGCCTTGTTGGAGCGGTGAGAAGCCAGTCATCCAGGTAAGGGAAGACCTGCACCCCCTGAAGCCTCAGGTGGGCCGCTACCACTGCTAATACTTTGGTGAACACCCTGGGGGCCGTGGTGAGACCAAAGGGAAGGACCCGGAATTGGTAGTGACTGGCTCCCAGCCGGAAGCGGAGAAACCTCCTGGAGCGCCTGGCCATTAGTATATGGTAGTACGCATCCTTGAGGTCTATGGAGCACATCCAGTGATTTTCTCCCAGAAGGGGGAGAATAGACTGCAACATAACCATTCGGAACTTCTCCTTGGGAACTGCCAGGTTCAAGAGTGAAAGGTCTAAAATTGGTCTTAGATCCCCCGTCTTTTTTGGCACTAAAAAGAACCTGGAGTAGAACCCTGATCCGATCTGGTCTGGGGGGACGGGCTGGATGGCTCTTTTCTTTAGCAGATGGCCAATTTCTGCCAAAGCGGCCTCCCACTGACCGGGTGGAACGTCGGGGAGGGACTTCAATTTTGGCATGTGATGAAATGGGATACGGTATCCTCTGGATATGATTCGGAGGACCCAACGGTCTGATGTTATGGACTCCCATGCCGCTAGGTGCTCCGAAAAACGTCCCCCGACTGCCTCCAGAGTGGAGCAGCCGGGCAACCCTTCAGGGCTGCTGCGCGGGCCGTTCAGAGAAGGGTTCTCTGGACCCGAAGTTCCTGGGAGCCCCTCTGCCCCTGGGGTGGCATCCTCCCTGTCCTCCTCTGCCACGGAAGGACTGGTTGTCCGGAGCGGGCTGGGATTGCTGCGACTTCCGGAACCACATCTTCTTCTGGCCCTTTTGGTTCCTAGAATAGGGCCTCTGGGGCACAGAGAAGCGGATTCTGACGGCAGACAGCATCTTCCCATCCTTTTCGCTCTGGGTCAAGGTATCACGAACAGTTTTGCCAAAGAGGGCAGAACCATTGAAGGGAGCGTTCGCAAATGACGCCTTGAAGGGCTCCATGAAATCACAATGACGGAGCCAGGCCTGACATCTAGTAACTAGGCCTGCCCCTGCGGCTCTAGCGGCACCTTCCGTAGCATGGGACAGTAACCACATAGAGGTATTAGTGACGGACCTGAGAGTGGCCATACGGGTGGAGTGCAACAATTTGTCCTCCTCCGACATGGACTCTGGGGGGGATGCAGCGTATTCCTTGATAAGATCGCGCTGCATTCTAATCACATGTGCCAGGTAGTTCAGCGCCCTTACTGAAAAGGTCGCTGAACTAAACATCCGCTTCCCCAAGCGGTCCATCATCCGAGACTCCTTGCTCGGGGGATGGACTGAGGGACTCTCCTGAGCAAGTTCCCTCTTGGTGGCTGCCGCCGTCAACATGGCATCTACCGGAGGCCCCTTACTCCAATGGGCACAGTCAGCCAGGGGACTAAGTATACGGTCGGGCTTTTTTGGAATTGGCTCCACGGTGTCCGGTTCCTTCCACGCCCTGGTGGTAATCAGGTCCACCAGGGGGTCAGCAGGAGGGGACACCCAAGAGGTAGACGGGCCCGCTTCAAATGCCTCCAAGAACACGGACTCGTCCGAGGAAGACTTGGGGGCAGACCCCCCCCTTATGCGAAGCATTTCCATGATGTCTCCAAAGGAGACATCCTCGGGGGTGATCTTGGGGAGCCTTCCCCTTCCTCCAAGTCCGTGTCTTCAGTGAGAGACTCGGGGGAGTCTATGTGCCTCCTCTTGCACGTATGCTTGCAGGGGGCATCCTCCGGGGGGCTGTCAGAGGACTCCTCGCAAGCTGTGACCTGTTCCAAAGGAACAACTTGGGGCAAAGGAGCGGGCTGTCCCAATGGCCGGATGGTGGAAGCCTGGCCCAGTGCAGATGGAGCGCGGGGCGGGCGAAGCAAGTGCCGGGGGTCCGGAAACCCTCAACAGGGCCCTCTCCACTACATCAAAAGCCGTGGGGGAGCCAACCTCGACCAAAGGATCCGATAATCGGCTCCCCCTGGGATCCGAAGAGTGGACCGAAGCACTCGGATCTGAGGGGGCAGTGCGCTCCGACACAGACGGCGCCGAAGGAGCACTGATCCCCCCGGATCCGAAGCTCGGATCCAGGCTCCGAGAGGTCGGATCCGAAGCACTCGAGGGCAGGGTCGGATCCGAAGTACCGAGTACTATCGGCGCCGACCCACCCCCGGCTCCGAAGCTGCTCGGCTCCAACTGCTCCGAACCCGGGTACCGGGTCGGAGAAGGAGCTATAGGTTTAAAGAAAGAGGTCGAGCTCCCCCCCAGAGGGGGGGGGGAGGCAAGAGCACTCCCATCTGCATCTGGGCCTGGATGAACCTTCTCATCATCCGGTCCAGATCAACATCAGATAAGCTGTAAGTAGATCTCGACGAGGCTACCGAGGTAGGCCTTGAGTGCCTCCTGGATAGCCTCGACGGAGATCGGGTCTCCTCCTCCTCAGGTCCCGGTGAAAAGCACACAGGAGACCGGAGCCGAGGAGGGGGAGAACCAGCAGACAAGGAGGCCGGAGGAGAAGCCCGCTTGGCAGGCGGGGCCGAAACAGAGGTCTCGGCCCGCCGCTTATGGTGCTTCTCCCTCCGGTCCTTCTTTCTAGCTTCCCTCTCCTCCAAACCACTACAGGGAGGTTGAGTCCCAGGAGGAGGAGGGAGCCAGAGGAGGAACCGTGACACGGTACCTCCCGAAGGAGCGGAAGCCAGAGCCGAGTCCGGGGGCAAAAGTCCCACCAGGACCAGCTTCGACCTCTGCTCCTTCAATGCCCTGGGGTTGAACCCTGCACAAATGGAACATCCAGAAGTGAGGTGTTCAACCCCAAGGCATCGAACGCACCGAGTGTGGCCATCCGCAGGGGAAAGCTTATGGCCACACTCGGAGCACTTCGAAAAAATAGCCTTAGGTTGTTCAGACATCCTAAGAACCTAGTTTTTACTTAAACTAATCTAAAAAAAGTAAAAGTAAACTAGTCAAACAAACACAGGCCCAAACACACACTACGCACCAGCGAGGGGAGGGAAACTAAAAGTTAAAAAGGTTAATAAAACTAAATAACTTTAGCTACAAAAAGGGAAACCTAAACTTTCACACAAAACAGTCAAAAAAATTTAAAATTTAGCACTAGAAATAGTTGAATAAAGCACTTAGCTGTAGAGCTCAAGAAACCAATCTGGTCACCGGCGCGGCAAACTAGATCTGAGGTCATGTAGGGAGAGCAGGGCATTATGGGTGAGGGGAGGAGCTGAGAGCTCGGATCCATAGCTGGAAAACCATGCCGGTTCGGATCCGATATCGGATCCATAACCCACAGGTTGCAGACAAATGAATCTCCTACTTCAGATGTAGAATTTATACCCTTGGGATACAATGTTTAGGACCCACTGGTCCTAAGTAATGGACATCCAGTTTTTTGCATGAAGGACAAGTTTTCCTCCTAGGGGCACAAGTAATTGGGCAGGGCTGGGAAGGATAATTGAAAAGTCATTGTGAACTTTTTCCATAAAGGGGTGGCTTACCATTCCCTGTTTTTGAGGTGGGGGGACTCCATTGTTTAGATCTCTACATACCCTAAGACTGTAGTCTGGGTGGCCTGTTTCCCCTGGCTTTGGTCTGGGAAGGCCTGGAAGGGGCTGGAAAGGACCAGTTTTTTGAAGGCCAATGCCTACTGAATCTAGGTGGCTGCACTTGCAAGAATTCTTTGACAGTTTGCATAGATTAAGCTTTTTCTTCCATCTTTTTAAGAACAACTTCTGCTTTGGTGCCAAACAAACAGTCCTTATTTAAAGGAGCATCTAGTAATTTGGATTTGACATGATCTGGCAATGTTTGTTCCTTCAGCCAAGCATGCCTTCTCAGTACAGACCTAGTGACTGCAGCCCTGCAAGAAGATTCTAGGGCATCAAAGCCACACTGCAAAGTATACTTACTAACTTGGTTTGCAGAATGCATTAGCTCTTGTAAATCTTTATTTTCTGCACAATCTGGAAGTAACACAATTTTTTGTTTAATTAGTTCCATAATATGTTGCTGGTACTTCAATATGTGAAACTGGCAATTCAATGCCCTGATGGCAAGAGTTGCAGAGGTATATACCTTCTTACCCCATCTGCCTAAAGCTCTGGAATCCCTGTCAGAAGGGGTAGGATGCTTGGCTGTAGTAGCCTTAATACCTTTAGGTCCCTGGGAAATGGTCTCCGGATCAGCAATAGGATTCTTGAAGAGAAATTAGTGGGAATTAGGTACTCTGTAGTACCTATCAGGTTTCCTAGGGGCCGGGGGTAATGTATCTGGAGTAAGACTGGATTCCATAAAAACATCTACAACATCCAGGACAGGGGGTATAGCTAGAGGCCTGTGCTGAGGCAACTCTAAAAATTCTCTTTTTGGACTGATGATCGTCTTGGCATTCCCAGCAGAAATGCTCTCTTAAAGTAAGCAAGGTTTCACCAAAAGAAAAATCCTCTGGAGGGGAGGTAGAGGGAATGGATTCCTCTGCATCTGAATTCTCATAGGCTGATAAGGGCATGTCCTGATAATCAGAAGGGTCAGAGTCATCAGACTCCTGGTCTGTAGCATCATTACTGGCTTCCCCTAATTAGGGTGATAAGGTCTTCAGCCATTCTAAGCATTTGTTTTTGTGGCATGGGAGCTTCAGCATGCGCTTTGGTCATCGGTTTCTAGGCGTAGTGCGTACTCTGGGCCTAAGAAACTCGATAGTTTTGGCTAAAAACTAAGTCGTTGGTTTGATCCAAACATCAGTAGGTCGGAATACACCCTCAGAAGCCAGTGCCTGCACAGCATCTCCAGACCCATCCAAGGTAGTGACATCAGCAGGTTCCATACTCAAAGAAAGATCTTGCGGCATACCGGACTCCGAATGGGTCTCAGCAGAGGCCTGCAAAATCGCAGAAGTGGGCATCAGGGGCTGCAAAGGCACCTCACTGAGTACCGGCAGACTGGCGACTAGCTTAATGCAAGAGTTGTCAGCAGTTTTGGACCTATGCGGCCTGTCTCTGTCTTTATCTTTACGTTTTTTCAGAAGATCGATAGTCGGATGGATTACCGAAGCCATTTCGGAATATGGAGAAAGAGAGCAAAAGAATTTGGCGACAAAGATAGCCCGATGACTAATGGTTCGGGCATTAAGCCACAAAACCGACGGTGAGGGACGTCATGGTCCGGGCCTAAACAGGTGACGCAGTAAGAATGAAAATCTCTGCGAGGTATTTACTTTCCACAGGCAAGACAATTGTTAACTTTTTCTGACATCAGTTAGAGCAAGTAAAAAGGATCCCCATCGGGGTACTTAGCTTTAAAAGACTTCAGGATTACAAACTCGAAAATGAAAATTTCAGGTAGCGGCCAACCGGCACTTGCAAACTGCTTCTGCTTTGGGCTCCACCTTGGCAAGAAAGACTGATGTAATGGCATCGGCTGCCTGTTTTACACCCCTGACGTCATGGAAGAAGCAACAGCATCCGATGCAAAAATACTATGACTTTGGTATTTGGGCTGACTGAGGGCTACTTGCAGGCAGATAACCCAAGTGTGATGCAACAAGATCATCATCTGTATATATAATTTCTCCCTTTTCTGGGTAGCTGGCTGCCTATCAAGAAAATTGCAGGCAGTAACATACACATCCTCTAAAGCAGACAGAACAGGAGGCATGGATGTAGGATCTAGAAATTACTTCTTTAACAACTCAATGATGTTTCTGAGAGACTGAGAAATCTCAGTGTTATCCCAATGGAAACACTGACACATTCTAGTAATAGTCTCAGAGAAAGGGACCCCCCCCCAAAGAGGGTCTGAACCAGAAATGAGGAGAAATATGCTGTATCTGTCCCTTCATCTTCCTGTTCAGATTCAGAATCTTGAATCTCTTCAGGAAAAAGAGATATCTCTCTTTCTTTCTCCAGAAATTACTTTACAAGAAGGATCAAGAGCCTGAATTAAACCCTGAGCCTACATGCAGCTGTGACAAATTGGTAGCCTGCTCTAGTGGCAAAAGCTACTTGCTTTAACTTTTTCTTTTTGTGGCTGGAAGGACCAACAATGGGACCAGTAGTTCATTACATGATTAAACCAAAAATGGTGCCTCTTGAATTCCAAGATGGTTGCACAGACTAACAGCTTAATTCTAGCTCTCCCAGTGTGAAAACAGAAATTTATCAGAGAACACAAGTGGACCTGGATTTCTGTCTACATTTCAGTAACTGGCTAATAAGTGCACTGCCTGGATGTCAGAAAAAAGAAATAGAGGACCTGAAGGAAAATCAGCTACAAAAGGTGACAACAAACAGTGACTGGGAAGAATACTGCAGCTGTGCAGCAAAAAGCAGTGCAAGCTCCAGACATGATTTCCAATAACCTAGAGGAAAGTATAAGACAGCTGTACATACACCTGACTAAAATAAATGAAACACTGATGGAGAATATCAACTTAAACAATAGAAGGCTGGGGAATATGGAAGAAGCTTTAAACAAATATTCAGATAAGGTGATAAAACTGCAAACGTCGGCGGATGAAATGAAGACGAGGCTGGATGAATATTAGACTGTACAAGAAGAGATATTTCAAAAAATAATAGAATTAGACGATAGAGCACATAGGGAAAACCTGAGATTTTCTACTGTACCCGAGAAGCTGGAAGGAACAGTCTGTATTAATTTTATGAAAACACAAATAAGCAATTGGACTGGTATTCCACAACAGGAACTGAAAGGGCACATCATGTGTATGCTCCAAATTGGACTATGAGAAAATAGCCTTGACCTTTAATAGTAAAGATGCAATCTTACCAGCAGAAGGAGTTGATTCTAACAAAACTGCGGAAGGAGGACAAAGTACTAAAAGTGGGAGACAGCAAGAGTGTTTGTGGAGAATGACTATTCATTATACACCAGGTATAGTCCATTATTCAGGGATTGTCGAGAAGCAGGCATGAGATTCAAACTGCTGTACCCAGCTATCTACAAAATATATTTCTCTGGAGGAACAAAATCATTTCTTGATGAAGTACATGCTAAAAAGAAATATAAAAGGTTGTCCAACAAAAAGCGAGTTGAGAAAGAAGAAGAAATTCTGTTTCTTGTTCTTCTGGTAATAAAGAACTTAGATAAACTGTGCCAGTGGTACTTTTTCCAGTGTTTCAACGGAAAATGCTTGAGAGAGGGAAAAAAAGAGCACAAAAGACTAGAAGAATCTAGAGTACTTCGGAAATGAAGCAGAGACAATGTTTGGGAGATGGATATAAACAGGAATAGAACAACAGAATCTGGAAATATTGGACTTTCTTAAACTTTGTTAAACTTGTAGGGGATTCTAAAGCATATACCCCATGTCATTAATGTTCGGACAAAATACTCAAGAGGCAGGAAGAGGAGGGTGAAAGTTAGCTGTAAGCAAAACAACATTTTTTTTCTTAATAGTACTATTTTGATAGTGCATGCTTTCTTTGCATGTTACAAAGTAATTTTTTTCAGTTATTTTTATGTCTAATGGGATACAAATGTAAATAGGGGCTCCTGATTTCTCAGTTTTCTTTCTCCCTTCTATCTTTCTCCTTGTTAAGTTTTAATAAATGCAGGCATTGCAATGCAAAAAAAATCTACTTAAAAGAGAATGGCAAAAGAAAAACTAGTGTGCTTTTTCTCATTTTTGCATGGGGGAATGACTGTGTTAAGGCCATTAGCTTAACCTAGTAAGTTTTAGAGAAAGCAAGTAAATGAAAAAAAATATTGAATACTATATGGTTTTATGATGTTTTCTATACTATCTATAAATGTGAATGGTCTCACAGATAAACACAAAAAAGAAAGAGTAGTTAACTATATTAAAAGTGTAGAGTGCAAATAGCTATGCTACAGGAGACACTTGGAAATAACTGAACATGTAAATTTGATTAAGAAAGGTTTTCAGGGTGGTTATTCAGCAAAATACCTAGGGCAAAGGAAGTGAAGTGAGTAGTACTTATATTAATTGGAATAGGAGCTCCAATAGTGATAGAAGAGAATAAAAAAAAATAATGGTAGATTTGTAATAATAAGGAGCTACTGGCAAGGGAGGAAGATTACGTTGAATTTATATTCCATTGAAAACTGCTATAATGGAGCTTAACAAAGTTTTGTGAGAAATAATCAGCTTTCAGCAAGGAATATTACTTGTAGGTGGGGACTGGAATTTGATTTGGAACAGTGAAGATGTGTCTGGGGGTAAGAAGGGAAAATATAACAAAGGAGGGTAGAATTGTTAAAGAGATTTATGAAAATATTCGGCATGGAATATATGAATTCAGTACTAAGAGTTTGGACTGAATTCACATATTATTCCCCAAGATACAAAAACTAGGCAAGGCTAAACAGAACATATATATCACAGGAACATGTACATTTAATTGAAGGTCTTGATACTCACCCAATAACTATTTCAGATCATGTGCCAATAATAACTAAAATAAAAACACAGGGTAATGAAATAAAGATGAGACACTAGTGCTTTCCCACCTATCTGTTGAAGAGAGGAATTTAAGGAATGGGTAGTGGAAATTATTCAGGAGCCATTTGAGAAGATAGAAATTTCTTCTGACAATATAGCTAGGGAGTTGGATAAAATTAAAGTGGAGTAAATAAAAGAAAGGGAGATATGGTTAAGAAGTAACAAGAATTATTTTTTGGAACTGACAAATGTGAAAGTATTGCAAAATAGGGGGAATCTCACAGAAAAAGAAGAGGAGCAACTGCAGAATGCTAAACAGAAAATAAGGGACTACCTCGATAATATACATAAGTTTAGAAAGACTGCTGTTTTTTGATAACTCTAGAGCACAAAAACTTTTAGCACAATGACTCAGGCAAGAGAAAGTAGAAAGGGCTGCCATCAAGATCAGGGAGCCTGTAACAAGGAAGATAAGGGATCTTGTAGAAGTATTAGAAATATTTCAGAAATTCTATGAAAGTCTATAAAGCAGAGAAATATGGACATCAAGAAAAGGTACAAAGGGAAATGTTTATGGAACAATTAAATATGCCAAGGTTAGAGGTAGAGGAGGCTCAATTACTAACAGAATAGGAGGAGAGGAGATGACACAAAAATAGTGATGTATAACCAATCTACAGGAAAGTCCCCAGGAATAGATGGCATTCCTGTGGAAGTATGGAAGCTAAGAGGGAAAAAAACTGAAAAGATCTGGAAGGTTTTGTTTAACAGTATTTTAAGAGGAGAAGTACTAACATCCTGGAAGAAAGTGGTGGTGGCTGTAACACTTAGGGTAAAAATCCATCAGATCCAGCTTAATACAGACCCATTTCAATACTAAACCATGATTATAAAGTGTTTGTATCTATACTGGCTAAATTAATGGCAAAAGTGATGCCAAAATTTATATATATGGATCAATGTGGTTTTGTGGAGGGGAGGTAAACATTTGACAACATTAACAGAAAACTGTTGATCCACAGGGAAGCGGAATGTATGAAAATGCCACTATTGTTGGTGGGTCTTGATGCACAGAAAGCATTTGACAGAGTAAGCTGGGACTTTACGAGCAGAACAATGGAAGCATTTGTATTCCCTCATAAAACATTATAAGGCTGATTAGAAGGATATATGAGGGATTGGAGAGGAAAATTAAAGTGGGTGGGGTCCTCTCAGATATTTTCTGCTTGAGCACAGGAACCAAGGCAGAGGCGCCCTCTCTCCCCTTTGTTATTTGCATTAATATAGAACCATTGGCAAAGAAAATAAGGGATTCAGAAATTCAAGGATATACGCTGGCTCTATTTGCAGAGATGATATTATGTTATACTGGACAAAACCAGAAAGGGGCATTACAGTGCTGTGGAACATTCTATGACAGTTTCAAATATTTTTGGGATACAAAATTAATGAAGTTAAAACAAATGCAATAGCAGTAAATTATATACCCACACATGAATTGGTTCAGCAATATCCATATTTATGGGGGACATGATAAAATGAAGTACATAGGAGTATGGATTAAAAATTATTCCGGTGTGGCAGCTAAGGATATGGGGGAAGAGACCAAACAAAACATAATCCAAAAAATAAGAGAACGGAAGCTCTGTTATATGGATATCAATAGTAAAATACAAGTAGCTAAAATGCTTTTAGCCCCTTTAGTCTTATACACAGGTCAGGCATTTATCTGGGAGGAGAAAATGACAAGAGTCAAGTTGTTCTGGTAGAACAAGGTGGACTAGGATTACCCAATTTGAAGGGGTATTTCAAAGCAACACTGTTAAGGCTCCTATACAGAGCACAAGTAGAAAATTAGAAGTTATGTACTCACCATAACGTTCCATCTGAGTAGGTGTATTCATTTGTCTGCAACCTGTGGGTTATGGATCCGATATCGGATCCGAACCGGCATGGTTTTCCAGCTATGGATCCAAGCTCTCAGCTCCTCCCCTCACCCATAATGCCCTGCTCTACCCTCATGACCTCAGATCAAGTTTGCTAAAGCAACAATACCCTAAAAAGGGTAACAAGGAATATGCAGGAAACTGAAAGGCCAGGGGGATAGGAGGGCGGGATGGTTGCAGACAAATGAATACACCTACTCAGATGGAACGTTATGGTGAGTACATAACTTCTAAATCTGAAGTAGGATATTCATTTGTCTGCAACCTGTGGGACAGAGTCCCCAGCTACCTGAATCTTGGCCATCATGGAAGGATATTCCGAGCACCGCGGAGCCCGGCACCAGCGAAAAGGATGCTCTACCCTAGATGCAAGATCCAACTTATAGTGGGAAATAAATGAGATGAAGCCCACGTGGCTGCTGCACAAATATCATCTAGAGGAATCCTAGCCTTGAAGGCTGCCGAGGTAGATACTGACCGGGTTGAATGGGCATGAACACTTCCTGAAGCTTGATAAGCCAATAAAATGCACTGTGAAATCCAGCGGGACAGAGAAACTTTAGAGATTGGCTTGCCCAAATTGAATTTTGCAAAGGAAATAAACAGCTGGTCGGATTGCCTATGACCAGCTGTCCTGTTCAGATAAAATCTAAGTTGCCTATGAACATCTAGTGAATGTAGCTTATATTCACCTTTGTTTTCATATTTAGGGAAGAAAACAGGGAGGTTAATGGATTGATTGATGTTTGCTTCAGAAGCGATTTTAGGAAGAAAGGACGGGTTGGTCCTGAGGGAGACACGGTCCGGATGAAATACCAAGTAAGGAGGTTTAGCTGATAAAGCTTGAAGTTCAGAAACTCTCTTGGCTGATGTAATGGCTACCAAAAGGCTGTCTTGTAGGACAAGAATTTGAGATCCACCGTAGCAGCTGGCTCGAAAGGAGGAGCGGTCAAGGCCTGTAGGACCAAAGAAAGGTCCCAAGGAGGAACTGCTTGTTTTATAGGGGCCTGAGAAGAAAAGTACCTTTAAGAAATATTTTACACAATTTGGCTGACATAAGAGGATTAGAGTCATGGCCAATGTGATAGTGAGAAATTGCCGCCAGTTGAACTTTGACTGTGGAACTGCTGGCACCATCGTTAAAGAGAGTGGTTAGAAAGTCAAGCACTAAAGGGAGAGGAACCGTGAAGGGATTCAGGCCTTGCCCACACAGAGAAAGCGTTTCCATTTGCTTCGTAAACCTTTCTAGTGGATGGTTTATGAGCCGCTACCAAAATAGCCTTTACAGGTGAAGAAATACGGAGTCCTTATCAAGAGTGGAACTGGAGCAGCCAAGCGGTCAGCTTCAGGTTGTCCAGGTTCGGAGTAGGAATGCAGGATGGATGGGATATCAGATCCGGGATGGGATCTAGAATCCAAGGAGGATTCACCGAGTGAGACCTTAGGAAGGGAACCAGATCTGTCGAGGCCAGAATGGAGCAATGAGAATCATTCTGCAACCCACCCGAGAGGCTTTCTGAAGAACTTGCAGCATCAGAGGCAAGGGTGGATAGGCATACAGAAGACCGGGTGGCCAAGCATGCACCAGCTTGGGGTACCTCCGGGAGGAGGTATTAGGAAAAACTGTCGCACTTGGTGTTTGAGGGAGAAGCAAAAGATCGCATGAAGGGGTTCCCCACTGACAATTGAGAGACCAGTCGGGTCAGAATGGTGCGACTGAGCTTGTCCGCTAGGATGTTGGACCGACCCGGGCGATTGGTGGAGATTGCCCATTCCCAAACTCTCATGGCCTCTCGACAAAGAGGGTAAGACCTTGTTCCCCTTGCTTGTTGATGTACCAGACAACAGACATGTTGTCCGATTGAATCGCAATTGTTCCCAAGGGAAGAAAGTCCTGAAGTGCTAGCAATGCTAAGAGCACTGCTCTCATCTCTAGAACATTGATATGCAGTAAGGTCTCTGAATGTGCCTTGGACTGTCCGGCCCCCCACCCGAGGCGGAGGTCCGTGGTCACCTGTGGAGATCCGGGAGTGGAGCCACCACAAGAGGGAAGCCTTGCTGATCGCTATGGGATGATGCATGGGAGAGCAAGGTATGACCACTGTACTCCACTGTAGAATGCGCATATTGAGCCTGGCAAGAGGAAGAAGTGCTATAGCGAAGCCATGGACCCTAGGGCCCTCAGGACCAACTCCGCTGGAACAGAACTTGACTGGAGAATGGCCCGCACCTGGAGCTGCAGATTTAGAACTCTGTCCGCAGTGAGGAAGGCTCGTAAACTCCTTGTGTCTAGCCTGGCCCCTATAAAATCTAAGAGCTGTGTGGGCCAGGTTGGACTTTTTGTATTTATTGTGATGCCCAGAAAGGGAGCAAGATGGAGAAAGGAGTCTCGGCCAAGAGAAGTAGATGCCTTGTTGGGGCGGTAAGAAGCCAGTCGTCCAGGTAGGGAAAGACCTGCACCCCTGAAGCCTCAGGTGGGCCGCTACCACTGCTAGTACTTTGGTGAACACCCTGGGGCTGTGGTGAGACCAAAGGGAAGGACCCGAACTGGTAGTGACTGGCTCCCAGCGAGAAACCTCCTGGGCGCCTGTCCATCAGGATGTGGTAGTACGCCTAGTGAGATCTATCGAGCACATCCAGTGATTTTCTCCCAGAAGGGGAGAATAGATTGCAGAGTGACCATTCGAATTTTTCTTTGGGGACTGCCAGATTCAAGAGAGGTCTAGGATTGGTCTTAGTTCCCCGTCTTTTTGGCACTAAAAGAATCTGGAGTAGAACCCTGATCCGATCTGGTCTGGGGAACGGGCTGGATGGCTCCTTTCTTTAGCAGATGGCCAATTTCTGCCGGTGGGGCGTCTGGGAGGGACTTCAACTTTGGAAGGTGAAGGAAAGGAATGCAATATCCCTGGATATGATTTGGAGAACCCAGCGGTCCGATGTTATGGACTCCCATGCCGCTAGGTGCCCCCGACTGCCTCCAGAGTAGAGCAGTTCAGAGAAAGGTTCCCTGGACCCGAAGTTTCTGGGAGCCCCTCTGCCTCCTGTCCTCCTCTGGAAGGACTGGTTGTCGCAGGCTGGGACTGCTGCGACTTCGGAACCACATCTTCTTCTGACCCTTTTGGTTCCTAGAATAGGGCCTCTGGGGTGCAGAGAAGCGGATTCCGCGGCAGACAGCGTCTTCCGTCCTTTTAAGCTCTGGGTCAGCGTCCGCGAAGCGGTCTTGCCAAACAGAGCAGAACCATCAAAGGGCGTTTAATAGCGGCGTGAAGGGCTCAGGCCAGGCCTGGCGTCTAGTGACCAGTCCTGTCCCGCCGTTGCATGGGAGAGTAGAGTATTTGTAACTGACCTAAGAGTGGCCATACGGGTGGAGTGCAGAACTCTGTCCTCCTCCGAAATGGACTCAGGGGATGCAGCGTATTCCTTAATAAGATCTCGCTGCATCCGAATAACATGTGCCAAATAGTTCAGCGCCCTTACTGAGAAGGTAACTGAACATCCGCTTAGCGGTCCATCATCCGAGACTCCTTGCTCGGTGGGTGGACTGAGGACTCTCCTGAGCCAGTTCCTCTTTGTGGCCGCCGTCAACATTGCATCCCTTACTCCAATGGGTCCGGTCGGATGGCGGACTAAGGATCCTATCCGGTCTTTTGGGAATTGGCTCCACGGTGTCGTTCCTTCCACGCCCTGGTGGTAATAAGGTCCACCAGGGACACCCAAGAGGGCCTCCAAGAACACGGACTCGTCCGAGGAAGACTTGGGGCAGACCACCCCCTTATTTCCATGATGTCTCCAAAGGAGACATCCTCGGGGTGACCGTGGGGAGCCTTCCCTTCCTCCAAGTCCGTGTCTTCTGTGGAGTCAATGTGCCTCCGGACCTCCTCTGGGGGCTGTCAGAGGAGTGCAGCAACTTGCTCCATAGGAGCAACTTGGGGCACAGGCTGTCCCAGGGGCCGGATGGTGGAAGCCTGGCCCAGTGCAGAGGGAGCGAAACAAGTGCCGGGGTCCGGAGACCCTCAACAGAGCCCTCTCCACTACATCAAAAGACCAAAGGATCCGACAATCGCCTCGGATCCGAAGAGTGGATCGGAGCGGCGCCAAGCAGCTTGGATCCGGGACAGTGCGCTCCGACACAGGCGGGAGGAGCACTGATCCCCGGATCCGATCCAGGCTCCGAGATCGGGTCCGGCCGAGGGCAGGGTCGGATCAGCTGCTCCGGATAGCGGGTCGGAGAAGGAGCAATAGGCTTAAAAAGGGTGTTGAGCTCCCCGGGGGAGGCAAGAGCACTCCCATCTGCATCTGGGCCTGGATGAACCTTCTCATCATCCGGTCCAGATCAGCATCAGAAAGGCTATGGGTAGATCTAAGAGGCTAGCCTGGAGTGCCTCTCCTCCTCAGGACCCGGTGAAAAGCACACAGGGGACTGGAGCCGAGAAGGAGGAGAAGGTCTCGCCCGCTTGCTGGTGCTTCTCCCTCCGGTCCTTTAGTAGCATCCCTCTCCTCTCCAGAAGCGGGAGTTTGAGTCCCAGGAGCAGGAGGGTGCCACAGGAACAACTGTAGCCACAGCAGTAAGACCCGCCAAGACCAGCTTGGACCTGTTGAACCCTGCACAAATGGAACAACCAGATGTGAGGTGTTCAGTGAGAGCTTATGGCCACACTCGAGAGTTTTTCAAAATAGATTTAGGCTGGTCAGCCATAATCTATAAAACACTAAAGCTACAGAAAGTAACTTAAAATAAAAGGACACACAGGCCTACACACACACGAATAAAAATTACTTAATTTAACTCAAATAAAGTCAAAATACACTTATAACAAAGGGAAACCTAAACTTTCACTCAGAAACACTGAAAAAAACAAAAAATTCTCTGATTTTAACAAGAAACAAAATCCACTTAGCTGAGAGCTATGTACCCAAATCCAGTCACCAGCGCGGCAAACGAGATCTGAGGTCATGAGGGTAGAGCAGGGCATTATGGGTGAGGGGAGGAGCTGAGAGCTTGGATCCATAGCTGGAAAACCATGCTGGTTCGGATCCGATATCGGATCCATAACCCACAGGTTGCAGACAAATGAATATCCTACTTCAGATCTATAATTCAAAGTAGAAAGAGAGGATGATGAAACTGGGGGGAAGCTCAAGAAATAAGTAGATACTGTGATTTTGGATGCAAACTTTGAAGGAGAATAACAATAATCATACAAAATATTATATTCATAAAGTAGCACAAAATATTCTAAGAACTAAGCAAACATGGGAATGGGCAAAGGAGATTCTGCTGATAGAGAGGACTGTAATTAAGGATACAGACAATAGGCAAGAGGGGATTGGGATTTATTGAAGAAAACTGGCAAATTAACCACGGTATTGGGAGCGAATAACTACAGAGAGAAAGGTAATAGAATGGGAAGACAATAATAACTTATTTTGACTGCAGATTAGAGATTGCCTTCCCTATCAAGGAGTGTTATCAGATTATAGGCAAAGAAAAAGAAATGGGGGGGGGTCTGGAATCAATCGGAGGAGGTTAGAAAGGAATGGGAAGAAAGACTGGATAAGCATCACAAGGAAACAAACAGGGGGATAGATGTAGGTCTCCCATATGCAATAAAGTCTAGAAGATTTAAGAATTTTACTTGGAAGTGTTTACATAGGTATTTTATATACCTCAAGTAGACTCCAAATAATCTTTCCACAGGTAGACAGAAAATGTTAGAGGTGTTGATGGGAAGAAAGTAGTTACTGGGAACATATTTTTCTGGGAGTTTAATGAGTTGGCAGACTTTAAAGATTCCCTGCAGACTGCTCTGTCAGAGATACTGGGTGAGCAAATTGGTGTAACTAAGCACATTTTTTTTTTTGAGCTATGATACAGAATCAGAATTGCCTAGACGTAGTTAAGGCCTTACTGAGTTGAATTATGATGGCTGCCAAAAAAAGCAATTACTAGAAAATGGAAATCAAAGTCTAAACCAATACTACTAGAAGTAACAAATATATTAACAAAGACAACAACTGGAATTGTGATCTTTAGAAAAGGGCAAAAGTAAATTACATAGGAAAAATTGGAATTATGGGATCAATACATACAGAGGAGGAACGTGGTTTAAAAGAAGGCAGGATATGAATGAGTTATATAATGTTTAAACTGAACAGTGATGTATAATGTTTGCAGCTACAGTTGTGTCGGCATGGTTTGTAATGTATAATGTTTGCAACTGAGCTTGTGTCTGTATGGTTTATTTTCATTTATATAAATGTAAGATTATCACATATGGCATATGCAAAGATGTTTCTTTTCTTTTTTTTTTTTTTAAACAAGTGCCTCTCTTCCAAGAAGACAAGTATCAACTGCTGTTAAAACTACAAGTCTTTAAAAGTTACTTTTTCCACAAAAAAAAACACAGTAAGCAACACCTGTACACCCTTTGCCAGTTCCAAAAAAGCAAAAAAAATGTTTTCCAGATTCACTTGTTACACCTCTGTAAACATACTGTACCCGACTGCCTGATGACTTGATGAATTTTTTATTGAAGTTTACGTTGAGGCTTATATTTTTACTACACAGTGGTTGCTACCAGAAAGTGGAGCCAAATTACCAGTAGCTTGTTTTCTGCTATGTTACTGAAAAACAGATCTGAAATGTCTGTGTAGTGATGTCAATGCCTTGTCTTAAGTTTAACTTCCTAATAACAGTTGTAAAGTAACCTATACATGCTGGCAATATGTTTTCCAGTGTATAATGAGAAGACTGGAATCACCTACTAGGAAAATTTGCCTTGACTTCTCATGAATATAAATGAACTTTAGCTTCCAAATCAAAAATATGAGCATCTGGAAGTCTGCAAAAAAAAAAAAAAAAGTCGCTGTCACTGGTAAATGCACCTAATATATTGTTGCTGCCAGTGCTATGACTCCAACCAGTTTAGCTACAATGTGAGCTATAACAAGGCTTGTAATCTCTTATCAACCATGTCCTTTGCTTTGTAGCTCTCTCTGAGGGCTGATTTAGTGTTGGAGTTGTACTGCATTCATTTAGTTTGTGCTTTTTTTTTTTCTTTTCTTACATTTCTTTCTTTCCTGGCATGTGTAAACAGCATGTCTTCTTATATTAACCTTTGGTACAGACATACTGTTTAAGATGTATACCTCCCAGACACGTTCAACTCTCAACTTTCAAGGTTAATGTGCTAGGTTTATAATGGCTTGCAAGGGCAGCTACCCTAAAAGGATCAGCAGTTAGCATAATGGTTAAGGTCTTCACCTCCCCTGCGCAAGCTTTGGTCTTGACAAATGGCCAAGGTCTATATGGAGTTTGCATGTTTTCCCTGTGTCTCTGCGGGGTTCCCTCCTCCTCCCAAACACATACTGAGTGTTTTCATCTCAGACCCACCCAAGAATGGAGTTGTGGGCACCAACACAAATTCTAGATGATGCCTATAAACCAACTACCATAAACAAAATTCAATTTCACTGCCTTATAAGCCATAGGTCCCACTCTACAGCCCATACCATGCATTTACACTTATTGCAAACGTTCACCATCCAACCCAAAACCATATTCATGTGTGACTAATTACTCCACTATTAACTGAGAATCTTAAATGACACCTAATGCACGGGCACAGAGATTCCTTGATTTTGTAAACACAAATTCCCTGGATCAGATTTTCAATACATCTGCCAGGGGTGCAACCATACTGGATTTGGTCCTCACTAATATGGCAGAGTGCTGCACATCCCCTACTGTAATGTCTTCCCTGGTAAGGCCAGACCACAAGATGGTCTCCTTTAAAGTAAAAATAAAACATGGACCCCCAACTAACCCTGGAATATTCAGGAACTACTAAGGCTAATGTCCTGCTATTAAGTAATAACCTGGCAATCTCTCATAAACCTTGAGAACACTGCTATCTATACAGAACTCTTCACAGAAACCCTATACAGGCATGCTATCAGCTGCATAGAGGCAGCTGTACCCACCAGGAAGAAGTGTAGAACTAACTCAAAAAACCAAGCCACCCTGGTGGAATCACAAAACCAATAGGCTGAATAACAGAAGGAAGAAAATCATGGCAAAAACTAGGAGGTGCAGTACCCAGCAGGATAAAAGCACTCTCAAACTAAACAAACAACCAAGAGGAAAAATAAAGTCTACCAAAGCCAAATGTTAGGTAAATTTGTCCATCCAGGCAAATGACAACCACAAGGCATTCTTTAGCTATGGCTGCAACCTCAAAAGGCAACACAATTTTGTGCAGTGCTCATTGTAAATGGAGCCACCTATACTGAGCCAAAAGATATGGAAAACCTACTGGCTGACAAATTCAAGTCCAACTTTACCCTTCTCTCCCCCTCAAGCTTCCCTCAGGAAATGTAATTAAAGATAACTCCCCCTGCAATCACTAGGAAACAGGTGCTTAATGCTGTTTGTAAGGCCAAGAACATTGCATCAATGGACCCAGACAATATTCCAGGATGCCTTCTAAATAGCTTGAAACATGACCTATCAGCCCCTCTGGAATTAATATTTAACTGTAGCCTCCAAACAGGCTTTGTGCTTCATGAATGGAGAACAGCAACAGTCATCCCTCTGCACAAAGGTGCATCATCTACAGACCCTGAAAACTACAAACCCATAGGTCTCACTAGTCTTGTATCCAAAGCCATGGAAAGAATTCTCATGGAAATGATCAATAATGATATAGTAAACCTACAGACACTGGACCCAACCTAATTTGATTTTGTCAAGGGCAGGTCATGCCTACTCACTCTCATGGACTTATCTGAGAAGGTCACCAAAGCAATGGATGAGGGCAAAATGGTTCACACTGCATACTTGACCTGGCCAAGGCATTTGACAATACCCCATTTGGCTTTGTTGACAAACTCAAGAGGTTAGGTACAAACCCATATGTCACCCGGGGGATAACCAGCTAGCTCACAGACAGGACCCAGGAAGTTAGAATTGGGGAGTCAACCTCTACAAATACGCCAGTCACAAGTGGAGTCCCTTAGGTATCAGTCCTTAGACAGCTCCTTTCTGGCATTTACTTCTCTGGTCAAGGCCAATGTCGGTGGTATCTAGCTAACTAAATTTGGAGATGATTGCAAATTAGGAACTGTCACTGAATACCACACCAAGACAGATGCTCTCCGGGAAGGGATGACACACAACTGGTGTCAGAGCTATGGACTAAAACTAAATGCCAAAAAATGCAAAAAAAAAAATCTTTCAGGAAGTCATCCACCCCTGGTAACTATCATACTGACAAAACACCTCTTAGAGTTGACTCAGTAGTCAGGGACTTAGGGACACACAGAGAGTAATCTAGCCTTTGACGATCTGTCTACAACAGTGAGAAAATCGTTCTATGTTGCATAACTTATAAACAAAGGTATGACATCTATGTCCAGGGAAGTCCTTGTTCCACTATATTCGGCATTTAATCAGACCTATAATCGAGTGCAATGCCCCTTTGGTATGTACCTAACCAGGCATATCCAACAATTGGAACATCCACAGAAGTTCCTCACCAAAAATAACATGTCCTATGCAAACCGCCTCAAGGCCCTATCCCTATATTCTGTTTCCTACAGGCTGTTGAGGAGAGATGTATGCCTGACATACAGGGCACTGCCCGACCCTACTCTGATGGACCTCCTGCATATCCACAGAACAAACAGCACCAGAATTACCTGTTCTAAAGACTTAAACCTTATTTTCTAATATCTTCTACACTACTCCTTATTTTCCAATATCTTCTACACTACTCATTCTCTCTATCTCCACCACTTACTACTCCAATCTCTCTGACCCACTCCTATGTTCACCACCTTCTCACTCATACAACATATATCCAACTACTTCATCTTTCACCATCTCCCCTAATCTCTTTACTACCTCTACCTCAAGTCTATATAAACTATCCATAATACAGGTTTTTAAACCTTCCCACAAAGCTAAGTCAAAACTATACAAACTCCATCTAGCATCTACTACACACACTCTCCTCACTAAAAACCTACTTTGTTTTGGAGATATCCATCCCAACTCTGGCCCCTCTTCTCTCCCCAAAACTACCTCTACACTGCCCCATCTTATTCCTCTAACAGTCCCCAACCTCAGTCACAACAATCATCTCCATCCAAATACTTAACTATTTACTCATTGAATATTCAGAGTCTAGCAAATAAAGTCACTGAGCTGCACTCATGGATAGCTCTCAATACCCCTCACATCCTCTCCCTATCTGAAATCTGGCTCAGGTCATAAATCTCAAATAGTGAAATACTCCCACCAGGCCAGGTTATAATATCTTCCAATCTGACAGACCTGCAAAATAAGGTGGTGGCGTGGCCATCCTCTACTCGAGCAACATTAACCTCTCACCATACCCTTCCCCAATTCCTGACTTCCTCCCAGCTGAAATCATCATCCTTAACTGCCATCTGAATCCCCACAAAAAACTTGCAATTGCCTCTATCTACCTTCCTCCTGGTAACAATCTGCTCATTCTTGAAAACATCCTATCCTGGTTCTCCCACAACATACCATATGAGACACTTATCCTTGGTGATGTCAACACTGATTGGTCCAAACTCACAACTGCCCCCCCCCCCCCAACTCAGTATCCATCTACACGGCTTCCACCAACTTATAACATCTCCCACTCGCTTCCATGAAAATTCCACTTCCAGCTCCATCATAGACTGGATCTTTACCAATTCCCCCCACCAATACCACAATCCCAACACCTTACCTGACTCCCTCAGTGATCATCTCCCTACCACCATCTTAAGACACTACTCCCATATTCCTAAACCCCACCTTATCAAAGACTGTCAAAAACTACCGACTTTCAATTCATCCCAATTTAACTCCATTCTCCACAACACAGATTGGTCCATCCTAAAACACCTCCCCCTAAACGATGCTGTACACTTTCAATAGCATCTTCATGAATACTCTAAACTCCTTAGCTCCCTCTAGGAAGATCAGAGTAAAATCAAACCATGCTCCCTGGCTCTCCAAAGAGACTAGGTCCCTTATGAAACAAAGAGATTGTGCTTGGAAAACCTGGACTAAAACTAAACAACCACCTTTTCTTCAAAAATACAGGCAACTGAGGAACCTTGCAAAAAAACATACAACTAATGACAAAAAGTTATACTATAGCTCTGCTCAGCTTAACAAATCCAATCCTCGAAAATTTTGGTCAGCTCTCAACAATATCCTCCATCCTGGAAAGCCCTCTAATCCCTCCTCATATCCTAACTCTTCCTCTCAGGAAACAGCTACCCTCCTGAATAAACACTATCTCTTCCATCCAAAATCTGGTAACCTCTAAGCCAAACTCTACTTCGACACCCATCCATCCAAGTCCCACTAACACAACTTTGTTTTCTTTTGAGCCAGTTCCCATTAATTACATCAAATCTCTACTTGTTGTTGTGTCTTTTGGCTTATCCCGGTCAGGGGTCGCCACAGCGGAACTCTGGTCCGCTAATGTTTGGTAGTAGATTTTTACGTGCTGAGTTACCAGCCCTGACGCACAACCTTCATCAAAGGCATGCCCATTCACGCATGCCTCCACACAAAAACATCAAATCTCTACTACTCAAGCTAAAACCTTGCTCTCTTTCCACTGACAATCTATCTCCTACATTCCTCAAACTTGCTGCTGACTCAATTGCCTATCCTATATCTATACCAATTAATCGCTCTATTATGGAATCAACTGTCCCCGCCCTTTGGAAATCTTTCTTCACTATCCCTCTTTATAAAGGTGGAAACTCCACTGACCCCTCAAACTACCGACCCACTGCCATTCTGTCCCCCCTCTTGAAGATATTAGAAAAATTTATTCACTCACAGCTTCTCAATCACTTCACCTCCTCACACACCACTTACTTAACCCTACCCAACATAGATTTTGTCCTCACCACAGCACCACCACTGCCCTCCTCTCCTTCACTCATGTCATTGCAGAGGCCCTAGACAACAATAAACTAATTTCCTGTCTCTTCCTAGATCTCTCCAAAGCCTTCAATACTGTCTCTCATCCTCTACTACTATCCAAACTCGCAAATCTCCACCTATCCCCCTCCGCACTTGCCTGGTTTAATAGTTACCCATCTGGCAGGGAACAATCTGTCAAATGGCTCTCATCATCCTCACCTTTCCTTCCCATCTCCACTGGTGTTCCCCAAGGCTCCATCTTGGGACCCCTTTTGTTTAACATCTTCACCAATGATCTTTACACCTCATGCAAAGAATCCTCCCTTATTCAGTATGCCAATGACTCCACACATATCCATCTCAAATAACATTCTTGAACTACACTCCCTGACCCAACAGGCCCTACTATCACTGAACAATGGCTCTCTCACAACCTAGTGATCCTAAATCCCAAAAAGACCAAACTCCTACTTTTCCTTCCCCTTCCCCACTCTCTTTCTCATCACAAAACTTCCTTTTTTATTATATCTTCTAACAATACAACTATCCAACCTGATACCCACACAAAACTCCTAGGGGTCATTATCGATGACGAACTAAAGTTCAACCTACACATACTCCAAAGTATAAAAAAACAAACCAAAAATTAGGTCTGCTATATCGGAACAAAAAATTCCTAACCCCTGAATCTAGACTTACCCTGGGCCAGGCACTCCTCCTCCCCTCTCTCTTATACGTCGCCCCAGTTCTTACCAATATCCATGCCTCCACTCTAAACAAACTCCAACAGACTTACCATAAAATAGCCAGATTCATTACTAACTCCCCATACAACTCACACCACTGCATTTCTTTAAACTCTCTTCAATAGCCACAATTTCTGCTATCTTATCAATTTCATACGCTACACTCTATTCTTTATAAACCCTCTTTCTGTCCATCTCTATCTTCCTTAGTCTCCAGCTACATCCCATCCCGGACCCTCAGTACTTCTAACCAACAATTAATTGATATCTACCATGCAAACAGGTCAGTAGGCAAACTACTCTACAAACACTCCCTTGCCCATGCTTGGAACAAACTTCCCCTTGACTTACGTTCAATCTCCCACACCTCACACTTTAAAAATGAACTAAAAGCTTATTTTCTCAATTCCAAAACCTGCCCTTGCCATGACCCTACCTAGTCTTCCTTCCCCTTATGTACTCTCAAAAGGACCATACTTAGTACCTCATTACACCTCTCTCTCTCCAATGTGTCTACTATGCATTTGCATAATTTTATACAAACAAAAATGTTTTATTGTTGACCTATTGAACTATATCAATGTAAAATTGTTACTTAGCTTCTTTTTAATGCAACTTTAACTTTATGCATGTAACCCAACATATGTGAATAATTTTGCTATAACTGCTATTATATCAATATTGTTTAAAATTGTACTTGTTTAAAATGTACTACTGGAGCTTTTCTCCTCGGGTCTCCACTTAAAATGGGCCACAAGCCCAGTTGGAGAAACCCAGTTAACAAATGTCAATAAAATAAATAAATATAAACCTCTGATATAAATAGGACCTGCTGGAGAGACAGTTTTGTACCCCAGAGACTACCCTGTCTCTGGAATAAGCTCCCCATCCACATGAAGCAGAGTGCCTCCTTAACCGACTTCGTATAACTTGGAAAATTAGATAGGTAACAGGAAATTCATCCCTGGTTTGGCACCTATGTCTCTAAGTGACACAGGCAGCCTGTAAATTGTTCATCTCCCAGACCCTGCTTGTAAAATGGTTCATCTCCCAAGCCCCTGCGTATACTTATCAAGTGTACCAGAACTTGCCAGAGATTCGGGATGCATGGCTAGGCTTAAAAAGCCCCTCTGATAGTTAGGCTAGTAAACACAAGTGAACAACTTCCAACCCTGTTTAAGTATAGCCTGAGCTTATATGTAGGTATCAGTTACCCTTAAAATCACTTTGCGCAGTTAAGAGACACTATTATATTGATACAGCATAACCTCACCAAGTGTGTGCTTAATTTTTTAGAGCTGTCATTTATTTTTTCATAGAACTAAAGTAACTATTACTCTTTCAACAATCTTTCTTGAACCTTTTCAGAAGAATGATTAGATCATTCTGTACTTTTTTATTCTTTTTTGATAATATTCATTAATTCAAAACACAGTCTTAGGCTGTCCTTATCCTCAGATACTAATGCTAAGTTTTAAGTTCATATACACACACACACACACACACACACACACACACACACACACACACACACACACACACACACACACACAGTCTACTCTGGCTTCTGAAAGTCTGAAGACTGCAACATTTTCCTTCTGGTATGTTGAACTGTGGCAACCACAATCTTTTTCTTGCTTGCTGCAATCAGGTATGTGCTCACCCACTGCAGGGTTGACTCGTCCAATAACATATTTCCTCCTGCTATGCATAGGTCTCATATAGGTTCGGCATTTACAAGCCCTAGCCATCGTTTTTGTGGTTTAGGCCACCTTTAGTAGTGGGAACTAACCATATTTTTCTGTTTTGTTCCACAGCATAGGGAGTCAATCTGGGTTTGACATGGCCTTGTATGTTAGGGCAAGGTCACCCAGCTGCTGCAAGTGTCGGTCCCCAGGTCCCTGATAACTTTCTCTGTGTCAGTGGATTGCCACCTATTTTTAACTTTGGGCGTGTGGCTCTGGCACCAGTTATCCGTTTCTGTGAGACCCTTCTGAAAGTAGATGCCAAACAAAGAGAGTGGCCAGGACTGAGCCCTGTGGGACACCACACTTGTGCAGGGCTTTGTCTCTGACATGGCGCCGCCAGCAGCCTGTGGGTTCTGTTCTGTCACTCCAACCAACCCATCTTGTGATGTATGGGTTGATGTTGACATTTTTGAGTTTTTGATGATTTTTTTCATATGGGGTATTGTATCGGGTACCACAGTTGCAGTGCCCACCCCTGGGTAATGATCCAGAGGTAAGACTTGATTAATAAAACAGCTGTCCTAGCTGTGGGTTTAATTCCTCCTTCATGGAGCATGCACAGCCGGGGACACCATCAGGTCCCATGGATGCTGGTTCCCTTAAAATTGTAGTTATATCCTGATGTCCTTGTATGAATACCTTACTCAATAATCTTTTTCTGGCCCAATTCTACACTTTCACTGGTAGTTTTGTCCTACTCGGATTTACACCTGTTGCTTCTTTGATCTTTAAATATACTTGTGCTCCCTATATTACTGTTTTGGCTTGTCCTTTCTGCTTGTACCAGATGTTTTAATGATTACTACATCATTTGGGGTTAAGCAGTTAGAGACCTCGTGTGCTTTTGTCACACTCTGTGTCATGTGTATTTTTAGACTCTCTCCATTTATTTATGCTTGTTTTTTTCCCCTTGGGAAGTTGAACCTGCATATGCTTGCACTGCAGTTTGCTCCTTTCAGTTATTTGTACAGTACCAAAACTTCCCTGCATAATTAGTTTTGAAGCAATTTGCTTCTAATTGCGTAGTTAGAAATGTTCTTATGTGCTGGGTTTTCTATTGGATTTGTTTAATTCCTTTATCAGCCTGTAATATCTTTTCTATGTAACTGCACTTGGAGCAGACACAGGTGATGCGCAGATCTAAAAAAATCAGCATTAATGAGAATAAAATGAAAGGAGTCCGACATGTTGTTGAAAACATGATCATTGCTTTTCCGTTTTAAGTACATTATTAAAAGCTCTTATCTGCAGACTGTATGGAAGCCTGCATAATAATGCTTTATCTCTGCTGAATGCGATATGTAGGTCAGCTCCCAATGTATGCAATAAAATTGTCAAATCATTTTGTGTGTGTGTGTGTGTAAACCCCAAAGAGCGACACACCTTGTTGAAGATATTACCAGTGAGAAAGGAATAAGATACCGTTTCCCACATTTAACTCCAGTATGTCAAGTTAGAGTTTAATGAATTCACAAATACACACTGATGAAAAAAACGATGTACATTCTAGGTAACAAAGCAACACTGCTTGTAAGCTGCCTTCTGCACTAGTACTATTTATATAATGCTAAGGTACAACTCTGATTCCTCTACCCTATCAAATTCTACTTTCTGTTTAACATTTGGCAAATGTATTTCTGTGGGCATTAAACCCTCAAAATGACTTCTAAAAGCATACATGTATTATAGAAGACTGTAGGACTAAAAAAATATATAAGCAGACAAAAATATTTGTGACCAGTCCTAATGTGGTCGCTAAATTAAAACTAATTAGAAAAAAATTAGAAAATGTGAATATTCTGCATCCATTCAACAAAAAACTGTCTTACTGGGTCACATATTGTCTATCAGGGCGTTGGCAGCATAACTCTCAAATGTCCACATTTTCAAAGTAAGGCCAGATTTTTGCAACATATTTTTGGTCTATTCATCATTAAATGTTTGTTTTTTTCTGGCAAATCATTGAGGATTGAAATTAGAAAATAATGACTGGTATTTGAGTTTCAGACTTCATACTCTTAGGAATATTCATACTAACACAAAACTTGTTATTCTATCAACTTTCTAAGAGCAATATTTAAAAACGGTCTGTATTTTGCACCCCACCCCCACTATCCATTATCTACAGCTCTGTCCAGATGTTTTGCATTAAGAGGTTGAGAGATATGCCTGGCAGTTCTGAAAGTGACCTCAAAACATGGGAAGGAACATGAATAAAATCACATACCATTAGGACTGGATTGTCCAAACAAGTGTTGTCTTATTCAGCCTAGGAAAGATTCCAATCTAAGAAATGTGCTTGGGAATCCTTTCCCCAAGACATAACAATGTCCTCTTGCTGACTTCCCAAATGGCTGCTCATTGAACAGCTTGATTACAGCTCATCCAGTGTGAAAACAGAAACTGTGAAACAAAGATAGTAAAATTTTTCAGTCTGGGTAAAATTCAGTTACTGGCTAGTAATTACACTTCCTGGACATCAACAAAGAACACAAATGGAGAAAGAAAGATAAAATTAACCAGAAAAGGAGACAAAAAAAAACCCTCTGACTGGGAAGAGTCTTGCAACTATTCAGCAAAAAAGCAGCTACAGTTTCAGAACTGGTACCAGAGATGACTTCCATAATTTACGGGAAAAAATAAATCAAATGCACTCAGAGATGTTCAAAATAAGCGACATACTGAAGGTATATAAAGTCAAATAACAAAAATGTATTTATTTATTAACATTTGTTTACTGGGAAAGTCCGACTACGACATGGCCCATTTTTAGTGGAGGGCCTACGAGAAATGCTCCAGCCACTTCTTTGGAATGTGGAAGAAAACTGGAGCACCTGGAGGAAAGTCATGTGAACACAGGGAGGACATGAAGACTCCATACAGAAGGCACCCCAGCCAAGAATCTAACTGGAGAACCTCTTGGTGTGAGGTGGCTACGCTAACTGCTGCACACTGTTGACTGAGCATCAGGCTTCTCAGGAAGAGCAGTTTCAAAAAAATCAAGCTTTATAAGGCAGAGCACACAGAGAAAAACTGACATTTTCTGCTGTACCAGAGGAACTGGAAGGAACAGATGGCATTAAATTTTAAGAAAATACAAATAAGCAGCTGAAATGCTGTTCCATAGCAGGATTAAATGAAAAGACCCATCATGTGTATGCTCCAAATCTGACCATAGACCTTATGGCAGCCATGACCTTATTGGTAAGGACCCAACCATACCAGAAAAAAGAGTTGTTGGTGACAAAAATATTACAGGAGAGAAAAGTATTGCAAACTGCTGTGGAAAATTATAATTCACTATACAGCAGGCAGAAGAGAAGCAAGTCTATCACAGCAATCAGGGACTGTCAAGAAGCAGGTGTGAGATTCAAGCTGCTGTATCCATCTTTAGAATATATTTTTTCTGAAGTATGAAAGACAACGTTGATGCAGAACAGACTAAGGAGAATAACAATGTGCATCTAACAAAAGTGTGCCAGCACGAAGGGGATTCTGTTTCTGAATTCTCTGAGCAATAAAATCCACAGACAGAATTTGCCAGTGAAACCTTTTCTACCATTCCAAAGGAAAATACTTAATGGAAGAAAAAAAGCAGAGGAGCTGACTAGAAAAAAAAATAAAAAAAATAGGAGTACCATGGACTTGAACCAGAGACTGGAGTTAGAAGATAGAGATGATCAGGAACACCAGCAACAGTGAATAACGGGAGACTGTAAAGCATCACTCCTACTGGATATCAGAGTAGTTGTGTGAAATGTGACTTTGTGAGAAGAACAGAGACTGGGATTTAGTTGACTGTGTTAAATTGGTGAGTGAACTGTAAAGCACATACCCCACTTCACATTATTAATGTTTATGATGACACAGAAGGGAATGAAGTAACTGAAGTAAAACAGTTTTGTTCTTATTAATATCTGCATAAAAAATTAATGACTCAAATTTCATATTATATTATAAAGCAGTCTGGAGTATTTTAAATATTTGATGGGGGGGGCTCTTTTCAGTCACTGCCATATATGTTAAAGACATTAAATCAAGAAACAAGATATGAAAGGCTGGACAGATGCAACTTCTACTTAACACAGTACCACTTGAGCTGTTTGGGAGTATAAAACAAGAAAATAAGCCAAAGAAAACACCACAAATGACAGGAATCATAAGATCACCCAATAGTTTAGCACTTTCATCCTTTTAATCACAGACTTCTTCAGAAATACCTATAGCACTCTACACCATTAATTATGTACAGAAATAACATATCACATGCTGTTTTCCACCTACTAAATCACAATCTAGCAGACTTAATTTTTAAAACATTTTACATTTATAAACATTATTCAGCTCAGAAACAAAGTTTGATTCTAGTCTTCGTTGCTAACTTAATTCTTTAATTTCCAGTATATGGTCTATGTCACCCTTTAGGCTGGTTTGTTTCACACAGTCAACTACAAAAAAATAAAATCTTTTTTGAAGTTATCACATTGAGATGAATGCATAACGAATTTGTCATTATTTTTGCTTTCTGTTATGTGCTCATACACAAACCAAGCCAGCTTTCACGTGATCTTACCAATATAAAATGAATCACAGGAGTCACAAAGTGCAACATAAACTACTACTATACTATTACAGTTGAAATTAATTCCACCCCCCCAGTAATCCTATCATAATTTTTAATGACCAAGTAAGGACTTAAGTTCACAGCTTCTTACAAGGCTTGCAGTTCTGGGAACCACTAAAGAGACTAGACCAAATTCCCAGTTGTCTCCAAGCACTGTCTGATTAAGAAACTTGCGCAGCCTTAACCCTGTACACCAACTGCCAGTATCAAATGAACTCTCTAGAAAGACTCCAACAGCCTAAAAGTTGTACGACTAAGTGTGACTATTTCAAGACTCTAGGAGAATGCAGCTGGTGTCTCTCTGATCATATAACTTAACCACTGAATTCCCTTCTTCAGTCTACATACAGTAGAGAGTCAATTATCCAAACTAATTGGGACCTAGGGTAGTTTGGAACTAGGGTAGTTTGGAAAATCAAAGTGAAATAGCGACACTACAATAAAACAAACCACAAAACAAAAGATAATAGTGTTCGCTGCTGCTGACAATAGGATCCAGTCCAAAAAAGATGAACTTTACTCACTGAATCAAGTTAAAAAATGCTTTATTGAAGATTAAGCGCTTTCGTCCATTAATAATCTGGACTTCTCAGAATCTAAAGTACTTACACAGTGGAGAACACTTATATAGGACCCACAACCACAAATCAGTTAGTCAATTAAAATATATCCACTTAAAATTCTCCCACTTAAAGGGCAACCAACAAAATAACCAGACATTACATATAAACCAAAACAGCTTACAACTATGTAATACTCAAAAAATAACAGAATTAAAAAAACAGTATTATGACGTTGATGGTAATATAACAGATTAAAATTAAGTTTAAAAGTGGTAACTGTTTGACGAAACAAGTTATTTACTTATTTACATGTTTGGGATCCCACTTTTTATGTGGGTAAGACAGAGCCCTTAAAAATAAGATATATGAACATTTGTATCAAATTAAGAAACAAAATAGCAACAAAGCTCTTTTTAGACATTTTATTTATTTATTTTATTTGGAGTTTGTTAACCGGGAAGTCCATTGGGCTGCGATGAGCCCTTTTTCAATGGAAGCCCGGGGAGAAAAGCTCTACAATGAATATGAACAAGAATCAACAAGAAATAGTAATACAAAAAAAAATCACACAGTAATAGTTTGATTATATATACAAAAAAAAAGGAGATATACAAGAGATTAATGCACGAAGCAGATAAGCAGTAGTCAAAATATGAATACAATAAAAGTCATTGTTACATCAGTGGTAAAAGAGCTATACTAGAGGTAATGGGGGAAGCAAATAAGCAGTGGTCAAAATACGATGCAATAAAAGTCATTGTTACATCAGTAGTACAGAAACTTGAAAAAAAATACAGTAGCCATAACATATTATAATTAAATAAAGGTCATTGTTACATCAATAGTATAGACCCTAACGAGGGAGTATGAGAGGCAGATTACATAACTGAAATAGGGACTGCAGTAAGAGAAGGTGTAGAAAGCATAGTAGGAGAAAGAGTTAGGATGGGTGAGAGCAGGAGCATTCCCAGGTAGAGGAAAGATGGGAATGGAGCAATGCCTTAAAAGAGGACAGATTCTGTGTAATATGGATGTGGGGAAGAAGTGAGTTCCATTTACATGCAAGGCAGAATGATACAAGAATTTGCCCAGGGGTGCATGATGGCTTATGCACAGTATGGATATTTTGACTACTAGATCTGAGGGTTCGGTGAGGAAGATGCATAGTGAAGATGGAGGAGAGTGATGGGTATTGAGAAAAGTTGAAAATAACAAATTTACTGAAAACAGTACAGTATGTTATTGTAGTAAAATATTTAATTTATCAAACTGTTCGGATAATCAAACATATAATTGAACCAGATAAAAACTTAATTAAAACAAATTTACTGTAAAACAGTACAGTATATTATTGTAGTAAAATATTTAGTTGCCAAATTACAGCACAAGAGATATCAAACAGGGCACAACTACATATAATCCACTTTAAAAAAATAATCAGTTTTTTTAACCAAATCTGATAGTCTTTAAATGGCAGCTAAATCACACATTCTCTTCAACAGCAGAAGTCGAGTACAACTTTTTTGTTGTTGCTCGTGCCAAGACATTGCAGTTTTCAATGCTACAAAAGCCTCTTCATGATGGTCCACTTTTTCTGTGTTCTTCACCATCCCCAACATTTTCATCAAATGGTCACTGCCTCCTCTTCTTGCACAAATAACAAAATTTCATCATTCAAAATGTGAAAGCAAGGATCGCTGTCGTTTTCTAACCACATTTGTGCATCATCTTTGTCACAGTCTGAAAATCCTGGGATTGTCTGGAACATGTCCACAATTTAATTTAGGTCCTCATTGGCATCCACATCATTTGTCTCATTTTCTCCTCTTTCATCCAGCAACCTATTCCAAGCCTTTTTATTATTATCTTGTGAGAATGTGTTCCAAACAGCCACCATACAACAAACTTTAAGATTAAGTCTTTTTGAAAATGCCACCATACTTTCCTCATCTTCCGCCAATAATAAACAATGTAGGACTTGCTTCTTATATACCTTTTTAAGCTTTTCTACAAGACCTTGATCCATTGGTCGAATCAATGCTGTTACATTTAGAGGCAAAAATTACTTCAAAATGTTCAAATGCATTCAATTTCTCCACTCCTGGATGTGATGGTGCATTATCCAGCAGAAGTACATTTGCATTTTTCTTTTCTTTCTCTCTGAACTACTTTACATTTAGGATAAATTAATTTGTATACCAATCAAGAAATATTTCACAATTCAGATCCGCGGTGGTGCAGCGGTAGCATTGCTGCCTCACAGCAAGAGGTTCTCCCGTTCGATTCTCAGCTAGTGCATGGGGAGTGCCTTCTGTGTGGAGTCTGCATGTCCTCCCCGCAGGTCGAGTGGCGTTCCGAAAGACATGCATGAATGGGCATGCCTTTGTTGAAGGTTGGGCGTCAAGCTGGCAACTTGGCACTGTGAAAATCTACTGTCAATCATTAGCGGACCGGAGTTCCGCTGCGGCGACCCCTAACCGGGAAAAGCCGCAAGACAACAACAATATGTAAGCACTCTTCTGTGCTATGTAGCACAGTAGAAGACATGTCACATTTTTGAAACACCGGGGCTTTTTGGCTTTGCCTATCATTAGTGGGGGTAAGAGTTGGCTTCCAGTGGCATTGGTGGTTATCATAATTGTTACTCGCTCTTTGCTAACTTTAAAACCAAAGGCTGCTGTTTCTCGCCTAAATGCAAGTGATTTATAGGGCAATAATTCCTAGTATAAACCAGTTTCATTGGCATTATACACGTCATTGAGTGAATAGCCTTCTTTTTCCAAAAGGGCCAAGAACATTTCTTTAAATTTTTCAGCAACAGGCGCATCACCAGATACAGATTTCCCTTGAATTCTCATATGCCATGAGGAGATTTAAAGATCTTTAACCAGCCAGTGCTAGCCTTAAAATCGGATGGACCATTGCGCTTATTGTTTAACTCAAATGCTTTTTCACACAACAGCGGACCAGAGATAGGTTTCCCTTTGCTTCTTCTTTGCACAAACCATAAATACATAGCCTCTTATAATTTTTTTTACTTTAGGGTTTTTCATAGTTCTTTTTGATCAGTGCTCACTGTCCAAATTTAAGCAAACTTCAAAACTATCTTTATTACTTTTGATATGAGAGAATATAGCCTTTCCAAATGTAAATCAATGTGCAATATGTGTATGTACCTTTAAGAAGCTATCTAAGGGCTTGCACAAGTGTATAAATACTGAGCACATGCGAGCCTGACTACCATTTTCTAGTTAGCTGTTGAGATGTAAGAATGTATATAAGGTCTGTCTGTTAACCAGCTCATTTTTATTTTATGATGCTGCTATCCATCCTGATGTGTTTCTATGTATTAAAGCATCTAAATGCAATATCCTTCCTGCTTGTCATCTATGTTATTGAGGGACGAACAACATGGTATCAGAAGCAGCACATCTAAATGACATGATGTTAGAGGCGGCATGGCTAAAACAACTTAAGGCATTTGCTTGGAATTGTTGGAATATAGAGGAGTGATAAATCATCCCTGTAATGTGCATACTTTGCAAAACAGGTCAGAAATTAATTTCAGGTATTAAAACTTGCTCATCACCATTTCTTATTCTCAAAATATGAAATGAGGTATATAGAATGTTCTAAATCATATTCACATAAACAGACATACAATAATGATAAAAATGTTCGAATTATTACGGAAAATGTTTGAAATAAAGTCTGAACTGCATAAAATGTATAAAATAAGGGGAAATGACCACATTTTCAATACATGCTTAGTGAATCCATATTTTTCGTATTAATCAAAGATATTAAAGTTATAAGAAGTGTTCCCATGTTTGTGCAGCACTACAATACAGTTATTTCACAAGATACTGACATTACAGAGCATATTTCCCCAAAGTATAGTATTTCAAAGTTTATTGTGCATTTGTAGGTTATTACAAGCTCACAGCACAGTTTGTTCGTACCCAATTACAAAGGTCATATTTTCAGTGTGTTTGCACATACTTTGCGGGAATGGCAGACAGATTTCAAAAGCCTAGTGTACTTGTGTTTGATAGTAATATTGCTGAGAAGTGGATGAGAAAGATTATGTATGTATGATGCAGTGGTAGCGTTGTCGCCTCACAGCAAGAGGTTCTCCGGTTCAATTCTCAACTGGGGTGCCTTCTGTGTGGAGTCTGCATGTCCTCCCTGTGTTCGTGGGGATTTCCTCTGGGTGCTCCAGTTTCCTCCCATGTTACAAAGACATGTGTCTACAGCGTTTCTCCCGGGCCTCCGCTGAAAACTGGCTTCTTTCCAAGTCGGACTTTCCCGGTTAACAAATGTTAAATAAGAGTATGACATTTTCATACAGGCTACATTTTCTGATAAAGATCATCATATAAACACATTTATTCTAATTAAATTTAGCTGGGTCAGAAGCCATTGAAAGGGAGCATTCATTGTGCATGCACCTGCTATCTATGCAGTAGAGGGGGAAAACCATCATATTGTTGTACCGGCAGAGTCAAGGGAGGACCCAGAGTGATTAAATTTATGTAAATTTAGAGAAATGTGCAACCCCCAGATAAATGTTGCAATTGAAAGGCACTTATTTTACACAATGGATCAAAAGTCTGGTGAAACTGTTGCAGCATATATAACTGACATGAGAAATAAGACTAAAACGTGCAGATTTGGTGGTTCAAGGGATTAGTTGATAAAGGACAGACTTGAGTGTGGTATAAAAGATGATGCTGTGAGAAAGATTTTGCTTTGTGACAGTAACTTAACTTTGAATAAGGCCATTGAGATTTGTTAGCTATACGAGCTCACAGAAAAACACACAAACATGCTTACAAATGAGAGTAGCTCTAAAAGGCAGTGACAAAGCTCATGTTGACAGCATGGAGCATCTGGTTAAAAGAAACAGGCCCAAGCACATGGCAGCAACTGTAGCCGCTGCAGCACTCACTGATAAACCCTGGAACTTTCTAGCAAATCCCAGAGTTCGCACAGTCTCTGTGAAGCACAAGAGTGAGTCAGCAAACTCAAAGCATGGGCCCCAACCTATTTTCATTGCCAGAAGTCATGAATCTAAAAGGGAGAAATGTTTAGATTTTGGTCAGCAATGCCACAAATAGAATAAGTGGAATAATTTCAAAAGGTTTCGTAAATTAAATGACCCACATTCTTTTATTAAGAGGGAACAGTAAGAAACAAGTTGATCAATTAGAAAGCTGCTACCCTACTCTTTATGTTGATGGTGTGTCAGTGCTTCACAAAACAGTCAATGCAGTAGATTTAAGGGCAAAGAATTAAGTATTTTGTATTGTTCGGCTAAATGGGAATCCCACAGAGCTCAAAGTTGACACAGGTTCCAAGTGCAATATGTCCGCAGAAACATTTGCTAGAGTGTGCCATGGTGAAAGGCTTGATTTGGAATGGTATGCGAAACTTGTTGCTTATGGAGGTGAATAAATTTAGCCTGAAGGCTCAGAAGTGCTTTCTTGTTACTCTGCTGGAAGAAGCTACAACTTATTTTATGTGGTCAAAAGGCGCATGCAGTTATTATTAAGGCTCAGAGACAGTTTGAAAATGGGACTGCTTTAATTTAATAAGGAAAACCACATTGTTAGCTTGAAAGACCACTACTCTAATTTTGCCCAGTACATTTTTTCGACCTATGCTGATATTTTTGAAGCCAAATTAGGAAAACTTCCAGTTGTGTACTCCATGAAGTTAGACCCAGAGGTCCAGTTATCAGGCCAGCAAGAAAAGTTCCAACAGCCATGCAGGACAGAGTCAACGCCGAGTTAGATAAAATGGTGCAACAAGGTGAGATTTGTCCAGTTGCAACTCCAACTGAGTGGGTATCTTCCATGGTGGTAGCTCATAAGAAAACCTCAGGATGACATCAGAATATGTCTTGACCCATGAGATTTGAATAAAGCACTAAAAAGACATCATCCAATCCGCACAGTTGAAGTCATCGCAGCCCTGATGCCAAATGCCACTGTTTTTTCTGTCTTAGATGCAAAGACAGTTCATTTTGGCAAATTCAGCTGAAAAAAATCCTCAATGCTCACTACTTTCGCTACTCTGTTTGGAAGGTACAGATTTTTGAGAATACCATTTGGGATAAATTCTGCAAGTGAAGTCTACGTGCAATGGAGCAACCTTTTTCTGGGTATCGCTGTGCTATTAGTCGACAACATTATTAGTAGGAGGTAATGGTGAAGCAGAACACGACAGAAACCTCAGAAAAGTTCTTGAAAGCGCACAATTCACAGAAATGCAAATTCAGGCTACAAGAGGTTACTTATGTCGGTCATTTATTTACTAGTTCAGGCCTATGACCAGACCCTTCAAAGCAAACAGCCATTCTCGAGTTGCCAGCTCCGGACAATGTTCAAGCCCTGCAATGTTTTCTTGGCATGGTCAGCTACCTAGGCAAGTTCATTCCAGACTTGCTTCAACCTTCAGCACCGCTCAGAGTGCTAACACGTAAAGATGTATCCTGGTGTTGGTTAGAGCAACACCAGAGAGCATTTGATGTCCTGAAACAGAGAACTGCTATTCCATCAACTCTTGGATACTATGATGTTCACAAACCAGTAACACTTTCCTGTGATGCTTCAAAATTTGGTCTTGGTGCTGTCATTCTACAAGCAGGTCAACCTGTTGCCTATGCATCGAAAACTCTTACCCAAACTGAGATGCAGTATGCCCAGATTGAGAAAAAGGACTTTGGGCAACTGTGTTTGCATGTTCGAAGTTCCATGATTGGTGGTCTATTACGATCTGGCTAGATCTACTATGAACACAACCCCTAGTCACTATCTTGAGAAAGCCTATGCATTCAGCTCCAACCCAACTGCAACACATGATGCTGAGATTACAAAAGTATAATTTCAATCTTGTCTACAAGAAAGGCAAGCTTCTTTATATTGCTGGTCCAGATCACCCAAAAACATCACAGTACAGCAGGAGAATGAGAATCTTGACTTTGAAGTCATGGAAGTGAGAAATTTCTCTTCCACATGTCTTGATGAGCTAAGAGATCACACAGCCATGGATCCAGTTTTACAGGGCTCAACCACTTTATCAATCAAGGATGGCCGTCAAAGCAATCTAGTTTACCTCAAGAAGTGCAACCTTATTTTCCATACAGAGATGAGATTTTGTCTGACAATGGTATCATTATGAAAGGTCCCAAAGTAATTGTTCCAAAGTCCTTACAACAAGAGTATAGTACTATCTTGCATCGTGGTCACCCAGGAACGGACTCTAATAAAAGGGCGAGACAGTATTTTGGCCATCCATGTTATTAGACATTGAGAGAGCACTTTCATCTTGTTCCATGTGTAATAATACTAATCCACATAAACAGAAGGAACCCCTTCAGCTAAACCAGATTCCAGAACTACCTTGGTCGACAGCAGCCACCGATATTTTTAAGTGAAATGGTCAACATTATTTGGTGTTAGTAGACTCTTACTCCAATTGGTTCAAGATTGACTTGCTTCCTAACCTAGCATCCGGCACTGTCATTACTAAGATGAAGCGTCATTTTGCAGAACATGGTAATCCGCACAAAGTTATTTCTGACAATGGCACTCCGTTTACAACAGTTCAAAAGATTTGCTGAAGAATGGGACGTACCCCACAGTCATATGGTTTGGCAGAACATGCAGTTCAAAGTGCAAAACAGTTAACAGGGAAGTCGAAACGACAATAGTGATGTTTTCCTGAATCTCAGAAATGTTCTTCATGATTAACTTGGTTCACCTGCTCAGAGACTTCTGTTAAGAGAAACCAGAACCACAATACCAATCAGTAGTCAACTGTTGGTTCCTTGTGTCAAGAAGGACAGATTAGAGAAAAGCAATCTGCTGAAGAAAAGTTTAACCCAGAAGTCCTACTACGATAAAACCAGCAAACTGCTCAATCAATTATGAGAAGGAGAATCAGTCCGCTCAATCAATTATGAGAAAAAGTGGTATGGATGCAAACGGCCAAAGATTATGATCGGATTGGTGTCGTGAAGAATATTTGTCCAGAGCAGAGATCATACATTGTGGAAATCGCAAGGAGCAGACTTTAGGTGCAATCGGAAGCATTTACTACCGGTGTCCGAGCCTATACTACAGCATACAGCCTGTTACAGCCTGTGAGAAAGACTCTCTCATAGTGAGTTGCCCAGTGTTCCAATTGCAGAGGGCATTCCCATTCTTGTGATGAATCCAGAGGTTCCTGATGAGAGTTGTTCACCGAAGACTGTCCCCGTTACTAAATTTGGTACAGATTGTTATGTTACGAGATATGGTCGCACCTCTAAACCCTGTAACAGATTGAAAGCAACTTGGACATGAACAGTGTGTTTTCTTTCTAGTGTCTATAGTAATGCATGTCTAACTATTATTTTTGCAAAGGGCAATCTTTTTAAGAGGGATGATGTAGATCAATGTGTGTGTATGTATCTTTAAGAAGCTATCCAAGGGCTTGCACAAGTGTATACATACTGAGCACGTGCAAGCCTGACAGCCATTTTGTAGTTAGCTGTTGACATGTAAGCATGTCTGTATGTAAGCTCTGTCTGTTAACCAGTTACTTTCTATTTTATGTTGCTGCTGCCCATCCTGATGTGTTTCTATGTATTAAAGCATCTAAACGTAAAACCCCACCTACTTGTCATCTTTGTTTGAGAAGGACGAGCGACACCAGCATTGAAAATCTTTGCAAGAGATGATCCAGTTTCACCCTTTTCTAGTCTATTGATAATTTATATTTTTGTTTCAATAGGTAAAACATTATAATTCCTTTTTCTTGTAGATGACATATTCACACGCAAAATTATACCTGTAACAAAAATAACAGAACTGAATACAGTATTGTATGCCCATGTAAGCAGCCCCAACTCCTCTGCTCCACATATCAGTCATGTCCTGTAGATAGCTCATCATCAGAGCGTGCGTCACCACTCACTCACTACATATTTACCTTTTAAAAAATACCCTGTACTGTACAGTATAATGGTTAAGGTGTTTATCTTTGTGGCAGGGTTTGATTCTCACAAGGAGTAATTGGCTAGGCTTAAAATGGCCCAAAAGGGCAGTCAGCCTAGTACTGTACTAAGCTATGAACCTATTGCATTTGGATTCAATTGAAAACGTATTTCATTTCAAATTTTATAGCACAAAACACAGACAGACATTTGCTAAACAAAGCAATACAGTCTCACACTGAAAACATTAAAACTTCTCTGCCCTTGAAACAAACAGCTTTGAAACTCACATTTCAAAGAAAATGTATCTTGCCAATAGCAGATGAAGTTTATCTTTGGGTTGTTTTTCAAATCATAGGCCCCTTGCACATTTTAAGGCCATGCATACATGAATACACCTTCCTGAATTTATTAAGTTATATTCCCTGTATAATACAGCACCATTTATTAGAGTGTGTTTTAAATTTATAGTTTCGAACATTTTTCCAGTAAGCAATGAAATAAAATGTATGAACCAAGAATGAAAAAAAACTGCCCAATTCAGAACATTTCTTCAGTAAAAGTCTACTCAAACTTCTGTCATTACAATCCACCAATATCAGTCAATGCACAATCGCTACACAAGTAAAAGTCATCTAAATTAATCCCACATTAAAGAGATCTGTAACTGAGGACTACCCACCCCCTTCAAATAGAGTACAACACAGTACTGTATCAGCAATCCATCTACATAATGTGAGAGTAGAACCCACAGCCTTCTGCATCAAAAGCAAGTAAACTACCTATTGTGCTACTAACAATGCTTTTAAATATTTCAGTACAGTAGTGATATAATTTGCTAAACAACTTTTGCACGTTGCAAACAGACTTGGCATAAGCAGTACGAACTTTTCCCCTGAAGCAATCAGCTCCTTGTAAAATGCACTTGACAGTCAACCATATCTCTCAACTATATCACAAGGAATCTAGCCAAAATTTGGGGGGGGGGGGGAGACAAAGGCTCAAAACCAGGGACACATTTTAAATATTGCTTGTGTAATCTTAGAAAGTTGCTAGAATAAAAGGTTTTGTGTTACTATACCATGCACTTCCTGAAAGATGGTCACAAGCCTTTTCTTCTAATGAACTGTCTGTTAAAACAGGGTCTCTACCCATCCCAAAAACAACCTTATAAAAATCAGTTTCTCAGTGGTGGTGGGGTAGATAATTCAGGTTCCTGTTTCTTGTGCACAAGGTACAGGGCTTGAGCCTAAGCAATAACACCAGATATCCCTAATCGGGGCATACACACACACAGCTGCACCCCCTTCCAGCAATCAGTTAAATTAATGTTCAACGCCATTTATATTCAGATTCCATGAAGCAGAAACATGCAGAATTCCTTTCAGCAAAAACAGCAGCCAGCTAGCTAAATTCCCTTCTAACAAGCCAACTCTGATTTCTGCTCTATACGTAATGCACGTGTATACTGTATTTTCATCCACTAAGTCATCTATTGCCTTGATTCCCTTCAGGCCAACTATGACATTCACTTTGTACATAATCTATGTATATATTGCATTTTGTCATTCACTCTCTATACATAATGACATAGAACTATTGTGTTTCCCCAGTCTGAGACTGCAATGGGTCCAATGGGATCAGGGCTCTATTCCAGTTAATTTAAAAATAAATAAAATAAATTTGAAATCAGTATTCCTTCTGTAAACAAAGTTGGATTCTATTCCAATATTTTTACTACGTCAGAATTACCTGACAAAATTTCCTAGCTGCTGATAAGAATCCGTTTATGCTACTATCTTCAGTAATGTTTAGGCAAAAAAAAAATGTTGGAATAATGAATGTCTTGACCAGTATATATTCTATCAATAAATATTTGCTTTAACAATAAATCAGTTGTTGTGAGTCTTGATATGCATATAGACTGACTTTTGACTATACTGCACTTTGTGTGTCCAGGAAGACAGTTTATTTTTCCAAGTAAATAATTATTACTAAAGGTAGGTTTTCTGTATATTCTAGAGCTTCTTTCATTCTAACCATGGTCCATACTGATAATGACATCCAAAAAGTTTTTATTTCCTCAGACACCTCTTCAGCAAGACTCCGATATGGTCTGGTGTTATTTACATATGAAATAAAATCAATCAATCATTCAGTTCATTTTTATTCCCCACACCATATAACATATCATCAATATATTAAAAGTACACCAAAATGTTCGATCAATGTAAACTCCACTAAATATAGGTGGTGCCCCTACACATTCAAGATGGCAAAAGTAGAGGCAACCACAGACCCCATTGTTATGCTGCATGTTTACAGATAATTTATTTCAGGTGTAACAACGAAGTTTGTTATGTAGCACTACATCTAATAATAATTCACAAATAACATTGGTTTTAATAATGCTTTCAAAATCAATACATGTGAGAAAGTCTCTAATAGTTCAACTCTTTCGTCCTTTGATATTGCAGAATATAAATCTTTGATATCAGAGTCTTGCTGAAGAGTTGTCTGAGGAAAAAAAAACTCTTTGGATGTCACCATCAGTATGGACCTTGTTTAGAATGAAATAAGCTCTAGAATATACAGAAAACCTACCTTTAGTAATACTTATTTACTTGGAAAAAAAACTGAGAATGTAATTTTTGTTCTAGAACTTACCTCCACTGCCAAAACCCTACAGAGTCATTTCTGCAACCAGTTTAAGGAAAAAATGTTGGACTGTATAAATGACTAATGGTGGGAGACAGTCTGCTATAATGTAAATGAACAAAAGTATCAGAACCATTGCTAGGTCATCTGGCACCCTGTGCACATCTGCAAACACCTCCCTCAAGTCAAAATTGAGGCAGAAAAAAGTGTTTTAAAATTAAAGACCAAAAAAGCTTTTCTGCACTCTGCAACTGTAGAAAGCTGTTTATTACATCATTTGTACAGCTTACTACAATACAGTCATCTCACACACCACTTCAGCCACAACCACAAGTGCAATATCAGCATTTACAGACACGGACTGTTAATACGCCAATGAACCAGGGGGCCTTTCTAAGCATTGCAAAGTTTTCCCAAAGAATAATGATATCTTGTATCCAAACAGGGCACTGAAGGCCAAGCATTTATAAGCTGCCTCTCTCCATAAGTGACACTGGTACCAAGACCAGTGTAAATTTCTTATTCCCCTTCCACTGGTCTAGGCTGCACATAAACTTGGTAACAGACAAACTCAGTTTCACATGGATGGGAAGCCTGTTCCATAGGAAGGGCAGTCTCTTGGACACAAATCTGTCTCTCCAGCATGTTCTGTTTAAGTCGCATTCAAAATTCAGGTCCATAGGCCTTATATTTCTGGTACTTTCTGACTTACAAATATGTAGGAGATTCAAAAGTGTGGGGTCTCAGGATGCCTTGTAAGTCAGGCATAGATCACGCTTCAGCAACCTATAGGAAACTGAGTAGAAGGAAGGAGCTTTAAGGAGCGCTGCATATGGCTGGTTTGTTATGTTATGCCTTGCATTTTTTTATGTAAGGAACCTTGGAGGATGCTCTAGTTGCTGCATATGCCTGGTCAGGTACATACCAAAAGGGGCATTGTCAGTGGCGGCTCGTGCCCTCGGACTGCAGCCCTCCCAGCAAAAAGATTGAAGTTTGGACATTTACATTTGAACAAAAAAATAAAATATGTATTTAAATATTTTGTTGTTGTGCTATGTGCTCTAAGCGAATCCAACCGACTCGCAAAGTTCTGGAACTCGAACTGCGCATGCTCATCATGTTCCGTTTTTTTTTTAATTTATTTTAATTAGCGAACGTTTCTGTAAATCTAGACTGCTTTACAAGCAGTCCAGATATGAGAGACGGTATCAGTGTGATGCCCAGAAATCTATGCGGTTTAGAGTAGAAGGGGGTTCAGACTGCCACATCCGCAGTCATGTACATGACATGGACGGCTGTTTTGCTACTGATTGGTTCTCTCTCAAGAGCGAGAGCCAATCAATAGTAGTAGCCTGTAGCACACTAAGCACAGTACTTTGATTATTTGTGCTACGGACAGTAAACTATCGTTGGTGGTGAAAGTTGAAGTTCCATAATCAACTTTTGTTTTTTTTCAGCTTGCTTGCCTTTTGCCTTGCTGGCTTGCTTACGAGCAGCTGCAGTCACCGAATCAGACAGATAGGAAGAAAGAGTTCCTTTCTTCATAAAGGAGAAGACAGACAGACAGTCACAGTCACTTTTTTTAACAAGTGAAGTTATTAAACTGAGGTAGGTGCCGGACTCGGCTCTCTACAGATGTCAATGTAATTTTTTTTTTTCTTTTTGCAGTACTTGTACTCTCTGATTGGTCTGATAAGGGCAGAATACAGTGGGATAACGACCTGTCTGGACCTAGATGCCTTGCCCTTACTTACAAGTTGAGCAACATAGGAGAATTTCCTCATCACTGTTGTCACGTGGTGGTCGAGGTTAAGGCTACTGCCTATGTGCATACTCAGATCCCTGACCGGTGGGTCAACTCTGAGAAGTATATTACCAACACGGTAATTAGCCGAGATGATTAACTTTTCAAAGGGTACAATTATGCATTTCTTAGCACGGAGTTTAAGACCATGGCTTTAGCACCATTCGAGTCACAGATAGACCTTCCTGAAGAATGCTAGTGCCTGCAGAAGAGTCAATGATAATCCCCAGCTTGCAATCATCTGCAGACTTAGCCATAAACCTTCATCATTTGCTTCCATTTTGGAGAGAGAGAGAGATACCAAAAAGGCATGGGCCCAATACTGAGCCCTGGGGTGACTCAGTTAGTGACTAGCCTCTTGGTGAAGGTGCCCTCACCCATTTTGACCTCATGGGTCCTATCAGTGAGCCAGCTGGCTATTAAACAGGTGATAAAATGGTTTATACCTAAGTCAGTGAGCTTGTGTAAAATACCTGAATAGGGAAGCCTTGGCCAGGTGCGCACAGTCTTACTTTCATCCAGTGCTTCGGTGACCCTTACAAAAAAAAAAGTCCAGCAGATTTGATAGGCATGACCTTCCTTTAACAAAGCCGAACTGTGATGGGTCCAGCGTCTGCAGGTTACCTATGTCCTCATTTATCATGCCTATGATTCTTTCCATGGCTTTACGTATGAGGCTGAAAAAACTTATAGGCCTCTAGTTTCCCCGATCAGTGGTATGTTATCGAGGCCCATCAATGCAGTGTTTTTGGCCTTAGAAAGTGCACTGATGAGCTGTTCCCTAGTAATGGTTGGGGGGTTTGTCGTATGAGGTATTTCCTTTGGTACTGAGAGACTAGGGGAGAATTTTGAGTTGAAACTGTCAGCCAAACGGTTGGCAATGGCCTCTGGTTTCTCACTTTTTAAAATTTCTCCAAATCTTTTGGGTTTCTAATACCATGATGGGAATGGACCCCATTCCTAAGTCAAAGTATGATTAAGTTCATGAAATCAGTATTGTTTCAATCTTTGATGTCAGCCAGAAGTGCTCTTTTGTTTCAATCTTTGATGTCAGCCAGAAGTGCTCTTCACAGCACCTGCAACGTGACCAGTAATGACTCCTTTTGCAATTCGTACAGAGTTACATGTATCTGTAACATATCTAAATACGATTGTAGATTCTTTTTTACAAGACCATTTGCTCCTAATAATATCGGAAATGTCTGGCTTTCTTCCACATCGCTCTCTGTACCTATCTGTACGCAATACACTGTAGTCACTGGGTGTAGCAATTTCAATGATCAATGCTACTTTTGTCTTCTTTTCATGGACCACTATATCTGGTTTTCTCTCATCTATCTTTTGAACTGTTGGTAATGGTGATCCCATGTGATGTAGACTTCATCATTTTCTATGACGCTTTGTGGCTCATGTTTCCAGCATTCTTCATCTACTTCAATATTATGTTTGCACAATCCCCAATGCAACAGTCTTATCATATTATTATGCCTTTCAGTATACAGTCCTGCCATTAGTATGTCACAACCAGCAACAAAGTTTGTAACCGTTTCCAATTCTGTTTTACAAAACATACATTTGTCTGTTTCTCCCACATGTTCAATGGACTTTATAACCAACATGCATGTAATTGACTATCTTGGGCCGCCAATATTAACCTTTCATCTTTTAGTTTAAATTCGCCACTCTTTAGCCATTCCTGCATCCGTTCCTGATCAATGTGAGGTTGTTCCAGGAGTTTTGTACACTGGCAACTATATTTATGCATTTTCCACATTTCCTGCCTTCTCATCAGATCTTTCACCTTATATTCTTCTTGTTTTTAGCACATTCAGTTGCTGCTTGACTTTTGATGCCATTTACAATAAGTTCTGCGAATTGTTGTATAGTTCTCCTAAGGTTACAGACATAGCTCTAGAAAACTTTGTTGTTGTCGTCCTTTGCCTGAGAAGCTATTTTTTTCTTCAAATTTACCCTTTGAGGAATTTTTGAAGCTTCAATATCCTTGCAGCTTCATAACGCAATGCTGGTACTACATTTGTATACCATCTGTACCCACCGATTGTGCCTCCTAACATCTCACATCTAGGACAACTGCCCAATTCGCCCCATCCTAGTTACAGCTCTGAACAGTATATATCACTTCTGACAAATCTCAAAAGAACAGCGGCTTCTTTGCTTGTGACTGACTGTTCTCAATTTTTATACAACACCTCAGTATTCTACATAATGCACTTTTGTTACAGTACATCTGTCAGCAAAAGAAATAAAAGTACACACTCAATTTTTGTAGGCATGTCAGTAGATCTGTCCCTCTTTATGCTACCTGAACTGAAAGACTGCCTGCATAATGATTCACAGTGTCATAAGCACTTAAGTCAAGGTTCAGCACCAGTGGCATAAATTTATTATTTATTTATCTAGCTTTCATTTATTTACTAGGAAAGTCCGACATGGAACGAGCCAATTTTCAGTGGAAACCTGGGGAGAAAAGCTCCAAATGCAGGTCTTTATAATGTGGGAGGAAACCAGAGCACCTGGAGGAAACCCAGACAAACACAGGGAGGACATGCACTCTGCACAGAAGGCACCCCACCAGAGAATTGAACCAGAGAACTTCTTGCTGTGAGGTGACAATGCAAACCACTACACCGCCCATTTAACAGCATTAACAAATATGTAGATTTTTAACATCTTTCTGCTGGGAATTATAACAATTATACATATAATGTGAAAATGTAACCATTCTGTCCTAGAGTTACAAGATTTGATCCTGTGACATGAAGCTACGGGGTAGTAAAAGAACAATTAGAAGATTCCTTAAAGCTGTTAATCAGATACTTCCTGTGTTGTGCAAATTTTGATTCCTTCAGCCTTTATTTGTACACTGTGTGACCTTGTTATTTGGGCAAGGCACTTGGTTAGCTATAGGTTTATAGGTTCAGGGCCAGGGAACAAACTCGTTAGTAAAACATGTGACACTGATCAAATACACCTGTGGTCTGTATCAAAAGTTAGAAATCAAAACATCTCAGAAAAAAAAACTATTGAGAAGGACTGCTGGAGTGGTCAAATTCCTGGGTTAACACTGCAAATTTTCTGCTTCCTCTTGACACTAAGTGTATTTGTTGAATTGTTTAGTAATTCATACTTGTGCAACTTTTTCTACAATATAAATCACTGTCACGAGTTGTGGGACTCAAGAGACCATACCCTTGACAGCCAGAAGATTTTTAAATTTAAAATATCTCAATTTCTGGTGGGCAGCACATTTTTTTTAATAAAATGCCATCAAATGCAACTGTCTTCACAAAGTAAGGCAAGTGGTGCTGATGGAAAGGAGAGGAGACATATATGCCTTCTATGTATTGTCAAACCACACTTTTACAGACCTGCATATCAGCAAAACAAACAGCACCAGAATTACCCATTCTAAAAACTCAACCTTGCCTGTGATATGAATAGGACTTGCTGGAGAGAGATAAGTATGTATCCCAAAGAATTACTCCTTCTCTGGAACAGGCTTCCCATCCATCTGAAGCAGAGTTCCTCTCTAAACCAATTCAAGTGTATCTTGCACATTTTGATGGGGAACAGGAAATTCATTCCTAGTTTGGCAACTCTCTCTCTAACAGACGCAGACAGCCTGCAAATGTTTCATATCCCAAACCCCTGCCTACACTTGCCAAGGGTACCAGAACTTGTCAGAGATTTGGGATGCATGGCTAGTTTTAAAAAAGGCTCTTGTGGTTGTTAGCCTAGTATACACCTACGGACCTATTCACATATGCAGTTTTGAGATGTTGCCATGCTTTTTCAGCTCTCCCTACTTCTTCTTCCTGAGGTGGTAGAGCCAGGAGTATTGCTTTGAACTCTTGTACTTTCACTGCAGTCCCCTTTCAGGTCTTTGGCCTAGTCTTTGTTAACTTAAGAACCTTCTCTGATCACTGCTTCTAGCAAACAGTTTTCACCAGTGGTTAATGCTGATGGCCAACTGTTTCACTAGGGGATGTCTTTGCAACCTCTGATATGATCCCAATACCTATTTGGGTACTTGCGTATTATCGCAACAAGATTTATAACCTGGTATAATTCGTACGGTGATCATGAAACGAGTTTATGTTAAAGTCAAAAGGGTTCTGTAAACTCATTACTCTATCACCTTGCTTCTGAAACAGAAACAAGAATACAGACAAAATTCTTCTTCCTTATTAGCGTCCTTTAACTGCATGATTTACTGAGAAAGTATAATGAACATGGATGCTGCTACAGATACATCACTGGTACAACAGAAAAAAGTCACAGTTCATCCAAAACAGAAATACAAACAAACCAGGTATCCAAACAGTGAATTTTTTCATCAAAGTTTGGTTCATGTCATTTACTTACGGCTTAAGAAAGGAATGATTATACTATTAACAGAACCAGGAACCCAGGAAGCAAAGAACGTTTCAACCACTCATGTACACAAACAGATATCCCTGTTTTTGCACATTTATTTCTATTGCATTGAATATGTTAGCCTGTGTAGTGTTAAATGACAACATTACCCTACACCATAAAACCAAAAAGATGACCAGAAGAAGCAGATAAACCATACCCAATTTCGAGCCGCTTGTTATGTTAGGAATCTGGTTGCATAATACGCAAGTACCCCTTTTTCTTACTGGGGTGAGTACGAGTTGATGCCGCCTACTCTTGTAAGTAGTGATAGCAACGGTCTCTCTCTCTCTCTCTCTCTCTCTCTCTAAACCATGTGTTAGCCACCATTAAGCTGTCTGCACAACAGAAGTCTAGAAATACATTTCCTTAATTATTCTCACTGTCATAATCAAACAGACCCAGGCAATCCTCATTCATTCAGGCTCACCATCATCAAGACCAACTAATTTTTCAGTTTTATCAAGCAGTTTCTATAAATACTGCTCAAATGCCTTATTTCCTTACCATCACAGCCCCGCAGGCTGAGACCTTGGAGACTTCTTTAGCTTTATTTGGGAGTCTGATTCCCATGAGTCTGTCACTGATTCTAATCACATCCTTAAATGTCTTGAGAATATACACTCTTACCACAACTGCCACTACATTTGTAGTCTTTCTTCTGATTAATAGACTCGATTCCAGACCAACAGACTCTGCTGTATTGCCCTTCATCTCCTGGATACACAGACTACCTAGTCTCTTCCTTATCATGCCATCCACTTCCAAGCTGCATTCCCTTTACTGATCAGTGTGGCAATCCTTAGTTTATTTTTGGAAGGTAGACTGGCTTCATGTTTAGCTTTCACTTAAAAGAGCTGTCCCAAATTACCTAGTCTGGGCAAATGCACACCAACAAGCCAGAAACATACTTACCCAGGGCCACTGGGCTTTATGCAGTCAATAGCGGTGGACAGATGTAGGTTGAGAAGACCTGGTCCTCAACTTATTTAGCACCAGAAAATACCCCTGCCTGTTTGGTGGCATTAACTGATGTGATCAAATCATCTAGAACCAATTTTTACAACACTGAGTGGTTAGCCTTCATGTGCTGCACAGTCTGTGGTTCATACTCTTCTATCTAGAGCATAACTGTATATCAAAACTTGATGCCTAAAGCAGTTTGGTCTACATGCACCACTTATGTGATTTGTGTACCACACATACTCACACACACGGATCTTGTGTGATGTGTGAAACATTCTGTCTTGTAGCATAGGTTTTATGATTTTTATGATAAATGGTGATGCAGGTCATTCCCTAATCCGATAGTAGAAGCTATTCCATGCACTGCACAAACTAGGCTCCTATGCATTGTTTTATTATGCCTGGGTTACTATTTTCCACTCATTTCAACAGGATGCTTCAGCAGTAGAAACTGTCTACTGAACAGGGCTTTGGATAGGCTACAGAGGATTTAAAGAATGAGCTGTCTCACTAATGGTTTTCCACTGTACTTGAGTTAATTTTTTTCTTTAAATTGTCAGACAATCTGTGGTACTATTTTTAGTAGGTGAGATAAGATGCTCAGATACTTTAGTTTTACAGTTTAGTTATACTTCTTAGTTAAACTGTAGTTAATATAGATTTTTAGATTCAGGTCCATTCTTTAGATAATACCATCTTCAAAACTGGAAATTAAGGTTCATGTTTGTATTGTAATTTTTTCTTTTACGTGATATTTCCCTTATTTTACAAACTTGAACTTTCATTTCTAATGATTTATTATAGGTGGGAAATATTTTAATGGGTCCACGTGTACCTCTATTTTTATCTGAAATATGTTTTTGTTTTAATAATATGAACTTTCTTTTCTGGTATCTACATTTTTTCATGTACTTTTATGCCTACTCCACACAGAATGTGGTTAAAATAGGGCCCACCCACACACAAGTCAACAAGGAATAAGTAAAGTACAGTTAAGTGATCGCTGCTATTTTTGAGGGGTCTGGGTTTTTGTGCATGAAGCTGTATGCATGAAAAAGAAAAAAACTAAATTGCTTTCAGTATCAGACAGAAAAAGAAGTTATGTCTTACCATAACATTCCATCTGTGTTGTAGATCTTTATTCATTCCTTACTGTTTGGACCTCGGTTCCGTCCTCGGAACTGATAAGGCCATTTCCCAGCTCACGCACGCCAAAAACTCTCAGCTAAGAACCTACCCACAATGCCCCTCTCCTAGATACTCCAGATAGAGTTTGCCCACCCTAGACGAAAGATGTAGTAATAGGAAAAAGTAGGAGGCTCTGTCTGAGCAAATACCCTAACCAGGAGTACCTAAAGTCCACTAGGAGTCCAGGCAGGGGAAGAAGGGTGGGAAGTACGGAATGAATAAAGATCTACAACACAGATGGAATGTCATGGTAAGACATAACTTCTTTATCTGAGGTTGTAAATCTTTATTCATTACTTACTGTTAGGACCGAGTCCCCAGCTACTTGAGTCCAGGGTGGCCCTAAGGAAGGATATTCCGGAGCACCACAGAACCAAAAGATGCTCATCACCTGGAGGCCAAATCCAATTTGTAATGAGATATGAAGGTATAAGGTCTTGCCCACGTGGCTGCTGTGCATATATCATCCATAGAGGTTCTGGAATGAAAAGCTACCGAAGTAGCCATAGATCTGGTAGAATGAGTCTTTATTCTGGAAGGTAAGGGTAGCTTATTCTGTTGGTAGATAAGGGTAATGATGTTTCTAAGCCAAGAGAATAAAGTCACTTTGAAAACAGGTTTACCCAATCTGGGTCCTGCAAAGGCCACAAACAATTGGTCTGTTTTCCTGAAAGATTTAGTCCTGTCCAAAAAACAACAAAGCTGTCTGTGCACATCAAGGGTGTGCAAAAGGTACTCCCCTCTATTAGAATGCCTTGGGAAGAAAACCGGCAGGTTAATAGATTGGTTAATGGAAAAAACAGAAATGACCTTGGGCAAGAGGGAAGGGTCAGTACGAAGGGACACCCTATCCTTGTGGAAGATCAAGTAAGGACTCTTGACACTCAAGGCTTGCAAGTCAGATACTCTTCTCGCTGAGGTGAGTGCTACTAGAAGTATGGTTTTCCAAGACAAAAATTTCAATTCACGTGAATCAAAGGGCTCAAATGGAGAGCCTGTAAGAGATTAAAGCACCACAGTCAAGTCCCAGGGATCTAAGGGAGGCTTGACCAGAGGTTTAACATGTAATACTCCCTTCAAAAAAAGTTTTGCATAGGCAGTGTGACATAATTAGGAATTTTCAAGACCATTATGAAAATTGGCAATAGCTGCTAAATGTACAGTGATTGTTGAAGCTGAGGCTCCTGCATGCAGGAGAGTAGCCAGATATTGCAGAATCTTTTAAATAGGCATAGAGAAAGGGTCTAAGTTCTGGTCTTTGGCCCAAATGGAGAACCTAGTCCATTTACTAGAATAAACCTTTCTAGTGGAAGGTTTGTGTGAGGCCAGAAAAATTTCACAAACAGGAGATGGGATGTCAGGCAATGAATCAATACCTGAGGATGGGATAACAGGTCCTGGGAATGATCCAGGATCCACGGGCTGTGAATCAGATGAGGCTATAGAAAGGGGAACCAGACTTGACGTGGCCAGTAGTGAGCAATGAGGATCACTTTGCTTTTCAGCCTCTGAGCTTTCTGGAAAAATTTTGGAATAAGGGGAAAAGGCATATAGAAGACCCGGAGGCCAATCATGCATTAGACTGTCCCTCGGTGGTTCCCCCCGAGGGGGGATCAAGGCAAAATAGCTCCTGCATTTGTAATTCAGGGGGAAGCAAACAGGTCGCAGCAAGGCTTGCCACAGTGCTGGAAGATCCGAGCTGCTATTACAGGAATGAGGGACCATTCGTGAGTCATCAGGATGTTCCTGCTCAGATTGTCCGCAATAAGGTTGGAACTCCTGGGAATGTGCATTGCTATAAGAAAGCGATTGGAAGCTATTGACCAATGCCAAATACTCATGGCTTCCCGACACAGGTGGTAAGATTTGGTTCCACCTTGCTTGTTGATATACCAGATGACTGACATGTTGTCTGACTGAATTGCAATGGTCCCCAAAGGCAGGGATGCATGGAACACTTGCAACGCTAAGAGAACTGCCCTCAGTTCCAGGACATTTATTTGCAAGCTGGCCTCGAGGGGGGTTCCAGGTGCCTTGGACAGTCTTTCCCTGGAAATGCCCCCCCCATCCCAATAGTGAAGAATCCGTGGGTCACCATGGCCGTGGGTTGGGGAAGACAGGAGTGTCAACACCAAAGATTCTTTTGTGGCTCCATCCACCATAGCATTTCCTCCTGGCAACGGTTTGTAAGGCGTATAATTTGGTTGAGTGGGTGAGTTAGCAATGAGCATTGTGCAGAAAGCAGCCACTGCAGGATTATAATGTGCAGTCTCACCAGTGGTACTAACATAATGACAGCTGCCATGGAAACCAAGAGTTGCAGTACAAGACGTGCTGGTACATAGGTCTGAGGAAGAAGGTTTGGATTTGGTGTCTTAATTTCAAAAGCCTGTAAGGGGGGAGGGAAGCTCGACAGGATGTTGTGTCGAAGACCGCACAAATAAATTCCAGTGTCTTCGTTGGGGACATTTGAGAATTGTCTTTGTAGATTGTAATCCCCAAGCAGAGAGCAAGAGCTTGATTGTAAGAGAGGCTGTGGACTAGAAGATTCCTGGTCAGAGCAGTAAGGAGCCAATCGTCTAGATAGGGAAACACCTGGAATCCTTGTAGTCAAAGATAAGCTACCACAACTGCTATACATTTGTTAAACACTTGAGGGGGGGGGGGTGTCGAGAGACCGAATGGCAGTGCTCTGAACTGGTAGTGTTTGGCTCCTAGCTGGAGGCGGAGAAACCTCCGGGAGTGGTGATCCATCTTTGTGTGTTAGTACGCGTCCTGGAGATCTATAGAGCACATCCAGTTATCCCTCCCTAGGAAGGGAAGAATGGACTGTATCGTGCCCATCCGGAATTTTTGAGGTTTGATAAATTTGTTCAATAGGCTGAGATCCAGGACTGGTCTCAAGTCCCCTGTCATTTTGGCACTAAAAAAGGACCTCGAGTAAAACCCGTATCTTGTCTGGTCTGGTGGGACTGGTTGGATGACTCTTTTCCTTAGCAGCTTTTCTAACTCTAAGGCTGTTATTTCCCTCCGATTGGGTGGTACATCGAGGATTCGTTTGACGAGACTGGGAGTGAAGTCGAAAGGTATTTGGTAGCCTCTGGATATTATTCTCTGCACCCAAACATCGATAGTAATAAGATGTCAGGCAGGTAGTTGCAGTGAAAAACGAGCCCCGACAGCTTCCAGAGGGAAGTAAATCGGGCCACTGCTCAAGAGCACTGGTAGGGTCTGCCGGAGAAAGAATCTCTACCGCCCTGGTTACACGGACCCCTTCTACCCTGAAAGACACGTCTTCCATATGAGTTGCCCCCTCTGCCCCGGAGGGGGAATTGTTCACCACGAGTGTCACAAAAAGGTCCTTGGGACAATTTTTCCTCCCTCCTGGTTCCTGGAATAACACCTCTGGGGGTTGGAAAGGCATACACCCACAGCAGACAAGAACTTTCCATCTTTCTCACTACGTGTAAGTATGTCTCATACTTTGGGTCCAAAATGTGCAGATTCGGTGACAGGTACATTGATGAAGGAAGATTTAAAGGGGTCTGCAAAGTCAAGCATTACATCTCAAGACAACACCTGATGCGGCAGCTCAAGCTGCCCCCTCGGTACAGTGAGATATCAAACGCATCGAGGGGCTCGAGATGGATTCAAGGGTAGCTAGCTACGAGGCAACAGTATCACACACCACATCAGACAGTACACCACCAAACAGGAAGACATTTCAGAAATTAGGTCTCTTTGGAGACAAGTAAAGTGTGCCAGATAGTTCAGCGACCAAATGGCGACTATCGCTTAGAATAGGTCCGTTTCCCTAGTCTGTCCATGGTAAAGAACTCTCTGGAGGATAGACGGTGGAACTGTCTTCTGCCAGTTCCCTCTTGGTGGCTGTCGCCATGACCACAGAATCAACTGTCAACTGCTAGGACCAGTGGGGCTGGTCTTGAGGTGTAGATAAAATTTATGTCTGGCCTCAGAGGAACAGGTTCTATATTGTCCTTCCAGGCATGCTGCACAATGAGTTTAACAAGGTCATCTGCCGGCAGGGTCACCTAGGATGTAGATGGCTGGGCATGGAAACCTGCAGGAACACAGATTCCTCAGAAGCAGGGTTATAAGACATACTCTCCCCACTGCTTGAGGATTTCAAAAATGTCTCCGGATGAGATGTCGTCTGGGGGAGATCATGGGGACCCTTCCCCCACGGTGAATCAAGGGGCTTCCTCTTGCACAGTTTCTTCCGGGATGGCTCCCCAGTGGGATCTTCGGAGGAGGACGCCGGAAAAGTGGTTCCCTTCAAAAGAGGGTTCTTGTTACTCCCGGGCCGGGGTCCCGAAATAGAGGGTTGAGTGAGGAGCAAGAGAACTGGAAGCCATTGGAGCCATAAACATAGATGGCGCCAGCGAGAAAAAAGGCACCGAGCTAGATACCAAGGTACGGACAGTCCAAGCATTGCTTCGGGAGAGCATCGGTTGCACCCGAACCGATGCAGCAAGGGTGGATGGTGCTGACAGGTAAACACTGCTGTCGGAACACAGTATGCACTGGAGATATCTTGTCCTTGGCTGGTATTCGAGTTTAAACTGTCAGCACCTTGGCTGGGCATGGTGCCGAAGCAGGTACAGTCATCAGAGCCAATGTAGGATCCAAGGACGGTGCCAAATCAGAGCCAAAATAGGGGTGAATATCATGGACGGCACTGAGGGAGAAGACACAAAGCCTAGTGCCGAAGAGGTCGATGCTGAGGAAGCAAGGAGCCAACTCGGTTCCGTAACTGACAGAGATGCAAGAACTGAGTGACTCAGTTTGTCCTTATGTTTTTTGGTCTATGGAGGGGGTAGACCTCCGACCCAGACAGAGGCTCCGAAAAAGGTGCCTTAAGTAATCAGTTTTTCCTTTCTGTAATGAAAGAAAAAAGATTTTAAAACATCAGATTCCATTTTTCCTTATATTTTTTGGTCTTAGGAGGGGGTGAGACCTCCAATCCAGATAGAGCCTCCGAGAAAAGTGTCTTGAGTAAACCTTTTAAAAGAAGTTTATTCTTATGTTCTGCTACTGTCCGATTAGTAAAACCAGCACAAATGTCACAATCGGCTTTCAAAAGATCCATGCCCAAAAACGAACATGTGTATCTGAGTTAGGCATCTTACGTCCACACTTGTCACACTGTTTAAAACCCAACTTAGCTTTGTCTGACATGGTAAGGAAAACAATGCTATCCTGTAGAAAAAAATAAAGGATGAAATACCAATGGAGTTATGTTAAGGAATACAACTAGTAAAAGGGGCCTGTCAAAGACAGGAGAGAGGGACAGTCAAAAGAGGTAAAAAATGAAATTGCCAAGAAAAAGGGTAAGAAATAGGCTTAGGTTATAGGCGACAGTGATAAAAGACTAACTTGACTAAAAGTGTTTAAATTCAGAAGAAAAACTAAAAACAAAACACTACTGAGCTTTGAGCGAGATGGCCAACACGTCTAACTAGGAACGTGGCAAACGAGATGTGGAGTATCTAGTAGAGGGGCATTGTGAGTAGGTTCTTAGCCGAGAGTTTTTGGCTTGCGCAAGCTGGGAAATGTCCGTATTGGTTCCGAGGACGGAATCGAGGTCCTAACAGTAAGCAATGAATAAAGATTTACAACATCAGATCAATATTTCTACTGCGTAAATTAGCCTTTAAACTAATCCATGACAGTTACTGCCCACCATTAAATATTAAGCTACAAATCTGGACTTTGCTACACTTGCTTAGAGATTCAGCTTCCATTAAATTAATGCAGGGTCTTCTTTTACTCTTTCCATTACTGAAATAACTTTTCTAAACTTTTCCCAGCTATCTGGAACAGATTACCAGAAAGTATTAGATGTGCCACTAACGTAACATCATTCAATAAAAGGTGCTGAAAGATCATCTTTATCACCATCCTGGTTAGACACATCCAAGTCAAGTGTCTCTTAAGGCTGCAACCTTTTCAAATACCCACAATGTGCCATTTTCTATGGACATGCAAGATTTAGCAAAACAAACCATATCCACAGCCAGCACAATGGTCAGTACTTCACTTTTTTTGCCAAAATAAAAGCATGCTATTATAGAATTGTTTCTGTCGTTTTGTATAATATTAAGGTGTTTCACATAGAAAAAAATTGTTTTAGTGGAAATTTAAGAAACATTTTCCATGCTAAAATCTCAGGACATGTGTCCTGTGAAAAAAAATAAGAAAAATAACAAATCAATTTCTCCTATTCTAATCAGTTGACCTACAGTCTCATGTCAAAATTTTGATTAGAACTGATGTTGAAAATGTATCGCAAAGATAACTGCAGATGTCATTTTTCCACTTTCCATGTTTTGCATGCATGTACTTCACTGCACATACCCCTTCTATGTACTGTGTATATACATAGGTACAGTGGATATAAAAAGTTTACACACCCCTGTTAAAATGCCAGGTTTTTGTGATATAAAAAAATGAGACCACAATAAATAATTTCAAAACTTTTCCCACCTGTAATGTGACTTATAACCTGTACAATTTGGTTAAAAAAGAAACAAATCTGTTACGGGAAAAACTATAAAAATAAAAATTGTACAATAAGCTGGTTGCATACGTGCACACCCTTAAACTAATACTTTGTTGAAGCACCTTTTGATTTAAATTACAGCATTCAATCTTCTTGGGTAGGAGTCTATCAGCATGGCACATCTTGACTTGGCAATATTTGCCTACTCTTTCTTGCAAAAGTGCTCCAAAGCTGTCAGATTGCGAGGGCATCTCTTGTGCACAGCCCTCTTCAGGCCACTCTATATTTTCTACTGGATTTAGGTCAGGACTCTGGCTGGGCCATGAAGCCATTCTTTTGTTGATATGGATGCATGCTTGGGGTCACTGTCATGTTGAAAGGTGAAATTCCTCCATCTTCAGCTTTCTAGTAGACGCCTGAACATTTTTGGGTCAAAAGTGACTGGTATTTGGAACTGTTCATAATTTCCTCCACCTTGACTAAAGCCCCAGTTCCAGCTGAAGAAAAGCAACCCCAAAACCACCACCATGCTTCACTGGAGGGGGGGGTTCTTTTGGTGATGCGAAGTGCTGTTTTTGCACCAAACGTACCTTTTGGAATTGTGGCCAAAAAAGTGCAACCTTGGTCTCATCAGACCATAACACATTTTTCCCACATACTTTTGGGAGACTATGTATTGTTTTGCAAATTTTAGCCAGGTCTGGATATTTTGTTATGTAAGAAAAACCTTCCGTCTTGCAACCCTACCCCATAGAGAATATGGGAGATTGCTGTCACATATAGTACACAACCAGTGCTTGCCAGAAATTCCTGCGGCTCCTTCAGTGTCATTGTAGGTCTCTTGGCAGCCTCCCTGACCAGTTTTCGTCTCATCTCCATCAATGTTGGGGGATGTCCAGTTCTTTGCAATGTCACTGTTGTCCCATGTTTTCTCCACTTTTTGATGACGGTCTTCACTGTGTTCCATGATATATCCAATGCTGTGGAAATTTTTTTGTGCCTTTCTCCTGACTGATACTTTTCAACAATGAGATCCCTTTGATGCTTTGTAATCTCTCTGTGAATCATGGCTTTTGCTCTAGCAGGCAACTGAGTAAATGTAAAGAAAATCCTACTAGGACAGCTAAACTTTATTGGGGGTTAATCAGAGTCTCTTTAATTGATGTCAGGTGTGTACCCAAGAAGACTGAATGCTATAATTAAATCAAAAGGTGCTTCAACAAAATATTAGTTTAAGGGTGTGCACACTTATGCAACCAGCTTACTGTACGTTTTTTTTATTTTTTTTTCATATTTTTTCCCCTAACAAATTTGTTTTTCAATTGAATTGTACAGGTTATAGGTCAAATTAAATGTGGGAAAAGTTTTGAAATTATTTATTGTGGTCTCTCACAAAAACCTGGCATTTTAACAGGGTGGTATAATGTGTGTGTGTGTGTGTGTGTGTGTGTGTGTGTGTGTGTGTGTGTGTGTGTGTGTGTGTGTGTACACATTACACAGACACATTATCACATTATAGCACTTCCCTGTAATAATGAATTATTCCTTAAACCTTGCTCGTCAAAGTGAAGTACTTTTTCCTTTAACAGAAATCTTGTCTGAAACTATTGGGGAAAAGGCTGTATTTTTGTGCACATTGTAAAATTGTATTTATTTCCACTGAACAACGTTTAGGTTTCTTTTGTTTTTGACTTTGTCTCTGACCCTGGCTGTGCCTGAAAAGGATACTTGAACCAGTGCACTAACCTGTTTAACAAATGGGAAGTTAAATACATAAAGTTTTATTTTTCCTATTCCAGTATTAATAGGTGAGAATTTCATTAACTGATAGTATAAGCCAAATTGGTGATAAATGCTTGATGACATCAACAGGATGATGATAAAAGACCTATGAATCCCATATACATTTTATCACATTCCTTTATCACATTATTAGTATATATACATGCATACATACACACACATTATTTTTACATATACATATATATATATATATATATATATATATATATATATATATATATATATATATATATATATATATATATACATATATACATACACACACACACACATACACACACACACACACACTAGAGTCAGTTATCCAAACACAGCCTTCCAAAGTTTTGGGGTAGGAAAAATCAAATTCTGAATATGTAAATGTTATACGCATTTGCTTGTGCGTGTTTTTTGAGCTTGTATCGTGAAAAATATTCTTTATTTTCCACTGGAATCGCTGTTGAAAAGTGTATTCCCTGCATGGAGAAAAAAAACAAGATTTTAGAAGTTTTTTTTTAACCGATTCAATATGTTTGATTATCCGAACTACCCTAGGTCCCAATTAGTTTGGATAATCAACTCTCTACTGTACTATGTGTGTATGCACACACAAACTATGTATCACACACACAAACACACACACACCCATATACCTGCATATAAATATGTATTCATATACACATGTACATATGTGCATTTATATACCAACCTTCCACCTGAAAAAAAGGGAGAGATAAAATCATATTATCTAAGCTAAATACAAGATATTTTCTTTACTATCACTCTAATGGCATTGCCACAAATTTATGTTCTCACTAACAGCACCCTGTTCTAAGAAATCTATTATTTGCAGTCACAGCAGATTTAATCAGAATGTGAGCACTTACTATGGAATTACTCGCCAAATTTATAGATTAGATAACTTAAAAATTAAAGCATATGCATTTCTACTGAAATTTCAATACTATTCAATGCAGAACAATCAACAAAATTACTTTTTACAATAGATGTTAAGTGGAAGCAACTTGGACCAGAAAGACAAGACCGTTATTTTTTTTTTTCAAATTTAGTGGAAGCAACTGGACCAAGAAAGACAAGAACGTTTTTTTTTTTCAAAATTTAGCAAACAAATAGTAATAACTAAACAAAAACAAGATAACAGGATAGCATTAGCCTGAAGTTGTCACACATGCAAATCTCTATAAAATTGCATTTCCTGTATGCAAATCTTTTGATTTTTGTTGAAAAGTGTTTGTCATATTTCTCAGCAAACCTATTAACGTGAATAACTTTATATCAAACCCTGGGTATCGGGTACTGTGACAACAAAAGTTATTCAGCACTCATCTACAAAATGACTATTACTTTATATACATTTATCTATATTTCTCTATAAAAGGGCATAATTCTGTCTCCCCTCCCCAAGTACTGTCTTCACATACATTTTAAAAGGTACTGGGATCCCAAGCACAAAATGCAAACAATGTCTGAATCGTGTTCTGTGGGGTAAAGTGGCTGCATAAAATTTGCATTATGGATTTTTATTTGTGCAACAATGGTAGAATTAAGCTTACATAGTTTATGATACACTGCTCATGGACACCACATATTCTGTAGGAGCACCCATAACTTATTTTATCCAGATATTTTTTCAAGATTGACTGAGTTACTACCATCATCTTTAAGTCGGATATCTGATCATATTTCAAACTGAAAGTCCTACATAGGTTAATAGGTGTGTACTAAGCTAATGGCCCTGGAGCCTTTACAAGCCTAGCCCACAGAAGTGCCCTGGCATCGTGCCACCCGATGTTAGTTCCCAGTGTCTCTATCAAGTAGAGCTACTGGAGTGATCCCCGGGGTGAACTTTCTATTTCCCATCCACTCATCAAGATTTCTCTTGAAGACGGCCAGTGAGGTGCTCTGTTTGACATGTATGGGAAATCTATTCCAGAGCATGGGCAGTCTCTGGGTTATGAACCTGTCCCTCCAGCACGTTCTGTTGATTGTGGTAATGAGGTTGAGGGCTCTGCAGCACGTGGTGTGGAGGAATTGGGATTTCTTTAGATGTAGCATTTCTAACAGAGCTGGGTCAAACAAGTCAAGCAGAGATTGCCTCTTCGTAGACGATACAAGACAGAGAATAGCTGGAGTTTTTTTTTTAGTCTGTCTGTGTACGACATGTGTTTAAGGCCTAGGATCTTCTTTGTGAGGTACCTTTGTGGCCTTTCCAGCTGTTGCATATCTAATGAGGTACATGCCAAATGGGGCATTATACTCAATGACTGGCCTAATGAGGGAAGAGTAGAGAGAGATAATGCCCTCTTTCTTCCTGGATGAAAAACCCTTGGTAATGAGATGTGCGACATAGAAGGACTTTCTGACCACAATGGCAATGTGGTGGTCGAAGCAGAGGTTGCTGTCAACCTGTGCCCCCAGATCTCTTATAACGCTTTCAGTGTTCAGTGGGCTCCCATCAATGTGCTAATTAGTGGGAACTGAGTTTTTCCCACAGGGATTGACAACACATTTTTGGTATTAAGCTTAAGGCCATGGTTTTAACACCAGTCATTGGTCTCAGTGAGGCCTTTCTGTAGGATGCCTACATCACTTGGGGAGTTAATAATGGCTGCCAGCTTGCAGTTGTCTGTGAACTTGGTCAGCTAGAGTCCCTCCATGTTGGCCTGGACTTCTGAGAAGTAGATGCCAAACAGGAGAGGACCCAGGACCAATCCCTGTGGGACTCCACTTGTACTGGTCGGCAGTCTGACTTGGAGTCTGCTACTTTCACACTGTGGGTTTATCTGTGAGCCAAATTGCAACCCATCTAGTGACATAGGGGTTGATGACTAGTTTGGTGAGTTCATCAATAATTCCTGAGTGGGGAATGGTATCAAAGGCTTGGCCAGATTGAGGTAGGCTGTATGAACTGCCTTGCCATCATTCACAGCTCTGGTGACTGACTGAAAGAAGTCAACCAGGTTGAGCAGGCATGATCTACTTTTCACATAACCAAACTGCATGGGATCTAGAGTTTGGAGATTCCCTATATCTTTGTTAATTAGGTCCATGATGATGCGCTCCATAGCCTCAGATTCATCAGGCTAATGGGGCGATGATTCCCAGGGTCTGTAGTCACTCCCCCTTTATAGAGAGGAATGACTGTAGCAGTGCACCATTCGGTAGGGACAAAGCCTGAGGTGAGGCTGTGATTGAACAGGGCACACAGATGTAATGCCAGTTCACTTTGGAGTTCATGTAGAACACATCCAGGAATATTGCCGGGTCTCATGGAAGCTGTATTCCTGGCCTTGGACAATGCAGCTTTAACCTGTGCGGCAGTAATGCTGGGTGCCTGGCATTCCTCCAGTATTGTGATTGGTCCTTTGGGGGGGGTGAGAGAGGGGCAATGTTGGCACTGAATCTGATGGCCAGTAGGTTGGCAATATCTGTTGGCTCAATATAGGAGGTACCATTGTGCAGTAACTCAGAGCAAACCTGGGTATTGCCATGGAGATTTTTGATAGAACTATAGAAGCCTTTGTGGTTGTTTAGTGTATGCTGCAATTCTGCCTTTATAGCTGGCTTTAGATGTTTTGATGTTGGGATCTCAAGTTTTTGTTGAGGCTAATAAGGGAGTAACAGTTTCTTCCTTCTGTTGCAGAGTTTCTTAATGGCAGGGGACCACCAGATTGGCTTCCCTTTTTTTTTTTGGGAGGAGAGCGTCTTGGTTCTGTTGGGTATGGCTAGTTCCAAGCATTTATGTACATGTTCGTACAGTGCACTGGTGTATGATTCGGCAGTCATGCATCTACTTTCTATTGACATGGGTGCCGTGAAGTTAGCCACCTCTGTTTTTAGGAGCCCAAAGTCAGCTTTGGAGAAGTTTTTCATGGTGGTTTCCTATGCGGGAATGTGGGCGAGATGTGGATTTGTGGCCGGATCTAACCAGGGAGGACTTGACTACTGGTGTAGAGCAACAGTTGCCCATGTTAGTAATAACCAGGTCAAGGATGTTGCTTCCGCTAGTGGGGGTAAGAATGAGCTGGTCCAGGGCATTGGAACGGATGAATTCCAGGAAGCGTTGGGCCACTGTATTGGTGCATAAGTAGTTTTCCCATTTGATGGAGGAGTAGTTGAAGTCACCTAGTATGAGTGTTGGGTTGGACCATAATAGTTTCCAGGGAGCTTAAGAATGTGGAGTGAGAGTCTTGGGACATGGTTAGGGGGAGGACCTGTAGCAGGCTACAACCTGAATCGCTGTCTTACCCAATGTTAGTTGTACCTGAAGTATCTCAGATGAGTTATACTGGGCTACTAGTCTGGAGGTGTGCATAGCCTTTATGAATATGGAGGCACCACCGCTGTTAGAAAAATGTATACACTGCTTGAGCTAATCCAGTACATAAGGGGTTAAAAGTTAATGCATTTATTCTGTAGTAATGTGTAAATATCTGTGGCCTTAGCAAAGAATAACTGACGCCTGGAAGTCTGCTTACTTAGCAAACCTACGTGCTGAATTCAGGGTCGCACCTTGGGAAAAACAACAACTGTTGCATATTAGGAAAAAAACAGTTGAAGGACAAGGTGATAAGGACTGGGGGCCCTGTGGTCAGCTAGTTCCTGAGAAATGTTTTTTGCAAATCAGCATTATCAGATCATTTATGGTGTGTATGTGCAGAACACTGTATAAAAGTAGCTAGCTGAACTATTGAAAGTCAGACAAACCTTGTACCTACATGCTTTGTCTCCTTGCTGCAAGTAATAAAGGATGCCTTGCTTGAACCTTACGTGAACTGATCTTTGTGTTTTCTTTTACAGATTGGTCCTTCGAGCCGGTGCCCTCTCTTCACCTAGGATCAGACGGCCAGGTGGCTGAAACCGTACAGGGAAGAAACCAAATCGGTTCTTCTGCAATATTAAGACCTCCGACTGAATTGTTGTCTAAAGAGGCCAGTCACCTTCTGATCTGCGATTGAAGGATGGGTATCTGCGAATCAGCGGTCAATCACGTAGGCTCAGGTAAGGTGGTTTTTACTTTTGTTTTACAATGGTCAGGGATAGGACAATGCATTAATCTCTGTTAGATTGTGTTCTCAGTCAGGGACAGAGGAAACTGCAGTTCTGTCATAGACTAAGTAAACAGAATAGTAAAAAGTTAAACAGTCATTCTGAAGAGACTATAACAAAATCCATGGTACACATAAAATTTGAAGGCAATAGGTAATACTTTTTGAATAGACTACGTAGCAAATGATTTTGATGGAAAACTCAACAAATCTTCTCTTTCGAAGTTAATAAAGCAGCTTAAAGCAGACTCCAAGGGACAGGTTAAAAGACAACGACAACTAGGAGTTCCTCAGGTACATAGGTGGCTGGAGGAAGCAAATCGCAGGGAACAGAAAGATAAAAGTTCAAAAACTATGTTTTTAGATAGAAAAGATAATAACTTGGTAATAGCCTCAGCACCCCCTCCTCCTCTGCCTGAGTACAGGGAAGTCGGCCAACCAGGCCTGCCTCCCCTGTGCCCGACAGTAACTAAAAATGAGGATTTAATGAAGTTAAAATTGATTAAGATTAGGGATCCAATTGTCACCAGATCCAGGGCGAAGGAGACAGGTAATGAGGAAGGGAATTCGGGAATATGGGAAATACATAATGAAGCACCCTCTGCGAGCAGGGAGGAAGAGATATGTCCACTTATTGAAGTACCCAACCCAAGGGCAGATCAGGACAACCAAAACCCAACAATTTTGGTATACTGACCTTGGACCCCGGAGGACATCTGAAAGGCAACCAAAGATATACCCCACCCCAAAATCAATTTCAAAAAATTTGCAGAGGACCTGCAAGGCATGAGACTTAGTTATAACTTAAATGGGGAAGAAATTGAGAGGGAGGTGCGGCAAATTATAGGTCCAGACTGGCATATGATCTGTGGGGAGTGGAACTCCCCGTAATGAACAACGAAAACCTATGCCACATGATGATGCAAGGTTGAATGCCCAAGTAACAGAACTAACTAACAGAATCTCCGAAAAGTGAAAACCTCGAGCAGATTGGACTTGCATTAATCAGTGCATCCAACAAGAGGGGGAACTAGTTGACCGCTATTTCACTAGTTACTGGAATGTTTTAATAACCACTGAGGGATGCAAGTCCCTGATGACCAAACAGGGGATTCCCCCTATGAACAACTAAAGAATGCCTTTTTAAAAGGGAGCAGTGCCCCTATTAGTAGCTTCATTACAAAGCACATGGTAGATCACCGTACTAGTAGATTACAACCATTGCTCGAGTATGCTAGACATGCCGAGAGGCATTTTAATAGCAAAAAGAAAAAGAAAACTCAGGTGTTTTCCGTGGAGGAAGGGGCTGAAGTGTACGTAGTACACACTGGAAGAAAAGGAAAATGGCAAGGGAGGTAGGCAGTCAGACCAGCGGTCAGAAGATTTCGAAGGTCGCAAAAAGAGGGGAGAATGTTTTAAATGTGGCAAAAAGGGACATCTAGCAAGGGATTGTAAAAAAGGTAAAGCAAAGGCAGCAGACCAGGAAGATGAGGACTGACTATATGATGGTCAAGAAACACAGGAAGAGGTCACAGTACAAGGCAGGACAAATGATAATGTAGAAGCAGGAATTGAGGAAGTACAGGATATTGAAAGGGAAGGTAGTGAAACTGAAACTGACGAGGTATTAGACTTAGTACTTCTGTGCCTGAAACTATTTTCAGCGGACATCAGGCCAGAAGTCACCCTTTTAGTGGAAGGGAAGGAATTAAGCTTTTTATGTGATTCTGGGGCTTCCCGGACTCTGATCCATCCCTCCAAATTATCAGGGTGTGCATGGTCTTCGGATTATGTATTAGTTAAGACTGCAAATGGGCAACTATACCGGGAGCCCCTCTCATGCAAACTTACAATCACAGACCCTGTGACAGGATTGACACAGAAAAGTAAAGCTGTAGTATCTGCAAAATGCCCCGTAAATCTCCTAGGCAGAGACTTGATGCAGCTATTTGGCACAGCAGTGGTTCCCACTGCGCAAGGGATACAAGCACAACGACAGACCAATGTCTGCGAAGTTCATGATACCCGTGTAGTGAAACCAAGAGGGGAGGCGTTTTACTGGTACAGTCCGGACCTAGTTACTACCGGACCAGGGACTGTAACCGCAGAGTTAATGAGTTTGGCCACTAGTAGATTTTCCCTGTTAGATATTGAAAAGCAATCATTGTTTTAGTGCACCTTGTATTTTCGAGACCTACCAGGATGAGGAGTACAGAAATAAACAGTTTAAATATCCCACAACAAGGTTAGTGTTACGGGAGCTATACTGGGACATAATGGAAAATAGCGTAGCCAGCTGCTCTCTGCCTATGGAAATAACAGCACTTTACAAATCTGATCTGTCACCTCATGTACGTCTTACTAAGGACAGAAACACAACATGGGTGGAATTGGGCAGAAAAAATCACTACATGGGAGAAACTGACTAAGGAGGAACTCTCGAAGCAGGGAGTACAGGTACAAAAATTGAACTGGGTAACTCAAACTAAGTCAGCAGTGCACCTGCATTTTCGCAAAGATACTTGACAAATACTCCTGTTAAAAGGGGAAGAAGATGCTCTGAAAGGTATTCCAGATGAACTGTGGTCCACAGGGAAATCAGATGTAGGCCTTATTCGCACGGCAGGACCAGTGGTAATAACACCAAAATCGACATTTAGACCTCAAAAACGTCAATACCCCCTGAGAAAAGATGCAGAGGCAGGGATAAAACCTATTATAGCTGCACTCCTAAGGAGTGGTGTGTTAATTAAATCTCCTGACTCACCGTGTAACACACCCCTGTTCCCGGTTAAAAGGGCAAATGGGGAATGGCGCATGGTTCAGGACCTGCAGGCTGTGAATAAAGCAGTAATACCTAGAGCACCCACTGTACCTGACCCACATACGCTCTTAAATGTGTTAAAGCCCCATCAGAAATATTTTTCTGTAGTTGATATTAGTAATGCATTTTTCTCAATTCCGATACATCCGGACAGTAGATTCTGGTTTGCATTAACGAATCAGGGCAAAAGATACACATACACACGACTACCTCAGGGCTATTGTGAAAGTCCTACGATATTCTCACAGGAGATGCCAAGTAACTTAGCAAGATTTAGCCCACTAAGAAACAGTCAAATCCTGCTTTATGTAGATGATATCTTGTTAGCAGCTCCCACTTTACAAGCTTGCCGAAAAGACACATTAGCATTACTACGGTTTTTAGCTGCTGAGGGACACAAGGTGAGTAAGGAAAAATTGCAACTTTGGAAAAAACAGGTCCGATATTTGGGCTATATAATTCTGATGGAGGTAGAACCTTGGATGAGGATAGAAAAATAGCTGTTTTACACGCTCCAAAACCCATCACCAAAAAGGAAATTATGTCATTTTTGGGTACGACTAAGTCGAAGTTGGATTCCAAACTATGCTTTGGAAGTAGCACCCTTGTCTGACCTCATATACAAAAAGCCTATGACAGCACAGGACCCGGTGATTTGGACACCGGAGGCGGATTTAGCTTTTTGTAATCTGAAGCGATTAATAGCACCTTCCTTTGTAATGGGGTTACCAAATTACCACAAGCGCTTTTTTCAAACTGTAGACTGTAAGCAAGGCTACATGACATCAGTCCTGACGCAGCAATATGGGGATAAGCAACGTCCCATTGCTTACTATTCATCACAGTTAGATCCGGTGGGACGGTCCTTACCCCATTGTGTTCAAACGGTTGTTGCAGCTGCTATGGCAGTGCAGGCTTCGGCCTCAGTGGTTTTGTTTCACCCACTCACCCTAAGAGTCCCTCATGCAGTAGCAATTATCTTGTTACAAGAAAAGGTAGCATACCTTTCCCCAGCTAGACATCTCTCCTGCATGACTGTTTTGCTGAGCCAGCCTCACATGACAATCGAACGATGTACGACCCTGAATCCGTCAACTCTGCTCCCTACCCCTGTAGATGGTACTCCACATCACCACCTGCAGGAGATCGAACCGACAACATTACCTAGGAAAGATCTCACAGATATACCTTTGACAAATGTTGATCTAACATATTATGTAAATGGCTCATGCAAAAAGAACCTAGCAGGACAAAACCTAGTGGGTTATGCTGTAGTATCCGACACAGAGGTTATCGAGGCAAAACCCTTACCACATTTGTCCGCACAGGCGGCAGAATTGATTGCACTCACTCGTGCATGTATTTTAGCTAAAGATAAGCGTGTAAATGTTTTTACTCACAGTCAATACGCCTTTTCCACAGTGCATGTGTTTGCACAACAATGGAAAAAACCAAGGTATGATTACATCAACTGGTAAACCAATAAATCATGCACAGCTCATATTAGATCTTTTAAAATCCATTCAATTGCCTCAGCATTTGGCTATCTGCAAATGTGCAGCACACACAAAACAGCAGGATGTTATTTCAAAAGGAAATGCAAGAGCTGACGCTGCTGCAAAGCAAGCAGCAGCAGAGCACCGTTTACATCTTACAAAAGATTTGGAACCCTCTGACAGTTTAAATTTAGACATGCTGCAAACAATGCAATCATTAACCACACAGGTAGAAAAAAAACATTGGGTAAAACAGGACGCTTTATACATTTCAAAAGAAAGAAAACCAATATTACCCTCTAAACTTTTTCGTTATGCGGCATTATTGAGCCATGGGCAGTGCCATGTCTCAACAGGGGGGATGGTACAGATAGTGAACCAGGTGATCACTGCATATGGATTTTCAAACTACTCTAAAAATTTTGTTTAATGTGTCAGATTTGCAATCAATATCATGCATAAGGAGCAATAAGGCCCAACCAGGGAAGTTTTCCCACACCTCCATACCCATTTCACACCATTTGCGTGGATTTTATAGAGTTAAATAAATGTGAAAATAAGAAGTACTGTCTTGTCGTCATAGACATGTTCTCAAGGTGGGTGAAAGCTTTTCCAACCAGGAACCCGGATGCAGCTACGGTAGCAAAGGTTCTTGTAAAAGAAATTATTCCTAGGTTTGGCATTCCGGAGAGAATATACAGTGACAATGGAACACATTTTGTAAACCAAACTGTACAACAGCTAAGTAAGTTTTTTGGTATTTCTCTAAAAAATCACTGTGCTTATCATCCTCAGTCTGCAGGGTTGGTCAAAAGACATAATGGTATACTTAAAAGTAAACTGAGGAAACTAATGGCTGAAACTGGGAAAACCTGGTTGTACTGTTTACCCCTGGCACTGTTGAACATGAGAACAGTTCCCTCGGTAAAAGGGCTGACCCCATATGAGAAACTGTATGGGAGGGCGTATTATACACCCCAATGGAAGCTGATCTTACATTAGCTAAATATATTAATAAACTGTTAAATTCTAAACATCTGTTGCAGTCTAATTCTGTTTCAGGTTCACAGCAGACTAAGACACCGGAAGTAACAGTGACTCCAGGAGACTGGGTGTGGATCAAAATCGTGAAGAGGAAGAACTGGGCATCACCAAAGTGGAAAGGTCCCTACCAGGTGCTTCTGTTGACACTGACTGCAGTCAAGATTGCAGAATGAGCTTCGTAGATCCATCTGACACACTGCAAGTTAGTGAAAAAATTAAAATTGGGTAAAGATCTTACCTCTCCACCAGGACCCTAAGCACAAAAGTCTGGCTACAAAGTGCGGGGGGGGGCAGATCAATAGGAACTGCTCCGTCTCAAACCCAGTGAAGTAATCATCGGTGCTAAGGTCCTATAGGAAAGAGAATAAGATCAAGAAAACCCCAAACGTGATGACTGCACCAAAGAGGGAAATCGCAGTGGTCATTGTTTTCCTGCTATGGCCATTTCTCTTCTCCGCCACATCTACTGAACCAAGCAAGCATGCGGCATGGCATCCGGCCTTCAACACATATCAGGCTATCAAGTACGCATATGCAGATACTTTTAATGTTTCGAATTGTTGGATTTGTATGGCCCTACCCACTGCACACGGGGGGCTACCGTTAAATCCCATCCACCTGGGAGTAAATGAAACCTGGCATAATTTACTTCATGAAACTACGAATATAGGGTCAAGAGATAAGACAGCACTACAGTTGTTCAAGCGACAAAAAATGGCACTATTAAAAAGTAGGGCATGATTCGAGTAGGTTGGAGTATGTGCAATATTAAAGTCCCCTATCGATGCTTTAATTCAACTAATCGTTGTAATACCACCTCTATGATAAATTCATCCAAGAACTAAATCTAACCATCGACATGTCCTTAAATGGGACATCTGACCCCAATCGAGGCTTACTTTACAAAACTGACAAAATTGTTTCATGCTGGGCAGAGTTATGTACACGGCAACATCACCACTAAAGTGGAAAACTGTTATTTTCTGTGCAGAAGAAAAGCATAGAAATGGCTACCAAAAAACTGGTCTGGTCGTTGTTTTTTGAGCTACCTGGTTCCAGCTATATGACACGCGCCAGCTCTACCCCAAGGGAAGATCCGAAATGTTCGAGAGATCAAGAAGCCTGCCAATCCGGTGGGACAAGTTGATGCATCCTGGATATATCATCACGACTTGGCTCACATCAGTGATAAAGAACTGTCGCACATGGACTTGGGTGATGACGTCATACGGTGGGCTGGTATCATACTAGCATACGGAGCAGTTAAATCAATTTGGGAATTGAGAAAATTGTCCAAGCTACTTGAGACTAAGCAATGCCACCTTTTCCACCCTAGAATTGGTGACCGATGAACTGACTGCTATGAGGACAGTAGTGCTTCAAAATCGCATGGCTCTCGACTTCACCCTAGCGGCGAGAGGAGGTACATGCACTTTAATCCAGGATGAGTGCTGTTCGTTTATTCCTGACAATAAACACGAGATAGACAGCCATCTTGAGGTGATTCAACAAGTGTCGGCCATGTGAATCCACTGACGGACTTTTTCCAAAAATGGTTCGGGGGTTGGGGCAGCATCTTGATGAACCTATTAATCGCCATCTGTGTCAGAGCAGCACTGTTACTTGTGTGTGGATGCTGCTGCATCTCCTGCATAAGGGGACTGGTAAAAAATACTATAGACGCCTCGGTTTCAGAGACCTTGTACCAAAATGCTGAATATGAAAACCTCATCAAAACTGAAGAAATGCTTTCTCAAACTTAAAACTGAATGACTCCCTAACTGAAAATCCTTGCAGGAAAATGGTTAAGGAAATAAAAAATTGTTCTGAAGTTTATTAACAGAATAAAAGTATTAAAAGGGGGAAATGTTAGAAAAATGTATACACTGCTTGAGCTAATCCAGTACATAAGGGGTTAAGAGTTAATGCATTTATTCTGTAGTAATGTGTAAATATCTGTGGCCTTAGCAAAGAATAACTGACGCCTGGAAGTCTGCTTACTTAGCAAACCTACGTGCTGAATTCAGGGTCGCACCTTGGGAAAAACAACAACTGTTGCATATTAGGAAAAGACAGTTGAAGGACAAGGGGATAACGACTGGGGGCCCTGTGGTCAGCTAGTTCCTGAGAAATGTTTTTTGCAAATCAGCATTATCAGATCATTTATGGTGTGTACGTGCAGAACACAAAGCAGCTAGATGAACTATTGAAAGTCAGACAAACCTTGTACCTACATGCTTTGTCTCCTTGCTGCAAGTACTAAAGGATGCCTTGCTTGAACCTTACGGGAATTGATCTTTGTGTTTTCTTTTACAACCGCCTTTGGAGCTTCGGTCACATATGTGTTTTGTATAGGCAGTGTATAGTGTGCTGTAGTTCCATTTAATATGCTGTTCCGGTTTCCTCCCACTGCCCCCCCCCCCCAAAAAAAAGAAACAGGTAAACTGGTGTTCTCCGTACTGCCCTTAGATGTTCGTGTAGTACCTCACTGAATAAGACTGTGCATTCCCTGAGAGATCAGTGACCTGACCAGAACATATTGAGACAAGCATTACTGTATTGTGACCTTGTAAAGGATAAAGAGGACTATAAAGACAGACAATATTCATTGATTTTGAGGTCCTATCATTACAGACGAGGAGAAATGATCTGTTACATAAAGTCCAACTATTCCCATCTCTCCATGAATATACTGCCTTGAAGTTAGTATAAGGACTGATGGGCACAGAGGGACTTGCCCCTACAGGAAAAGATGTTTCAGTAATTGTTTTTCATGTTTCACTGTGTTGCTTCAATATACAGATGTTTCAACGATATGGGTTTAGTGAGTTGGGTGATGAAAAAAAAGCAGAGTTTACTGAGGAGAAGGTGGGTTCTCCTTACATGCACACACAATGCAAAGCAAACAAAGTTACCGAATTTCATCTGTGAAACTGAAACATTGCTGGCAAAGTGTGGCAACCACATAGTTGCTCTGACAAACAAGTGTGGACTGCATTATAGAGATCTATACTGTAGCAAGACACTCAGCAGGAAATCATCAAAATGCAGATGGGAATATGTATATAGGAATGAGTAATGAAGCCAATGCAAGTCAACCATTTATTGAACTTTGCATTTATTGGCAACACACTAGTTCAGCTTTCATGGTGCATAATATGCACACATTGGCGTTGTGTAGTGCAGTACACAAACCCAGAAATAAAAAGACATGCAGATGCATGAGTGGTATATCAGCAAAGGCAATGTCTTTCCCCTTTCATCCCTCTCACTTGTACAGCCAAGTAATGATAACTTTTAGTTATGTACTTACCATAACTTTAGATGTTTGGGATCCATCTCGCCTACATTCTGTACTGATGGGTTCGGAGCCAATCCTCGGCTCCGACTCGGCACGCTATACTATAGAGCGAAGTCTCTAATTGGCTGAGCTATTCTATATCCCAGGATGCACCACTACTACTTCCCCAGATCTTGTTTGTCCGCACACATCCACACACACATAGACAGTTGATATAACATTGCCAGGTGTTTCAAGATGAAACGGCCAAACTGAACCGTCCGGTCTCTTCTGATCTCCAAGGCAGGGGGAAGGAGGGTGGGTTATTAGAATGAAGTAGATGGATCCCAAACATCTAAAGTTATGGTAAGTACATAACTAAAAGATGTTATGTGATCCTATCTCGCCTACATTCTGTACTGATGGGACAGCGTCCCTAGCACCTGATTCCTGGGTGGCTCACTGGAAAACACTTCTGAGAACTGTGGAACCGAAGGAAGCTCGCCCACGAGATGCCACGTCCAATTTGTAATGAGAAATAAAGGTGCGAGGAGAAGACCAGGTAGCCGCAGCACAAATGTCACTAATGGCAAGCTTGGAATGAAAGGCTGTCGAAGTAGCCATAGCCCTTGTAGAATGAGCTTTCAGAGAGGTTGCAAGCTCTCTATTAGAAAGAAGGTAAGTATGACTGATACAGTCTCTGATCCACTTGGCAATAGTGACCTTCGTGACGGCTTTGCCCAATTTATTGTCCGAAAAGGACACAAACAACTGATCTGTTTTCCGTGTTTGGTGCGTCCTATCTAAATAAAAACACAATTACCTGTGAACATCCAATGAGTGGAAGATGTATTCCGCTTTGTCTGAGCAGTTTGGGAAGAAAACTGGGAGTTCCAATGACTGTTGAAGACAAAAACTAGAACAAAGTTTGGGAACAAAGGATGGATTAGGTCTGAGGCATACTCTATCCTTGTGAAAAAACAGGTACGGTGGTTTGACACATAGGGCTTGAAGTTCCGAAACTCTTCTGGCTGATGTAATTGCCACCAAGAAAGCAGTCTTCCAAGAAAGAAATTTCAAGTCACAAGTTGCTGCCGGTTCGAAGGGGGAAGAGGTCAAAGCACCCAATACGAAATTAAGATCCCACGGTGGAGCGGGATGAGAAATTGGAGGTCGTAGCAGCCCAGCACCTTTCATGAAGGCTTTACACAACTTACTGCTCATCAAAGGTGGATCTATACTTTCATGAAAATTAGAAATAGCTGCCATTTGAACCTTGATGGTAGAGACCGAAGAACCTTGATTGAATAAAGAAGTTAAGAACTTCAAAACTTCTGACACCGGGGCAGTAATGGGGTCTAATTCCCGGAGTTGGGCCCAAATGGCGATTCTCTTCCATTTGCTGTTATACATTTTTTTAGTCTGGTCGGAAGTGGAGGAGCCAAGCTGTTAACCTCAACGAGTGAAGGGACTGATGAAGCTGTCCCGAATGGTGGATCAAGAGGTCTGGAACCTGGTCCAGGAACCATGGACCGTCCAGTGCGTATTTCCGAAGAAAGGGCAGCCAGACTTGACGAGGCCAGTATGGGGCAACTAAAATCATCTTGCTCTGCAAGTGAATCACCTTCTGGATCACCCTGGGAAGAAGGGGAACCGGTGGAAAGGCGTACAGTAGGCCGGTGGGCCAATCTTGGACTAGGGCGTCCTTGGGAAACCCCCCCAGAACTGGGGTGAGAGAGAAGAACTGTTGACATTTCGTGTTGAGAGGAGTTGCAAAGAGGTCGCAACAAGGAGTTCCCCATCTTCTGAAGATCTGAGTTGCCACTCCGTCGTTCAGAGACCACTCGTGCGGGGAGAGAATAGTTCTGCTCAGTCTGTCGGCTATCACACTGGCTCTCCCGGAATGTGTGTTGCTACCAAGAAACGGTTGGTTGCAATCGCCTCTCTGCAAAGGGGGTAGGACCTGGTCCCTCCCTGCTTGTTCAGGTACCAGACTACAGACATGTTGTCGGACTGAACGGCAATCATGCCCTGGGGGAGGTACTTGTAGCGATAGAAGCACCGCCCTCATTTCCAGTATGTTGATGTGGAGGGAACTCAAGTCGGGATGCCACTTGCCTTGGACTGACCTGCCCAGGTAATGTCCCCCCCGCCCCGTCTGGGAGGCGTCCGTAGTCAAAGTGGCCACTGAAGGTGGAGGAACGAAGGGTCGCCCCTGATCCAGGTTGGAGGAAAAAAGCCACCAACGGAGGTCCTGTTTGCACATGTCCGTGATCATAATGAGGTGACTGAGAGGGAGATCCTGATAAGACCACTGGACTGACAGGAGCCACTGGAGAATCCTCATATGCAATCTTGCTAAGGGAACTAGGAGAACGGTAGCCGACATGGAACCCAACAGTTGTAGGACCATCCTGGCTGGGGCTCGGCGTTTGAGGAGCAATGCTCGGACTTGTGATTGTAATATTTCTATCCTCTCTGTAGGAAGATAGACCCGCATTTGCTTTGAGTCTATCTCTACTCTGATAAACCGTATGCGCTGAGATGGCAGCAACACAGACTTTTCCCAACTGAAGGTGATTCCTAGGGAGTTGCCTAGAGATATAGTGGCTGCTAGGTTCTGTAAGAGTAGATGCCTGGAAGTGGCAGTTAGGAGCCAGTCGTCTAGGTATGGAAACACCTGGAATCCTAGACTTCTCAGGTGAGCAGTCATCACCGCCAAACATTTGGTGAACACCCTGGGGGCTGTGGTGAGACCAAAGGGCAGTGCACGGAACTGGAAATGACTGTCTCCCAGGCTGAAGCGCAAGTGTCTCCTGGACGCCTGATCTATCAGGATATGATAATAGGCGTCCTTGAGATCTATGGAGCACATCCAAACACCTTCCTCCAGCAGCGGGAGAATGGATTGTAAGGTGACCATCCGGAACTTGGACTTCTTGACAGAACGGTTGAGTTTGCTGAGATCCAAGATGGGCCTCATTGTCCCCGGTCTTTTTTGGCACCAAAAAGAATCTTGAGTAAGTCCCTAATCCGGTCTGGTCTTCGGGGACTGGTTGGATGACTCCTTTTTGAAGCAGCTTTGAAATTTCGATGGCTGCGAGATCCCGTTGACTGGGTGGTGGGTCCAGGATTTTTCGGGATGGAGGGGGGGGGCTGAGAAAAGGGGATGTTGTAACCTCCGGAGCACCCATCGGTCCTGAGTGATATTCTCCCAGGCCTTTAGGTGCCTCGAAAAACGACCCCCGACTGGCTCCGGAGCGGCGCAGTCGGGCAATCCTTCAGGGATGCTGGAAGGTTGAGGAGCCACGAAAGGACTCGCGGTCTCCAGTGTTGCGGGGGCCTCTGCCACCTCTGGGACGGCGTCTTCCTGAAAAATTTCCCCCTCCTCTGCCTCTAGAAGGGGGATCATCCTGCTGTGAGGGGTAAGTCTTCTGAGATTTATGGAACCACATTTTCCCCTCTTCTAGCCTTGGGATAAGGCCGGAAGGGAGTGGAAAACCGTGCCCCTACGGCAGTCAAAGTCTTACCCTCTTGTTCACAGCGGGTCAAGGTGTCCTTTACCTTGGGTCCAAACAAGGAGGACCCATCAAAGGGAGCGCCGGCAAAAGAAGACTTGAAGGCCTCCACAATGACACAGGCGGAGCCAGGCTTGTCTCCGTAGAGCAACACCTGTACCGCTGCTCTACTCGCCTTCGCCGCATATGAAATGAGCCTCATGGACGAGTTCGATATAGATGATAAGAGTAGCCAACTGAGAGCTAACCGTCTGGGCCAACTGCTCAGGTAGGTTACCAGAGAGGGTATCTGAAAGTTCCTTGACCAGATCCCTCTGAAGTCTGGTGAAGTGCGTCAGATAATTCAGAGACCTTAAAGTAAAGGCTCTTGAAGTAAGGGTGTGCTTCCCGTACCGATCCATACTCCTGGACTCTTTTATTAGGAGGATGGACGGACGTCGAAGCCTCTGCCACATCTTGCTGGGTAGCAGATGCCACCACCAGAGCATCTACGGCCACACCTTTAGATAAGAAATCCTTTTCAGGGGGGGCTGACAGAAATTTATTCGGGCGAGCTGGCACCGGTTCTACAGAATCCGGGTGCTCCCACTCCCTTCGAGAGATCAAATCCAGGAGCTCATCGAAGGGCGGAGACACCCAGGAGGCGGAAGGCTGAGCCCCGAAGGCCTTGAGGAATAACGACTCCTCAGCAGAAGGGGGTTTGGACTGCCAGTCGCCTCATTGCTTGAGGATTTCCAAGATGTCCACGAAGGAGACATCATCCGAGGATGACTTGGGGGACCCCTCCGCATCATCGAGGTTGGTGTCCGAGGTGAGAGACTCATCAGGCGAGTCAATGTGCTTCCTCTTACACTGTCTCTTCCTGGGAGGTTCTTCCGAAGAAGCCTCGGAAGGACCCCCAGGAAGGGAGGAATCCCCAATGGGGGTGACCTCAGGCCCCAGGGCTCCGCTGTCTTGAGACAGGGGGACAACAAAGGATCGAGTCTCCATGCCAAGGGAAGGTGCCGGAGAGACGGTGGAGGTAGCCAAGGAAGATTTGGCCAAAGCACTCCTCATGGCCCTGAAGGCCGGACCCCCCCCCCCCCCCCGAGTCCTGGGAAGGTCCGACCCCCGAGGCCACAACAGTAGATGGCACTCCCGCAGCCGACGCACCGAGAGGGAGGCTCGGAACTGAAACCATCGGACCCGAAGCGTCACCCCCGGGGCCGACCGAGGAGGTCTGTGTACCGAACTCCGACCCGAAGGACAGGGTTGGAGTAAGGGTCGGAGCCGACCTGGAAACCTCCACCGGCTCCACCAGCACCGACTCCAACGGTGCCGAGGCTGTTGGAGGAGGAACTAAGACAACAGGGTGGACAATCGGCTCCGGAGCCGACTGGGCTGGAGCCGAGACTAACTTTTGGAAGACTGGAGACTGAAACAGCCTTTGAAGCACCCTGTCTATATCCGAATCGGACATCCTCGAAGACTGAGAAAAGACCGATCGGGCCCAAGTTGACTTCTCCGCCGGTTCCGAAAGACTGGGGGACCGGCTCCGAATAGTCTCAAGCAGTATCGGCACCGAGGGAGATTCCACCAGCACAGCAATTTCCCTCTAGCCGACGGGGACTTCGGCGCCGAGGTAGAAGAGTCTGAGCAAGTGAACTTTCTCGGCTCCGAAACCAATGGAGCCGAAGAAGGTGACCCGCCTCTCGATGCTCGAGCACTCGGCTCCGAAGACAGAGGAGTCGAGGCTGGAGGCATCGAGGCAGACCGTTCCGACCTCGGCCCCGAAGTCCGTGGAGCCGATGGAGAAGCCTGCCTTGATTTCTTAGCTGTCGGCTCCGATGGACTGGTCGGAGACGAAGACTTCTTCTTCCTGGGGGCGGGGGAAGAAGATAAAGCCTCCTCAAAAGAAGGGGTGATGAGTCCCTTCAATATCAATTTGTTTTTCCTCTCTTGGAGGACACGAGAAGAAAAGGAGTGGCATACACTACAAGACTCTTGAAGGTGTTTAGGACCTAGGCAATAAAAACATAGGGAATGGTCATCCGTGACTGACATTTTGTACCCACACTTGGTACATTTTTTAAAGCCCGAAGGCCTATGCTCCTTCGACATCTCAACAAGACACACTCAAAAAAACAGCCTAGAACAAAAAACTACCACAAAGGTACCAATCCCTCTAATTTAAACAGGATAGGCCCACAGGTAGAAACTACAACACAGCTCTAGCAGAGCGCGAGGGCAAGGCCCCTCTAACTAAAACGGGACCTTGACGCTAGAACAAAATAATTACTACACAAAAAGTTAAGCGACACAAGGTATAACACAACTAGAAGTAGAGCGCGAGGAAACCCCTTACTAAATAAAGCGGGAACCTAGCGCTAACAAAACTCACACAAACTTTCCACAAAAATCACTTGGAAACGACAAGTAGCTGTTAAAACAGCTTTTGGGTGAAAAATTAGAAATTTTCTGACAGAAAATTAGTCAGTAAATAGTACTTAGCCCAGCCAAGTCGAGACCACGTCTATTGCTATGAAGCGGCAAACGAGATCTGGGGAAGTAGTAGTGGTGCATCCTGGGATATAGAATAGCTCGGCCAATTAGAGACTTCGCTCTATAGTATAGCGTGCCAAGTCCCATCAGTACAGAATGTAGGCGAGATAGGATCACATAACATCAGCAAGTTCCTCATACTTGCAGGGTATACAGAGTAATCCCTCTTTAGGTCCCTACAATATATACTGTCAAACCCCCAGCAGTAACAGGGCCCTTACACCACTGAACACAAGATGTGATGCTGTGCATTCTTGTCTCAGCATGCCCCCATTTATATGGAAACATCAGCACTGTTATACTCCTGGCTGCCCAGATTGTGATACTGTGCTCCTGTTTACACTATGCCCTTTCTTCTGGTTGTTACATGTGCCAGCCAGCTACAGTGCACATAACCTGAAATACTGTGCTCTGTGCTTTGTAACTGCGCCCCCCCCCCCATCTAATTCACAGTGCTGTGTGCTTTGTCTTGTATTTGCACCCCCACCTAATTCAGCACTAAATAGTGAATGAGGAGTGCAGTGCCCTGCTGGTATGAATGGACACAGCATTGCTGCTAAGAACTCTGCATGTCCCTCTGTGGCACAATGATCATAGACTGACAAATGTGTAATTCTGTCAGCAAACTGCAGATCTGTCACTCCAACTGTCACAATGCCTTTTCTGAAGATGGCATCTATAAATTGACTGTGTATTTCTCTGAATGCCTCTACTACTGCTTCAAAATATCATGTCTTAAAAACTTGTCACTAACCTGAAACAATAAATGCATTAAAAAGTATTAAAGAAGAATTTCTGCTTTTGCAAAGCGGCCAAAATTTACTTACAGTATTAAAATCTTAGTAAGTCACAACAATTCAGAATCAATATTAATTTCCCTTTAATAAAATATTTCTTGAAATTTAACTACTAAAATTTCAAGGTGACAAAAGACAGGCTACTTTAATGAGGTTGATCCCGCCAATGTTAATTTGACAGTGTTACCATTCCACTCAAACTCTACATTTTATAAAAATAAATGTCAACAGAAAAAATGACAAGATGACTAGCCCAAAGCACACTGTTGGCTACATCTACTAAGATGACATGCTTGAAGACTGCAAACTGAGGCACGAGACACGAGTGGATTAGTATTTGCCTATATTTCATATCTAACATGCTGGAACAGCCTGGAGAGTAGCAAGACCAATCAAAATGGTGTCTGGTGCTTCACTCACTTCCCCTGATTCTGACCTGGCCGCCCAAAAGGCTAATCCCTCCTGGAAAAAAAGACAATACCTGCCTCAATTGTGCATATACAGCAAAATAGGCCTGTCGAAGTCAAAAGGGCACAAAGACTAGATTGCCAAGGTAAAGAAGGCAAAAAAGTATGGGAGAAAAAAAGTCTGCCTAGCTCAGGTTAACAAGCAAATACTGGGATGCATCTTTTAACAAGTCTGTCATGTCATCATTAGCATCTTGCTTGTAATTTGGTAAGAATGCATGTGTGCGTTAGTAACTAAAACGTTTAAAGAACAGTGAATATGTTAAAGTGGGTCTGGGTCACGTCTTGTTCTTTTAACAACAGTGAATATGTTTGATGAAGTGAGGCATTTCTTGTTACTGAAATACATTACTCAAGGCAAACCACACCAACAACCAATGAAACATTTAGATTCATCTTACATTTACACCTCAAGGCTGCAAGGTTTTAGTTGTTTCTTTTATGGTGTATTAAGCTGTTTGAAATCAGGTAAATACTTTTCAAGGTTTAGTAAAACTTTTTTTTCTTTATTAAATGTCAGCCCTTTTGTAACCTCTCCCCATGCAGAAGTGTCATAATGATGACTGTCCTACGTTGTGTGTGACACTTGAAAACATAAAACTATCAATTTCGACATTATTGTTTAAATCGGTTCGTCTTTTTTCGTCTGTATTTTCATTCCCACTGACACTGCATTCTGGCTCACGTTTCTAGTTACTACCCCGTATACTGCTTCAGACAGCAACTAAATATTTTGGCATTCTCCATTTAAGCGCTTAATCCGGTCTGTTCTTGATTACACCAAAAGCAACGGCAACATGCCATCTGTAACTTTAAGATACTGGTGAGATGATTTTGTTTCTATTAAAATATGCAGGAAAAACCGAGGCTGTAAAGGGGCCTAAAGCTAAAATAAAAGTTCGTTCCTTATAAGCCCATAAGTCGACATCAACGTCTAAAGAAAACTGGGGTAATGCAAGTTTATGACCTGACGCTGATGTGACAGTGTCTGTCGAGCACTTACCTGCTTATCTGAATGGCGCGGAGTGGGCAAAAAGGAGCACTATGTTGATCCATGACTACAGCAACAGCACTTCCCTGTACTGCGTCTGTCAAACTGCGAACACCTGCAGTGTGCACTGGGACTGAGGATACAGGACGAGGCTATGGGATGCTTTTTACATCCTGGCCTTGACCGTTAAGATGTACATTCTAGGGTCCTTGATGCTAACGGCGCTAAAAATGAAATCAGTACATCAAAAAGTGGCACTCTTCCACTTTTTTAATGATTGCCACGAAATGCTTTCAGGTAATTGGACTAATGATTAACTAGTGTATAACACTAGAAAGTTTCGTGCTCAAATTAATGCCTGTTACAAGTCTGGACAACTGTGATTGCGGTTTGCTGTAGTTACTAGACTCATTTCCTCTTAACTGGCCAGATTTTTGGCACGTATTTTGGTCAGTTCCCCATAAAATTTGTGGTTTTCTGGCAAATCACTGAGCTGATCTAAGGAATGAAGTCACTAAATAATGGCTTTCGTAACGTTTGAGTTTTAGACTTCAAACCCTTAAGAAAATAAACCCTATTACTGTAGCAACTTTCTAAGTTTATAAAAGCAATATTTAAAATATGCCCCTATTTTTGGGCCTTTGCCTCCCAATTTTGACGGGCTTTGTCCTGATGTCAGTGGTCTCTGGCTGACTAAATTTACAGCTGATAGCAAATTAGGAGCTGTCACTGAAACTCACACTGACACAAATGTTCTCCAGGAGGGGCTGACACAGAGAAACAACTGTCAGAGCCATGGACCAAAACTAAATGCCAAGAAATGCATAATAGTAAACTTTGGGAAGTCATCCATCTCTGGTAACTATCATATTGACAACACACCCCTTAGAGTTGACCCAATAGCCAGGGACTTAGGGACACACATAGATCATCACCTGTCTACAGTGGTGAGGAAATCATTCTATGTTGCAAAACTTATAAACAAAGGTATGGCATCTAAGTCCAAGGAAGTCATTGTTCCACTGTATTCAGCATTTTTCAGACCTATCATTGAGTACAATGTCCCATTTGGTATGTACCTAACAAGGCATATCCAACAACTGGAATGTCCACAGGAGTTCCTTACTAAAAGAATACAGGGCGTAAATAATATGTCCTATGCAGACTGCCTCAAGGCCCTATCTCTATATTCTGTCTCTTACAAGCTTTTGAGGGGAGATCTGTGCCTCGCATACAGGGCATTGTCAGACCCCACTCTGATGAGCATCTTGCATATCCACAAAACAAACAGAAGCAGAATTACCTGTTCTAAAGACTTAAAGCTTGCCTTGCCTGTGATATAAACAGGACTTGCTGGAGGTATATATCCCAGAGACTAACCTGTCTATGGAACAGGCTCCCCATCCATAGGTTCATAGGTTCATACTAGGCTATCTGCCCAAGGGCATTTATAAGCCTAGCCCATAGTTATGTGGCTTTCGCCACCCCTTTAGTTTGAATAAAAACTATGCCTATCATTTTGCTGTGCCTCTGTCAAGCAGTGACACTGAAGTAATCCCTGGGGTATATCTGCAATCTCCCATCCATTGGTCAAGATTCCTCTTGAACAAGGCCAGAGAGGTGCTCTGCCTCACATGTACCGGGATTTTGTTCCACAGCATAGGGAGTCTCTGGGTGATGAATCTGTCCCTCCAGCACGTTCTATTTATAACCGTGTCAAGGTTTAAGTCTCCGGCCCTTGTGGTTCTGAGGGATCTAGATTTTTGAGGTGAAGCATATTCATCAAATCTGGGTTTGACATGGCCTTATATGTCAGGCACAGGTCACCTCTGAGCAAGCGGTATGAGACTGAATAGAGCTGGAGTTCTTTCAATCGGGCAGCATAAGACATATTTTTGAGACCCTTTATCCTTTTGGTGAGGAACTTTTGGGGCCTTTCAAGCTGCAGCAGGTGTCTGGTCAGATACATTCCGAACGGGGCATTGTACTCAATCATAGGTCTAATGAGTGATGAGTACAGGGGGACGATGATCTCCCTTGATCTAGATGTGAATCCCTTCATGATCAGGTGGGCGATATAGAAGGTTTTCCTAACTACTTTAGCAACATGAGTGTCAAACGAAAGGCTACTGTCAACCTGGGTCCCCAGATCCCTGATGACTTTTTCTGTGCTCAGTGGATTGCCACCTATATGGTAGCTAGGGGTAACCTTGTTTTTCCCGAAGGGTATGACTATGCATTTTTTGGCGTTTAACTTCAGGCCATGGCTCTGGCACCAGTTATCCGTTTCTGTGAGGCCCTTCTGGAGGATATCTGTGTCAGATGTGTTTTCGACTATGGCCCAGTTTGCAGTCATCTGCAAACTTTGTCAGCCATAACCCTCCTGTGTTTGCTTGTACTTCAGAAAAGTAGATGCCGAACAAGAGTGGACCCAGGACTGAGCCCTGTGGGACACCACTTGTGACAGGCTTTGAGTCTGACATGGCTCCAGCAACTCTGACCCTGTGGGTTCTGTCACTTAGCCAGTTTGCAACCCATCTTGTGATGTATGGGTTTACATTCAAGCTGATGAGTTTTTCGATGATACCTGAGTGGGGTATTGTGTCAAGGCCTTTGCCAGGTCGAGGTAGGCTGTATGGACTGCCTTTCCCTCATCAATGGCCTTGGTGACAGTCTCGAAAAAGTCAACCAAGTTTAAGAGGCAGGATCTTCCTTTGACAAAGCCAAACTGGGTTGGATCCAAAGTCTGCAAGTTCCCTATGTCTTTATTTATGAGTTCCATTATGATCCTCTCCATGGCTTTGCAGATAAGGCTTGTCAAGCTAATGGGGCGGTAATTTCCAGGGTCTGTGGAGGCACCGCCCTTATGAAGTGGGACCACAGTCGCCGTGCGCCACTCCTTGGGTACGTATCCTGAGGTGAGGCTAAGATTAAACAGCTGTCCTAACTGTGGGTTTAATTCCTCGTTGAGTTCGTGAAGCACACAGCCGGGACACCATCCGGTCCCATGGATGCTGTGTTTTTGCCTTAGTGAGGGCAGTTCTCACATGGGCGTTGGAGATGTTTGGGGGCTACAATCCTCTGGAATAGATATCTCTCCTTTTGGGGCGGGGAGAAGTTTGCACTGAACCTGTCAGCCAGTATGTTGGCAATGTGTGTAGGTTCAGTAATTTTCACATCATTTTGAACTAATTCTGAGCATATCTGGGAGTTTCCTCCTAGGTTTCTAACATAGCTAAAGAAGGCCTTATGATTCTCTTTAGAGTCCTTGGCGATTTTTCTCTCAAAATTTGCCTTGTATGATTTTATGAGAGCTCCTAGTTTTTTACTTATAATGATCAAAGGTGTCTTACCTTTCAAGGATTTTGCTCTATCTCGTAGTAGCTTCCTCCTTTTGTTGTAGAGCTTGTTTATGGCTGGGGTCCACCAGACTGGACGCTTGCCTTTGGTACAGAGAGTCTTAGTTTTGTTTGGGATTGCCTGATCCATGCAGTCCTGTAGGTGCTGGTAGAAGGCATTTGTAAGTGATTCAGCGGTTTGAGTAATGTTTACCACTGGCTCAGGGGCCTTAAAGGAGACCACACTAGTTTTTAGAAGTGTGAAATCGGCTTTTGAGAAGTTTTTCACTGTGGTCTTTTTTGTTTCAGGTGGGGCGGGATGAGGACCTCCAGCGAGATTAGTTTATGATCTGATCTCACCAGTGAGGGGTATACTTCCGGTGTTGAACATTTTGATCCCATGTTCGTGATGATGAGATCAAGTATGTTTTCTCCTCTTGTGGGGATGGTGACTAGTTGTTCCATGGCATTTGAGTTTATGAACTCCAGGAATCTTTGGGTTAGAGTGTTCGGGCTTGAGTAGTGTTCCCAGTCTATATTAGGGTAGTTGAAGTCACCTAGTATGATGGTGTTTGGAGATACATTTATCCCCTCCAATGTTTTCAGGAAGGCCATGTGAGGTTCCTGAGTTTGAGAGGGTGGCCTGTAACATGCTACAAATTGCAGAGCAGTCTTGCCTATGGTTAATTGCACCTGGATGGTCTCCGATGCATCGTGCGTTGCCACCAACCTTGAGGTGTGGGTGTCCTTTATGAATATGGACACTCCCCCTCCTTTCTTGGTGTTGTCCGGATTTTGGGGCCGGAACGCGTGATATGAGGTGAAACCTGTTAGTGCTGGGGTGCTCTCAGGAGCCTTGAACCAGGTTTCTGGTCCATGTGAAGCAGAGTTCCTTCCTAACCCAATTCAAGTGCAACTTGGACAATTGGATGGGAAACTGGAAATTCATCCCTGGTTTGGCACCTATGTGTCTAATGCAAACAGGTAACCTGTAAATGGTTCATCTCCCAGACCCATGCTTACACTTATCAAGGGTATGAGATCTTGTCAGAGATTTGGGATGCATGGCTAGGCTTAAAAAGGCCCTTGTGGTTGTTCATAGGTTCATAGGTAGGTACTAGGCTATCGGCCCAAGGGCCTACATAAGCCTGGCCAACAAGGTTCCTTGGCTTACACCACCCAAGAAAGTTATTTTCCTGTGCCACTGTCGAGCAGAGACACAGAAGTGATCCCCGGGGTGTATTTCCTATTTCCCATCCACTCATCCAGATTTTTCTTGAAGAGTGCTAATGAAGAACTTTGCTTGACATAGATGGGTAGCCTGTTCCAGAGTATGGGAAGTCCCTGGGACAGGACTCTATCCCTCCAGCATGTCCTGTTTATTGTGGTGACAAGGTTTAGGTCCCTAGAGCGTGTAGCTCGGAGGAATTGGGATTTCTTTAGGTGTAGCATGTCCAACAGCTCTGGGTTTGACATAGCTTTATATGTTAGGCAGAGATCACCACGGAGTAGGCGATATGCTACGGAGTAAAGGTGGAGTTTTTTGAGGCGGTCAGTGTAGGGCATTTGTTTGAGGCCAGTAATCCTCTTTGAAAGGTACTTCTGTGGCCTTTCCAGCTGCTGCAGATGTCTTGTGAGGTACATTCCAAAAGGGGCATTGTACTCTATAGTAAGTCTAATGAGTGTCGAGTAGAGGGGAACAATGACCTCTTTTTTTCTGGATGAGAACCCTTTTATGATGAGGTGTGCCATGTAGAAGGACTTCCTGACTACTGTGGCGATGTGACTATCAAAGAAGAGACTACTGTCCACCTGGATCCCAAGGTCTCTTATCATGCATTCGGTGTTAAGTAGATTGCTGCCTATGTGGTAGTTCATGGGTACAGAGTTTTTACCAAAGGGGATGACACTGCACTTTTTGGCATTGAGCTTGAGGCTATGGCTCTGACACCAGGCATCTGTCTCAGTGAGGCCCTTCTGCAGGATGTCCACATCATTTGGGGACTTGACTGTGGCTCCTAGTTTGCAGTCATCTGCGAACTTCGTTAGCCAGAGGCCTTCTGTGTTAGCCTGGTAAACACCTATGAACCTATTTCTTGCTGTAAGAGGTTGACAGGTTTGAGAGAACTTTGACCTACTAAGCGAACCGTATCGGTTAGTTAGCAACGAACAATAAATGCATAGCTGGCAACAAATCAAGGAGGAATCTTAACAGAATTGGAGGCAAGTTCAGAAATAATAAGGGACATTTTTAACCTGAGACATTGACAGAATAAACAAAGGTGAATTAATATACATTTCTGAAGTAAAAAAAGTCAATAATTATAATTATTGTCGTTATTTATTAAGTATAATTCGCTATCTTTTCTAAAAAGTCACTGATGGAAAGCTAAATTTTGAGTGACAATCAGGGACATTTGAGAGGTATAATAAATACTTTTTTTTTTGGTATTGCATATATTTTATATGCACTTCCCATAGGTGATGCAGGTTATGAGTTATTTTTATTTTAGTTTGCAAAATTTAACATAGAAATGCAAATGGACTAGATCAAATCCTTTCTGATTTATAATGATGAAGAGGGAAAATAGCTGAAAAGCTATGTTTAGTACAATTAGTGTAAAAGACTTGCAGTATCAAGAAAAACATAAACCACAGTATAAAATAACAAAGGCAAACATGCCCGTTATTAATAGATGTATGTTTATAAAGCAGTGCAATACAAATATACACACACACACACATATATATATATATATATATATATATATATATATATATATATATATATATATACATGGGATCACTACATAATCTCAAAAGTTTGAAATACCGTATTTCAAATTTTCGAGATTATATAGCTGAAACCCCTAATCACTGAAGGACCAGAAGCACGAATTTCAGAATCCCGATCATCGGGAGTTTGACATTCACGCTTCTGGTGTTGCGGTATGGTGGAAGGTCAGGTAAGTATCTATGTTTAAATGTGTTGGTTAGGGTTTAGTGTATAAGTGTGTGTTGTGACTGTGATGTATGTGTGTGTGCGAGGGGAATGTAGGTGTTTCATTTTTTGTGTATGTAGTACGACCTTGGAGTTAGAATATTTAAGTGGGGGGGGGGCTGTAGTTTAGATTTGTGTGATTGTGTTCTGGGGGATGGTGTGTGTATGTGTATGTGTGTGGTGTATGTATATATATGCACCACAGCTGTTATAAATGATAAAAAGAGGATGCCAAAAAGTTTTTTTTCGCATCTCTTTTGCTCCTCCCCACCCCAACCACCATCTCCCACGTCACGGTGCCCGTCTTCATTCTCCAATTCTCCAAAGAAGGTGGAAAAGATACGGGTATTCCAATGTGGTACCATCTTCATTGTAAAAGAAGCTTTTTATTTTTGGTCTAACAACCTTACCACTACCACTATGTGCACTGTATGCAGTGCTATCACTGCAGTTTGTGTGGCTGTGCTATCAGGTGTATATATGCACTCTGGCACTCAGAACTTCCCCCTCACTTTGATGTACCTGAGCTAGACCCCCAGCCTTCAGTGAGATGCAATGTACTTGCACTGGGAGAGTCTTGCCAGCATATAAACCACTTTAAATCTCCATTCAGATGCATTCTATAACATTAATGGATATAAAAAGTTTGATAATAATGTTCGGAAGTAGTTTAATCATTCAAAATAAGACCTCAGTTGTGGTACATTCTAAGGCCATGTTACCTTTACCACAGCTTTCATTTTACCTTGTGCTTTGCAACTGCAAAGTCTATCTTTTTATCTGTATGCCTGTGATATGAAATTTCATCTTTGAAAAAACTCACACTAATCAGAAAGTACCCATATTCTTTAATTATATCAGGACTGTTTATAGGTTATCCAGGTGCCTTCATCATTTTCCTTGTCACCTAATTATCATTCTAGATAGCAAGTGTACTAGGAATTTTTTGGAACACTAGATTTGTTGTCTTTTTCCAAATGAAAGATGCAGGCAGCACTATGAAAATAATTTGGTTGTACTGGAACAACCCTTCATGTGTATTAATTATTAGAAATTTCTTGGAATGCTCTTCCAATTCCATTTGTAAACATATCTGGGCCAGTTCAATTTTTGTGATTTATTTCACACAAGTCATGGAGGAAAGTACAGCTGTGTAAAACCTTACCATAACTGTAGATGTCCTTGCCTTCACCGCTGCAGTATTCATTACTGATAGAATTCCCTGCAGTGAACCCCATCGTCTGGCCAGTCTACCAAAGTCTACTGCTGCTTTAAGGTATGATGAACGTCACCTACATACTCCTCATGTAGCATAGGGCATAAAGGTGATGTTCAGGCATACCATCCTCAGAATTCATTGCCCCAGTAGGAACAGCAGTCTAAGGAAAACTAACAAGAACCTGCACGTCCAGGAAGGGAAAAAAAACTGTGTGTGTGGGGGTGGGGGGTGAATACTGCAGTGGTGAAAGCAAGGACGTCTACCTTTATGGTAAGATTTTACACAACTGTACTATACCTCTTACATTCACTGCTGCAGTATTCATTACTGATGGGGGAGTGTCAAAGCTCAAAAAGAAACTTGGGAGGAGGAAGCATGGCATTAGCAAAACCAGCTCTAGCTCTGGAGATACCATCAAACTTGTAATGTTTGGTAAAGGTATCCACAGAAGTTCAGATAGCTGCTTCAAGAATAGAATTAGTGTCTGAACCCTTGAAAAAAGCCCCAGAAGAAGCCACAGCTCTAGTAGAATGAGCCTTTATAGAAGAAGGAAGGCTCTCACCGTAAAAAGTGTAACAAAAAGAAATAGCCTTTGAAATCCAAGTAGAAATAGTTTGCTTGGAAATAGCCAATCCTGAAGACCTAGGATGAAAAGAAACAAACAACTGATCAGATTTTCTGATAGCTTTAGTCTTATCCAAATAAAATCTGAGCTGTTTATACACGTCTAAGGTATGCAGTACCCTCTCACTGTCAGATTGCAGAGAGGGGGAAAAAGAAGGCAAATTAATAGACTGATTAAGTGACAACTCATTAACCACCTTTGGCACAAAAGAAGGATTAGTATGCAAGGGCACCCTGTCCTCATGAAATATCAAAAAAGGTGGACAAGCCATAAGGGCTTGCAATTCAGACACCTGTATGGCAGAAGTAAGAGCTAACAAAAGAACTGTCTTCCAAGAACAATATTGCAAGGAAGCTGAAACAGCAATCTCAAAAGCAGCCTGAGTCAATTTCTCCAGAAAGAAATTAAGATTCCCAGGGAGGAGGGACAGGCTTCCTGGGAGGTCTAATATTAAGGACACCTTTAAGAAACTGCTTAGCCTCAAATCTAGAAGCTAATCGTGGAGTTAAAGGCAGACAAGCAGAAATAGATGATGTGGGCCTTAATAGAAAAATAGGCCAAACCAGCATTGAGCAACTCACACAAATAAGAAAGAACCAAAGGAACATCCACAGTAAGTGGGTCCAGGTCACGAGAAAAACATCAAATAGAAAACCTCTTCCATTTAGATAAGCAGGATTTCCTAGCAGTAGGTTTGCTGGCCTCCTGCAGGATCTGCAGCACGTCCACAGAAAAAAAGGTGTCTGTGAGGGATCAAATCCCTATCACCCACATTGTCAGCTGAAGCATGGACAGGTGGGGACGGATGAGAGATCCCTTGTCTTGTGTGAGTAGATGCACCCTGTGAGGCAACCTGTGATGATTGCCCTTGGCTAGATGCAGAAGTAGAGGGAACCAGTGCTGTCACTGCCAAAAGGGAGTCACCAACAAGATTTTGGGAGCATCCTGTTGAATCTTGAACAGGATTCTCAGAATGAGAGGAAGGGGAGGTAATCCATAAAGCAACATCCCAGTCCAAGAAAATGAGAAGGCACCCACCTTCCATACCAGAAGACATGTGACTCTGGCACAAAATAGAGGAAGTTGTCTGTTGAGAGGGGAGGCAAAGAGATCTACTTGAGGAGTACATTACTGGTGAACAATGTCCAGAAACACATCCCTGTGAAGCATCCATTCCTGGGATTGAGTGAAGGATCTGCTCAGATTGTCTGTCACAATGTTCTGATCTGAAGGAATATAAACTGCCTAAAGAATCTGATATGTGACAGCTGGCAAAGAAGGTAAGATCTTGTCCCCCCCTGCTTGTTGATATACCACATAACTGTGGTATTGTCCATGAATACTTTGAGAGGCCCCAGAGAGAAAAGAGGATGAAAAGCCTGAAGAGCCAGTATAAGAGCTCCCATCTCTTTGACGTTGATGTGCTCCTTCTGCTGACGAGGCGACCATACTCCCTGAATCTTCAGGGAGCCAAACGTTGCTCCCCATCCCACATCCGAAGCATCTGTGAACAGAACCTGAGAGGGAAGAGGAGGATGAAAAGGGAGCCCTAGATTCAGAGACAACAGCTGAATCCACCACAGACATTCCTTCTTGAGACAAGGGAGAAGAGGAACTGTAAAGTCTAGAGGATGTGCATGTTGAAGCCACACTGACTTCAGAAACCACTGGAACTTCCTCATGTAAAGTTTGGCCAGAGGAAGCATTGGAATGGTGGAAGCTATGAATCCCAGAGCTCTGAGAAACTCCCTGGCTGAAATGGAGGCCAGGGAAATAAGAGTTTGAAAGTAAGAAATGAGAGTTAAGGCCTTTGGAGGAGGCAGGGATGCCAGCATTGACACAGTCTGAATCCTGCAACCCAGACATAATCCCGAGAAAGAGTCAGTGAAGACTTTTTGACGTTTATTGTGAACCCCAGACTTTAAAGAAGAGAAATGACAAAACAAAGATTTTGTAAAAGCACCTCTGGAGAGGATGCCTGAATGGCAGGTCATCCAAATAAGGAAATATTTGGATCCTTTGAATCCTACAAAAAGCAATCACAGGCACGAAGCATTTGGTGAACATCCTTGGGGCAGTAGAAAGGGCAAAGCACAGAACGGAAAATGCCAGGAAACCACAGGGAAACACAAAAATCTCCTAAAAAGAGGATGGATCGGAATATGGAGATAAGCATCCTTGAGATCCAGAGACACCAGAAAGGCAAGAGAGGAAAAAGGGTCTCAAGGGACATCATCCAAAAGGAAGGCACATTCAGAAAAGTGTTTAGATGAGAGAGGTTTAGAACCAGTCTCCAGGTGCCATCTTTTCTGGGCACTAGAAATATTCTTGAATAAAACCCCTCCCCCCTTTGGGACACAGGCACCTCTTGAATAGTACCCTGAGACAAGAGATCTCAAATAACCTCTGGAAAAAAAGGAAGTTGTTCCCAAGGAGACTGAGGAATGCCCATAAAAGGAGGATGAGAATTCCATACCATGAAGTACCCCTGACGAATGATCGACAGAACACAAGAATTCTGGGTGATTCGAAGCCAAATAGGAAGAGAAAGAGAAAGGCGAAGAAAAAGAGGAATATGGCTGGGAACAGGTGGATAGTCAGTACCTGGTTTGTCAGGAACAGAAGGCTTTAGAATCCCTGCAGTCTGAGTGGCCTTAGCAGGAGGAGCCCATTTACCACCGTTTTTACATTTAGCACTAGGGCAAGAATGCCTACAAACAAAGGCTGGCTATAGACGGGTAGTTTCTCTGAAATTTAGGCACAGGAGAAACAAAGACATGTTTAATCTTTTGTAAGACCTTCCCCTTGTCCTGAAGAGACTTAAACAAACCAGTAGCCGCTTCCCCATACAAAAGTTTAGTATCCAGAGGAGCATCCAGCAACTTAGCCTTAATATCATCAGGTAAAGGTTGAAGCCTAAGCCAAGCATACCTCTTCAGTACTGAACCAAAAGCAGCAGCCCTGGAAGAGGCATCTGCTGCATCATAACTACATCTGATAGAATGATGAACTACTTGAGAGGAAGTCCTTAGCAAGGAAAGAACAGAAGATTTACCCTGAGTCTGGAAGATTAGAAACAAGCTGACAAGCCTGAGAAAGAAGAGCCAACACATACCTAGATATATGGATGTGATAATTAAGTGCCCTAAAAGCTAGGGTAGCCAAAGTATAAACCTTCTTATTCAGCCTATCTGGATGAAGGAAGCAACTGAGATGGCTTATCAGAGGCTACAGACACCATAGAGTGGTCAGCAGCAGGACATTTGAACAGAAAGGAAGAGTCCTCAGGCACTCTATAAAATCTATCAGACTTCTTGGGAGCATGGGGCAGAGAATCAAGCACTTTAGTGGCATTAAAAAAAACACCTAGTAAAGTAGCCAAGACAGGAGGAATAGCCGCAGGTTTAGGAGATTCCATCTGTAGTAATTCATAGTATTGCTTATGGTTATCAGAAACCTGGGCACAATCCCACTTAAAAAATTCCATCATCCTAGAGATTATGTCCCCAAAGGAAACTTCCTGAGAAGGAGTATCTGGACTATTAGAATCCTCCTCTTCAGACCTGTAGTCTAAAGGAGAAGGAATCTGGGTAGAATAAGTAAGGGATTTTTCATCAGAATTCAACTCTTCCTCAGAAGAATTTAATTCACTGAGCCTTTTAGGTGAAGAAGACCAAGGAGGAGGAGCAAGAAATGAAACCCCTTGAGGAGGCCTTAATGACAGTAAAGCATTAAATATCCCTTGAGTAGAGGCCTGCCACTCACGTTGTGCATCTCTAGGAGCAGAAGAAACATATCTAGTTTCTGTTTCTTTTCTAAAGGGAAGTCCATCATAGAAAACTAAGAGGACCCTGACTCAGGACAGCAGTCCGCAACTGTAGTAGGAAATTCTTCCGTAAGAAGAGACTGCGGAACACCCCTGGACCCCTCGGAAAAAATCAACCATGGTTCCCCCTGAATGCCCAAAACAACACCTGCACAGCCTCGTCAGACATGTTGCCTGCCAGATTCTTGCCGGCCTCCAACCCAGATGCGGCAGAGGAAGGTGAGTCTCCAGGTTTGTAATAACCTTGAAGAAACCCCCAGCAGAGGCTGAACAGAGGAAGATTCCTGTCTCACCTTTTTCATGTTCTTCTTCCTTGACGGCTGACCCTCGGGGCAGGAAGTTCCCTACATAGTCTCTTTAGCAAGTAGTTTAAGATGCTGGTTCTCAAGATACAAGGAAAGGGAAGAAAGCCTACTAAGAAGGGTTTTTGGGACAAACTCCTGACAAATAGAACAAGACATATAGTCATGAGAAGCTCCTAGACAAAAAAGGCACTTATTGTGGCAGTCTTTATGGGGAATCTGTCTCCCACACTGGAATTTACCCTTACTGGATGACATTAACCCCCCCCCCAAACAGCACAAATAAATAATGAAAAGAACAAACCGCCCAACTGGGTACTTATCTGCAGTGGTGAGGACTTCAGCAAACAGGAGAAATCACCATAATGCCAATAATCAGAAAAAAAATGGCAAAAAAACAGATGGAAACAGACAGACGGTTAAAAACAGCATTTGGACTGGCAGCAAAGAAGTTCAGAGGATGGTATGCCTGAATATCACCTTTATGCCCAACACTATGTGAGGAGTGTGTAGGTGATGTTCAGCGTACCTTAAAGCAACGGTAGGCTTTGTAGACTGGCCAGATGATGGGCTTCACGGCAGGGAATCCCATCAGTAATGAATACTGCAGTGGTGAATGAAAGGACATCAGATGTCTTAATTCCCTAGCATGGGATACATTTTCCTTGAAACTAAGTTAATTGTAACTTTGAAATCTCTGCAGATATGAACATACCGATTTACCTTTCTTAAACACAGGCATGATGAGTACAGACTTTTCACTTCACTTTACTTTGAACAACACCCCATCACTTTCCAGCCTTTGTAGACCCATATTCACTGTGGGTCTAAGAGCATAAAGCAATCTCCAGGTCTTTTAGAATTTTTTTGGTTTAGCATTAATGTTTATCTCAAACTTGGCTTCTGTGATTTCATTGTTCCCATCTCCTTGGAAGACACTTATTTGACATCTTCCAAAAATCATGACAGAGTCTAATGTTTGACATGTTTATTGCTGTCTTTGGCTACCATCTGTAGCTACTGAACTGAATACAGTTGCAATTGCAATGTGACTTTTCTTGTAATCTCTTTATTAAACAGTGGTGACCCTGCACTATAACATGCATATACATTCAAAGTCTGTGTTTTTAGTTTCATATGCCCCAGGCATAATTAAGTTAATTTTTCCATGAGAATCATTTTCTCACCTGTACAGGTATTCTGCAATACTTTTCCTGTGGTATGTGTGAAATAATTTTTTCAGACTATTGCACAGAATTCAGAGAAAAAAAAACAAGCCTCCACATCCATCTTCATATTAAGTTTTCTTTTAACAGCTTTTGGCGTAATGTAAATAATGTCTCATTATGTTTGTTTCATGCTGTAGAACTTTAAATGTACAGATTTTTAATACTCATTTTGTGTATCTGACTCCATTCTAACTGATACCGCATTACTTCAAGCAGCTACCATTTTGTACGTTTGAAACCATGCTTACTTTCCACTTACATGCTATGTATAATATGACCCATCTTATGGAATTGTCTACATCTTTTTCTTTAAACCAAAATATATCAGCTTTATATGACATTCTGATGCTTCAGAAAGATGCTTACCTTTAGGAGTTAATAGACATTATGTTAACATCACACTCACTACATTGTGCTATGGCTCTAATTTGTCTTTGTCTGCTTTTTATAGGATCATAGGAGGTTACAAGGCTAATGGCCCTGGAGCCCTTGCAAGCCTTGCCAAGAGTTTATCCACAAAAAGAAACCCCAGTCAGCACCTGTCACCTCTGTCAATGAGGGACACGGGTGGAAACCCTGGGACAAATTTGTGGTTTCCCATTCACTTGTCAAGGCTGCACTTGAAAAGGGTCAGCGAGGTACTCTGACATGTATAGGAAGTCTATTCCAGAGATGGGGCAACCTGCCAGGAGACAACCCTGTCTCTCCAGCAGGTTTTGTTGATGTCACATATTAGATTCAGGCCTTTTGAGCAAGTAATGTGTGAGGAGTTATACTTACAGATATGGAGTATCTCTAGTAGGGCAGGGTCTGAGATTGCCTTGCAGGCAAGACACAAATCACCTCTGACCAATATGTATGATACTGAGTAGAGTGATAGTGATTTGAGCCCATAGGACAGGTGTTGGAGACCATGGATTCTCTTTGTGAGGTATTTCTGTGGCCTTTCCAGTTGGTGCAGGGTTTTGGAGAGGTACATATCAAACGGGGCACTATACACAATTGCACTAATGAGAGAGGAGTATAGAGCGGTACTAGCCTCCTTTTTTCTGCATGCAATCCCTTTACTTGTGAGATGAACCAAGTAAAAGGTTTTCTGAGCACTGCCACTACATGATGGTCGAATGTGAGATTGTTATCAACCTGAGTACCCAGGTCTCTCACCACAGGTTGTGTGTTTAGGGGGTTGCTGCAGATGTGGTAATCAGTAGGGGCCATGTTTTTGTCGAATGGTATGATGATACACTTTTTTGCATTTAGCTTGAGGCTTTGACTTTGGCACCAGTCATTAGTTGCTGTGTGACCCACTTGCAGTATGTTAGGATCATATGGGGAGTCAATGACAGCATGCAACTTACAGTTGTCCACAAACTTGGTCAGCCACAGGCCTTTTTTCATTGCCTGGACCTCTGAGAAGTAGATGCCAAGCAGTAGGGGTCCCAGGACGGATCCCTGAGGAACTCAACTAGTGGCAGGTCTGCTATCAGAGGTGGAGGTACCTATTTTGACCTTGAGGGTCCTGTTGGTGAGCCAGTTGACCACTCACCTAATGAGATAAGGATTTACGCCAAATTGTGTTAGCTTTTCGATGATGCCCAAGTGGGGATTGGGTCAAAGGCCTTCGCCAATTCAAGGTAAGCTGCATATACTGACTTTCCTTCATCCAGGGCCTTGGTGACAGTCTCAAAGAAGTCATCCAGGTTCAACGGTCAAGATCTGCCCTTGACGAATCCAAACTGGGTGGGGTCAAGTGCTTGGAAATTGCCTATGTCCTTGCTTATGAGATCCATAATAATACGCTCCATGCCTTTACAGATCAGACTTACCAAGCTAATGGGGTGATAGTTTCCAGGATCAGTAGTAGCACCACCTTTTTGCCAAGGGATAACAATGGCAGTTCTCCACTCTGCTGGAGTGAAGCCTGTATTTAGGCTATGGTTGAATAGGATGCTCAATGGCAAAGCCAGTTTTTGCTGGAGATGGTGCAGAATACAGCCTGGGATAATATCAGGTCCCATGGAAGCTGTGTTTTTTTGCCGTGGATAGGGCCTTTAACCCTTGATCTACGGAGATGTGAGGTGTGGGACAGGTATCGATTATGTCAAAAGGGCCTTTGGGGGGGACATGGGGGTGAAGTTTGAGCTGACCTATCTATTAGCAGGTTGGCTAAGTCAACAGTATCAGTGTAAGTGATACTGTTAAGTACTTATTCGGAACAAACCTGGGCTTTGCCATGAAAAATAGAACTATGTTTATTACTTTTTTGAATTTTGCTGCTGGTATACAGGTAAACGGAAACAAATTGCACAGTGTGGTATCTGAAATAATGTGGCAAACAGTGATGTACAGGCAGGGAGAAATTCAGAGACATGCAAAGCACAACCACTCCAGTAGAAAAATATTGTGGTATGCATCACATGCAAATGACCACATAATGACAAAGTGGGTCTTAACATGCTAATGAAAGCTGCCACATATGCAAATGCTAAAATCAAATGTGGTAAAATTCAGAAACATATGAATTTGGTGTGGAATGATCAACTTATCTTACACCATCATTTCTCAGTGAGTTGGTGTATCTTTTGCACTAAGGCACTATGGGTAGTGTCTACATTATTTTGATCAGTATGTGTTAGTGACCACTTTGGAAGCCAGTGTCTGTGATGTTGTATGTCACTACCCCCTGCTTCACAAAAGAGTCTGTAAGCAGCACACCAACCATCATTTCCACTATTGGTAGCTTTACTGTTACTATGTGGTTAGAAATATCATATCGAAGCTAGGAGACTGGTGCTGTCCTCACAAGGTACCAAGGGGGATGCATGGAATGGCTATCTCAGTGGAAGATTAGTGTTGTATTAACTATTCTTGTTTTTTTTTTAATTTCTCCAAGTCTTTTAGGTTTCTAATACCACGACAGGAATGGACCCCATTCTTAAGTCAAAGTATGATTAAAGTTCATGAATTTAATATTGTTCATTCTTTGATGTTAGCCAGGAGTGCTCTTCACATTACCTGCAATGTGCCTAGTAATGACTCCCTCTGCAACTTATATGGAGTTACATGTATCAGTAACATATCTAAGTATGACTGTAAATTCTTTTTTATAAGACCCATTGCTCCTACTACTATTGCAACTGTCTGGGTATCCCTCTTCCACATTGCCCTCATTTCTGCCTGCAAATCCTGGTATTTTATGACTTTCTATCTCTCTGTACATAAGACACTGTAGTCACTGGGTGTAGCAATTTATTTATTGGCATTTGTTTACCGGGATAATCCAGTGGGCTGTCAAGAGCTCATTTTCAGTGGAGGCCCGAGTAGAAAAGCTCCACAAAACATGAACATACAAGAGATAACAATATGAAAAGTTTACAAAGTATATGCACATAGGGAAATGATTAATAATTAGTTAAACTAAAGGTAAGCCAGAAATTGTCAAGTAGGTATAACTAATTACAAACGTAAAATACAGAATAAGATAAGAAAAATAAAAGGCTAACATTACATAAAAGCTTCTGCCATAAGTGTATCCAGGTAATTTCCGTGATCGGTGCTACTTCTGTCTTATTTTCATGGACTACTATATCTGGTTTCCTCACATCTATTTTTTGAACTGTTGCCAATGGGTGATCCCATGTGATATAAACTTCATTATTTTCTATAATGACTTATGGCTCATGTTTTCAGCGGTTTTCAGCTACTTCAATATTATAATGTTTGCACAATCTCCATTGCAACACTCTTGAGACATTGTTATGCCTTTCAGTATACAGTCCTTCTGCCATCAATATATCACAACCAGCAACAAGATTTGCAACTGTTTTCAGTTCTGTTTTACAAAGTCTACATTTGTCTGTTGATCCCATATGTTCAATGGACTTTGTAAACCAACATGTACATAGTCCAATATCTTGGGCCACCAGTATTAACATTCTGTCTTTTGGTTTAAGTTCACCTCTCTTTAACCATTCCTGTGTTCGATCCTGATCAACATGAGCTTGTTCCAAGAGTTTTCTATACTTAAAGCTGTATTTATGTATTTTCCACATTTCTTGCCATCTCATCTGATCCTTCACCTTATATTCTTTCTTTTGTTTTTTGGTACATTCAGTTACTACCTAATTTTTATCTAGTTCTGGTTTGATTTCCATTCCCACTTGACAACGATATGCTTCTGCTAAACTAAGCAGGGAAGTCATCTTAGACTTATTCTCCTCATGTTTTAAAACTTTAACTGCATTTGGTTCTTGTGAGGTCAGCAGATATGTATGCAGTCCCATGATTGCTGATCTATATATGTAATCAATTTTGTAAAGAAAACGAACACTGGCCGGTGAAACTGGATACAAAGTTTAATTAGCGCTTTCGTCTGTTGTTACACTTGACTTCTTCAGATTAAAACAGGAATTATTCATACATCACTTCTTTTTATAGCCAGGCTAAGTCACATGTCATTAAAGCAAAATGCATCTAAAAATCACTGTTGTTTTAGTTGTTATTATACATAGCTAAACTTCACTTTATAAAATGCATTAAAATCATATTTCTTTATTTACATATTGCATATAGCCCATCAGCCCCCATCTCAAAATTAAAATAAAATGCAATCCAAAATATATTTCCACAAAAATAATTCATGTACTTAAAATAAGCAAATGTTACTGTGTTGCCGCAGGAATATACATGTGTCCCCCCCAAAAAAATAAAGTTCAGCTTTTAATTTTAAATAGCTGGAGAGAGAAACTACATCATTCAATCCGGGTGGGTTAGTGGCATCCACTCTTAAGTTGCTACATGAATTCTTTTAATAATAGAAACAATTCCTTCTGTCCCCCCCTACTATCAGGTACTACTTATCAATGGCTACAAATTTAAACTTGTGATCTGGGTTCAAGATAGTATGTAGAGCCAATACATTCTTTTCATTACCCTTCCTGATGTCATACATATGTTGGTAAATACGAACTTTAAACGCTTTCTTAGTCTTCCCTATGTAAAAACTTTCACAGCCTTGACATAGGGTGACATATACAATGTGTGTACTGTTACAGTTCAACTTGAAATTTAGTTGAACCGTATCATATCTTGGAATAAAAACTTTTTCTATTTCTAGTACATTGGCACATTGATTACAGTGTCCACATTTTAACATCTTTACCTTTCTTATAGTTTTTATTCCTCTCTTTATTTCTTTCCAACAAATCTTTGACACATGCATCTTTTTTGTATATGACACATGGTCTAACACCAATATTTTTAAGGACCTCTTTGTCACTTTTAAATATAAACCAATTATTTTTAAAATATATTTTATATCATAAAACTGCAAGTTGTACATCAGAATAAAGGCCCTGTTAAACTTGTTTGTGTTCCTTGACCCCTCATCAACCTTTTTATTACTGCTGTTGTCCCTTTCCTCTGAGCCTAACAGTGGAAAAAAGTGTCCTTTAACTGTCTTTTTTGTAACTTCACACAAAACCGGTTCAATTAAACTGTTCGGGTATCCCCTCCTTAGTAACATGCCTCTTAACTTTTTCCTTTCTTCAATATACATTTCTAGGTCACTGACCATCTGTGCTAACCGCACACATTGGCCCTTAACCAAAGATCTTTTTTGAAATTCAGGGTGCCCACTTTCAAAATGTAGGAGAGTGTTAGAATATGTGGGCTTTCTGTAAATGGTGGTAGTAAACGTTTTCAGTGAATCATCTTTGGTTATAAGGATGCCCAAAAATTCATTCTATTACTGTGTTGTTCCATAGTAAAGCTCAAAAAAGAAGTGTTCCTATTTAGATATTCAAAAAACTGATTCAGCTCTAACTCATTTCTTCTCCAAAAAATAAGTATGTTATCAAGAAATCTTTCATAAAATAAACAATTCTTTAAACCATTGGCAAGTAAACACTTGAGTCAGCTCCCATTGAGCAAGTACAATATTTGTAAACAGGGGCGCATGCCACCCCCATCGCTACACCTGTAGTTTGCTTAAAAATCTGATTCTCAAAAATAATCAAGTTGTTATTGAGCACTGTTTCCATAAGGGTCCTATACATAAGTATTCTACTGTGGCTAAAGTTGGTTTGTTTACATAGAAAGTCATAGAACATATCACGTCCTTCTTCATGTGGTATAATGCTAAACAAATCTTTAACATCTATAGTTGCCATAATCAGTTTTTCCCTATATAAATCTTGTTTTATTTTCTTTAAACAGTCCCAGGAATCCTTCAATATATGTTTAAATTCTGATAAAATTGTATTTAAGTGAAAATCAATAAACTTAGCTAAAGTGGTTGTTTTTGATGCCTTTGCGTCTACAATAGGTCTCAAAGGTGGGTTGCTGGTGCTTTTGTGTATTTTGGGGATTGCAAATATGGTTGGAACTTTGGGATATGTCTGAATTAAATAATTATATTCCTCCCTTGTTATTTGAAATTTTAATAATAAATCATTTAATATAATATCAACATTCTTGTATGCTATGTGTAGCTCATTTAACGACACTTCTTCATAACTATCACCATATAGAATCCCCAACATCTTCTCAGTATACATGCGTTGGTCCATTACCACCAGCCCCCCACCTTTGTCAGGTTTCATAACCCTTATAGACCTGTTTGTTGTTATACTGTGCAAAGGCTTTGTCTCTGCTTCTGTTAAATTAAATGTATTAGTCCTTTTTGTCTTTAATAACATTGACATGATGTCATTGCTACATACATTTTCAAACAGTTGGACTGTGGGGTGGGGTGGGGGTTAAACACACTGCTTCTTTTGCTGCTCCATGGGGGGGGGTAGATAATTCATTACCTTGAAAATAACAACTTAGGTTTAATTTTCTTGTGTACAATTTCAAATCAAGTAGGCATCTGTCAATCTTGGCAAATTAATACCCTTTTCAAATAATGTTGCCCATTCATTAGTGACAGCCTGACTACTGTAATTGTATATACTAAAGTCTTTGTAGTCATTTTCAGTGATAGTACAAGCAACATCATCTGTGTTCGTAATGTAAGCAATATCTTTTGTATTGTCATTATGATTCAAAACATTTACTGGTACATTCTCCCTCCCCTGCCCCCTCCCCCTCCCTGAATACACAGTTTTCTGTCCATAATTGCCACCATTCCTGGTGTTGTTCCAATTCCTGTTGGACACCTGTTGCCTCTGGTTTCGGATCCTCTCAGTCCTCCTGGGGGGCTCCTCTAAAGGGACAGCTTCCTCCTCTTCTTGTTCAGCACTCAAATTATGAGAATTTTCAAAATTATGCACTTGCTCACCAATTCCTGTCCTATTTACATACACTTCAGTCTTATTAGCTGTAAAAACTTTGGGAAGTGGAAAAACAGTACCTGTTTCGTATTCATCTTTGTCCCTTGCCAGTTTTTTGGTCTTTTTCTCTCTCACAGCATTAATTTGCCTATCCACATTGACAAACACTGTTTGGTATTTGTTTTGCTTAGCACTGAAACACAAGTCACTCAAAATATGTTAATTTAATCCATTAACTGTTTTTTTTTTACACTGGCACAGCTTTCTTTCATTGTTCCTTACCAGTGCTTCCATTAATTTGCACCCGTGGTGGTTGAACATGGAAACCACCTCCTGGTGTAACTCTGAGCCCTCATGGAAACCAGCTCCTGGTGTAACTCTGAGCCCTCTGTCAAACCACTGGGGAACTTCCAGCAACGCAAACTCTTGGGTATTTGTTCCCTCACCAAACACTCCATTAAATATGCGTTTTCCATTTGTAACTTTTTTAATTTGAACAGTTCACCCTCTAAAACTTTAAGTTGTTGATCAAGCATGTCATACGTGTGGCATGGTTCAGTACTGTTAAATGGCAATTCATTTCCCTTATTCAACCAGTCCATGAGGCATGTGATGTGACTCTTGTTTCACTCACCTGGTTGGTTGAATCCTCGTGGCGATTCCACCCACTGTTTCTGAGCCTTGCTTCTGGATTAATGGATGCCTGGCTATTCAAAATAGGACTTTGTTGTCTAGGGGTGATTAAAGAGGGCAATAGTTGTGACCCCTCAGCTGAAATGTTATTACCATCACTTCTGAAAGTGTTTTCAAGTTGTAGAGTTTAGTTTGACACCAAACCCTATTAGTTGTTGTGTCAGCTCTCCGATAAGGGCTGAAAGGTTCCCAATGGCATTAACCAGCTCTGTAACAGAACCCCCAGCATCTCCATCCACTTGTGCACCATTTTCCATCAACAAACTCAGCCAACAACCACAGATAAAACCAGTACTGTAAAGAAAACGAACACTGGCTGGTGAAACTGGATACAAAGTTTAATTAGCACTTTTGTCTGTTGTTACACTTGACTTCTTCAGATTAAAACAGGAATTGTTCATACATCACTTCCTTTTATAGCCAGGCTAAGTCACATGTCATTAAAGTAAAATTCACCTAAAAATCACAGTTGTTTTAGTTGTTATTATACATAGCTAAATTTCACCTTATAAAATGTGTTAAAACCATACTTCTTTATTTATATATTGCATATAGCCCATCAGCCCCCATCTCAAAGTTAAAATAAAATGCAATCCAAAATATATTTCCACAAAAATAAATCATGTACTTAAAATAAACAAATGTTACTGTGTTGCCACAGGAATATGCACGTGTGCCCCCCTAAAAATAAAGTTCAGCTTTTAATTTTAAATAGCTGGAGAGAGAAACCATATCATTCAGTCCGGGTGGATTAGTGGCATCCACTCTTAAGTTGCTACAGGAATTCTTTTAATAATAGAAACAATTCCTTCTGTCCCCCCCTACTATCAGGTCCTACTTATCAATGGCTACAAATTTAAACTTGTGATCTGGGTTCAAGATAGTATGTAGAGCCAATACATTCTTTTCATTACCCTTTCTGATGTCATACATATGTTGGTAAATGCGAACTTTAAATGCTTTCTTAGTCTTCCCTATGTAAAAACTTTCACAGCCTTGACATAGGGCAACATATACAACTTGTGTACTGTTAGGTAAGATGTTAAAATATGGATACTGTAATCAATGTGCCAATGTACTAGAAACAGAAAAAGTTTTTAGTCTAATATATGGTATGGTTCAACTAAATTTCAAGTTGAACTGTAACAGCACACATGTACACATGGCTCTCATGGCTAAATCTTCATATAAAGATGTTAATACTTTTAGCCAGTTTTTCAAGTAGGAGCTTTTCTTAACTTTGTTTCAATCTCTCTGGTTGTTACTTCATCCCATTTCATATTCTGAACATTCGTATTTATTCTTCCTTTTACTTCTTCTATCTATTTAGCACCTTTGTTATGTTCTACAGGATCATCATAGATATTTATTTATTTATTTAACATTTGTTGACCGGGTTAGTCTGACTGGGTAGATGCCCATTTTCAGCAGAGACCCAAGGAGAAAAACTCTAAAAGATTATTACAAGTAATACGTAAATAGAACATTAAGTATAATGGTGCTAACAAACAGTTTAACAGTAATTACTAACAGTTTCATCCTAAAACATAGTCACAGTGTTTACATATAGTATAACAATAATTACAATACATTTCTTCAAAATGTATTTGTTTCTCCAAAATGTATCCTTTTCTTCTTTTTTGATGGTGTTTCAACTTCTTTTGCCTTATTTCCCAATTCTCTTTTTGGGTCATCAATAAATTGCTTATTTTGTACTTTTCCTTTATATTTATCTGCATATTTTCTAAGTTTTTCTGCCTATGTTGATATTTTTAGTTTATTATTTACAATAGTGCATGATAGATCCTGATCTATTCTGATACTGTGCACTGCTTTTATCGTGTCTATCTTTCCGAGTATTTTTGTTGATCTGTTCACTCTTCTAACAGTGACACTTATTGTCTTAATTGCTTTATAGTTTTCTCTATTCGATACTTCCATGATGATATTTTATATTTATTTATTTAAAGTCTGACTGATCACAGGTCCTTTTTCAGCAGAGTCCTGGGGAGAAAAACTCCATGAATAATAGTAAATTTTAATGCACAAATTACAATAATCAATAAAGTATAAAGTAAACAAAATGTAGTATACATAAGAAAATACAAATTTGTTATATCATGGGAACAAAACTTAGGCCTTGAACATAGCCAGTACTCTTTGTAAAGTATGACTTATGTCAAGATATAATGTTAAGAAAGGCCAGTAGGAATAAAAGAGTAAAAACCAGGGAAAAAGTTGGATGTGGTTGGGGTATACTGTGATTTATCAGAGCCTTCATGGGGGGTTAGTACAGGAACATAGCCACTTGTTTTTTAGATAAGCTTTAAGTGATGGCTTAAAGTGGTTAGTGGACAAAATTGAGAGAATGGAGTTAGGAAGGGAGTTCCATATATGAGATATATATCTGGAAAATAAAGATTCTCCTGCAGTGTTGTTGACCTTGGAAACGGTGAGTAAGTTCTTATTGTTAGAGCAAAGTGGTCTATTGAAACTGTAAGGAAAGATGAGATTTTGTAGTGCAGGGTTCTGGTTGGTTGTGTTACAGTTTTGTGAGTTAGAGAGAGTTAGTTGTAAAGAATAATGTTGGGAAGTTCAAGCCAGTCTAGTAACCTTAAAGCTGTACAATGATGTGTTCTGTATGGGCAGTCAGATGCAAACTTAACAATTTTATTATAACATGCTTCTAGCTTAGATAAGTCAGTTTTCTTAACATTAGTTAAAATAGGAGAGGCATATAGTAGAGTGGAGAGCAGATGGATTTGTGCTAATGTAATTTGGGCCATTTTGGTCAGGAGCCTTTTGTGCCTATATAGGTTTCCAAGTTTCTTATGGACTTTTTTATTGTTAGGGAGACATGTAAGTCAAATTTTAGGTTATTGTCTATTTCCACTCCAAGAAGCTTTGTATGGGTTGTCAGGGAGATAACAGTATTGTCTTTGGCTATTATGTTAAATGGTAGGCATGAGACAGATGTCCTGTTAGGGTGGAAGAGTAATAATTTAGTTTTGTTTGGGTTAAGGATTAGATGAGCATTGGCTAACCATGTTTTAACATAAATGAAAGTTTCCTGTGTTTGAGAATGAAGAGCTGATAGAGAAGTGGCAGCACAGATAAGTGTTGAATCATCTGCATACTTTTTTATAGAACCATGTGGAGTAGCTGTGTATAAATTATTAGTAAAGAGGCAGAAAAGGAAAGAGCCTAAGATAGATCTGTGGGGGACACCAATGGATAAAGGAAGGCGTGAAGATAGGTCACCTTGCCATAGAACAGATTGTGATGGCCAGATAAATAGTTATTAAACCAAGCTGTGACAGATGGTGAGAAGGATAGTTCACTTAGTACATCTATTAGTTTTGAATGGGAGACCATATCAAAAGCTTTTGATAGGTCTAGGAAGATGACAGATACAAAGTTGTTGTTATTCCTGTGATGGTTTATGGTATTAGTGAAGGATAAGAGAGCAGTAGTGGTACTATGCGATAGGTGAAACCCAAGGTGAGTGATTGAGAGAAGGTTATTTATTAGTAAAAATTCCCACTTATCTAGAGTTAACTAGTGCCCCACAACAATCTGCAGCTTTCTGATTGTTTCTGGATCTCTTCTTTTACTTGCTCTAACCCGCTCCGTTCGCCCTGCGGGCTCACTCCGCTCCCCTACCCTACCTCCAAATCCCACCCACCCCCACAGGTCCTACACATATACCTAAAAAACCACACCCCTTCTCCATTCCATCAACTACAATCACACCTCCATTAATCAATCACCTCCTTTTCCCGCCATTTTTTCTTCCACCACTTCCTATTCCTTTCAAATCACTCTCTATTCACTTTCACTACCACACCTACTTTATCTCTTCATCTATAGTTATTACCCATATCTACCATGCCAATAAATACACCCTCCTCCCTAGCCCACCTACAGAAGTTACTCTTACTCTCTTTTTTAACACCATTAACTTTAGCATACCTACTTACCTCTTATGAACTACCAGGATATTCACACTTTCTCTTCCCTAGTAAACAATCCACATGTGCTGCTACATTCTTTGATACTAACCACTTCAACATTACTTCCATACCCAGCTATCTACTACCAAAATACCATAGAACAGCCCACATTAGATATAACTTCCCTTCTACCAAAAGATATCCATTTCTTCTCAGTAAATATACTACTTCTAGTTATCTAACACTCCTCCTCTCCCTAAAGGATGGTGATATTCACCCAAACCCTGGCCAGACCACCTCCACTACCACTCAGCCTAACTACCTAATCTTCCCTACCACCCCCCTACTCAAAATAACACCCAACTCACTCTTAATAGCTCACCTCAATACAAGTAGCATTAATAATAGAATTACACAAATCCTTGCTCTCTTGGAACTCCTTTGATATATTTTGTCTTACTGAAACTTGGTTAAAACCGTCAACCAAAGATAATGAAATTACCCCACCTGGTTATAACATATTACATCTAGACCGCATAACTAGGAAAGGTGGCGGAGTAGCAGTTCTTTACAAATCTGATTTGGAATTAACTATACTCAACCAAAAACCTCCTCAGGAATCCAATGCTGAGATACTCATTTCCAAACTTCAGATCAACTCAGTCAAATCTATCTATATTATTTGTATCTATGTTCCTCCAGGTAATAACATTTCTACTACTGAAGACAACCTCTGTTGGTTATCTCAAAGCCTCCCCCAAGAAACCATAGTCCTTGGCGATTTAAACATTGATAGGAATTGTTGCAACAACAACTTTCCTACTAGTCATATTAACCTCTCTGGGTTTACACAAACTATTAACTCCCCTACTAGAATAAACAAGTCCAATAAGAAAGAAAGCACCTTAGATTGGATTCTCATTAATAATCAGCCCCAAACCTACAACTCTGGTACCCTCCCAGACAAAATAAGCGATCACTCTCTAACTTACATCATCAGACTCAAAACCAATCCTCCTATTCAACCCACATTTAGGACAATCAAAACCAAGAAAAACTTTAACTTGGATCTATTCCTACTTGAACTTAGAACATGTAATTGGTCCCCCTTAAAACACCTTTCTCTTGATGAAGCGGTTGACTACTTTAATGCTAACTTCCTTGCCATACTCAACCACCATGCCCCTGCCCACTCTATCAGAATAAGAACCAAATCTGCTCCTTGGCTTTCTAAAGAAACTAAGCAAAAAATTAATCTCAGAAATAAATACTGGAAAAAGTCGCTTTTAACTAAAAACCCTATAGATCACCAATACTACAAACAAATGAGAAATGACACAAAAAAAGCTATACTGTCCGATAAAAAAAACTATTTCCTTCAATCTCAGCAGACCCACCATAATAATCCAAAAAAGTTCTGGGCTAGTATCAATCAACTATTACATCCTGGCCAATCTATCACACCTAACCCACAAGGCACTGACAAAAATAACCCTAAACAGACTGCTGATGCCTTTAATACCTTTTTCACAAAAGCTATTCAAACTCTTGCCAGTCCGCTTTCTCCTCTAATTGCAGCTGTATCCAATTCTGACTCTAACCCACCTCCTCCATTTTCCTTCCTACCTGTCCCAACAGCATTTATTCTTACCCTCATCCAAAAATTAAAACCATGCACACCTTCTGCTGATCAACTACCCGCCAAATACTTACAGTTAGCTGCTAAATCTATTGCCTACCCCATATCCATCCTCATCAATAGAACCATTACTGAAGGATACATCCCCAAACTTTGGAAAGTTTCCTATATTATTCCCCTTCATAAAGGTGGCGATTCCACTGAACTCTCCAACTATCGTCCTATTGCCATACTTTCTCCTTTATCTAAGATAATGGAAAGATGTATCCATAGGCAATTATTAGACCACCTCCTCCTGAATAACCTACTTTCAAACTCCCAACATGGTTACATAGGTTCATAGGTTCATACTAGGCATCTGCCCAAGGGCATTTATAAGCCTAGCCCATAGTTATTTGGCTTTCGCCACCCCTTTAGTTTGAATAAAACTATGCCCATTATTTTGCTGTGCCTCTGACAAGCAGTGACACTGAAGTAATCCCTGGGGTATATCTGCGATCCCCCATCCATTGGTCAAGATTCCTCTTGAATAAGGCCAGCGAGGAGCTCTGCCTCACATGTACCGGGATTTTGTTCCACAGCATAGGGAGTCTCTGGGTGATGAATCTGTCCCTGCAGCACGTTCTATTAATAACCGTGTCAAGGTTTAAGTCTCCCGCCCTTGTGGTTCTGAGGGATCTAGATTTTTTGAGGTGAAGCATATTCATCAAATCAGGGTTTGACATGGCCTTATATGTCAGGCACAGGTCACCTCTGAGCAAGCGGTATGAGACTGAATAGAGCTGGAGTTCTTTCAGTCGGGCAGCATAAGACATATTTTTGAGACCCTTTATCCTTTTGGTGAGGAACGTTTGGGGCCTTTCCAGCTGCTGCAGGTGTCGGGTCAGATACATTCCGAATGGGGCATTGTACTCAATCATAGGTCTTATGAGTGATGAGTACAGGGAGACGATGACCTCCCTTGATCTAGATGTGAATCCCTTCATGATCAGGTGGGCAATGTAGAAGGTTTTCCTAACTACTTTAGCAACATGAGTGTCAAACGAAAGGCTACTGTCAACCTGGGTCCCCAGATCCCTGATGACTTCTTCTGTGCTCAGTGGATTGCCACCTATATGGTAGCTAGGGGTAACCTTGTTTTTCCCGAAGGGTATGACTATGCATTTCTTGGCATTTAACTTTAGGCCATGGCTCTGGCACCAGTTATCCGTTTCTGTGAGGCCCTTCTGAAGGATATCTGTGTCAGATGTGTTTTCGACTATGGCCCAGTTTGCAGTCATCTGCAAACTTTGTCAGCCATAACCCTCCTGTGTTTGCTTGTACTTCAGAAAAGTAGATGCCGAACAAGAGTGGACCCAGGACTGAGCCCTGTGGGACACCACTTGTGACAGGCTTTGAGTCTGACATGGCTCCAGCAACTCTGACCCTGTGGGTTCTGTCACTTAGCCAGTTTGCAACCCATCTTGTGATGTATGGGTTTACATTCAAGCTGATGAGTTTTTCGATGATACCTGAGTGGGGTATTGTGTCGAAGGCCTTTGCCAGGTCAAGGTAGGCTGTATGGACTGCCTTTCCTCATCAATGGCCTTGGTGACTGTTTCAAAAAGGTCAACCAAGTTTAAAAGGCATGATCTGCCTTTGACAAAGCCAAACTGGGTTGGATCCAAAGTCTGCAAGTTCCCTATGTCTTTATTTATGAGTTCCATTATGATCCTCTCCATGGCTTTGCAGATAAGGCTTGTCAAGCTAATGGGATGGTAATTTCCAGGGTCGGTGGAGGCACCGCCCTTGTGAAGTGGGACCACAGTCGCCGTGCGCCACTCCTTGGGTACGTATCCTGAGGTGAGGCTAAGATTAAACAGCTGTCCTAACTGCGGGTTTAATTCCTCATTGAGTTCGTGGAGCACACAGCCGGGGACACCATCTGGTCCCATGGATGCTGTGTTTTTTGCTTTGGAGAGAGCAGTTCTCACCTGGGCGTTTGAGATGTTTGGGGGGGCTACAATCCTCTGGTATAGATATCTCTCCTTTTGGGGGGGAGAAGTTTGCACTGAACCTGTCAGCCAGTATGTTGGCAATGTGTGTAGGTTCAGTAATCTTCACATCATTTTGAACTAATTCTGAGCATATCTGGGAGTTTCCTCCTAGGTTTCTAACATAGCTAAAGAAGGCCTTATGATTGTCTTTTGAGTCCTTGGCGATTTTTCTCTCAAAATTTGCCTTGGATGATTTTATGAGAGCTCTTAGTATTTTACTTATAATGATCAAAGGTGTCTTACCTTTCAAGGATTTTGCTCTATCTTGTAGTAGCTTCCTCCTTTTGTTGTAGAGCTTGTTTATGGCTGGGGTCCACCAGACTGGATGCTTGCCTTTGGTACAAAGAGTCTTAGTTTTGTTTGGGATTGTCTGATCCATGCAGTCCTGTAGGTGCTGGTAGAAGGCATTTGTAAGTGATTCAGCGGTTTGAGTAATGTTTACCACTGGCTCAGGGGCCTTAAAGGAGACCACACTAGTTTTTAGAAGTGTGAAGTCTGCTTTTGAGAAGTTTTTCACTGTGGTCTTTTTTATTTCAGGTGGGGGCGGGATGAGGACCTCCAGCGAGATTAGTTTATGATCTGATCTCACCAGTGAGGGGTATACTTCCGGTGTTGAACATTGTGATCCCATGTTCGTGATGATGAGAACAAGTATGTTTTCTCCTCTTGTGGGATGGTGACTAGTTGTTCCATGGCATTTGAGTTTATGAACTCCAGGAACCTTTGGGCTAGAGTGTTTGGGCTTAAGTAGTGTTCCCAGTCTATATTAGGGTAGTTGAAGTCACCTAGTATGATGGTGTTTGGAGATACATTTATCCCCTCCATTGTTTTCAGGAAGGCCATGTGAGGTTCCTGAGTTTGAGAGGGTGGCCTGTAACATGCTACAAATTGCAGAGCAGTCTTGCCTATGGTTAATTTCACCTGGATGGTCTCCGATGCATCGTGCGTTGCCACCAACCTTGAGGTGTGGGTGTCCTTTATGAATATGGACACCCCCCCTCCTTTCTTGGTGTTGTCCGGGTTTTGGGGCTGGAACACATGATATGAGGTGAAACCTGATAGTGCTGGGGTGCTCTCAGGAGCCTTGAACCAGGTTTCTGTCACAGCACAGACATCGATGTTCTCCATACTGAGAAGGGCCTCGAGTGCGTGCATCTTGAGATTGAGACTTCTGGCATTGAGCAGCATTACCCTTAGTTTTTTCACTTTTTTGTGTTCTAGGGTGGTAGGTTTAGAATTTGATACATACCTTCCCATAGCACAACTACAGCCCTCCTTTCCTTTACAGACACCATCAACAGAAAACGGAACCTTAACATGCTTTCCTCTGCACTCTTCATTGACCTGTCTAAGGCTTTTAACATGGTAAATCACAACATACTTTTACACATGCTTAAATCTCTGTCACTTGATACGCTGGCCATAAAATGGTTCCAGTCCTACTTAAATAACAGACATCAAGCAGTGCTCTGGAACTCCATTCTTTCTACCCACCTACCAGTTAATATTGGTGTCCCTCAGGGATCCATACTGGGCCCTCTCCTGTTTTCTATATTCACCAATGACCTTCACCTAGTTACTCCCCAAGCCACATGTATACAGTACGCTGATGACTCTACTCTTATCTGCTCAGCCACATCCTTATCCAAACTCCACTCCCTTATGCAAGAGGTATTTAATTCTCTCGAAATTTGGTTCCCAAATCACTGTCTTCTATTAAATCCTAAAAAAAACTAAACTTCTCCTTTTTACACCTACCAGCAAATCTCCCTCTATTGACTTCACTCTAACATCCAAAAATGGTACTCTTATATCCCAAGATCCTACTACCAAACTGCTAGGTATCACCATTGACAATAACCTTACCTTTGACACTCATATCAATAATACTTTGAAAATTATTAATAAAAAATAGGTTCTCTTTATAGGATCAAGTCTTTCCTCACTCCTACAACCAGAAAAGCTATTGCCCACTCCCATCTAATCTCTACCCTTCTCTGTGCCTCATCTATTTATACAAATCTGTCAAAGAACAACCTTCAAAAACTAGAAAACTCCTACAATAGCATAGCCAGGTTTGCCACAGGCAAACCCTTCAGAACGCACCACTGTATCAATCTAAAGCTTCTAGGTTGGCTTGAATTACAGCAGCAGCTCAAACTTAACCAACTGACCATCGCCCACAAAATACTTTACCATCCTACCAAGACACTCATCCTTTCTAACCTTATGCACCCCTGCTACAACCTAAAATCCCTAAGATCTTCCCAAAAAGTTCTTGTAAAAATAAATAAATCAAACAATAGAGCTGGTGACACTCTATTTGCTAACACATTTGGAAAAACCTGGAACCTACTTCCCTCTGACCTTTCCTCACTTCCCTCTGTCTCTCAGTTTAAAATTAAACTCAAGTCCTTCCTCTATTCACACTGGATGTGCACTTGTACTAAACCCGATTGACCAACATTGCTCTAATTACTTGACTCATCATATCCTACATTTCTCTGTAATAATCCCAACTTAACAACTACAACTCTACCTCTTCATCATAATCATATCTACTACTTTATTCTTAAAATCGTAACTTGTCTTACTACTCTAACAAGTACTCATCCACCCTCTATTTTTCTTCCTTTACATCTTCCTTTCTTATTTTACGTTCTGTTCTGTATAGTGTTAGTTATTATCCTTACTCAACAATTTATTAGTAACCTCATCAATAACTGCACTAATTCAAGTCCAGTAATTTGCATTTTTGTTTCCACGTACTTGTAAATGTGTGATCACTTTGAAAAATGTTTTTTTAGTACTTTTTGTATGAATTTTACCTGTATTCTAATTTTTTGTATATTTATAGACAAGTTCTTTCACTAGTTGGAGCTTTTTTCCCCGGGCCTCTGCTGAAAATGGACATATATCCAGTTAGACTAGCCTGGTCAACAAATGTAAAATAAAATAAAATAAATAAAAATAAATAAATAAAAATGACCTAGTGATGAATACACCTTTCAAGTAATTTGGAAAGAGGTGAAAGAATAGCAATTAGACAATAGTTTGTCAGTTCTGAGGAAGGTCCCCCTTTATGAAGTGGGATTACATGAGAGATTTTCTACAGTTGAGGAACCTTGCTTTCAAGAATGGATCTATTTTAAAGGATTGATACTGGGAAGGCTACAGATTCAGCTGAAGTTTTGAGGTATTCACTGGGTAAGTTATCTATGGCAAGTGTAGTAGGTTTTAGTTTCTGGAGTAGTTTTTTTTATAGTGGCTGTAAGAACTATGGAGAAAGAGAACAAGGCATTGCTAGTTGGAGACTTGTCTGGTTTGGTATCTGGAGTAGGGGTTTGCTGCATGGAAAGGGCAATTATAGATTCAGTAAAATGTTGGTGTAGTAGATTTTCCTGGGTGAAGGACTGAGTTTATAGCAGGCCAGAGTTTCTGAGGGTTTTTTTTTGGTATGTGTTTTGAATGTTATGATAGAAATTTATTTTATCCTGTTTTATTTGTTTGTTTTTTTTTTTTGCCTTATTTCTAAGTTCCTGATACTGTTGTTTAGAAACTACTGTGTTAGTCTTATGCCATAGTTCCCAGGCTTTATCTCTAGTTTTCAGAAGGGCCCTAGTGTCTCTGCTTAGCCAGGGGGCATAGTTTGATTTTACTCTGATGGTTCTAACAGGGGCATCTGCATTTAATATATCTAAAAAGGATATATTAAAGTGGTTCACTGTGTCGTCTAGGTCAAGGTATTTGAATGGATTCCAGTTGCACCTTTGTTGGTCAGCTAGGAAGTTGTCTAGATTAAAGTTATGTTTTTTCTACGTTGTTTAATCATAGTAGGTTTAGGTGGAAATATGTGTTGTCATATAAGAAATGTGAGTAGGTGGTCACTCAGACCATCAGGAAGGCAACCTGATTGGAATGAGTGAGAGGAGTTGTTTGATTTCTCCCCTTCCTTTTCCTTACTGATCTGTGTTTTTTTGGTAAGACTTTATCTGTTATTAATTTAGCTGCACAGTGATATATTCTATTTATTTCTGTTATATCACATGAATTTCTATGAACAGTCCTAAATATATAGGCCGCGGTGGTGCAGCGGTTAGCATTGTCGCCTCACAGCAAGAGGCTCTCCAGTTCGATTCTCTGCTGGACAGCCTTCTGTGTGGATTCTGCATGTCCTCCCTATGGTTGAGTGACATTTAAAGACATGCAGGTAGGTGTGTGCATGAATAGGTGTGCCTTCTTTGAAGGTTGGGCATCAGGTTGCCACCTCGGCACCATAAAAATCCACTGCCAATCATTAGCAGACCGGAGTTCCGCTGTGGCGACCCCTAACTGGGAAAAGCCAAAAGACATTAGTTTAGTCCTAATTAATGTATCCATTTGTTTTATCAGACTTCTAACTTTTGGGGTTTTATTGACTTTCATTCTTTCATTGATCTTAATATTTTGGTCCTTCTCTATTTAAAGTCAAGCAACTTTTCTCTTAGATCATTTTCTTCTAAACTGAGGGGGCATTCTTTGTTCTCCATTTCCTGCTGGCATTCTATAGAAAGTTCCAGAGCATCTTCCTGTGCTACATTCTCTTCAGTTTCATTCTTTGTTGTCTGTTGCTCTATCATATGGGAACTCACTGGCGTACCACTTCACAAGACTGACTGCGTCAGAATTGCCATAGTTTCCTGTTCCTTCCCATGCTGTGCTACTCCAGCAGAACTTTTGTGCTAGTTTCCTATGGAAAGCTCTAAAGTATCTTCATATGGCAACTGATCAGATGTTTCCCGCTCCACTGGTTTCTCCTTAATTTGGGGATCCATTGTTCTATCCTGCTGTGATGCTATCAGAGTTAGACTTTCTACACTACATCCTTCACTTTACAGGTAATCCATAACCTCAGTACCTCATTTTCTGTTTTTCTAACTTCTCTGTCACCAATTCTCTTATCTACCTTTCCTCTTTGTTTTCTTATTTTTTTGTATTTATACGATTTTCCATATCTGGATGCCTTTGCCTGTATTTTTCTTCAAATATCTTTGTTGCTGTTCTTTTTATATTGGTTAGTTTTGATTTCTCCTTTGCATAAATATTGCACCATATTAAATCTCTTTTTCTTTCCCATGTCCATATTTCTTCTTCAGATGTCTTCTGCTCCCCATTTTTTCTTACTTTGAGGACATGTTCCATCATGTTGTGATATAACCTGTGTTAAACTTTCTATACTAAATCCTTCATTTAGCAGGCATTCCATAACTTCAACTTCTATTTTTTAACTTCTACTTTAATATTCTTCTGTTCTACATTCCCTCCTTGTGATCTTATTTTTTGTCTTGTGAAATTGTCCATATCTGTATGCCTTTGCCTGTGGTTCTCTTCGAATATCTTTGGTTCTGCTTTTTTGCATTGATTAATTTTCCTTTCTCCTTTGCATAAATATTGTACCATATCAGTTCTCTCTTTCTTTCTCGTGTCCATATTTCTTTTTTATACCTTTCAAAAATCTCTAGATTTTGTTCTTTATATTTTCATACTTCCTCAGTCACCTCGTTTTCGAAATGGCGCAAGGTTTCTTGGTCTATATAACGTTTTTCATAAATCTGTTGTATAAATGAACACAAATTTTTATTTGAAGCTTCTAACAGTTTTACTTCTGCAAGTATTTTTCTTTCCTCTAATTTCTGTCTTAATCTTTTTGTATACCTTCTGTCTGGAAATTCTGGGCTTCTTGCATAATAGCAACAATACATAATTTCTTACTTATCCTCAATAGTCCACTTTATCCTCTTCATGGCTTTTTTGGCCTATTGGTATTTGTGATTTTTGTGGACTACTGTTTCTTTCTACAGTGGGGGGGGGTATTCTCCCCCTGGGCCTGGCCTAGCCTAGCCCTATTGTAAGAATGTCTCTGTGTCTTGAGGATTCTACACTGTCATTTTTTCCAGTCCTGGCACTAGTGTGCCTACTAAGATTGGGCGCTTTTTTATATTGGGTCTTGTGCACCCAGCTATCTTTTTTATTTTTTAACCTACTTCTGCCTATGATATATGGCATATAAAACACAGTCTATATATCTGTGTCGTCTTGGTGAGATTTTGTGAAAAACAGGGTCCGCCTCGTGAAGGTACTCACCAAGACTTAAGGATGAATTCAATTCCAACAATACTGCTCTCATTTGCTTGCTGATTTATCATCTTGCCATTTGGACCCCTGAGGTCAGATGCCATGGAGATCCTTTTGATGTGCAAGTGATATGCTAGGAATTCACAGGCCTGAGCCTTGCAAATTATACACCAGTTTTTAGATGTGATGCTGAGGCATGTGGAGGAGCCTATTTGTTTTGACATGAGCAACAGAGGAGGAAACCTCAGTAGGGAAGTTATTTTATCATATGGCACATTTTCCTGTAGTCCCAGGGATCATTGACTGCACACATATTGCCACAAAGGCCCTATATGCTCCACATGGTGTCCAGTATATCACCCAGAAGGGTTTCCACTTCATGAACTTCCAGGTGGTTTGCAGTGCAAAGAGACATATATACAGTGTGACTGTGTACCTCCCAAGATTTCCATATCTGGTGCACATGTGACCTATACTAGCATTTCTTGTGAGGTGACTTTCCACATGGTCATTTAGTTGGTATGTGTAAACCTTGCCAACCCTAGAGTCCATGAAAGTCCTATCCCATGAATATAGGTAGAAAACCACTCGTAATGGTATAGCAGGTGTTGCAGGTGATGCCACATATGCCTTGGAGCTATGGCTGATGGCTCCCATCTCCAACCAAATAGTGGCATAGATGGTGTATAATACTGCACTAGCATGAAGATGGAACATTATCAAAAGTGTGTTTGGAATACTGAAATTTTGCTTCTACTGCTTGTAGATAATTGGTGGTACACTGCAGTATGCCTCCTTAACATGCAATAAGATATTTGCGATGTGTGCCATGCTACACAGCATGGTGTTGTGAAAACTATTACAATAAAGGCAGACCATAGCACTGGCTGACATATCTGTGCTGTCAGCAGAAGAGGAACTGGATGAGAACTAGGAGGAAGATGCAGCAATGGATCCTACACAACGCAGAGATGAACACAATTTGTAATGGCACTGGCAAAGAGGTGGCATGCAGTCCACAAATATGGGCCATGACAAGATAAGTACAGAATGAAAGTAATGTTTGCATTTACATATGGAGGTTAAGATTTACAGTGCATTACCAGCCACACTGTGTAACAGACATTATCATACACACTAGCCCATAGAATATGTAGATCACAGTCACCATCATTTGCACAGGTGAGGAGCACAGTGGCATGTTGTAGCAACGCTATAATAGGAGGAAGGTGTCATGGGTGTTCCCTGCAGTAAATAAACACACATCTGGTGGTTGTGTTTTGTTACAGATCATGTCCTGAGGTGGTGATGTGCAATCTTTAGGGGTGGAATACTGGCTTTATGTACCATGCATCTCTGCAATGTCAGGTCTGAAGGCTGTGGTCCAGAACAATGCATAGCATGTTATTTACATGTGCACAAATATCACTGCAGCCCGTCATTATTATGTAATACTGGTTGACTGATGGCCATCATTACACCATGGTCCAGCATGACTGCATTACCATTAAAGGACATCTACAGGAAAGTGAGATGATGTTAAACTCTGGGACCCTGAGCGAGATGCTCAATTCAGTACACCTACAGTGGAGCTGGATGAACATTGGCCACGTCCAAGTGACCATCTGCAGCCAAGGTTGGAGGCCAAAGTAAAAAATGAGTATTGTCTATATCCACATGACTATCCGCAGACAGGGGTGAAAGCTGCAGTGGTGCCAGTCAAATACTGACTAAATTCTCATGATTGTCCACTGACAGAGATGGAGGTAACAGTGGAGCCAGCCATCTGAGAAAAGTGGCCATGCACACCAACAGTCTCCAACTGTCTCTTATATTAACTATGGCCTCAGGTTGCAAATAGCTTCAAGACCTGTCATTGTCTACATTTTTAACAGTGCCATACAGCAGACTGAGCAGCACTGACTTGGTCTGTTTAACATTTCCCTGTGCCTGGATCACAGACCCACACATCTGTTGATGTCTTGGTTATCTTGCTGGCTGCACTGGAGTGAGTGTGCTTCAGATGTGGGACATACACGGATTGGCTGGTTTTCAGTAAACACTGATGATGCAGGAGACCCATCCTGCCTATGAGCACATGTGTACAATGTTGTGCAAGTTGTCTCTGTTTCAGGCTTGATGTCCCTGGGTGACATACCCACATTGAAGTAAGGGTCCAACCTGGTGACCTAGAAAGGATGTACATGAACCACAATAGGTATCACTCCATCAACTGCCAGGTGGTCTATAATGCACAGGGCATCACCTAAAATGTGTTTGCAGACTGCCCAGGCAATTATCACAACTCCCATGCATGGCGTACGTATGACCTGCACCAATGGTTTGCAAGAGGGGACTTCCCACAGGGGCATTTTGTTATTGATGACATATATGGCTAGGAACCCTAGTTCATGACATCCATAAGACATCCACAAAATCAAACAGACCATGGGTACAACAGTGCACAATTGGAAACAAAAAGCATTACTGAGCGTATGTTTGGGCTGCTCAAGATACACTTATGTTGTCAAGACTGATACAGTGGTGCCTTGCAGTATGGCCATGGCATATGTGCAAAAACAGTGTCCAATGTGCAGTATTACATAATATTATACTTAGGAAGCATGTACAATAAGCTGTAGTAGTTTTAGCAAACAGGCAGTGCTGGCTGAGTCAGATGAGGAGTGAAAGAAGGAGCCAGCAGCAGGGAATAATCATGCTAGATGGAGGTGGACACAGTATGCTCTAGCACTAGTAAAGAGGCAGAAACTTACATGGCAATAGGTGCTGATTGTGGAAATAAGAGTACAGTTGTAAGGGCCCTATGGCCATTAGCCTAATAACTGCCTATGATTGTATGATCCTATGATATAGCTTCAAAACATAGTATACAAGAGTAAAGCAGATAAACTACAGTAAAAAGGAAGCATGTAAAACCAGCACAAGGCTGTGCTTACACATACAGAGGTTGGACATGCTCTTAATCAGATATAGCCAACCCAACTGACAATGTAGAAAGTCCAGGGAACTGCTACCTTCATTTGCACAGGTGAAGAAGAAAGCATAGGAGTGCATGCCTTTCACAGGAAAGTATGTGTCAGTGCTGAGGAGTATAACAGTAAAACATTTTCAGTGAAATGTCAATACTAGGAGGAGGGGAGCCTTTAATGTAGCACTTGTAGAGAAGGGCTGATGTCAGTGGATGTGTGTGATGTGATTGAGCCAGTGATGATATGAGTGTGGGTCTGCAGGGACACAGTCTCAACAGTAGTTGCAGCGCTATGGTTTGATTTGTTTGACTCCAGGGTATACATGGCATAGGGTTCAGCATTTTGTGCATATCCTCACCCATGAGAACTAGCTCTACCAGGAGTTGTACTGGATGTACCATCACCCTGGTTAGATATTGGTGTGTTGCAAGACCTCAAGTGATGTCTGCTATGTGACATGCCACCATAATGCCCCTTTTGGTATATACCCCACAATACATCTACAACAACTAGAAAGGCCGCAGAAATACCTCACAAAGAGGATTGCTAGCCTCAAACAGATGGCCTACGCAGACCATCTCAAAAAACTCCAGCTTTACTCCGTCACATATCGCCTACTCAGAGGCGCTCTGCCTAACATACAAGGCTATGTCAAACCCAGAGCTGTTGGACATGCTCCACTTAAAGAAATCCCAATCCCTCTGAGCTACATGCTCTAAGGACCTAAACCTTGTCACCACAATAAACAGAACATGCTGGAGGGATAGATTCCTGTCCCAGAGACCTCCCATACTCTGGAACAAACTACCTATCTATATCAAACAAAGCTCCTCATTAGCACTCTTCAAGAAAAATCGTGATGATTGGATGGGAAATAGGAAATTCATCCCGGGGATCACTTCTGTGGCTCTGCTTGACAGGGGCACAGGAAAATAATTTTCTTGGGTGGCACAAGCCAGGGTGCCTTTTTGGCTAGGCTCATATAGGCCCTAGGGCCAATAGCCAAGTACCTACATATGAACCTATGATGATGACCATGACCACAGGGGCATCCTGGCCTGGGAGTAGACAGCTCCACAACAGACATTTCTGTGAAAGTGCTAGCTTTACAAAAGCAGGATTCCAGTTGCCTATGACTACACTGGCTAACATCTGTGGATGTAGCAATGACAGGCTGCACAGATGGCCTCTTGCCCTTGGCAAGTGAACCAGAGAAGACATTTCACGTTCCATTGTGTAAATGAGTCTATCCAATCACACAGACAGGACATGCACTCCCATAGGTCATCACACACACTGTGCATCACCCTCCCCATATTCTCCATGGCTGTGCCTCCAGAATTGGCCATGCAGATATGTCTGGCTGTGGTGACTGACACACTAACCTCAGAAACAGGACATGCTGGAGGGATAGATTCTTGTCCCAGAGACTTCCCATACTCTGGAACAGGCTACCCATCTATGTCAAGCAAAGTTCTTCATTAGCACTCTTCAAGAAAAATCCTGATGAGTGGATGGGAAATAGGAAATACACCCTGAGGATCACTTCTGTGTCTCTGCTCGACAGTGGCACAGGAAAATAACTTTCTTGGGTGGCATAAGCCAGGGAACCTTGTTGGCTAGGCTTATGTAGGCCCTTGGGCTGATAGCCTAGTACCTACCTATGAACCTATGAAGTAGAGCAGTAACCATGTCTCCAGTGAGCACCATTAATGTGCTGGTGCCAAATAAAGAATCATGTTTGAATACATCAAAGCAGAAAATATTCAGTGTAAGTATGACCTAGCACCAGAAATCTACATGCAACTGAGAGTTTTACAAATATAAATATGATAAAAGATAATATGTTATGTGCATATTTTGTGCAGAAAGCTATGGGTGTTGAACCCCTAATATACCTGTATACCATAAGTCATACAGCCTTAATAAGTTTTATAATGACTTATAGGTATTGATAATTAGAAATAGGCATACATACTTAGAGCATCTGCAGGGGATTGATTCTGGGGCCTGTCCAGTTTTGCTCCAACAAAAACACCAGGCTATGGGACTCTGTAGAGATGCCACTTCCTTTGAGGGAGGTCAGGAACAACTCAATCTCTATGAGAAGTGCTACACCCCACAAACTTCCAACTACTGCTCTATGTTCCTGTGCCAGGAGCAGTAGTCTTTGTTGGACACCACATATCATATCAGTGGCCCTGTGACACATCCTGCTCATCAACCACATTCAAGCACAGTCATGGAGATGAAGGCCCCAGAGTAGCACTTTATTCTCTGCATCCAAGAACTTGGGCTTACACATGGATTATGTCTCAGAAGATGCATTAGCATGTTTTGGCTTCACCTGGTTTTTAGGCATTCTTTCTGTTGGTAAGAAAGACAGTGGATTTAACAGCCTTCTTCCTGCATGGCCCTTATAAATCCTAACACCACCAGTATCCTCCTTGGCCATACAGCATGCTGTCTAAGCGTTTGACAGTTATATATTTGTATCTACACTCTTTAAGGGATATCGGGTACCTAGATTTACTGAGCACATCCCCTAAAAAGCAATCACAAAACTGCAGCTGACCAAAAACACATGACTCTTCCTATCACTGTTACAAATAGTTTTGTTACTGAGATAATGTACAACGTATATATACAACACTGAAATGTACTGAACAGTGCTCCAAGTATGTATTCATGAGTGTGTCTCCCATTAAGCTTAACAACCCAGCAGACCAGTAATTGCTGTACCCTTGCAATCTGACTCTAAATACACCTTGCCTAACAAACGTAGAAGTACTGAAAAACATACATCTTATTGTCAATAGGTTGAATATCATATGTGAAGTTGATCAATCTCGCCGTTCATTCTTACACATGGGGTTCGGAGCCAATCCATTGGCTCTGTGTCAGCCACTTTTACAAGCTGAAGATCTCAGAGTAGCTCGAGGCCAGGTCCCTATTCCATGATGCTCTCTGTCCCGCCTCAGCTCTAGTTTGCTGCTGCAACAGATCGGAGGTCGTTGGAGAGCTCGGGCCAGTATAGTGGAAATGTTTCTACTTATTGTACCAATTTAGCTAAGTTTTTCCAGTATTCTATTTAGACTGTTTTTGTTGGGCTGGTTAGCCTTTGTTTAGCTCAGTTTTTTGTTGTGCTGATGAGAGATTTGTCCCTTTTAAGAGCGACTGCTCTTAGGCATTTGGCCTTGCTTTAGTTAATTAATGAGTTTCCTATTCCTTTAGTGTGTTTAAATAGTGCTTAGAAAGTTAAGGTTTATAGTTAGCTTTTACTAGTTTTTTGCTATAATTAGCATGTTTGATAGCTATATTATACAGTTAAAATTTATAGTTAACTTTGCAGTCTTTCTACTGTTGTTATAGCGTTTGCTCTGTGTGTGTGTGTGTGTGTGTGTGTGTGTGTGTGTGTGTGTGTGTGTGTGTGTGTGTGTGTGTGTGTGTGTGTTATAGTTGTTAGACTAATTCAATTTTTGTTGATTGGTGCATACTATTATTTTTCTTGAGTATGGCTGATCAAAGAGAAAAGCAGAAATCAAGCTTTAAAAACTGCCCAAAATGCAGGCAGAAACTGTCTATCACAGACTCCCATGTGAATTGTGTTTATTGCTTGGGGCCCATTCACCTCCAGGAGGATTGCTCTATCTGCCACTCTTTCAGTAGCCGAGTTCTGTTAGAATGGAGAAGAAAGCTGGTGGATAGAGGCTTGCCGAAGCCTGATTTTCAAGAGTTCTTGAACAAGGCCGACCAGACTTCCAAGTCGTCAAGGGGGTCGAAGTCTTCCAGAGCTTCCTTGGAGCCAAAGTCATCGGCTCCGAGCCATGCTGTGAAGGTGCGGTCGCCAGCTCCGCCGTCTTTGGAGCCATGCACCAAGCCAGTGTTTTGGAGCCGGTCCCCGGTTTTGGAGCGGGTCTCCGAGACATTAAGGTCTCCCATCCCTCAGTCAGTGGCTTCTTCAGTTCCTTCGACTCGTTCCTTGAAAACCATCTCTGATGTGGATATGGACCGGGTGGTGCAGAGGCTTCTCGAGAGCCTAGCACTGGCCAAATTATTATCGGCTTCGACCCAACCGGTTTTGGAGCCTAAGACCATCGCACCTGCTGTGACTACCCCTCCTTCAAGCCCGGCCAGTCCTTCGGAGCCAGGGGTGGAGGATCTGATGATTATACTGAAGAATATTTTTCTTTTCAAATTCACCTTTTGCTGGTATCAAACTATGAGTTTCAGCATTTTTTTTTCGTAGTGGGATGAGGCTCTGTTCCTCTTGCCATGCTTATATTGAGCAGATTCACCTGGCTTGGTACAGTGATTATGCTAATTAAGACTTACCCCATTGTTGTTATAGGTCCATAGGTGTATATGAGGCTAATGACCACCAGAGCCTTTACCTGCACAACTCATCCCAGTTGTGTCCCTGTGTATCTTGGGTATTTATTAGGAGGGGGTATGTTTGGAAGTTTCTAAAGGTTATATGGTGGTTGGGTGTTAGTCTGAGTATAGTAATTGTCTGCCTCCATCTATCAGAGACATGGGGGTCGAGGTTACTCTTAAATAGGGCTAGGGATGGATTCTGCTTCACATGGATGGGAAAACTGTTCTAGAGCATGGAAATCCTCTGAGACACATGTATGTCTTGCCAATATGTCCAATTTACGTCACAAGCAAAATTTCAGTCCTTGGATCTAGTGGGTCTGATGCTGTTCATTTTGCAGATGTGCAAAAGGTCCATCAGAGCTATATCTGAGGATACCTTGTATGCCAGGCATAGATTGCTGCTTAGTAACCTGTAGGAGACAAAGTAAAGAGATAGGGATATAAGATGATCCATATTGGAAAATGTGTTTATACCCTGGATTCTTCTGGTAAGGAACCTTTGTAATTATTCCAACTATTGCATATGTCTGGTCAGGTATTTGCCAAGAGGGCCTGATAAGGGCCAAATAAAGTAGCACTATGACTTACTTGGACCTGGATGCCATGCCCATACTTATAAGCTGGATGACACGATATAGAATGATTTCTTACTATCTTGTCCACATGTTGGTCAAAGGCCAAATAGGTTCATAGGTTCATAGGTTCATAGGTTCATACTAGGCTATCTGCCCAAGGGCATTTATAAGCCTGTGAAGCATATTCATCAAATCTGTATGAGACTGAATAGAGCTGGAGTTCGATCTAGATGTGAATCCCTTCATGATCAGGTGGGTGATATAGAAGGTTTTCCTAACTAACTTAGCAACAACATGAGTGTCAAAGGCTACTGTACTGTCCTGGGTCCCAGATCTCTGATGACTTTTTCTTTCTCTGTGGATTCTGGACCTATATGGTAGCTAGTAGCTGTTTTCCCATTTTTATGACTATGCATTTTTTATTTTTTTTTTTAACCAGGCCATGGGCCTGGCACCAGTTATCCATTTCTGTGAGGCCCTTCTTGCAGTCATCTGCAAACTTTGTCAGCCATAACCCTCCTGTGTTTGCTTGTACTTCAGAAAGTAGATGCCGAACAAAGTGGACCCCAGGACTGCCTGGTGTGGGACACCTGACAACTTTTTTTGACAGTCTGACATGACAGCAAGCTCTGAACCTGTGTGGGTTGTTGTCACTGGCCAGCTTTTGTGATCTTGTGTGATGTATGGGTTTTTACATTCAAGCTGATGAGTTTTTTGATATGGGAGAGTGGGGTATTGTGCCTTTGGGCTTTTGGGAGGGTCGAGGTAGGCTGCCTGGACCGCCTTCCTCTCATCAATGGTGACTGTGTCTGGTCTCAAAAAAGTTTAAGTTTTAAGAGGCAGGATGCCAAAAGCCAAACTGAAAAGTTGCCAAAGTCTGTCAAGTTCTTCCTATGTCTTTATTTATGAGTTCCCTTGATCCTCTCCATGGTTTGGCAATGTGTGTAGGTTCAGTAATTTTCACATCATTTTGAACTAATTCTGAGCATATCTGGGAGTTCCCTCCTTTCTAACATAACATAGCTAAAGAAGGCCTTGATTCTCTCTTTAGAGTCCTTTTTTTTTTCTCTCTCAATGCCTGGCGATGATGAGATCATCAATGTTTTTTTCTCTTCTTGTGGGGATGAGTACTAGTTGTTCCATGGGCATTTTTAACTGTCTATATATATTTCCAGATCTCTATCTGGTCAACCTTATGGCTGTCATATTCATGGATTAATTAGCCTGAGTGGCCATTTTTTCAAAAAGGTTGATGTGAACTTTGGGTTAGGAGAGGCACTGAATTTTGACCAACTGTTGCTTAATCGGATGTAGTTTGCCCTGGAATAGTTCCTAACTGTTACAGGGTTTTCTGGGCTTACCAAGCTGATTTTTATTTCAAAGGAGACAACTTTGTAGTCTGGCCTCACCAGTGAGGAGGTGATACTGAGGGGTGTGCATCACTTTCTCATATTGGTGAGTATCAGATCCAGTATATTTGAAACTCTGGTGGGTGTGCACATTATCTGGTCAACTGTATTTTTGTTTATAAATTCCAGGAATCATTGTGCCTGTGAGTTTGAGTCAGTGTATGTTTCCCACTCTATAGAGGGGTAGGTAAAGTCTCCCATGAAGAGGGTATTTGATTTAACTGTGAGTGACTCCAGTAGATCTAGGTATGAGCTGTGGGATTCTTGGACATATTGGGTGACCTATAGCTTGCTCAGATATGGTATGGGACTTTGTGGTGATTTACACATGGGCAGACTCTAAGGTATCATCCTGTTACTAGCCTAGAGGTAAACCATTGCTAATGTAGATTGAGTCTTTTCCACATTTTGTCTCTGTCAGTGCAGCTGATGGTCTAAATGTGTGGAAAGCACTGAATCCTTGCACTACTGGAGTACTTTCTGTGGATTTAAACCATGTCTTGATGACAGCACAGATCTATATATTCTCCACAGTGAGGAGAGCTTGTAAGTTGTAAGTTTCTTGTTTAGGCTCCTAGCATTGAGCAGTAACACATTTAGGTTTCTTTGGGTATTATTTATTATGTAGATAGATTTGTCAACTTGGCATTGCCTAAAAAAGGCTGTAAAGGGGTGGATAAAGTTTTAGCCAATACTCGGACGCCTAAGGGAGACAGATGCAGACGATCCTCTGTAAAGCAACATGGTTTGTTTATTATGTCCTCCCATGCTGACAAATATTGACTCCCCCCAGAAAGACAACAGAAACTAAGCCAATTCTTGAAGTCAGTTGTCTTTTGTTCATACTGTGGCATCATTCTTGGTGAAGGTAGAATGCTGCTCAATGCAAGGCACATACCTGTCTGAGACACATAGTCAGATAGATCAATAATGTCTCTCTTCATATAGTCCAGTGAGGTACATCTCAGGTCTAAATGGCCACATGAACTATGATGTAATTATACTGGTACCTGTGATTTAGTGACTTGAGTGCACATGTAACTTGGTGATTCCTGGCTCCAGATAAGCAACTACCCATTATCTTCTCCTTGTTCATTCTGGTGAATGAGGCATCTGTGTGTCATACAATGGAGTCCCTTATGACAAGAGTCCTGTTTAACATGTTTGCTTGACTTATAGGCTTTGCTGTTGGGACTCCACTGGGTGTAGGTATATGTGTGGTGTTTGGTGTTGCTTTTGATGAGTGCTTTAGAAATTGTTGAGGATAGGTGGTGCAATTTATAGGCTTAGGAGGTCTTTGAAGTTTGGGAAATTGCTTTTTAGCACCTTTGCATAAGTTGGTGTGTGTGTGTGTGTGTGTGTGTGTGTGTGTGTGTGTGTGTGTGTGTGTGTGTGTGTGTGTGTTTGTGTGTGTGTGTGTGTGTGTGTGTGTGTGTGTGGTTTATGTAGAGTGTGTGTTCTTGACAACTTTGTACATGAGATTTTTGCCTCCAGTGAAATTGTTTATGTGTATCTCTCGCATGGTGTATTTGTTTTTCTTTAAGGATTAAATGATTGTGAACATGAAACAATTGCATCAGGATGTCCATACCTACCAAACTGGCTGCAGAGACAATTGGAAATTGCATATCTATGTTGTCTGGACCTGTAATTTGGTGGGATGTTGTAGGTTATGGATTGAGTTATACAGGATTCTCTTTGGGTGATTTCTGGGGTTTGGCACTAGGTTAGATAGTGCTAAGATTTGATAGTAGTGTTGTTTAACACTCAACTTAGCTGCTGCAAGATTGTCTGTGCGCAATAGCTTTGTTTTAGCCACACTAAGTTACAGGTTTCACTTTTAAGGGTAGCTTTATAGATAAAATTTACTCAAGAGCAATACTGGTTTGCTAGGTTGTTATTATGGATCTATGAGGAAAAAACAATGCGTAGGAAAAGTACTTAAGTAGCTTACACAAAAGACAGTAGCAATGAAATACGGGGTGTGAAGGACTTTGGAAATTAGAGTACTATAAGGGATAGAAGCCAGAGACACAGCTGTTTAAAACCACAACCTGAAAATGGTGGGAGGATTGAGAAAAATTCTAGCTGTAAGAATCAGACTTCTTAGAGAGGAATCCAATCAAATAAAGGTAATATTGGAGCTCTAATCCTATGGTTAGAATTTCAGAAACTTTAGTTTAATGTCTCAGTGGAGTCTGGGGAAGACACAAATAAAAGGGGAAAAACAGTAGCAAAATAAACAGAAAGGCACTGGAATGCAACTTTAAGCAGGTGAACAATAAGCAGAATATAAGACTGTATCAGTAAACGTGGAGTATAAACTGCTGTAAAACTGCTGAAGCACAAATCCCGGAGTAAAATTTACAATACTACCGCAACTGCAATCCCACCACAGACTAAGGCACCAGACAATGTAGAAATTTACCAGTAAAGCTGTTTATGGAAAAAATACTGTAATAAATTAGTAAATGAGGCTCAAATCTGGCAGTAGTTCACAGTTTTGAAACGACTGAGAATGAAACTACAAGATTAAGGCCCCAGACAGTGGTCAAAATACAAACAGCTAGCTTTTGCAAGTAATTCTACTTATAGAGATAGAACAGTACTACAATCTTGCAGTGATACACACTCTTCCCACTGTAGCAAATGAAGCTACAAGGTTAAGGTCCCAGAACAAACTAAAAAATGCAAACAGATAACTTTTTGGCTAAAACATGGAGAAAAGCAGAAAAGTACAAAACAAAGTATCACCACACAGGTCACTATAAAAGTGCAACTTAAAATGTTTAAGCGGAATTTAAATAAAAGCTTTTTTTCCCCTTTTGATGAAAACTTTGTTTCTCACATTTTGGGGCTTTTCACACCTCTCAGGCATTATTTGTGTATTGTAGTTATGATAGCTACACATTTAAACTGGCAGTGCATGCCAGACACAAATACTATACAGTGTTCTTTTTATGTCTAGGGACCCTGAAAAAATCAAAGGGAATAGACAGCTGTACAAGAAAAGCCTAGAGCACCTAATAAACTGTCCTGACATCTATTCTTGCTTCAGACTGCCTTGCAGAGCAGTTCATGGGTTCATAGGTTTATACTAGGCTAACAACCACTAGGTAGGTCCCTTAAAAGCAAATGTGACCCACAAATGTGATTTATATTTGATTTATAGAGGATGATATACTGATTACCTCTGCCCATCAGAGATATAGAAGCCAGACCAGGGGTGAATTTTCGATTACCCATCCATTGGTCTAAGCTGCACTTAAATAGGGATAGGGAGGAACTTTGTTTCGCATGGATGGGGAGCCTGTTCCAGAAAACTGGAATTCTCTGAAAAACATATCTGTCTCTCCAACATGCCCTACTTATGTTGCAAGTTAAATTTAGATCTTTTAATGTAGTAGTTCTGATGCTGCTGTTTGTTTTGCAGATGTGCAAAAGATTCATGAAAATAGAGTCCAGTGATGTCTTGTATGCCAGGAAAAGATCACCTTTCTGAAGTCTGTATGATACTGAGTAAAGAGACAGGGCTTTGATGTGATTAGCATAGGACATTGTGTTTACTCCCTGTACTCTTTCTGTAAAGAACCTTTTCGGATGTTTCAGTTGCATGTGTCTGGTCAGTTACATACAGTAGGGGGGCATGATACTCTATGATGGACCTGATGAGGGCCAATTACAGTGGTATGGTGATCTCTCTGGACCTAGACGCCATGCTCTTGCTTATGGTTATCTTTCTCCCGGGAGGATATCTTAACCTCAGAGTTCTTTTTGCTTGACCTAGTTACCACTCTTAGTTTACTGTTTACTTTGATGAGAAAGTTGTTATCATTATGGGAATTACTGTCCCTCATTTTTGCCATAATTTTTTTTCTTTTGTTGTATATCCTTATTAATTTGAGATGTCACCAGGGCGGTTTGTCTCTGGGGCTAGTTCTTGGATTATGTCTGGTAGGTACTGCAGCCTCTATGCAGTTATTGACATGGTTGTACAGAGTTTCTGGGACCAATTCAGCACAGGCTGGTATGTTTTCAGGGTTTGGCGGGGCACTGAATTTTGACAAACCATCAATTAATAACAGGTAGTTTGCCTTGGAATAGTTCCAAACTGTTACTGGTTTTAATGGAATTACAGAGTTGATTTTGATTTTGATGGAGGCAGCTTTATGGTCAGACCTTACCAGGGAGGACAAAACATTGGGAGTGGTTGCAGCATTCTCCCATATTGGTGAGCATGCGGTCCAGTATGTTGGAGACTCTAGTGGGCTTATTCACTATTTGGTCAAGGGTGTATATATTTTCAAGGTCTGGGAATCTCTGTGCTTGCAGATTTGAGGCCATGTAGGATTCCAAATCTATAAAGAGGTAATTAAAGTGTCCTATGAATAGGGTGTTAGGGTGTATGATGTGTGTCCAGTAGGTCCAAGTATGCATTGTGAGCTTTATGAGAATGGAGGCTGACCTATAGCTGTCTAGGATATGGTACGGGATTTTGTCTACCCAGCATGTCATCCTGTTTTTCTGCCTTACAGATATGCTTGCTATTGATGTATATTGAGACACCTCTACCTTTAGCCCTTGGCTGTGCAGCTACTGGTCTAAAAATATGGAAGGCACTGAAACCTTGCATTGCTGGGGTGCTCTCTGCTGCTTTAAACCATGTCTTGGTAACTGGATAGATATCTATATTCTTGAGTGTGAGGAGGGCTTAAAGGGAGTGTGTTTTTTTATTTATTTATTTTTCTAGGCTTCTAGCATTGAGCAGTAACACCTTGATGTTATGCTAAGTTGATTCTGCTATGTTGGTAGGTTTGTCAATTTGGCATTACCTAAAAAAGGCACTATGGGAGTGGACAAAGCCTTAGCCAGTATTTGAAAGGCAAGAACTGAAAGTTTCAGACCTTCCTTGGTAAAGCAACATGGTCTCTTGACCATGTCTTCCCCAGCTGACAAATATTGGATCCCCTTACAATGACACCAGAAAGATAGCCAGTTTTTGAAATCAATCATTTTTTGCTCATATTACGGCATCATCCTAAGAGATAATACGCTGCTCAGTACCAGGCTCATACCAGCCTGTGGCACATAGTCTGAAAGCTCCATAATGTCTCTCTTCATATTGTACAGAGATGTACATCTCAGGTCATTTATACCTACATGCACTATGATGAAATCATATTGTTACATATGGTGTAATGACTTGAGTGCATACATGATTTGGTGGATCCTGGCTCAAGATAAGCAATTAGCAATTATCTTTTGCTTGTTCAGCCTGGTTAGAGGAGGATCAGTATTTATTACAACGCAGTCCCATATGATGAGAGTCCTGGGAAGTATGTTTGCTTGCCTTAGTGGCTTAGTGTTTGAAGCTCCACTGAGAGTGACAGTATGTGTGGTTTTAGGTGTTACTTTCTTTTTTTGAGTGCCTTTGGGCTTGCTGAGGCACAACTTTAACAGCAGGTGGTCTAAGTGATCTTTGTTGTTTAGGAAGATTGTTTTTAAGTGCCTCATCATATGTTACTGTGTGTGTTGTGTGCTGTCTGAGGTGGGTGGTTTGTATGTGGTTTCAACAACTTAATGTGCATTGTGCAAGAGTTTAGCCTTCAATGTCATTGTATAAATACACCTCTTGCATACTGTGTCTGATTCTTTAAGGACTAAGTGGTTGTCCGTAAACATGAGACAATTGGTACATTGTCTCAAGGTGCCGATATACACCAAGCTGACTATAGAGAAATTGGGAAATTGCAGATCCATACTGTTCAGTCCTTTGATTTGTGAACTGCAAGGGAGTGTTGTATGGGGGTTAGAAGGCTATTAAGGGTGGTTTGTTTGTGCAGACTAATAAGGCTATTTTATTAAGGCAGATTATGCTAAACAGTACCATCCAAAATTTATAGCAGCACAGAAAAAGCAGCAAACTAAATACCGAGTCCTCTGGCCAATAAAATGCCTACACTTTGAGTCCTATCATGTATTGCCCAACTCAGATAGACCAGGCAAACACCTTCTGCCACAAGATAAATAAACCCATTCATCTTGATGTAAGACACAGTACAGGAGACCCAAAAGTTCAATGCTACCACAAGCCACTTAAACAACCAGCTGGAAATCCTTGCTGAAGGTAATTTCAAGACGTTAAGAGTGAGAGGAAGAACATTTTTTACAACAGTGGGATTCATTCTCAAAATGTATACTTTTCTTATACCTTTCAGGTACCACTGACACTTCTGTCTTAATTCAAATGTACCATTATGACTTTTTAATGTTAATACTGTGTACATGCATTTTGTCCTAGATGTGGATAAATGGGTCATGATGTCAAGGCTGTGTGCTCACGTTGTAAGTATGCCTGTGTGTTGTATCATGAAATATTAAAGGTTTATTTTTTTGTCTCATAATAATTACAATTTTATGCTTCTGTTGTGGCAGATAAGGATGTGTAGGAGAGAGTAAAAAGATAATACAAAAAAAACCCTGAGAAACTGGAAGCTTTTGTTTGTAGACATGGATAGTACAAGAAATAAGATGAGAGTTGGACTTTGGATGGAGATTCTTAATAATAATAATAATAATAATAATAATAATAATAATAATAATAATAATAATAATAATAATAACAATAAACATAGAAAATATTATATACACAATGTTGAAAAAAGTTTTCTAAGAACTTTGCAAATATTGGAATGGAGAAAGGAGATTTTGCCAATAGGGATAACTGCAAGTAGGGGTAGAGAAAATAGTCAAGAGAGGGCTGGAATTTACTGGACAAAACTTGTAAAGAAACTATGGTATTGGGAGCAAATAGCTAGAGAGTAAATGATAGAGTGGGATGAGGCCAAGAAGAAGTTTGGACTGTACTGTAGGTTAGAGGCTGCCTTCCCTACCAGGGATTGATATCAGAGTATAGGCAAAAAGATAGGGATAGGGGGATCCTAAGTGAAAACCTGCTGTGGTAGAGTTTTTAATCAAATCTAGAACAGAAGCTGCTGTTAAAAAGGTATAATTAATAAGGCATTTAAAATGTTGCATGATAATAAGACTAAATCACAGGTTATCATCTCAATATATATTAGATACGTTTAATTTAGGTAAAGAACTATGGCTACATATTCTAAACTGTACACAATATGTACACAGTTAAAAAACATATTCCAAAATGTATTGATTTTTTTTAATGATTCATATTCAACAAAAATAGAAGGAAACAACATATTTTCTAAGGCATATAAAGTAATAAGAATAGAAATACAATACAAAGAATCATACTGGAATTACTTTAAAAACATAAACAAAAAATCTCCAAGTGAAGAAGATAAACAATTAATTTTAAAATCATCTAAATTAACTAAACCGTCACTTAAAATGGAAACTGTTCTTGTGGAAATTTATACATAGGTCATTTTATACACCACATAAAATGGAAATCATATCTAAAACTAAAATCACTTGGAGATGTAAATTAGAAGGGAAAGCTGATTGGGAACATATATTTTTGAATGTGTTGAAATTAAATCATACTGGGAAAAATTAATATTTTTGTATAGGCTTTATTCTCTGATAAATTTATATTGACTAGATCCTTAGTTCTTTTTAATACTCTAATACCCGAGTGTGTTGCAAAGGTAAAATATACAATTTTGTGGAGTCTTCTGTCAATTGCAAGGAAAGTAATAACGATGAACTGGAAAAGTGACAATATCCCCTCCTTTAATGAATTCAGAAACATTGTTTCTGAAGTTAGTCATTTGGAGATTATTACAGTAAGAACAAGAACTACAAGAATCACTTCCTCATACAATTCATGGAAAGGACTAAGTGAACTTTTAAACAATGATTGTTCAGTGTCAATATCTGTAAATATACATACATATTTAATTGTGCGTTAGCAGACACCCTTTGTAAATAGTTGTTTTATTAGTTGCGTACAATTTTTTTGTCCTTTATTGCCAAGAAAATGAATTCATGTTCTGCTCTGTTTAATATTAACATAGTTATTTCATTGATATCAAGTTCTTATTGTTGTTTATGCTTAATTTTGAAATCCTAATAAAAAATTATCAGAAAAAAAAATCAATCACAGGAGTTTAGAAACACTTGGGAAGCGAGACTGGAAAAGCAATTTACAGGGGAACAATAGGAGGACATAGGTATGCCTCCCAAGTATGTCACAAAGTCCAGAAGGTTAATGATATTTGTTTGGAAGTGTTTGTACAGGTATTTTTATACCCAACCAGATTTCAAAGACTTTTTCCTCAGTTAGATACCAAATGTAGGAGGTGTGATGAGGAAGAAAGAGGTAACTGGGAACATGTTTTTTGGGAGTAAAATGAGTTGGCAGACTAAAATTCTCACCATTGGAGGAGCAAATAGTTATAATTAAGTAAATGATTTTTTTGACCTAGGACACAGGATCTGAATTGTCTGTACACAAGTAAGGCCTTATTATGTTTAATTATGTTGGCTGCCAAAAAAGCAATTACTAGAAAATGAAAATCAAAATTTAAACCAACTATTTGAACTAATGAATATTGTAAAAAGAGATTAAAAAAACTGGATGAGAGATTGTTAGAAAAGGAAAGGAGCAAATTACAAAAAAAATATATAATTTGTGGGAACAATACTTGCAGAATAATGTTCAATGTTCAGGAGGGGGAGTGAGGTTTAAGAGAAGGCAGAAATTAAGCAATTTATGCAATGCAATTATTATAAATTTATAGCAATCATTCTCAGAACCTTACCAAATAAAAAAAAAAATGTCCTTAACAAAAAGTGGTGCTTACAAGTAGCACATTTATATGTAAATACAGATTCCCTTTTCCAAAGATAATGAAACAGATCACAAAACTGGGTATCATGGAAGCACCCATTGAACTGCCATCCCTTTAATCTGTTTGTAATACTTTTCATTAAAAGGAAAAATGTGCATGTATTTGTTAAAAGAATATCTTAAAAACTGCATAATAAAAGATAGCATGAGTAGAGGTTTTGTGAGTTTCCTTGATTTACTTGTATTGAATATATGTCAAAACTGCATAGGCTATTTGTGCATTGTCAGTTTACAGAAAGCCCAGCAAATGTACAAGTAGAACAATTTAGCTGTGGTATATTGTGAAAACATACAAAATAGAATGGTTTCTAAGAAAAAAACATAAGGCAGTCTTGCAGTGATAAATCATAAGATGAAGTTTTATTTTTTTTTTTTATTTATCCTTTCTTGACAGAGTTAATCTCACTGGGCTAGTAGCCTATTTTCAGGGGACCTGAGGTGGTATTTATACTACTGAGGAAATTTGGCCTGGACATTGGAGAGCTTCCCCTACTCTTTTTGATAGGCACCATGGGTTCTTTTAGATTTCACCAACTCAAGTGTATGAGGCCTCAGTTTAACATCTTACCCAGAGTACTGTGGAGTACAGGACCCCCCCCCCCCTTATACTGCACTGCAGTGTCAGTAATCAATCCACTTAGTGTGGGAATAGAACCCACAGTCTTCTGCACCAAATGAGAGTGTGCTACTTGTTGCAACACTGGCACAGTGCCACTGTTCAATAAGGATTAGGCATATACGAGTGCTGGCATATAATGTGGCCATGTCAGGGACAATGTTGCATAATGAATGTTCTCAGAGTGATAACAGCAGTAACTGTGCAACTGAACTGACTGCACTTTAAGCAATTACATGACTAGGGAAGCAACATGCAAGTAGCATGCCTGATAATATTCACTTACACATGTTCATCAAAGCTCCCAATAGCTGCTACATGAGAACAGTGGGCAGCCACTACAGTGGTACTACAGAAGACTGCCAACTGATTGTGTTATATAAATGGAAAGGAAATGGGGAGACAGGATAATCAGAAATGGAGAACAGTAAACAGAAGAACATACAGAATGACAAAGAAGAGAAGGGTTGTGTGATGATAGTGTATACTTTATTTTGGTTACAGGTACCGATTTGTGTTTTTGAAAAAGGGTAGAGGAAGAAGGTAGCAAGATGATGGTGTGGTTAGGAAGAACAATGTAAGGAAGAAGGCAGGGGCAGACAAATATACAATGAAGACAAAACTGACACAGGTGGTAGTGACACATGGGGTCAAAAATAGAGAAATGCAGACTGACATAGTGGTACAATTGGTGGTAGCTAAGACTGAACTGTAAACAGGGGCTTGGAAATTACACAAAAGGATGGGAAACATGATAATAGGAGATACGTAGAGTGACAATGGGCTGTGGAGCTGGCTCAGAGGAGTGTCCCTCTCAGAAGTCAGTACCTCTGTGGTTGACATCTTGGGTGAGCTTTGCCTCTAGTGGTCGAATGGCTGGGGCCAGCCAGCTGTATGACTCTACAAGCTGCATGAGGAACTCCAGGATTATAATCTAGGCACTAAGCCACTGTCTTTACAAGCCACCACACTTCACACTCAGTGATCCAGGAGCGTCTCTTCACACAAGTCTTAGATGCAAAGCCTTTGCTTCCCCTCCTGAAATGTGGCAAAAGAGTCCAACAGCAAACTTTCCAGGTCTCCTTCAACAGGGTGGCCTTTGTCTGGCCGCACTAATGTCACTTTACATTGTTATACTGACAAGGTTACTGTTAATGGTTATCACGTTACCTTGCTTCCCATCAATGCCTGTCACATGATGTCCACCACATGAGACTATGCATCCTGGCTACTTCTTTATTTCAGTTGAGCTAGCAAGTGGATGTGGCCTCAGCAGTCACAGTCTCTGGCAGGGCTCCTACCTGCTGCAGCAAGGAGTGCAAAATCCTTTTACATACTGTGGTGTGCAGCGTCAGGAGAACATGGATCACAGACTGAATCGTGGCAGGGCTAGCCAGTCCATATGTAAAATATGGTTCTAGGTGATTTGGCCATGTTGACTAATCTCTCCAAATGGTCATGGGTATTTGCCACTGATAAGTAGGTTGAGGACCTAACCTACACCAATGACCATGCTAATGGTGGGAGGGGTGTATGTGCTCCTATTGTCCAGATTGTTCCCACCATAAAGGCCAGCAGCCTTAGGTCAATAAGCTACTGGTAAGCCAATGTCCAGTTGCCCACCTTAGGTTATCTGGGATAGCCCTGTTGAGCAAAAGCTATATGTAAAACCAATCAACCTGCCAAAAACGAACTAAGAATTGCAGCACTCAAAGTAGGCTCACTGACAGGACAGAGCTTGGAAGTAAATGACATGATGGTAAGGAGAAGGCTGACATTTTATGTATCCAGGAGACAAGATGAAAGGGCAATTCAACAAAGCCAGGCTTGGATTCCAGAGTCTACCACTCAGGAGGAGGAGGATAGGCTAGAAATGGTGTGAGACTTTTGGTGAGGGAAAGGCTTCAGAAGGCAGTGAGGGATGTCATCAGAATTAGTGATAGCCTCATGGCAATCAGACCCTAGTGTAATGATAGGGCATTATTCGTAATCTCATCTAATACCACATAGCAGAGTTGTGATACTTAAGGAAATAACACATTCAGACAGCTGTTGCATGACCTACAGGATAAAGCAGGATAACAGGAACTGGTATTGATAATGGGAGACCCGAATGGACGTATCAGGACAGAAATCTTGACCAATGGATGGGAGATTGCAGATATACCCCAGGGATTACCTCAGTGTCACTGCTCAACAGAGGCACAGCAAAATAATGGGTATAGTTCCCCATACTAAAGGGGGGCGTAAGCCAACTAAACTATGCTAGGCTAAAAATGCCCTCGGGCAGATAGCCTAGTATGAACCTATGAACCTATGAACCTAAGATAGAACAGGATATGAAGACTGCCTGAGTTCACATGGGTAAGGCAACAGGAATAAAGAAGGAAAGTCCATTCTAGACTTCTGTCTGGCAAATGGCTTGAAAGTAGCCAACACATGGTTTGGAAAGACAAACAGTCACAAGATCACATACAAGGGTGGCCAATGTAACTCAGGTAGACTTCCTCCTAGTAAGGAAAGAGCACTGATTTAGAATCAGTGATTACAACGTCATCCCAAGTGAAACAGTCAGCCCAAAGCATAAACCACTGGATGCCACAATCGGCTGCAAACAGTGGTTAGAGAAGGCTCTAAGGTCAGAGACAAGGCTGAAGACCTGGAAGTTGACTGGTGAGAGAGCACAACACTGAAATGAACTACTCAGAGTATTTCCAGCAGCTTCTAAATGAAGAAAAAAAAAAAAAAACACAAAAACTATTCTGCCTCAGTCACAGCCTATGATAAGAGAAGAGAAAGAACCCACCATACAAGACGTAAGAACAGCACTAAAGAAAATTAAGTCAGGGAAAGCAGTAGGCTGAGATGAGTTCACAGCAGATATGATTGATTAAGATATTGGATGAGATGTGGAGAAATGGGTCCTGAGGGTACATATGGCAGTGTGGAGAGAAAGGCGCATACCAGATGACTGAAGAATAAGCATATTGGTGCCAGTGTTCAAGGGCAAAGGAAACATTCACAACCGTGGACAGTACAGAGGTATCTAATTACTGACACAATGCATGAAAGTTCTAGAGCTGGTGACTGATAAATGGATACACAGAGTACTTGAAGGTAAGATGGGAGATGAGCAGTTTGGATTCAGATCAGGATGCAGCACAACTGACCTGATGTTTGCAGTGAAATATATGGTTGAGAAGAAGCCAGAGATGAAGAAATAGTCATTCCTAGACTTGGAGAAAGCATATGACAAGGTACTAAGGAAGCTAATTTGAGCAGTCCAGTGGTGGTTCTAAATCCCAGAAACATTGTTAGAATTAAGGCAAGCTATGTACAAGGACCCAATGATTCAAGTACGAACAGCGTTCGGTCTCACAGAGGGATTCCCAGTAGGAGTGGGTGTGCATGAGGGTTCAGCTCTGAGCCCACCACAGTTCCTAGTGTGGATGGACTATATTAGTAAACTGGTCAGAGAGGACAGATCAACAAAGTTGCTGTAGACAGATGATGTGGCATTGCAGGCAGACACTGAGCAAGAGCTTCAGCAATGGATCTGGGAATGGAATGCCAAATTGAAGGCACGAGGGATGAAACTGTGTACAGATAAGGCAGTTGAAATTGTAGCAAATGGGGGAAATCAGAAAAAGCTGATGTGACGTCCCCATTCTGGACCAGTAATCAAGGAGCCTAAATCCTCATCACTGGTACTGGAGAGGGATGTTCATGTGGAACAAAAATGGATATACCCAGTATTTCCAGATGCAACTCTCTGTATCAAGCACAATTTCCATTAAGAGTACACAGGGAACACACTCAGCCAGGGTCTGGATTTCTCTCTCTCTGTCTCTCCCCAGGTCCCCAATAAGGCTCCCCACTGGTACAGCTGTAGAGTTAAATCCTCAGCCGAGTGTCCAAGCCAAGTCATCCAGCACCTTCTCTGTGAAACCAGTGCTTCATGTCCCTGCTCCAAGTAGCTGACACAAATACACTTTGAGATTTAATTTTCACACACACACACACACACACACACACACACACACACACACACACACACACACACACACCTGGGAAAGGCTGGCACAGATTTACTAGCTATGTCCCCTTCTGCCCAGACTATAAAGTAGTTACACTACCACCAGACACCCCAAAGCCAGCTACTCTAAGACTCTTACAAGAGTACCTAATTATACTGAGCGAAATTAATATTAATATAAATGCTAATGTTTGACCAATGTGGTAAGGCTTTCAGGAGTTGTCACCAAATAAACATAAGTACTTTCAGAAATTAAAATATCCTCTGAAAGACCAGCCATGATGAAAAGTTTAAATATATTTAATAATAAATAATAAAAGAACACGAAAATACTAAATATCTATTTACAATAAACACCAGAGTTTCAATCACAGGTAATATTAAAATAACACAGATGAATAGATTCACACAGATACAGAAAAACAGTACTTAACTAATCTCACTATACTTTCCTGACTGATTTAAAGAAACACTATTACCTGTTCACTTACTAAAGCAAGGCAAGATGAAGTAGGTGAGGGGTCCTTCTCTGTCAGGTTTGAACTACAGAAGGACATAACGTACATCTGGTCATCTGACTTCTGGTTTCCATGCAATCCCCCCTTGGCAAGAAGTTGTCAGGATTTAGCAAATATGTGTCAGTAATGCAGGTACAGAAAGCCTTGCTAAGATCTGCTGCAGCTGCTGGAAGTCATAAAACAATTTCAAACCTTCACCATTCCAGAGCTGCAATTAGTTCACTCCAAAGTCAATGCAGAAAGCTTTTTAGTACAAACTTTTTGTCTCTGGCTACATTGAGAACTGTAAGATCCAATCTTTGTGGCCTAAATTAAGTAATTTAATTTCTTACTATTTCTCAAAGTTAGCTGGAGCTGAGCTTAATCTCTTTTGTTCCAGTATTCTCTATTACAATGTACACACTTAATCGGCTACAATTCGGTACAGTCTGATATACGTGTATTCTTCTTTTCTGTCCAGCAGGACTGTTGATACATTTTTCAATACAAACATCTGTACAAATCAGTTCAATATACAAATGACATATAATTCTTTACAAAATTCCAGCTAGCTGTGCTGGCATATGTTACACATCCATTGCCCTACTTCTCCTGGCATAACTGGCAATACCTCACATTGTCACAGATGAAAATTGAGATAGAAGGAAAAATAGTGAAGCAGGTTACAGCTGCAAGTATCTGGAAGGGTTGGTTGAAAAGGGAACTCTGAATTAAGAGGGCAAAGCTGGAATCAGAGGGGCTACAACCAACTGGCACAAGGTGTCAGGGGAAGTATGTGAAAAAAGAATGCCAAAGAAGCTAACAAGTAAGATGTACAAAATAGTGGTGTGACCAGTACTACTGTATGGTAAGGAAACCTGAGCAGTAAATGTGGAGCAGTTGGGGAAGCTAGAGGTGATGGAGATGAAGTGCCTGAGATGGGTGATAGGATGCACACTGTGTGGCAGATGAAGAAATGATGACATAAAAGCAGAAGCCAAAGTAGTTCCCATTGAAGAAAAGGTCAAAAAGAACAGATTATTGGTTCGGGCACATGTGCAGAAAAGTAGAAGGCAATTTGGTGAACAATGAAAAATGAATAAAATGGCAAGTGAACCACCAGTCCGAGTTACACTTTTATTAAAACAATAATTAAAATCTGGAGGTCACAAAATGAGCACTTTCGGGTCCATGCCCTTCATCAGATAACATGCAATACATTAACCTGAATTTTAAAAGTGCTGTTAATCAATCATCTGTTAGTATTGCACCCTCCTCCTCTTGTGGGCTGGTTTTAAAGGTATAACTCCATTTAAACTAGGGGCTCATTGTTTGCTGTTGTTGGTAGAGAACCTTTAGTGGAAGGTTTCAATTATATATTTTTGACAATCTGGTGAAGAAGATTTGAGGCAGCAGGAAGAAGGCACAACAAAATGAGGACATCTAGCAAGGAGGTGGATGGATTGTGTGTGAGAGAAGACCTATGACAATCAGGCATGAGTGTTGAAGAAGGTAGGAGAGCAACATTGAATAGAGAGAGATGTCAACAGTTGACCTGATATCCTGACTCCATGTAGAAAAAAGTGAAAAAAAAGGGGTTGATGATGATAATGATGATTGGTGTAGCTCAGAGATGATTATTGTAAATCACCTCAGTAGCATAATAATTTTACTACAAGCCCTGTTTTAGCATGGGACCATAGGATCATAGGTGTTAACTAGGCTAACAACCAGAAGGGCGTTTTTAAACTTAAGTATGCATCCCAAATCTCTGATAAGTTCTTGTAGCTTTTATAAGTATAAGCAGGGGTTTGGGAGATGAAACATTTACAAGCAGTGGCTTGTGAAATGAACCATTTACAGGCTGCCTGTGTCCATTTGAGACACAGGTGGCAAGCCAGTGATGAATTTCCTGTTCCTCATCCAATTGTCCAAATTACATTTGAATTGGGTTAGGGAGGAACGCTGATTCACTTGGATGAGGCATCTGTTGCAGAGAAGGGGTAGACTCTAGAATGCATACCTGTCTCTCCAGCAGGTCCTATGTATATCACAGGCAATGTTTAAGTCTTTAGAATGGGTAATTCTGGTGTTGTTTGTTTTGTGGATATGCAGGAGGTCCAACACTGTGGAGTCTGACAATGCCTTATATGCCAAGCATAGGTCTCCCCTCAACAACCTGTAGGAGACAGAATACAGGGATAAGGACTTGAGGTGGACTTCATAGGACATGTTAATTATGCCCTGTATTCTTTTAGTGATGAACCTCTGTGGACATTCCAACTGTGGTATATTCCTGATTAGGTACATATTAAACGGGGCATTGCACTCCATGATAGTTCTGATGAATGACAAATACAATGGAACAATGACTTCCTTGGACCTAAATTTCATACCTTTGTTTATAAGTTGCACAACATACAATGATTTTCTCACAACTGTAAACACACAATGGACAAAGGCTAGATTACTACTGTCTTTATGTGTCTCCAAGTCCCTGACTACTGGGTCAACTCTTAGGGGTGTATCGTCTAGCCTACTTCATAACGTCAACCCACAGTTCATTGACAGTTAAAATGGCGAGATGTGAACACCATAATTTTACAAACATGAACTCCTGGAACATTGTATATCCTCTCCAGGAAAGTAATCACTTGGCCACCAATGATAAAATCACAAATGGCACCAAATTGCACCCACCAAACTGGAATTTATAAACATTTGTATGCGATCAGAAAAAAATGACAATAATGCCTTGTTTAAATATTTAAGTGAATGTCCAGAGCTTTGTTTTAAATTTGTGGTGTTAAATCAGCTTGATCCTACCCCCCCCCCCTCAGGGGGGTCCCTGGGAGTTAGTTTTAGAGAAAAAAAGAGTTATTATGGCAATTATGTTTTAATGCATATAACCCCCCCCCCCAGACTTAATGGAACTCTATCCATCACTTGTTTACTGAAATTGAAAGCCTACCAATTGTGGAACAGAGTGTGTGTGCTGTATCTTTAAGAAGCATATCAAGGACTGAATGTGCATATATAAATAGCAAGCACATGCTATACTCAGTGCCATTTTGAGAGTGCAGCCAGAGAGTGAGCATGTATGAATGTACTAGCTAGTTTGTATTTAAGTTACCTAAGTTAAAGTTATTAAGCTTCAATTGTGATGTGTCTGTACATAATAAAGCTACTGGAATAGAACCCACAAAGACTCATCTATTACATCCTCACTAGATGAGCGACATGGTGTCAGAACTAGGATTCCAGAGACTGATATTTCGAGCTATGAGGTGCAGAGATAACAGTGAATGTAAACTAGGAGAAAGGAGCATGAAAAATAGCCAGAAAAGAGCTAATGGTAATGAAAACTTGCACAGTTTATTTTATAAAAAAGATAAAACAGAGCATTACAAGGGCACAAACCACATTATTAAACAAGTGAGAGGCGCAAATGGTTTATTAATTAAATGAAATGTTTAAAATTAAGATATCTGATAAAACTATTATCAGGAAAGCACATAAGGGGTTCGGGATTACCTCAAACTTGCAAAACAAAATGTTTAAAGCAAAACGGGCATGTTTAGAGTAAAATGAGCACAAGAAAAGTACAATTGGCATGAAAAGAGATTAAATGAACAAAACAAATATAATAAGGGCAAAAAATGCACATTAAGCATAAATAAATCAAGGCAACTACATGTTTTTTGGTAAAGCACTGTGTTTTGGCATAACTACTACTTCGTATTGTATCAAGGGCATAACTAGAGTTCTTCAAAGAATCTCAAAAAAGTGCTTACAGTGTGTGCTTATTACTGTGCATGTATATTCTTTAGAGTTTATTTGTGCTCAAAGCGCAACTATTTCATAAAGTACAGTCAAAGTACAGCCATTTTGAAAAGTTTCTTGTGTTGGGTATGTCTATTCGCAAAGTGTCACCATTACAGAGTGTTTCTTGCACTGCACTATAAAGAATTATCTAGCAAGATGCCACCATTTTGGGGAAGTTTCAGTGTGCTGTGTACTGTTTATTCAAAAAGTACAGTTACTTTGAAATATTTCTTACTCTGAGCTTCTTCTGCCCAGTTCATTCGCACAGTGCAGTTATTTTGAAATGTTTCTTACACTGATAAGAGGTAATTTCTTGCAGTACAGTAATTTCAAGAGTATTACAATGCCCGATAGACTTATTTCGCAAAGTTCAGTTATTCAGAGGCTTGTTGTGCTATTGGGCAAAGTTACAAATACTGACATATATTTCTGGCATGTATATGTATGTGTGTTCATACATAATCGCAAAACCCTTCACTGGATGTGTTAATATAGCAGACGGATTTTGAAAGCCCTCATCACTTGTATTTGATCAGAATATTGCAGAGAACTGGAGAATATTTGAGAAAGAGTAAGATATTTTTATACAAGCAGCTTATTCTGACAAAGATGCACACACCAGGGCATTAATTTTGCTAAACCTAGCTGGGTCAGAGGCCACTGAAAGAGAGCGTTCATTTGTGTATGCACCAAAGGTATATGAGGAGAAGGTGAAAATCATCATATTGTTGTACAGGCTGAATCAAGGGAAGACCCCAAGTGTTTGAAGAGCAGATTCAGGGATACATGTAACCCCCAGACAAATATTACATTACAGAGGCATTTGTTTTACACAAGAGATCAGAAACCAGGGAAAACTTTTGCAGCTTATATTACTGACCTGAGAAACAAAGCTAAAATGTGTTGGCTTGGTGACTTAAAAGATGAGTTAATAAAGGCCAGGCTTGTGTGTGGTATTAATAGTGCTGCTGTGAGAAATATTTTGCTTTGTGACAGTGATTTAACATTGAGTAAAGCTATTGAGATTTGTGAAATCCATAATGTTACAGAAAGGCACACAAGTATGCTTGCAAGTGATAAGATCATGGTTTCAACAGGCTCCAGAGCAAATGTAGACAGCATGCAACATGTGGTACATAGAAGCAGGCCTAAGTACATGGCAGCCACAGCTCCTGCTGGTTCTTGAGAGAAACCACATACTTTTCCAGCAAGTTCTAGGAAAGGAGCATGCTCAGTGCAGTACAAGCATGAATCAGCAAAACCCAAGTCCAGCTTTATTGTTAACTGTCCCAATTGTGGTGCCAATCATGAGTCTAGAAGAATGAACTGCTTAGCATTTGGTCAGCAATGTCACAAGTGTAAAAAATGGAACCGTTTTCAAAAATTTTGCAAATCAAGTAAACCCCACACAGTTATAAAGAAGAGTCACTTGAAAAAGCAAATTGATAAAGTAGACTGCAACTCTAATTTCTATGTAGATGGTGTTTCAGTAATTGTTGAAAAGGTTGATGCAGTGAATCTGTCGGCAAAGAACAAAGTGTTTTGTACTGTCCAGATCAATCGTAAATCCACCGAGCTCAAACTGTAATGTTATGTCAGCAGACACATTTGCTCAGTGTGGCTAGTAGTATGAAACTTATTGCTTATGGAGATGAAGAAATTAAAACTGAAGGCTCAGTAGTGCTTTCATGTTATTTGGCTAGGAACTGTTCCTACTTGTTATTCTATGTAGTTTGAAGACCTGTGCACTCATTTGGTATCAGAGACAGTTTGAGAATGAATCTGCTTTCTTTTACCAAAGAAGTTCATCATATAAGCACATATCCTAGTTTCAATTTTTCTGAAGCCATTTTCTCAAGAGTATGCTGATGTTTTCGATGACAAGTTGGGTAAACTTCCAGCTGTGTATTCTATGAAGTTAGACCCGGAGGTCAGTCCAGTAGTCAGACCAGCAGGAAAAGTTCTGATTGCTATGCAGGATAAAGTCAAATGTTGGATAAAAAGCTGTAATTTGTCCAGTTGCAGAACCAACTGAATGGGTGTCATCCATGGTAGGAGCTCACAAAAAAGGCTCAGACAAAATCAGAATATGTATTGACCTGAGAGATTTGAGCAAAGCATTGAAGAGACCACATCATCCAATGTGTACAGTTGAAGAGGTTGCAGCTGTAATACCGAATGCCACTGTTTTGTTGTCTTGGATGCAAAGAGCTCATTTTGGCAAGTGATGCTTGATCGCAAATCCTCATTACTGACCACTTTCAGTACCCCATTTGGCAGATATAGATTCCTAAGGATGCCATTTGGAATAAATTCTGCAAATGATGCCTTTCAGTGTGCAATGGAGCAAATTTTTTTCAGGTAATCTTTGTGCCATAATAGATGATTTATTGGTAGGAGGCAATGGTGAAGTAGAGCATGACAGAAACCTAAAGAGAGTTTTAGACAGAGCATGTGAAGTGAACTTAAAGCTCAATCTTCTGAACTGTAAATTCAGAATACCAGAATTTACATATGTAGGTCATTTATTTGCCAGCACTGGCTTGAGACCTGACCCGTCCAAGCAAGTAGCTATTCTTGAGATGTCAGCTCCTGATAATGTTCAAGCTCAGTGTTTTCTTGGCATGGTCAACTATTTAAGCAAGTTTATATCAGACTTCAGTGAGTTGACAGCACCTTTAAGAGAGCTGACGTGCAAAAATGTTACATGGTATTGGTTGGAACACACCAAACGGCATTTGAAGACCTTAAGCAGAAAATTGCCACCCCACCTACATCAAGACAGTATGATGTCAATAAGCCAGTCACTCTTTCTTGTGATGCTTCATAATTTGGTTTAGGCACAGTTATTCTTCAGAAAGGCAGACCAGTAGCCTATGCATCTAGAACATTTACCCAAGATGGGTGGGAGGTTGGTATAACAGTTAAGGTGTTTACCTTACAAACAAAAAGTACAAGGTTTGATTCTTCCATGAGGCAATTGGCTGGACTTAAAATGGCCCACAAGGGCAGTTAGCCTAGTATTAATCTAGCTATGAACCTAAACTGAAATTCAATATGTTCAAATTGAGAAAGAACTTTTGGCAATTGTATTTGCATGTTCAAAGTTACATGATTATATCTATGGTCGAGCTATTCAGATTGAAACTGATCACTAACCTCTAGTTACTATTGTAAAGAAGCCTATACATTCAGCTCCAGTGACATTACAAGGAATGATGCTCAAATTGCAAAAGTACAACTTCAAAATGGTCTATACAAAAGACAAACTTCTTTATCTGGCTGATACCTTATCCAGATCACCCAGAAATGCAATGGAACAGCTTGATGCAGAGAATTTTGGACTTTGACGTAATGGAAATGCATAATTTTTCTACCATGAGACTTGACGAGCTGAGAGATCATACAAAGACTGATCCAGTTTTGCAAAAGCTCAACTACTACATTAATTTTGGATGGCCGTCAAAGCAATCTAGTGTACCACCTGAAGTGCAAACTTATTTTCCTTACGGAGATGAGATGTTGATAGAAGATGGCATTATTTTTAAAGGTCGTAAAATTGTTGTTCCTGCTTCCTTACAACATGAATATATCCAGATTTTGCATCGTAGTCATCCAGGTTCCGAATGTACCAAAAGAAGGATGAGAGAACTAGTATTTTGCCCTTCACTAGTAAAAGACATTGATAAAGTACTTTCTTTTTGTTCAGTTTGCAATAGTACTAAACTGCATTTGCAAAGAGAACCACTTCAGTAAGTCAAGTTCTTGAACTACCTTGGTCAACAGTAGCCAGTGACGTATTACTTAGTATTGGTAGACTATTATTCAAACTAGTTTGAGATTGATTTACTACCTAATCTAACATCCACTGCTGTTATTACTAAGCTGAAATGTCATTTCTCAGTCAATGGTAGTCCACACAAAGTTCTTTCTGACAATGGTACTCAATTTACTAGTCAGTTGTTTCAGAAATTTGCAAGAGAATGGGACTTTGTACATGTTACTAGTAGTTCAGAGTATCAACAGTCAAATGGACTAGCTGAACGTGCAGTGCAGAGTGCAAAGCAATTACGTGAAAGGTCAAAGCATGATAATACCAATGTCTTTTTGAATTTATTTAATCTCAGAAACATACCCTGTGACGATATACTTGGCTTGCCTGCTCAGAGACTTCTATCCAGCAAACCAGAACAACACTGCTTATTAGTTCCAGTTTATTGAGGCCTAAAGCTGAGGACAATAGAACCATCAGCGCCCAATTATTCAGGAAGTGTTCTTTCCAGAAGTCCAGTTATGATAAATCAAGCAGATTTCTTCGTCCATTGAAAGAAGGAGAGACAATGAGGATACAAATAGCAAAAGGGTTCAAGCGGATTGGTCAAGTAACAAGTATATGTACTGAGCCGAGATCCTACTCCGTAAAATCTGAGGGTGTAGAATACAGAAGAAATCACAGATATCTTCTTCCTGTACCAGAATTGTTATTGCAGCATTGTTCCTGTGATACAGACACTCTACTTCCATTGCTGATGATGTTCCTGATGTCCCTAAGGTTGAACATTCAGCAGAGACAGTACCAGTTGCTAAGTCTAATTCTAAGTTTTATGTCAGACGATTTGGTTGTATTTCCAGACCTAGTGTGAAATGCACAGCGACCTGGACATAATTGTATATACTAGTTCTGTATAATTGCATGACAAAGACCTATTTGTATTGTTTACATATCAACTGATATTGTCAGTATTATCAAGGATTGAATGTGAATATTTAAATCACAAGCATGTACTATACTCCATGCCATTTTGAGAGTGCAGCCAGAGAGTGAGCATGTATGAATGTACTAGCTGGTTTGTATATATATTACCTAAGTTAAAGTTTTTAAGCTTCAATCGTAATGTGTTTCTACATAATAAAGCTGCTTGAACAGAACCCAGAAAGGCTCGTCTATTACATCCTGACTAGACGAGCAACAGCAATGTTAGAAGTTTTTAAAATAAGTTTTTAAAAATGCATCTATGTGCAATATTTTCAAAATGTTTTTATTGTTTGGTATTGTTATAAAAATTGATGTATTTTTAATTAATTTTTTTCTCTTTTATAGTAGTAATGCCTTTATTACATTTTAGTTACATTGCTGCTTTAAAATTTGTGGTGTGAAAGTGTCATGTGATTTCAGAAGTTTTTAAATAGCAGTATATCACTCCTGTTCTGTTATCTGAAGAAGCCTAATAGTTACAGACGAAAGCACGTATGTACTTGTTCTAAATAAATGTGGTGTGGTTTGCAGTGATCATGGAGCATTTTTGCTTTTTGTTCTTTTTCCTGGTTTGTGTTTCTCTGAGTTACTTTGTTGATTTGTTTGGTACAGCATGGCTGCAGGCAGTCCAGGCATATCACAACCTCCGTTTCCTGACTTTGATTTGGAGGAAATGCACTGGTCAGAGGGCAACTTGACCCTACTTGCTCAACAACTATCGTAGAATGTGGATTTATTACAACTGCCAGTAGGTCCAGTTAACTCTCAGGAGAGAGTACTGGTGGGACTGTACCCGTTCAGAAGTCAGTGTGGAACATGAGTTCTGCCAACAGTAATGGTAACACTTTGAATATTTATGATTGAGCTAATCAAACTGTTCTTAGACTCAGTGAATGGTTACAAAAACATTTAGATTTTTCTAATACCGCAACTGTAATGTCTTACACAGTATGTTAATGCATTGATGAGTTTGAATATAAATTACTGAAAATTTGTAAGCAGCAACCTGAGAATGCCACCCTTATAGAATCCATCAAAGTTAACAGAGTCCCTAAAGGACTTGGGGTTTGGAAATACCTGACTGGTTTAGGTTCATAGGGCCTATACAAGCCTAGCCATAACAATTCCCTGGCTATTTCTTCCCACACTATTTACTTCCCTGGACCCCTGTCTAGCAGGGTAACTGACGTGATCCCCGGGGTGAATTTCCTTTCTCCCATCCAGTCGTCAAGGTTCCTTTTGAAGACTGCCAAAGAGGCACTCTGTTTGACATGTATGAGCAATCTATTTCAGAGTCTGGGGAGTCTCTGGGTCAGGAACCTATTACTCCAGCATGTTTTGTTTATTGTGATGACAAGGTTTAGATCCCTGGAGCGTGTGGCTCTGAGGGATTGGGATTTCTTTAAGTGTAGCATGTCCAACAGCTCTGGGTTTGACATGGCCTTGTATGTTAAGCAGAGATTGCCTCTGAGTAGACGATATGCGACAGAGTATAGCTGGAGTTTTTTTAAGGCGGTCAGCATAGGGCATCTGCTTTAGGCCTGTGATTCTTTTATTGAGGTATTTCTGCGGCCTTTCCAGTTGTTGCAGATGTCTTGAGAGGTACATACTAAATGCGGCGTTGTATTCTATAATGGTTCTAATGAGGGATGAGTATAGTGGGACAATGACCTCCTTTTTTCTGGATGAAAAGCCTTTAGTGATGAGGTGTGCCACATAGAAGGATTTCCTGACTGTTGTGGCGATGTGGTTATCGAAGGTGAGACCACTGTCCACCTGTGTCCCTAAGTCTCTTATCACACTTCCGGTGTTTAGTGTACTGCCACCTATATGGCAATTCACGGGTACATGTTTTTTCCCAAAGGGGATAACTATACATTTCTTGGCATTGAGCTTGAGCCCATGGCTCTGGTACCAAGCATCTGTTTCTGTAAGGCCCTTTTGTAGAGTATCCACATCATTTGGGGATTCAATAATGGCTCCCAGTTTGCAGTCATCTGCGAACTGTGTTAGCCAGAGTCCCTTAGTGTTGGCCTATACTTCAGAGAAGTAGATGCCAAACAAGAGCGGTCCCAGGACTGAACCCTGAGGTACTCCACTTGTCACTTGTCTGGAGCTGGATTTGGAGTCGGCTACTTTTACAGTGTGGGTTCTATCAGTAAGCCAGTTAGCAACCCATTGGGTGATGTAGGGATTAATGCCCAGCTTAGTAAGTTTATCTATGATTCCAGAGTGTGGGATGGTGTCAAAGGCCTTGGCAAGGTCTAGATAGGCTGTGTAGACCACCTTACCCTTGTCCATGGCTCTGGAGACTGATTTGAAGAAGTCAATCAGGTTCAGGAGACAAGATTGGCCCTTCACGAACCCAAACTGGGTGGGGTCCAGTGTTTGAAGGTTGCCAATGTCTTTGTTTATAAGTTCCATGATAATACGCTCCATGGCCTTGCAGATAAGGCTCATCAGATTGATGGGACGGTAGTTTCCGGGATCCAAGGTGGATCCCCCCTTGTGGAGTGGGATAACTGTAGCTCTGCACCACTCATTGGGCACGAAACCTGAGGTGAGGCTATGATTAAACATGACACTTAAGTGAGGTGCCAATTCATATTGTAGTTCATGTAGTACACAGCCCGGGATGTCATCTGGTCCAATGGATGCTGTATTCTTAGTTTTGGAGAGTGCGTTTTTTACCTGTGTGGCCATTATTTCCGGAATTTGGCAATCTTCCGGTATTGAGATGGGCCATTTAGGGGGTGAGAGGGGGGTGAAGTTGGCACTGAATCGATCTGCCAGCATACTGGCAATATCCTTGGGATCAGTATATTTAATGCCATTCTGTTTTAGCTCAGAGCAGATCTGAGCATTGCCATTTAGATTCTTGACATAGTTATAGAATGCCTTGTGGTTGTCTTTGGAATCTTTGTCAATTTTATTTTTGTAACTAGCTTTGGAGGATTTTATGAGGATCTCAGTTTCTTACTGAGTCTGGTAAGGGAGTTTTTTGCATCCTGGGATTTTCCTCTTTTCTGAAACAGTTTATTCCTTTTGTTGTAAGTAACCAACTTCCCCCTTACACAATGACTTGTTACAGCTGTTTGATAAGCACAGGTGTGAATTGATGGAACTTTTATAAGCACAGGTGTGAATTGATGGAACTTTTGGTGAAACATAACACTAGAACAGTTGATGGACTTATAAGTGACATCAGATCTCTTGACAAAGCAATAACGGAGGAAATGAACTATGACCAGTTTAAAGTGCAACATGCACATATTTACCATTCAATAGATGTTCAAATCAATAAAATGAATGAGAGGAAGCAAAAGAAATTTGAGAGGGACAGGACTGAATATGCTGATAACAAAGCCTATCCAAAACCCCGTCCTTCACAGGAATGGGGTAACAGACTGCCTTGGGTAAATAATCAGTGCATGACCGTAGACCATAACATAGGCCCCAATGAAGAACTACTTCAGAGTAGGCAAATTACACATGAATCCCCTTTGGCTTCTCCACAGCTTCACTGGTCGGAGAGACTGAAGGGCAAACAACATGCCCAGAGAGGGCCTTGGCTGGGTTGAAATTACAACAACACATCCCCCAATTCCCTATGGGGGAATGGTCAGGGGCACTGAAGAAGAAAGGATAAAAGAGATGACTTAGGGCACCAATGTTTTTGAAGGCCTTGAATGTTGTATAGTAACTAATTGCACTGGTGATTCTAATGTGTTTATTTACAGTTCTTTCTCTGTTCAATAATCACATGCTGAATTCTTATCAAAAAGTTTCGCTTTTGTTGTTGGAAGGAGAGCCCATTTAGCAGACACTCTCATGGATTTTAAATTATATATAAGAAAATTGAATCTAAGATTGATTTTTGGTAAATTTGAACAATGACCATTTAAAATTGTCAGTATTTGTAATGCACCACTGCACTCTACATTACATTAAACATTTTTGAAAAGGTGTGAATTCAACCTCAGATCTAGCACACCTAGTAGAGTTGGGCCACGTTTTTCCACCATCACTGGCAATGAGTTGGATATAATAAATGAACTGAAGTTGGCTAATGTCTGCGTAATGAAGCCAGACAAAGGGAGCGGGGTAGTCCTAATGGACAATATACAATATGTGGAAAAAATATATGGGGTGTTGTGTTATTTGACAACACTTATACCCAAGTGTCAAAGAATGAGGTTAATACTGCATATATCAAGATTCACCCAGCTATATATGATATGCTAACACAGGGACAAACTGAAGTTAATGAACATAATTCTTTGTCCATCAGAAACCCTATGATAACAATATTTGGCATACCGAAGGTTCATAAGGATAAGAGAAAATCACCTATGATACCTATCGTAGATGCCAGATGTTCTATTACCTGTTCTGTGGCAAAAATTTTAGAACATCATTTAAAGAAGTATGTAAAGAATATTGACTACTTATGTAAAGATTCTTGTCATTTTTTTGAAAAATGTAATAACCTTACTTTCGATGAATCCATGTTTTTTTTCTGATGATATATGTCAGGGACCTCTGTACAGCTATTCCACATGACATAGGGCTAACATGTTTTACTAAGTTCTTCCGTGATTTTACTGAACTATCTCAAGACAGAGTTAACCTGTACACTCACATTTTGGACATAGTATTGCATAACAATTTTACAGTGTTTGAGAATCAGTTTTTACTGCAACAGGAGGGTGTAGCCATGGGCTCAGCCTGTGGATCCCTTTATACTAACACGGTGATGGTAGAATGGGTGAAAAAATACATTTTTATCAGTGGCTTCAAGGATTCCTGGTACCTCTATATGAGGTACCTGGATGATATGTTTATTGTTTCAAAGGATGATGTGGATAAAATTTATGAGTTTGTAGAATTCATTAATCAGACCACTGATTTCCTACTATTCACATATGAAGTATGAGAAGATACTATTTCATATCTGGATTTAAATTTATTGCAGGATATGACAAAAAAAAAAAACATAACAACTAAGATCTTTTGAATAGTGTGTAACTCATATTATTTCCTTCATTACTGCAGCTCCCACCCCAGCAAACAACAAAAAAAATCTGTCAGTAAGGGCCAGTTTGTCAGAGTGGCATGCATGATTACACTTTTTGATGACTTTGGTGAAGAATGTGAGATGCTTAAAAATATGTTGTTGAAGAATGGTTGCCCTAAGACCATTATTAACAACTCTATGAATGAGGTGATTTGTAAGAGGATATCTCATTTTTACCATCCTATTTTGTTGGACTGTAGAGGACAGAACCAGTATGTAACTATGTTTTCTGGCAGTAAGGACCCTGGGGCAACTGGTAATGAAACTGCGTACACCTGCAGTTTTATTACCACTTTTTTGCTGGACTCTGAAATCATCAGGTGGGTGCTGAATAAAATTGGGCATTAGTATATGACAACAGACTTAAGGAAGAACTTTTCTAAAGGGCCATTGGTCATCTATAGGAAGGGCACTAGTATGAAAAATATGCTTGAATCATCATTAAAAAGAAAAAAAAGGATGATATGAAGAAAGGTATGTTTAATTGTGGTTTATGCCAGTTTGGTAAAGACATCTTGTGTGCGGATCATGTTGTAATAAAAAAATGAAACATGGTATATTAATGGTAGACACAACTGTCTGTCTAAAGGGGTTGTTTATGTGGCCCTATGTCAGAACTGTTCAGTATTCTACATAGGAAAGACTGAGCGGATATTGATAGAAAGAATTTTTGAACATTTTATACCATCAGAACAAAAAATGACAATAATGCCCTGATTAAACATTTAAGTGAATACCTGGAGCATTTTTTTTAATTTTGTGGTGTTGGATCAGCTTGATGCTAACCTGGGAGGGTCCCTTGGGGTTAATCCCCCTAGACTTAATGGGACTCTATCCATCACTTGCTTACTGAAATTCAAGGCTTACCAACATTAGAAGATTTTAAAATAAATTATTTTGCATTTATGTGCAATATTCTTAAAATGTTTTTATTATTTGTTATTGTTATAAAAATTTGATGTATTTTCCTAACACATTTTTCCCTATTATAATACTAATGCCTTTATTGCATTTTAGCTGCATTGTTGCTTTAAAAAAAATTGACACAAAAGTGTCATGTGATTTCAAAGTTTTTAAACAACAGTATATTACTTCCTTTCTGTTATCTGAAGAAGTCTAATAGTTACAGATGAAACTGCTTATAAACATGATGTGATTTGCAGTGATCATGGAGCAAGTTTAAATACATGTTATGGGTTTCCTGGGTCATAGAGGGAGATCTATAGCTTACAAGGAGACGGTATGCAACCCAGTATGCTCTTGCACATGTATTAGTATCACATCTAGGAAATGGTGTAGGATTTGTGAAGCTGAGACCTGCGACAGTCATAGAGTGTCCTTCCTCCTTCACTGTGTACAGCACTCATATTGTTCATGCATTTCTTAATGTTATGCTTATTTTTGGGTGAAGAGGATATTCTAGATATGTTGCTGTTACAGTAATTGTTATATAGATTTGGCACATGTGAACATAGTTTAATAGTTTTTATTTTTTGTGATGTTATTGCTGCTTCAGAATTGTATGATTACAATAGGGCTATGAATAAAGTTTCAATAAAGAGATTAACTATTAAGAAAAATGGTACAGTAGTATCTATTTTTGTAAAAATTATTGTGACATTAAAGGTCTCCAAGGAAATGCAAACAACATTAAGGAAAATGGAAGTAAAAGGAGAAAAAAATGAGAACTGCAGACACTTTGAATAAATCTGACATGAAAATCCAGTCCTAGAAAGAATACTGTTAAACACTTTTGTTGTCAAAAAGAATAAGAATGCTGACAGGAATGAAGATGTGCTTCTCTACGTGTGGATCCTAACCTTTGCTTAAAGAGAAACTTCCTTACTCCACAGAAACCAATACAACTAGTAAGCTTCTAGAAACTCGTTCTAACCAGAAACCTAGTGAAACAGAACAAGGTGCAGTACAACTAGTAAGCTTGTAAAAAAATTAATTCCAACTCTAAACCTAGTGAAATATTACTAGATATCAGTCTGGATTTCATATGAGAAACCTTACTATATCTATGACTATGTGGCCAAGGAAACAAGAATCATCCATTGACTGTAATTATAAAGAGACAATACAGGAAATGCTAAAAAACAACACTGTGTGTGGAATTAATAATGACCCATGCAAGGAAGGCTTTTAACTGAAAGTAATTTCACGTTTGACAATACTTTATAAAGACTGCTTTAACAACAGAAGTAGTAAATAAAATGCACTGATTTTTCAAGCAGGGCAAACATCTTAAAAGAGAAGCCACAGCCAGAGTTTTATCTAGGTAGTTTGGTACCCTGGGCAATGTTCCACCGCAAAAACAGAGATGAAAGGGAAAAACTACATAAAACTGCAGCCAGAGTTGTAATAAACAGACAATTATATGTCACAGATTCTGTCACACAATATTTTTCAGGAACAGACTGAGATATTGTGGCTAGCAGCTATATGTAACCATCTTACATTGCTTCTCATAGCTGCTGTGATACATTGTATCAAGCAGCTATACACAATAGCTACTTGCTACTGTTTCACTCATACATATACATACATAGATACATACACAGGTCTACTTCTAAATTTCAAACATTCAAAACTTTGACTTTCTCATGGTCGTGACCATAAGATTAAAGTTTTGAAACTCTGAACCATTTAAATGGCGATCGCCATATAGTGTGGTAAAAGAAGTTATGTACCTACCATAACGTTCCATGTTAGTTGTCTTCTTCTCGCCTTCTTTCTTGCTGGTTGGGTTCGGAGCCGATCCTCGGCTCCGACTCGGTCATCTTCAAAAGCTTGAGAGCTGCTTACTGGCTCGAGGCCCCCCCATATCCCATGATGCCTGGTGCTAGATACCCAGATCTCGTTTAGTAAGTCTAACTGCAGACATAATAATAAAGGAATCCTATCCTAGAATGCATAAATCCTACTGGAGAGACTACTAAGCAGAAGGAAATAGCCAGAGAAGATTCAGCCAGTGCAAAATCAAGAAGAACTCTTCTTGGTCCATTAGGATAGGGGGATGGAGGGTGGGACGCAAGAAAGAAGGCAAGAAGAATACAACTAACATGGAACATTATGGTAGGTGCATAACTTCTTTATGTTAAGTTGTCTATCTCGCCTTCATTCTTGCTGGTTGGGACAGCATCCCTAGCACCTAAAATCCTGGGTGGCTCATCAGAAAAGACTCTTCAGAATAGTGGAACCAAAATCAGCTCTGCTCCTGGAAACCAAATCCAACTTGTAATGTGAAATGAAAGTATGTGGGTTGGTCCATGTAGCCGCAGCACAAATAGATTCCGTGGGCAACCTAGCCTGAAAAGCCACCGAAGTGGCTAAAGCTCTGGTGGAGTGATCTTTTGGTTTGACTGGTATTTCTTTATTCTTGAGCTGGTATATGAATGTGATGATAGAAGACAACCACCTGGATAAGGTTACCTTGGAGACCAGAAGATCTTGTTTACCTACTGCATAAGACAGGAACAGTTGATCTGATTTTCTAATATCTTTGGTTCTATATAAATAAAAGCGTAGTTGCCTGTGAGCATCTAACTGATGCAACTTATACTCTGCCCTGTTGGAGTGGTTAGGGAAAAACACAGGAAGGTCTATGGACTGATTCAAGTTACTCTCTGAAGAGACCTTAGGAAGGAAGAAGGATTAGTCCTAAGAGCAACCCTGTCATTGTGGAACACAAGGTATGGGGGACGGATAGAAAGAGCCTGTAGTTCCGGAACTCTTCTGGCTGAAATAATAGCTACCAGAAAAAGGGTTTTCCAAGATAAGAACTTCAGTGAGCAAGAAGCTGCAGGTTCGAAACGGGGCAAAATTAGCGAAGCTAAAATCAAATTTAGATCCCACGGAGGTGGAGGATCTCTCACTGGGGGCCTGAGCAGAATGGTTCCTTTGAGAAAGGCTTTACACAGCTCATGGGACATGATATTGTTTTCCGACAGGCCAATGTGAAAATTTGAAATTGCCGCTAACTGAACTCTAATTGTAGTGGAAGTGGACCCAGCATGGAAGAGCACTGCAAGAAATTCCAAAATGGAGTGTATGGGGGCTGAAAAGGGGTCTATACTTTTTGCCTCTGCCCAGGAAGAAAAACGTTTCCACTTACTAGCGTAAGTTTTTCTGGTCGTAGACTTGTGTGATGACAAAAGGATTTTGCGCACAGGGGGGGAGATATCTGGGAGCCTGGCTAAGGTTGGAAGTGGAGCAACCAAGCTGTGAGCTGGAGAGAGTGCAGGGATTGGTGCAGCCTGCCCGACTGATGAATCAAGAGGTCTGGAACTAGGTCCAGAGTCCAAGACCGTTCGAGAAGATAATGATGCAGGAACAGAAACCATATTTGTCAAGGTCAGTAAGGAGCAGTGAGGATCATTATGCAACCCAAAACGGTAGCCTTCTGAATTAGCTTCAGTATGAGGGGGAAAGGAGGGAATGCATAAAGAAGTCCCTGGGGCCAATCGTGGACTAGAGCGTCTCTGGGGGAATGCCCAGGAAGTGGAAGGAGAGAGAAGAAATTGCTGCACTTGCTGTTGAAGGGAGTTGTAAAAAGGTCGCAGCAAGGTTGGCCCCATTTGCAGAAGATTTGGTCCGCAACTACCTGGTTCAGAGACCACTTGTGAGGCATAAGAATTGCTCTGCTTAGTCTGTCTGCTATGACGTTGGACCTCCCAGGGATGTGCATTGCAATCAGAAACCATTGGGAAGAGATCGCCCACTGCCAGAGTCTGAGTGCTTCTCAACATAGGGGGTAGGACCTGGTTCCGCCCTGCTTGTTGATGTACCACACTACGGACATATTGTCCGTTTGAACTGCAATGGTCCCAGTAGAAAGAGAGTCCTGAAGAGCCTGCAACGCTAAGAGCATGGCCCTCATCTCCAAGACATTTATGTGCAGATGATACTCGTGAGGTTGCCAGGTGCCTTGGACTGTTCTGCCCTGATAATGCCCCCCCAACCAATCAGGGAGGCGTCCGTGGTCACTGTAGCCACTGGAGGGGGGAGAACAAATGGTCTGCCATGGAGCACTGATGTGGAGACCATCCACCACGCAAGATGCTTCTTGCATGCCTGAGTGATCATAATCATGTAAGACATGGGAAGTTGCTGGAAGGACCATTGGGTGAAAAGAAGCCACTGGAGAATCCTCATGTGAAACCGAGCTAGAGGGACAAGTATGATCACTGCTGCCATGAGACCTAGCATTTGAAGGACAAACCTGGCTTGAATCCTTTTGCATGCTAATAAAACCTTGACATGCTGATGAATCACTAACATCCTGTCTGGTGGGAGGCTCACTAACATGTCTTTGGTATTTAAATTTGCACCTATAAAGGTGATAGATTGACAGGGCGATAATGCAGACTTTTCAAAATTTATTGTGATACCTAGCCTGGAGCAAGTGTTGATGGTGCAGTCTCTGGCTCACAGAAGGTGATGTCTGGTGGTAGCAGTGAGGAGCCAGTCATTCAGATATGGAAGCACCTGGAATCCTTGCCGTCTCAGGTGAGCGGTAACTACTGCCATACATTTGGTAAACACCCTGGGGGCTGTGGTGAGACCAAAGGGCAGAGCTCTGAACTGATAATGGCTGGCTCCCAGCCGGAAGCGAAGGAATCTTTGGGAGTGTCTGTCCATTTTGATGTGGTAGTACACATCCTGAAGATCTATGGAACACATCCAATTGTCCTGACCCAGAAAGAGTAAAATGGACTGAAGCGTCACCATCCGGAACTTCGTTCTTTGTACAGACTTGTTTAGTCTGCTGAGATCCAAAATGGGTCTCCAGTCCCCTGTCTTTTTTGGTACCAAAAAGAACCTTGAGTAAATTCCGGATCCTTGTTGGTCTGCTGGGACTTGCTGGATGACCCTTTTTCTTAGCAGTTTTGAGACTTCTTGCACTGCTTGGTCCCTTAGATTGGGTGGAACACCTGGAAGGGACTTGATTGACCTCAAGGGGGTGTGAACGAAGGGAATTCTGTAGCCTCGGGATATGACGGACTGTACCCATTTGTTTTGTGTTATGTCTTGCCAGGCTCTTGGGTATAGCGATAATCTTCCCCCGACTGCCTCCAGAGGTGATCAGCCAGGCAACCCTTCAGGGATGCTGGAAGGGCTTGTCAGAGAAAGATTATCTGCTGCCCTGGTTTTGCGGACCCCCCCTGCCACGAGGGCAGCGTCTGTTATTGTTCCCTTCTCTGCCCCTGGAGGGAAACTCACCACGTGTGTCCGGCAAGGCTCCTTGGGATTTCCGGAACCACATCTTTCCACTCTTCTGACCCTTAGGATATGGTCTGGAAGGAGTGGAAAAAAAGACTCCTATGGCAGAGATAGTCTTGCCTTCCTGTTCACACCTGGTAAGGGTATCTTTCACCTGTGATCCGAAGAGAGAGGAACCATCAAACGGGGTGTTGGTAAAAGACGCTTTGAAAGGTTCCGCAGAGTTACATAGCTGCATCCAAGCGTGCTTCCTTAGGGCCACACCTGTGTTTGTGGCTCTACTTGCACAATCGGCTGCATACGAAATGAGCCTCATGGAGGAGTTTACCACTGAATTAAGAGTCGCCAGCTGGGATGCTGCCTTAGCCTGGGCCCCCTCAGCTGATGGATCTTGGAGGGTATCTCCAAGCTCTTTCAGGAGATCCCTCTGAAGACGGGTAAAGTGGCACAGGTAATTCAGGGACCGCATGGAAAAGGTCACTGAAGAGAACATCCACTTCCCATATCTGTCCATCATCCTGGACTCCTTGTTAGGGGGATGGACAGATGAAGAAGTTTCAGCCAACTCCTTCTTTGTGGCCGCTTCTACCACCATGGCATCAACAGGGTCACCCTTAGTCAAGAACTGTTTGTGCTGCGGGGCAGTAATGAACTTGGCAGGTCTTCTAGGGGTTGGTTCCACGGTGTCTGGAGCCGTCCATGCCTTTGAGCCACCACAGACATCAGTGGGTCGAAAGGCAGAGACACCCAGGAGGTGGAAGGTTGGGATCCAAATGCGTCCAGGAATACCGACATCCTTGGGAGGGCTTAAGGTAGTCCAGTTTCCCCTCTGCCTAAGCATTTCAAGGATGTCTGAGAAGGAGACATCTTCAGAGGGGGATCTTGGGGACCCTTCTGACTCCTCTAAGTCGGTATCCGATGTGACAGACTCGGGGGAGTCAACATGCTTCCTCTTGCATTTCCTCTTGCAAGGTGGCTCCTCTGAATGATCAGAGGAGGCCTCGAAAGAGGAGGATACACCCAAAGAGGTGTCCTGGAGTGCTGGATCCCCACGCTTGGGGTCTGGAAGAGGGGCAGAGGCTGATGCAGGCACCCTAGGCGGAGGAGCCGATGGGGTCGATCGTGGGACTGACTCAGGGGCCAGTACACTCCTCATCACCTCAAAGGCATCCCTGCCCAGACGCAGAGAAGGCTCAGGCTTCAAAGAAACCAGAAGCCCTCCCCACACCGAGGGGGACGGCTCAGAGGCAGATGTGGGAGCCGAGCTCACCTGAGCCAAAGCAGCGAGAGGGAGAGTGGGGTCAGACAAGGGTCTGATGCCACTCGCCCCCTCAGAGCTGACGAGGGAGTCTCGGCGCCCAGATCCCTCCAGGGAAGGTACCATGGAAGGGATCGGAGCCAACAACAGAACCGAAAGAGAGGGTATCGGCACTGATGGTTCCACGACTCGAACCCCAACGAACTCCAGCTCCGAGCTCATAGGATGAGATGGAGGAGGAATATCTACAGCTGTGGACGGAGCCGACTCCTTATGAGGAATGCTGGACAACATTTTGGCTAGGGCCTGCGATTTTAACAGCCTACTGACCACCAAGTCATGGTCTGAAAGTCTAGAGGACCGAGAAGAGTGGGATGATTGATGACTACCCTCCGACTGGAGCATGGGCGACTTCGGAGCCAAACGTATCGACTCCAAAGAAGGAGACCTGGATCTCTTTCGACCCTCAGCCGGCTCCGAAGACCGTGTCAGAGCCGACTGGGAGGGAGGGAAGGACATGGGTTCCAGCCGGAGCCGAGATAGATTGTGTGGCTTTACCGAACGACGGCTCCGAACTGGGAGCCAACGGTTTAGGTGGGCTGGAAGATTTCACGGGCTGAGTCTTCACCGGTGAATCTTGGGGTTTAAGCATACCCCTCAGGTTCAATTTATTTTTGCACTCCTGCAGGACTCTTGGACTGAAAGCATGGCAGATCGAGCAAGAGTCCTGCAGGTGCACAGCACCCAGACAATAAACACAAGAAGTGTGACCATCTGTCAGAGACATCTTCTGACAGCATGAGTCATACTTCTTGAATCCGGACGGTTTTGGATCTTTGGACATCCTGGGGAAAGCCAAGAACAAGAACACACACAGATAGGTTAAAGTAACCAAACAGTAAAACTTAACACACTACAGTTACCACAACCCACTACAAGTACCACTACAACAAAAACTACAGAAAACTATCACTAAACACTAAACAATGATTAATATAAGAAATTCTGTATCTCCTTTAAAAAAAAAAAAAAAAAAAGAGAGAAAGGTTAACCTCTAACTTAAACGGAAAGAACCTTTCTGAAGAAAAGGGAGAGGGGGGGGGACTCTCTAACTTAAACAAGTTTCTTGGAGAAAGGTAATGGCTTATCTAAGGAAGAAACTAGCTACAATACAAAACTCTAAACTAACAATTAAAGTTTTGACCAGAAAAATACAATAATAACAAAGCTTATATGACCTGAGCCAGCAGAACAACCTCGCAGCAGAAGTGGCAAACGAGATCTGGGTATCTAGCACCAGGCATCATGGGATATAGGGGGGCCTCGAGCCAGTAAGCAGCTCTTGAGCTTTTGAAGATGGCCGAGTCGGAGCGAAGGATCGGCTCCAAACCCAACCAGCAAGAATGAAGGCGAGATAGACAACTTAACATCAGTATATTCACCATTTTCCTCACTGTAGTGTGATCTCGGAGTTGGAATATTTAATTAGCAGGGAGTGTAGAGTGCAGGGGGGCTTTCCCCCCCGCAAAAATGTAAAAAAAGCTTTTTTATTTTTATTTTTTATTTAAATTTCAAAGTTTCAAAATTTCATTGTTATGGTCTTGACCATAAGATAGTCAATGTTTGTGAAATTCGAAATTTAGATGTCGACCAACACACACACACAAACACACACCTGAATGGGTGGGGTAACTGGAATGGAGTGGGGGTCACACGCACGCATACACACACATACACACACACACACACACACACAAACCACCTATATTACTTTAGTACAGATGTTGCTATAAATCTATGAATGTCAAACCAATGAAGATCTTGTCATCCTGCAACATGACTGCAATCAGAAGTACTGCAACCCTAAAGCTATTGCACTCTCTACACTATACAGGAAAATAAATATGTTAGCAAAGTAACTTTCTTAGAGATGTTATTGTGACAAAACTTTTCACTTTTCACTTTTCAGACTTTCCACCAGTGATTTGTATTACAATTGCTTTTTTTCCATTTATTAAAGACTAGACATACCTCTCAACTGTCCAAATTTTTTGCAGAATGCCCAGATATTTGCCTCATATTTTTGGTCTGTTCCTCATAAAATTTTTGATTTTCTGGATTTTTGTGGCAAATTGGTGTGGACTGAAGTCACTAAATAATGACAGGAATTTGTGTTTCAGACTTTATATCCTTCAGTAAAATGCATGGTAACACAAGATCTTTTATTTTAGCAACTTTTAAGTTTATAAAAACAATATTTAAAATTTGGCCTGGTTTTTCTTTGTCTCCCATTATTTTTGGCTATGTCCAGAATTTTTGTGCTAAGATGTTGAGAGTTATGCCACTGGACACAATTGTGCCCTTTTTAGGAGCGAGCCAGGAGCACTATTTGGTTAAATGTCTTGCTCAAAATCACATAGTAAGCAAATGGAGATGGGAGGGCTTAAAACCAGTATCATACACTACCATCAGCATCTCAGTAATAGCAGTGAGTATTAATCCTCTGACCTAAATGTCAATTGTATAAAATTTTCAGACCAAGCTGATCCCATATGCAACATAGTTCTGCATTATTCTTTCTGCATGATGATGGTCTATGTTTTTTTTTTACATAACTGATATCTATATTATTAATGTTGTCGTCTCTGATTTGAGACAAAACATTTCAGATGCTCTGAAGTATATAATCAGAATAACAAGTAATGATATGCACTGCAGAGAAATTCAGTTTACAATTAATGTTTCTTTGTCATTATTATCACTTTCAAATATTTCCAATATGGCAGCTTATGTGGGATGTTGTGGAACTTCTACCAGATCAATAAGTGAAGTGTCATCGTTTTATTCAGTGCCAATAACATACATGTCATCTTGGTGCGTACTCTGATATTGTAGCAGTTATTAATTAACAAAGTGTTGGCAGTGTGTTATGCTCACAGGCAAGCTGCAAAAGGAAATAACTGACATAAAAGAATGCAGTGAAATGTAGGCACAGAGAGCATTCAGCACAGGGGTTTGCACTTTAGTTCAAAATACTAGATGCATTGATAAAACAATTTATAACTCAGAAAAATGGGTGGAGTGGAATCAGGTGATGTAGGCAGTTGAGTGTCAAGTTGTTTAATGTTTTACAAGTCAATACTCTGGCCTTGAAATTTTAAGTCAATATGTGTACTTAGTGTAGTCTGTGAGAAGCTGATGTACTCCAGCTTACAAATGTTTATTAACAGTTTAGCTGTTGCATTTATAGCTACAGTGAGTGGTATAAATTACTTCCCAGTACTCTTTCATATAAAGCAGTTCAATATCTTAAAATATATTCCAAGTTACTGATGGTAACCAGGAACAGATTGGACTGTATTTCTAAGTCTGGAACAGTACTACATATCTGCCAGTAAATAGGAACCATATGTCAGACCGCCATCTGAAAACCTTTTGCATATCTCTGTTTAAGCACTTTTTGAATGGAGGCCTCTTAGTTACTGAAATATTAAGGAGGTCCATCTGGTCCATCTCAAGACATCTGTGTAATCTACACACACACACACACACACACACACATATACACTCACACATATCTTACAACTTAATTCTCACCATTTCAGTCTTCATGATAACTCCAACTCCCTACTAACTTTCTCTATGCAAAACTCATAGGACACTTCATACCAACATAACAATGATTTGATACACTGCCAGAGTCTAATGTGTTACTTAAAATGCATCTTTAATAGTTGTTTGTTTCTATTATGTAACACATGTTTTTTTTCTTTAATCTGTAAAATAATTTTACAAGTGTAAATGCTAATGTAAATGTACTTTGGATGGGGTTTTTCTCCCCAGGCCCCCACTGAAAATGAGCTCTGCTAGTCGGACTTTCCTGGTCAATAAAGACAAAAAAATAAAATAAATATTTTTCAGGTACAGAAAAGTATTTCTTTAAGGTAATCACTCTAAAGCCTTGTATTCAAATACATTGGAGATTCTACTCTCAAAGAACATTCAGCTCTGTCACTCTACTGATACTTATACCATTGCTAGTTGGGCTTGTTGCTATGGCAACAGTCCGTAAACTGTAACCACCCACAGGAAATTTCTTTCACTGACTGCTACTTGTTGCAGCCAAACCAGCCCACAAAAGGATTCCTTTATCCTTTTGTTAGTTACAATGGGAGGAAGAGGCAGACAGCATAATATCCTGAAACCTTAAAGGAAAAGTCATGTTTTTGTCTTGGTTGTTTTAAAGCAAAGCCCAGCAGCTTTTCTTCTTTAGAAGCCTCAGCTCACATGCGTGCATAGAAGGACTACTCTTGGTACTCCAAACCATGGGCAAAAAGAAACAGCAGTAACTATTTCCAGCAAATGAACATAATTTATTTATACAAAACATAGTTTGATAGAAAATTTAGAGAGGTAGCCACCTGCAATCCAATTGCACCAACTGCCCCTGTCACTCTCATACATACTGACCTCAAAGTTCCACTGCACTATTGCATACCCACGATAATCAGCCAATAGAGCACACATGCAAGCTGGTCAGTGATAGGGTCAAATAGATGTAGATATTTACACACTGCATTGCCCCACCAGAGTCGTACATTCTGTCATGACATAGGTCCTCCTGTCTGCTCTTCCCTTTGCTTCCTGGCTGTCTGTTGTGGTTTACATATATCAGTATCTATAACTCAGGCTGTATCTGGTATCACCAAGCATTTGACCATGTTGTATGGTACCAGAAGAGAAACTATTTATAAAGTTGAGACTATTACAGTAGATGTTTGAATTATGTTTTCTTACTCTGTATCGTGCACATACATTTTACATTTGTTTTGTATTGTCATATACTACCTAAATGTTCATGCAGTGCTACTAATGACAACTGACAATCATGAAGACAGCGTTACTAGGCTGGAATCCATAGGGTTCATGCATTACTGGTTACCTGTAAGTTTGGAAGGCAGCCATGCATGTTTCCTGTTGCAGGCTGCATCATTCATTAGAGGAAATGGGTGAGGAGCCAGCTGACTGAGGCTTAACGGATGCTTGTTGTACTCCCTGCTCACTGTTGGAATATTTTTGAAGCAAGGATACCCACTGTTAGTGCTAATAAGTCATGTTTGTAGCATATGGACTATCCATAGGCATCATAAATACCCCTTGAATGCACATGGTGAAGAGCTGGTGAAGGGTGCCTGCATCCATGTGATTCCAGTTGATGTGTCCATGGCTGCTTTATTGTTTTGTACAACAGTCTTTGCCTATACTGTCACCACTGTGGCCTTCAGGACAAAGAGACTACTGTTGGTCTTTGCATCACTTAAGTGATGTTAATGCTTTCTGTTATAGAGTTTCAGTCCATTTCTCCTATTTGCCTGTCTCATCAACTACATGAATATGTGTTATTTATATTGCTGCCTCTGACAGGGCTGGAAATGCATAATAGTATCCTTCTGGAAGTCATCCACCCATGGTAACTATCATATTGAGAACACACCCATAAAAGTTGACTCCGTAGTCAGCGACTTGGGGACACACACAGACACTTATTTAGGCCCTTGACCATCATGCGTCTACAGTAGCGAGGAAATCATTCTATGTCAGTGATGGCAAACCTTTTGTGCCAGGAGCTTTTGAAATGCCAAACCCAAAATAATTCAGTGCACTTCACATGAGCGATGAATGCAAAAGCAGTGTTTTTGCTAACGTGGGTGTTGGTGATCGCTGACATGTCACCCAAAACGTCGTGGCATGTGTCATCTTTGACAAATGTGTCATAGGTTTGCCATCACTGTTCTGTGTTGTGCAGCTTATCAACAATTATTGCATCTAGGTCCAAGGAGGTCATTGTTCCACTGTATTCAGCATTCATTAGACCTATCATTGAGTACAATGCCCCCTTTGACATGTACCTAACCAGGCACATCCAACAATTGGAATGTCCACAAAGGTTCCTCACTAAAAGAATACATGGAGTAAGTAACATGTCCTATGCAGACCACCTCAAAGTCCTATCCCTTTATTCTGTCTCCTAAAAGCTGTTGAGGGGAATTCTATGTATGGCATAAAAGACATTGTCAGACTCCACTCTGATGGACCTCCTGCATATCTGCTAAACAAACAGCACCAGAATTACTTGTTCTAAAGACCTAAACCTTGTCTGTCATATAAGTAGGACCTGCTGGACAGACAGGTATGTATCCCAGAGATTAATCCTTCTCTGGAACAGGCTCCCTATTCGTGTGAAGCAAAGTTCCTCCATAACACAATTCAAGTATAACTTGGACAGTTAGATGGGGGACAGGAAATTCATCCCTGGCTTGGCAGCTATGTCTCTAATGGACACAGGCAGCCTGTAAATGGTTCATCTCCCATGCTCCTGCTTGTAAATGATTCATTTCACAAGCCCCTGCTTATACTTATCAAGGATACCAGAACTTGACAGAGATTTGGGATACAAAGCTAGGCTTAAAAAGGCCCTTGTGGTCATTAGCCTAGTACAAAGTTATGAACCTATAATGGGTCTGTTTTCAGCGTGAGAATGTTTTGTTTAGAAAATGTTTGCCATTGTTTTTTTTTTATTTTTTTTTTTAGTAAGATTTGAAATAAAAGTTTCAAATTAAATCCAAATCTCAGTCATAATTGTAAAAGCAGAGAAGAAAATAATATGTACATTGACAGGTGTGAACAGTGTTTATGGTAAAAGGGGAAAGAGACGGCCAAGTAATGGGATATTGGTATGACTAGCAGGAGCCTGATGTTCTTCATTCCACATTGCTGCAGTCCTAACAATTGGGTAGTCCGCTGTCCCAGTCGGGTTCAATACCAAAGTATGGGCTCAGACGCGCAGACGTCAGGGCGGCGTTAGACTGTCACGCGCATGACCATCGCCATATCCCCGACATTGCATATCTGCCATTTTTGCAGAAGCAACGGCAGAAGCAATCAGTGCAGGCTGGTGCAGGTTGCCAGTCTTTGTTTGAAAGAAGCCAGAAGACAGTTGAAGAGAGTTTTGGGTTTACGTTGGAGTTTTTTTTGCCTTTTCTTGCCTCAGTATTTAACGGATGTCAGAAAACTGGAAACATTTGAATTTCTTGTGGAAACAGATACCTGTACATAAACTACCATATTTTGTGTATACCTTGTTTAGGAGTACAAACCTGTTGTTGACGTTGCAAACCACTATTGATAGAAGGTTTTTATGTAACAGTAACTTAAGGTTGGAGGTTGAGGAACTAGTAAATGTTAAGCGATGTACTATAGAAATCGCTAAAACTTTTCAAACTAAAAAGCAAAAAAACAAAGGCTAAAAAACAGCAAAGCAAACACACAGGTAAGTCCGTAGCGGTTCTTTAAAGGTTTGCCAGGTGTTTTTTTTAGGAGGGCTCAGTGGAGCCGGAGGTTTTACCCTCTTTTCTTTTAGAGTCTCAGGGAGCTTCTTACTGTTACAGGATAAGAGGGGCCTATGTGGTTAGGTTTCCCCCTTCTTTTTCAGGTGCTTCTTTCCCTCTCTTCCCCTAGCCCTTCTGGGGGGGGCTCTCCAAGTTTTCCTTTCCTTAAGTCAAGAAACATATTGCTTCAGTCCCACTGCTTCAACATATTCTTAAATGGGCAGAGGATTTGATTATGATAAGATGGGGGATCTATGCCCTCCTGATAAGAGGGGGCTCCTGGCTCCTGAGCTTTAAGAGGCCTAGGGTGGAAACCTGAGCTTGAGAGTTTTTGATGATTTTTGCAGGTACAGCCCCGAAATTTAGTAGAATTGGCCTGCTAAGAGGTTGGACTTATCCTGCTTATGATTCCCCCAGTCTAGGGGTAGGTTCAGATGTGGTGGGCAGAGGCTCCAGGGTTCCTTAGGCCTAGGACAGGAGGAGTTCACCTGCTCAGACTTCTGAGGCAGGGTCAGGGGGAGTCCTTTCGTAAGCAGACCCCTTCCGCCTTTTTTTTCAGCTGCCAGTTCATTCTGTCTTGGCAGCACCGTTGGGGAGGAAAGGCTGTCTCTTTCAAAGAAAAATTGGGATTTAATTACCCAAGACAGATGGTTTCTGGATATCATCTTCTACGGTTACAGGTTTTATTTCCATACCTTGCCTCCTCCAAAGGCATGCCAGACATTCCTCCTCTACAAAGACAGCAAAAAAAGAGGCATATTTCAATTACTCCCCAAACTCATTCAGCTCAGCCCCATTCTGCCACTCCTGTGGCAGGGGATTTTCTATTCTCGCCTCTTGTCTGTTACACTCTCTTCATCTAGGAGACCTAGTACAAGAAAAGTGTACGAGAGAGAAGGAATGGAGATTTTTTTTTATTTTTGCAGCAAGCAAAACAATTTGGAGAGCCAAATGAAATTTGAGTGTGGCAATTCAATACTGTACTGAGTTATTGAGGTTTCTTTCTCTTCCATTAAGATTCATGCTGCAGCAATGCAGCAATTTTCACTCACTGATGATGACCCACCATTGTTTTGTATCCTTTTTTCAATTTGGGCCTTTAGAATAGAAGAGGGACCTGAGCCAGCTCCCCTCCTCCTCCCTGATCTTGCCTTTTGCTTTTTGTGTTTACTCTACTTCCTTTGGCTTTTTTTGATTTGCTGTTGCTACTGCTGTGTTGTGCTTCTGCGTTTGTGTTTTTTGTTGTTCTGCAAGAGAAGGAAGGGTTTCTTTGGACCTTATGGCAGTGGCACCTTTTTGATTTTTTATTTTTCATAAGGATAGGGTATCTTTACCTTTCCTTTTTCCCTTTAACTTTTCTAGTGGCTTTAAATTAAAACTATAAAAAAAACCATAACTTTTTTTTTTTTTTAAGATTTATGCAGATCCCCAAAATAAAAGGGAAAGATTTTTTTAGGCAACTGGCAATGCAGCAACAGCAGATTATTTGATAGGCAGTCAGGACAGTTTCAGCAGTTGTTTTTTCTTTTTGTTTCTTTTGCTTTGTGGCAAGCCTGTGTCAATTTCTACTATTTCTAGATGGAACTATTCTCGATTTGTTAGGTGTTGCATTTCATTTTGTTATTCCCTGGCATGCATTTTCAATTCCAGCTGGGATTAGGCCTCATTCAACTAGGGGGGGTGCCTACTCATATTATTTCTAACTATTTGGGAGATAAGGATGCAGGGCTTCTAAGCATTATCACCACATCTCTCACTCTAAGTCTAGGGGCTTCTTTGCTAAGTCTATTTTGGGTTTGCCCACTGCTTTTTGCTGCTTTGCAAGTTTAGTTCCTGCCTTACTCTGATTTGCCAGCCTCCACCTTACTTTAGACTGCAAGTGGAATGTGTGTTAGGACTGCAGCAATAGCAAAATGTACCCAATAGTAAATGTTGTACCTACCAGGATGTAGTTGTTGCAGGATTCCATTGCTCCTCCTTCCCCTCCCTCCTTGTTCCTTGTGTGGGTGGTGGTTTATTCTGCTGGCTATGTATATATATTATGTATATATTTATATTGTATATTTTGGCAGTTTGTTTTTTTGGCCTTTGCTTTTAGTTTTCAGTTTTGTCTTCCAGGTCTTCTGTCATGGAAATGAAAGAAAAGACTGAGATTGTGATGTCGGACGCATTGACGCACTGACTGGCCAGTACGCGGACCGACCGGCGTCACGCCAGCCATATACACGATACCCAACAGGTACACTGAAGTGTTTTTCATTGACTCTGGAGATGTGTGCTACATAGGATCACAGGATCATAGGAGGTTACTAGGCTAATGGCCCTGGGACCCTTACATGGCTAGCTAAGAGTTTATCCTCAAAAAAGAAACTTCAGTCAGCACCTGTTGCCCCATCAATAAGGGAAAAAGATGGAACCCCAGGGACAAATTTCTGGTCTCCTATCCAGTCATCACAGTTGTGCTTGAAGAGGGTCAGTGAGGTACTCTGTTTGACATGTATGGGAAGTCTATTCCAGAGACAGGGCAGCCTCTGGGAGACAAACATGTCTCTCCAGCAGGCTTTGTTGATGTCACATATTAGACTTAGGCCTATCAAGTGGGTAATGCATGAGGAGTTAGACTTATGGATGTGGAGCATCTCTAGTAGGGCACAGTCTGATATTGCCTTGTAGGTGAGACACAGATCACCTCTGAGCAATCTGTATGATACCGAGTAGAGTGATAGCAATTTGAGCCTGTCAACATAGGACAGGTGTTGCAGGCCGTGGATTCTCTTTGTGAGGTATTTCTGTGGCCTTTCCAGTTGGTGCAGGTATTTGGAGAGGTACATACCAAACGGGGAGTTATACTCAATTATAGGCCTAATGAGGGAGGAGTACAGAGAAGTAATACCCCCTTTTTCTGGATGCAGTCCCTTTACTTATGAGATGAATCAAGTAAAAGGCTTTTCTGACCACTGCCGCCACATGAAGGTCGAATGTGAGATTGTTATCAGCATGAGTACCCAGGTCTCTCACCACAAGTTGTGTGGTTAGGGGGTTGCCGTTGATATGGTAATCATTTGGGGCTGTGTTTTTATCGAATGGTATGATAATACATATTTTTGCATTAACTTAAGGCCATGACATTGGCAACAGTTATTTGTAGCTGTGAGACCCTTTTGCAGTATGTTAACATCATTTGGGAAGTCAATGACCAATGACAGCACCCAATTTACAGTCATCTGCAAACTTGGTTAGCCACAGGCCCTTTGTCTTTGAGTGGACCTCTGAGAAGTAAATGCCAAACATGTTAATCCCTCTCTCATCATGTGGGTGGCCAACTGGCTCACAGATAGGACCCACAAGGTCAAAATAGGCGCCACCATCTCTGACAGCAGACCTGTCACTAGTGATGTTCCCCAGGGATCTGTTGTCAGAGGTGGTGGTGCCTATTTTGAACTTGTGGGTCCTATCGGTGAGCCAGTTGGCCAACCACCTGATGAAATAGAGATTAACACCAAGTTGTGTTAGCTTTTTGATGACGCCCAAGTGGGGGATTGTATCAAAGGCCTTGACCAAGTCAAGGTAAACTGTATATAATGACTTTCTCTCATCCAAGGCCTTGGTGATAGTCAAAAAGAAGTCAACCAGGTTCAGTAGGCAAGATCTGCCCCTGATGAATCCGAATCGGGTGGAGTCGAGTGCTTGGAGATTGCATATGTCCTTGTTTATGAGATCCATAATAATACGGTCCATGGCTTTACAGATCAGATTTGTCAAGCTTAGTCTCCTGGGTCAGTAGTGGCACCACTTTTGTGCAAGGGGATGATAATGGCAGTTCTCCAGTCTGCTGGAATGAAGCCTGTAATTAGACTGTGGTTGAATAGGGTGCTCAATGGCAAAGATAGTTCTTGCTGGAGATAGTGCAGAATACAGCCTGGGATATTATCAGGTCTCATGGAAGCTGTGTTCTTTGCCTTGGATAGGGCCTTTAACCCTTGATCTATGGAAATGTGAGGTGTGGGACAAGTATCGGGGATGTCGACTGGGCCTTTGGGGAGCGATAGGGGGTGATGTTTGCACTGAACCTATCAGCTAGCAGGTTGGCTAAGTCAACAGGATCAGTGTAAGTAGTACCATTAAGTACTAATTTGGAACAAACGTGGGCTTTACCATGGAGGTTCCTAACATAACTAAAGAAGGGTTTGTGGTTTCCCTTCGTTTTGGAGGCTAGTTTCAACTCATAATTGGCTTTGGAGGTTTTCACTAGTGATCTAATTTGCTTGTTGAGGTGGAGGAGGGAGTTTATCCAATCTGGAATTTGTTTGTTTTTACCATTGGACAACAGTTTCTTCCTTTTGTTGTAAAGCCTGTTGATAGAGGATGTCCACCAGACAGGTATGTGTTTCCTTGAGGAGCAGGTTTTAGTTCTGTTGGGTATGGCTGAGTCCATGCAGTTGTACAGGTGCTTGTTTACTGCATTGGTGTACTGTTCAGCATAGTTGTCTGCATCCTGTGAGGGGGAGGTGGTGCAAAGCTGCTGATACCCTTCTTTAGGAGGTTGTAGTCAGCTTTTGAGAAAGTTTTTAGCCTGGTTACAGCTGGGGAGGGGTTGGGTGGGGTAGAAACTTCGAATGAGACAGACCGATGATCTGATCTCACCAGGGAAGAACATACTATGGGAGTGGTGCAGCGGTCACCCACGTTGGTGATAACTAAGTCCAGAATATTATATATGCTTCTGGGGGAATGAGACCAGTTGGTCTAGTGTGTTAGAATTTATGAAGCCAAGGAATTCTTGGGTGAGTGCATTAGTGCAGGAATAGCTTGCTCAGTCTATAGTGGAGTAGTTGAAGTCACCAAAGATAAGGGTGTTAGGGGGTACCTTGATGGAATCAAGTAGGTCCAGGTAGGAGTGGGTGTCCTGAGTCCAGGAGGGGGGTCTATAGCTGGCTGTTACTTGGATGGGTGTCTTGCCAACTGTCAGTTGCAGTTGGAGTAATTCCAGTGGTCATGCTGGCAAACTAGTTTGGAATTGTGCCTTTCCTTAATGAAGATAGTGACTCCACCACCCTTAGTCTTGACCTTGTTTTGGGGTCGGAAAGTGTGGAATGAGGTATAGTCTGGTAAGGCAAGGGTGTTCTCTGCAGCCTTGAATCGTTTCTGTGACTGCACAGACCTCAGGATCTTCCAGTGTAAGGAGACCCTCCAGTGAATGCATTTTCAGGTTAAGGCTCCTATCATCTAGCATTAAGCAGCATGACCTTCAATTTGCTTTTTGACACATCTTTTATATTAGAAGATTTGTCTTTGGGATGTAGCCTAAAAAAAGCACAATGGGGGAGGCAAGATCCGGAACCCCAGGGGTGACAGGTGGAAGCCATCTCTGGCAAACATTATCAGACATTCAAGTAGATCAGACCTGTACTGAGGGATGTCAGACAGGATAGCTATTCTTGATGGAGAAGATATAAGGAGGTCAAAAATGAGATGTAAGTTTTCTGTCAGCATGTAAGACCCCCCCCCCAAAGTATGTTGTATGCAGTAATATTTCTAATTTTTGTATGACTTGTGGGATGTTGAACAAAAGCTACTGCTGCATTTATAGTGGCTTTAACTGTGTTTTATTACTCGAGTCTACTTTATTCCCGGGAAAGCCGAATCGGTCGAATACAATCCGCGTGACACATAACGAGCGAAACGCGAGTATGTCGAATGCACTAAACCGCAAAAGTGGAAATATCGAATTCTCATAGTTGGCTCATCTGCGGAATAGCTCCATAAGGTAAGTGTGCGATAGTTATGGACCTTAGGGTTAGGGTGCGGGTTAAGGTAAGTGCATAGATAGGTAATAGATAGGTAATGTATGTAAGGTTTGGTATAGGGTTTTGTTAAGTGTATGTGTGTGGAATATTTAGTTTGTTTGGGTATAGATCAGTAGGGTAAGTGTGCCGTAGTTACGGGTTAGGGGAGGGGATAAGGATAGTGCTTAGACAGTTGTGTATGTAGGGTTTAGTGTAGGGTTAGAAGTAGGGTTTTGGTGCTTTACTTTAGGGTTAGAAGTAGGGTTTTGGTTAGTGTGTGTATGTGTTTTTTTTTACTGTGTTTTGGTAGGTAGTATGTTGAGGGCAGTGGGGTTGGTCAACTATGAGAGAGCGAGATTTCGAATTTCACATTTTAGTGCATTCAACATATTCGTGGTTCGCTTGTTATGTGTCACGCGAATTGTATTTGACTGATTCAGCTTTCGTGGGAATAAATTAGACCCGTTTTACTCACTGCATTAAAAATGAACTAATTCATTAGTAGGCGTGGATTGTGTAATATAGACTGAACATATTGCATTTTAATAATATATTTTTGCAGTACCTTCTTTACTGCCTCCAACAACTGCAAAGGAGTTAGGAACACAATAAGAGCCGGCAAAAATAAAAACACTATTTATTTGTAAGCGCTTTTGGTGGGGACCGTGCCTCACCTTCCTCAGACAAAAAGTGAATCAATTAACATCCTTTTTATAAACAAATTAAAACCAAATCACTCAATTAGTGTTCCTTACATTATGTATTAAAGGGCAAGTGACTATACATGTCAAAAAACACCACTTTTTCAAGTATTCAAACATTCCACTCTAAAAACATATTGCACTAATAATTAAGTTTGATTTAAACCATGATATTATTACTTTAAAAATACAACAACCTAAGCATTGTGTGTATCCACAAACAAAAATAAAAATATGTCAATATATCCAACCGTTGGGGTGAGCCGTCAACAAGAATACGGTCATTTAATATTGTAGGAACAAAATGACCAATTATATATTCTTTACATAGGAATGTAAATATAAATATGACACATCAACCAAAAATTAATGCTGTGCCATAAAAAATAAAAAGTATTAATTAATAATAATAAGAATAATAATAATAATATTAAATTTTAAATAATAAATAAGTAAGAGATAGATGAATTGATGTGGCAAATTAAGACAGGGGCACACAGTTTTCCAGGCCTTAACGAAAATGTATCGATTAAATGCATTTTGAAACTCTATGCTTTAAAGAGATGACTTGCACTTATATTTTAACATATTTATATTTATATTTTTATTCAAATATGTATAATTTTACAATGGCCATTTGATAATGTAAGTATTTCTAAGTACTTTTTAGGACACATATATTGTCCTTTGTTTGTTGGTTTTCAAAGAGTGAACTCTGATTTCATGAATATTTAGTTCATTTTAGGTTACTTATTTATTATTTAAAATGTAATATTATTATTATTATTATTATTATTATTATTATTATTATTAATTAATACTTTTTATTTTTTATGACACAGCATTAATTTTTGGTCGATGTGTCATATTTATATTTACATTCCTATGTAAAGAATATATAATTGGTCATTTTGTTCCTACAATATTAAATGACCGTATTCTTGTTGACTGCTCACTCCCCCCTAAGGGTATTGACATATTTTATTTTTTTTTTTTTTTTACACACAAACACACAATGCTTGTTGTTGTTTAATTTAATAATATCATGGTTTAAAATAAATCAAATTATTATGCAAATATGTTTTAGAGTGAATGTTTGAATATGAAAAAAGTGTGTTTTTTTGTGTTTAGTCATGTATATAGTCACTGTCCCTTAATTAAGTAACACCTAATTGAGTGATTTGGTTTTTAATTGTTTTAAAAAAGTTTATGTTAATTGATCTGCTTTTCTATGATTTGTCTGAGGAATTTGAAACACATCCCCTACCAAAAAGCTTTATTAGTTTGAAAAATGCAATTAAATTAAAAAGGACTAAAAGCAAGTGCAGAAAGAGTTTATTAGGTAGAATGCGGTAAAGAGATGGGACTGGGGGAGTGTCCTAGATCAAATCTACAGTGGGGTGGGCACTGCAAAAGCCACCAAATTTAACTACAAACCAGAAACAGGGAGGGGGTGGGGAAGACAGTTTCAGCAGAGATCCGAGCAACCATTAATATAGTACAACTACTAAGCCAAAAAAATATGCTCAGCTCTGTATATTTGCAGATAGTCCTGTAAGGCTGTCTCTCAGAACACAGGTTCCAATTTAAATGCAGGCTGTTATTAACAGGTCAAATTAAGGGAACCTTGAGTTAGATAACACACAAGCTATAAAAAACAGTTATATCAGCTGAAGACAAGGCAGAAAATGGGGATGGGAAGACAGTTTCAGTAGAGATCTGAGCAATCACTAATATAGTACAACTATTAAGCCAAAAAAATATACTCAGCTCTGTATATTTGCAGATCAGTCTGTCAGAACAGTGAGACAACAAATATCTAAGCAACAATTAAACTCTATAATAAAGAAAAATATACTCAGCTCTGTATATTTGCAGATAGTCTTGTAAGGCTGTCTCTCAGAACACAGGTTCCAATTTAAATGCAGGCTGTTATTAACAGGTCAAATTAGGGGAACCTTGACTTAGGTAACACACAAGCTATAAAAACTAGTTATACCAGCTGAAGCCAAGACAGAAAATGGGGGTGGGAAGACCGTTTCAGCAGAGATCTGAGCAACCATTAATATAGTACAACTATTAAGCCAAAAAATATACTCAGCTCTGTATATTTGCAGATCAGTCTCTCAGAACAGTGAGACAACAGATATCTAAGCAACAATTAAACTCTATAATAAAGACAAATATACTCAGCTCTGTATATTTGCAGATAGTCTTGTAAGGCTGTCTCTCAGAGCGCAGGTTCCATGGTCTCGAGCTCACTGCCAAAAAGTGCATTGTCATCCCCTTTGGTAAAAACTCTGTACCCATGAACTACCACATAGGTGGTAGTCTGCTTAACACTGAAAGTGTGATAAGAGACCTTGGGACACAGGTGGACAGTCTCTCCTTTGATAATCACATCTTTACAGTGGTCAGGCAATCCTTCTACATGGCACACCTCATCACAAAAGGTTTCTCATCTAGAAAAAAAGAGGTCATTGTTCCCCTCTACTCATCACTCATTAGACCCATTATAGAGTACAACGCCCCTTTTGGTATGTACCTCACAAGACATCTACAACAACTGGAAAGGCCGCAGAAATACCTCACAAAGAGGATTACTGGCCTCAAACAGATGCCCTATGCAGACAGACTCAAAAAACTCCAGCTTTACTCTGTCACATATCGCCTACTCAGAGGTGATCTCTGCCTAACATACAAAGCAATGTCAAACCCAGAGCTGTTGGACATGCTCCACTTAAAGAAATCCCAATCCCTCTGAGCTACACGCTCTAGGGACCTAAACCTTGTCACCACAAGAAACAGAACATTCTGGAGGGATAGATTCCTGTCCCAGAGACTTCCCATACTCTGGAACAGGCTACCTATCTATGTCAAATAGAGCTCCTCATTAGCACTCTTCAAGAAAAATCTTGATGACTGGATGGGTAATAAGAAATTCACCCCGGGATCACTTCTGTGGTTCTGCTTGACAGGGGCGCAGGAAAATAATTTTCTTGGGTGGCGAAAGTCAAGGTACCTTTTTGGCTAGGCTTGTATAGGCCCTAGAGCCAATAGCCTAGTACCTACCTATGACTCTATGAACCTATGAAGGCACAATTCTGCTGCCTGAATATGGCTGCGGGCTCTGCAATATGCCCCTGCCACCATTTGTAAGATCTTCATAGCAAGCTGTATGTTGTATAACATGGTTACAAGGAAGCATAGAAACCATTCATGCATCAAGTGAATGTCTGGACCTACAATGTCTACCCCTGCCACAGCCAGTATACCAACATCATCTGGCAATGGGAGTGAGGCTGATATAGACCATGCAGCTACATCATACTCCCCCAACATGAAGTTGGGCACAGTACATGGCAGTGCAGATGATACTGTGGTGTCTAGTTCAGCTCTGTGGGCCCTTAAGAAGCACAAAGTAGTGCATGTAGTTGTTAGGCCTTTGGTCCAGAAAACCACTGAGGAGCATAGCCCAGATCCCCCAATTGCCTTAGAGCACTGTGTGGCAAAGTGACTTGCTCAGAGTTACACAGCCAACTATCAGAGGCAGCAGGAATCAGACTCTGAACTGTAGGAAACAGCATGTTAACAGCTCATAGCCTTGATCTTTTGCAGTAATTTCCAAACAATGTGGTGTTACATAGAGCAAACATGATGCATGCAGTATTAGTTAATGGCTATGCTGGACAATGCACAGTCAAGTTGTGCCCTGAATCAGCTATCTCTCCATATACACCAATCAGGAGAGAAGAGTGGGTCACAGTCATCATCATTTGCACAGGTGACAAGGGACACAGTATTTGGCTGACATCACAACCTGAGAAGGAGGGCATGTCACTAGAGGTAGAGACAAGGATCTTGTGGCAAATAGCATGATATCATATACATTGCCCCCACTGACAAGGATGGGGTGACACTATGGGAGTGTGTGTGGAGGGTGCCACTATGTGACTGAAATCTGAGACTGCTATGCAGGACAATTGTAGTAGGAATACAGGCCCCTGTGACAGAGATGCTGTGCTGCTGCAGATACCAGACCTTTATGGACTTTGATGGGAAGGGGTTTTGCCTATGGAGATTGGCAGCCATCACCTTCCATTATGTGAGGAGTTACAATGTGAGATCTCTAGCCTCACAGGAGCAGACTGTGTGCCCTGTGTTTACTCCCTGATGTGACTGCATCAAGCACATACTTGCTGCTAACCACAGATGGCACTGCTGAACAGGTCACTGATGGTGGCACAGAGTCACGTGTTCCACCATAGTCCTCATAAGACATAGCATGGCATTGTTGCTAGACTCTATGGCATTATAAAGGCTTTGGCAATGATTCTTGACATGCTCATGGAAGCTGCTCACAACAACAATCATCTCCATGTCAAAATGGTGAGCAGCAGCAGCAGTGGCGACAACAGCAGTGCGTGCCCGAATGATAGCCCTGCACATCTTTTGATTGAGTCCCAGCAATCCCAGATACCAGACTCTCGGAGTGACAAGTGGAAATGCTGAGTTCTCTCTGCTAGGCTGCTTTATGGTGGGTATACCCACTGAAAAATTATATACATGTTTTCTTCTGTTGGTTTCTTGCTGTTACTTACATTTGCATGCAAGCATGGCACAATTTATTAACTATTAATGTGACCAACTACTTTAATACTGTATTGTACTAAGTACAATAAATACACTGAGACAAACTGCTTCAGTTAGTACGACATTACTAATACATTTTCTTTTGGATCTACAAGCATGCAGTACAGATGCTGTCAGCTCTCTATGGCAAATTCCCAAAGCTTGTTAATACACACTCATCTTTATACCAAAAAGTCTGACATTTTTTTTTCAGTCTGATGTATTACAATCTTCCTTTGTAGAACACTTTTCTTTGTTCTTCTAATTTATGATTTGTCCTTGATTCTTTTTCAAGTTCGGTGGTCCAAGGAAACTCAGTTACCTGAAATGTGGTGTTCCAGCACTATCTGAAACTTAATGTTCCAACTTTATCTTGATTGATGTTACATCTCTTTACTTCATTGATGTCATTCCAGCTGCCATCTGTTCAGTTATTTTTATAGACTTTGTTTCTCAATAACATACTCCTTTACATGGATGCCACTATCTAATTAAGCTATATATGCTTGCCAGCACACTGACTACTTCCTAATTTTTCAGCATTTTATTCTATTCTAAATTAACCCTTTATGTTTCATATCATTCTTGTAGCTTTTTATTCAAGCTAATAATCATGCTAGCAACCATTTTAAAAAGACAGTAATTATACTAAATAAAACAGAATACTATTATTCTTTCACCCACATTAGATGCAGTGTGCTACTTTGCTGATATGGCCACATAGTGCTGGTGCTGTCAATCACAGTGGAGCCTCCCATGATGGGGATGGTGAGTGATCAGTTAATGCATCTTGTTTGTCAGGTGCAGGAAGGCTATACCTTCATCCTGAACAGTGGGTGGAGGATCATGTAAGAGGGAACAGACACTACCTGTGTGCCTCAATCTTTATCTTGATATCATCGTCAGATGCTGCATAGGTGCTGGATTTAGCATGCGCTGATGCATCCTGCACAGATGTCTCTGTAGCATTGGCCTAGCCTGTGAATACAAAACATTACAGAGTGAATCTAAATGCCTTTTGTACAAATGATGTCCTGTGTTTTGCATGCAAACTGTGGTATATACTATACAGAGATAGACTGGATATAGATATCTTTTTCTGAAAAGATTTCAAGCCTGCATAAACTAAAGCACTGCCGGTCATTCCCTGCTGGCTGAGGAAAATAAATCTGCTTTCTATATTACCTGCTCCATTTTGTTTTCTGTTTCAAGAAATCTGATTGGCCTGGTGTTTTTGTTCTATGTGAGAGATAGACACATAAATTAGCTAGGCTGCACACTTCACATGCTTTTTCATTGGTTAAATTGTTTGAGTGATACTTAAATATTACAGTGAATTTCTGGACCTTTGTGTTTTTCTGAAAAGACTTTAAGACTGCATAAACTAAAACACTGCTGGTGATTCCCTGCTGGGTGAGGAAAGTAAACCTATATTTTCTTGCCAGTGAATGATAAAGCTGCTTTCTGTATTACCTGCTCCATTTTGTTTTCTCTTTCAAGAAATCTGCTTTTCCTGGTGTTTTTGTTCTATGTGAGAGATAGACACTTACATTTGCTAGGCTACACATTTCACATGTTTTTTTCATTGGTTAAATTGTTTGAGTGATACTTAATACACAGTGAATTTCTGGGTCTTTGTCTTTTTTCTGAAAATATCTCAAGCCTGCAAAAACTAAAGCACTGATCATGATTCTCTGCTAATTTTTCCCATCTACTGTCCCTTTTGTTGACCTGCTTTTTAAACCTGGTAATTTTAAGCTCCCCACCCTACTGTAAATTGAGCTTAATAAGATTCTCCCTTTCTACACTGCTGTTATGTTGAATTGTTTATCTGCCTTTCCTTGTGCTTATAATAAAAAAGTGCATTTTGCCTCTCATTTTCTGTTCCACTGATCTACTTGCTCTGAATTAATTATCTAGCTAGCTGTTGGATAAATTAGTGTATTTTCATACTCTATATAGCAATTATTTTTACATCAAGAGGCCACTGTATTTTCCATCAAGTGTCTGGCCTGTTTAGGTTGGGGAAACACTTGAAATTTCTGCTTGTAGTTTTATTGTCTGGAGAGCTTTTAATCAGTTTACCTTTTTTAGTGCCTTTATAAAATCTATACAATTGCATGGCTCTTGGCTCATTTATACAAAGTCAAGCCTTTTATTGAATAATCACACTTTTATAAGATGTTTAAAGTACACTGTCCTATCTGTATCTTTAAGTTTGTTTGTGGTAGCATTTTGTATCTTTTAAGTTTGTTTGTGATAGCATTTTACTCCAGACACTCCTTTACTGTGCTTTTACATTAAGATGGCTGGGATTATTCATCTACTGGCAGTAGTTGTTTACCTGGTCTATCTATGCTAGGAAGCACACAAAAGTATCTTTTTGCACATCTGTTATATACTGTGACTTTAGCCTTTTCATAGGTTCCTAGGTTCATAGGTTGGTACTAGGCTATCAGCCCTAGGGCCTATACAAGCCTAGCCATAACAATTCCCTGGCTATTTCTTCCCACATTATTTACTTTCCTGGACCCCTGTCTAGCAGGGCGACTGACGTGATCCCTGGGGTGAATTTCCTTTCTCCCATCCAATCGTCAAGGTTCCTCTTGAAGAGGTCCAAAGAGGCACTCTGCTTGACATGTATGGGCAATCTATTCCAGAGTCTGGGGAGTCTCTGGGTAAGGGAACCTATCCCTCCAGCATGTTTTGTTTATTGTGATGACAAGGTTTAGATCCCTGGAGCGTGTAGCTCTGAGGGATTGGGATTTCTTTAAGTGTAGCATGTCCAACAGCTCTGGGTTTGACATGGCCTTGTATGTTAAGCAGAGATCGCCTCTGAGTAGACGATATGCAACAGAGTATAGCTGGAGTTTTTTAAGGCGGTCAGCGTAGGGCATCTGCTTTAGGCCTGTGATTCTTTTAGTGAGGTATTTCTGAGGCCTTTCCAGTTGTTGCAGATGTCTTGAGAGGTACATACCAAATGGGGTGTTGTATTCTATAATGGGTCTAATGAGGGATGAGTACAGTGGGACAATGACCTCCTTTTTCTGGATGAAAAGCCCTTCGTGATGAGGTGTGCCACACAGAAGGATTTCCTGACTGTTGTGGCGATGTGGTTATCGAAGGTGAGACCACTGTCCACCTGTGTCCCTAAGTCTCTTATCACACTTTCTGTGTTTAGTGTACTGCCACCTATATGGTAATTCATGGATACATGTTTTTCCCAAAGGGGATAACAATACATTTCTTGGCATTGAGCTTGAGCCCATGGCTCTGGCACCAAGCATCTGTTTCTGTAAGGCCCTTTTGTAGAGCATCCACATCATTTGGGGATTCAATAATGACTCCCAGTTTGCAGTCATCTGCAAACTTTGTTAGCCAGCGTCCCTTAGTGTTGACCTGTACTTCAGAAAAGTAGATGCCAAACAAGAGCGGCCCCAGGACTGAACCCTGAGGTACTCCACTTGTCACTTGTCTGGAGCTGGATTTGGAGTCGGCTACTTTTACAGTGTGGGTTCTATCAGTAAGCCATTTAGCAACCCATTGGGTGACATAGGGATTAATGCCCAACTTAGTAAGTTTATCTATGATTCCAGAGTGGGGGATGGTATCAAAGGCCTTGGCAAGGTCTAGATAGGCTGTGTGGACCACCTTACCCTTGTCCATGGCTCTGGAGACTGATTCAAAGAAGTCAATCAGGTTCAGGAGACAAGATCGGCCCTTCACAAACCCAAACTGGGTGGGGTCCAGTGTTTGAAGGTTGCCAATGTCTTTGTTTATAAGTTCCATGATAATACGCTCCATGGCCTTGCAGATAAGGCTTGTCAGACTGATGGGACGGTAGTTTCTGGGATCCAAGGTGGATCCCCACTTGTGGATTGGGATAACTGTAGCTCTGCGCCACTCAGTGGGCACGAAACCTGAGGTGAGGCTATGATTAAACATGACACTTAGGTGAGGTGCCAGTTCATATTGTAGTTCATGTAGTACACAGCCCGGGATGTCATCTGGTCCCATGGATGCTGTATTCTTGGCTTTAGAGAGTGCGTTTTCTACCTGTGTGACCGTTATTACTGGAATTTGGCAATCTTCCGGTATTGAGATGGGCCATTTAGGGGGTGAAAAATGTACTGTCTGCTGCTGCTTTAAGTACTTAATTGTACTGTACTACATTGTATCTGTTTGTTGTAGGGCTGTTGTAGGTATTTGTGTTGTCTTGATACACTTGGGCTCCAAACCAGCTATTCTACATTAAGAAGGTATTTTCTGCACCCTTGTGGCAGAAGTGTAAGTTGGGGTTTGCTGGTGGAAGACTTATTGTGTGCTTTCCTGATTGGTAGTTAGCTTAAAATTTGTTTCTGTTTGCTCATAGGATCATAGGTGGTTACTAGGCTAATGATCCTAGGGCCCTTACAAGCCTAGCCAAGAGTTTATCCCCAAAAAGGAAACCTCAGTCATCACCTATCACCCCTGTCAGTGAAGGACAAAGGTAGAACTCTGGGACAGATTTGTGGTTTCCCATTTACTCATCAAGGTTGCACTTGAACAGGGCTAGTGAGATACTCTGTTTGATGTGTATGGGAAGTCTATTCCAGAGATGGGGCAGCCTCTGGGAGACAAACCTGTCTCTCCAGCAGCTTTTGTTGATGTTGCATATTAGATTTAGGCCTATTGAGCAGGTAATGCATGAGGAGTTAGACTTACGGATATGGAGCATCTCTAGTAGGGCAGGGTCTGATATTGCCTTGTAGGCGAGACACAGATCACCTCTGAGCAATCTTTATGATACTGAGTAGAGTGATAGTGATTTAAGCCTGTCTGCATAGGACAGGTGTTGGAGGCAATGGATTCTGTTTGTGAGGTATTTCTGTGGCCTTACCAGTTGGTGCAGATGTTTGGAGAGGTACATACCAAACGGGGCGTTATACTCAATTATAGGTCTAATAAGGGAGGAGTACAGAGAGGTAATAACCTCCTTTTTTCTTGATGCAATCCCTTTACTTATGAGATAAGCCAAGTAAAAGGCTTTTCTGACCACCACTGCCACATGATGGTCGAATATGAGATTGTTGTCAACCTGAGTACCAAGATCTCTCACTACAGGTTGTGTGCTTAGTGGGTTGCCATAGATGTGGTAATCAGCAGGGCCGTGTTTTTGCAGAATGGTATGATAATACATTTTTTTTGCATTTAACATAATGCCATGATGTTGGCACCAGTTATTTGTAGCTGTGAGACCCTCTTGCAGTATGTTAACATCATTTGGGGAGTCAGTGACAACACCCAACTTACAGTCATCCGCAATCTTGGTCAGCCACAGGCCCTTTGTCTTTGGCTGGACCTCTGAAAAGTATATGCCAAACAGTAGGGGTCTGAGGACATATCTTTGAGAAACACCACTAATGACAGGTTGGCTGTTGGAGGTGACAACACTTATTTTGACCTTGTGGGTCCTATCAGTGAGCCAGTTGGCCACCCATCTGACTAGATAGGGATCAACACCAAATTGTGTTAGCTTTTCGATGATGCCCGAGTGGGGAATTGTGTCAAAGGCCTTGGCCAGGTCAAGGTAAGATGTATGTACTGATTTTCCCTCATCCAGGGCCTTGGTGACAGTCTCAAAGAAGTCACCTTCTCCAGAATACAGCTTGGGATACTATCAGATCCTATGGAAGTTGTGTTCTCTGCCTTGGATAGGGCCTTTAACACTTGATGTATTGAGATGTGAGGTGTGGGACAAGTATCGGGGATGTCAACTGGGCCTTTGGGGGGGCAATAAGGGGGTGAAGTTTGTGCTGAACCTATCAGCTAGCAGGTTAGCTAAGTCAGCAGGATCAGTGTAAGTAGTACCAATAAGTGCTAGGTTGGAACAAACTTGGGCTTTGCCATAGAGGTTCCTAACATAACTGAAAAAGACTTGAGGTTTTCCTTTGTTTTGGAGGCCAGTTTCAACTCATAATTGGCTTTGGAGATTTTCACCTGTGATCTAATTTGCTTGTTGAGGAGGAGGAGGGAGTTTTTCTGATTTGGAATGTGTTCCTTTTTACCCTTGGACAACAGTTTCTTCCTTTTGTTGTAGAGCCTGTTCATAGAGGATGTCCACCACACAGGTTTGTCTTTCCTTGAGGTTTTAGTTCTGTTGGGTATGGCTGAGTCCATGCAGTTGTACAGGTTCTTCTATACTGCACTGGCATACTGTTCAGCATAGTTGTCTGCATCATCTGAGGGGGGAGGTGGTATGAAGCTGCTGATACCCTCCCTTAGGAAGTTGTAGTCAGCTTTTGAGAAGTTTTTTAGCCTGGTTATGGGTGGGGTGGGGTTGGGTTGGATAGAAACTTCGAATTTGATAGACCAATGATCTGATCTCAGTAGGAAAGAACATACTATGGGAGTAGTGCAGCAGTCACCCATGTTGGTGAGAACCAAGTCCAGTATGTTATCTCCCCTTGTGGGTGTGAGACCAGCTGATCTTGTGCATTAGAATTGATGAATTCAAGGAATCGTTGGGTGAGTGCATTAGTACAGGAATAGTCCACCCAGTCTATGGTGCGGTAGTTGAAGTCACCAAGGATCAGGGTGTTAGGGGGTACCTTGATGGAGTCAAGTAGGTCAAGGTAGGAGGAGTGGGTGGCTCATATTTAAGCCTCCTGTTTGTGTGGTGCTGCTCTACATGCAGTGGCAGTTAGCAGTGCCCTTGTATAGACAAACTAAAGTGGCTTGAACTTCCCAACCCTCTTACCCACATTCAACTTACTCATGCCCATAAACTCATTTTTAATCCCTCCATTTGCCCCTCCCTTGTCTCCTCCTTTAAAATGCACCTACCCAACAGACTTCTAAGATCCAATAACTAGAATTTGCTTGAACTGCACACGCCTGCTCATCCTCCAGGCAAACACCTGCTATCCTTTTCCCTAGCTCACCTCTGGAACTTCCTGCCATCTCTTATTCATACTACAGACAACCACTCTACCTTTAAGACCCTGCTTCATTCCCATCTCAAAACCCTCTGGGAATGTTCTTGCTCTCATCCCACATGACTCACCTCTTTTTTCCCCATTTCTCACACTCCTTTACTTCTCTCTTCTCTTCATCATACTGATCTTCTCTGACGACTACCATTGTCACTTTTCTCATTTACTCCTACTCTTGCTCTACGTTTTTTTCTTATTGTACTACACTTTTGACATTCAACAATTAACACCTCTTATCCACCTATCCTACTTTAACTCTGCTAAGATTTCATGTAAAAGTGTAATGACAACCCTGTCTTATTTCACATTGTAACAAGTCTAACAGGAATATGCACCGATGGATTTTTCTTATTTTAATTGACTTATTTATGTGTGTGTGTGTGTGTGTGTGTGTGTGTGTGTGTGTGTGTGATTTTACCTTTTGCTTTTTTGACTGTATTTTCACTGCAATCATGGATTTTTTTGTTATGTAATACCATCATTCTTCAATAGTATTACATAAATGTAAATGCATTGTCTTCATATTATATTGTTGTTCATGGGCTTTTCTCCCTGGGATTCCATTGAAAATGGACTATCCCAGTAAACAAACTGTAAAATAAAATAAATAAATAAATAGACACAAATCCTAGAAGTTCAGTTTTTCCCTAAACAGCTGTCAGTCAAACCCTTCCAAGCTTTTCTGCAGTTCTAGGAGCATCTCAGTTGCGCACTGAGCAGAGTTGCCTTATTGATCATCCTTAGCCTACACAAAGTATATGTCCCTCTTGTAGTCTCAGTGCTACCAGCACAGTCCTCTCTAATAAACACATTCCCTTCCTTAATAAAACATATAGTAAGAACCTACCATTATGGATGGGCAGTTTTCCATCATCTCTCTTGCCAGTATGATGGACATGGGTATCCTGAGGCAATGTAGTAATTATCTCATGTATACTGACAACCACTTACTCCTGAAACAAACAAATATTTTATGTGAGAGATGTAGTTACATTATGATATTGGAGGCAAGACTCTCAGTTAAGGACAAATTGAATGCCAAACATGTTGCCAGTACACACACACACACACACACACACACACACACACACACACAGTGTAGCAATTATCTCATGTATACTGACTACCACTTACTCCTGAAACAAACAAATATTTTATGTGAGAGATGTAGTTACATTATGATATTGGAGGCAAGACTCTCAGTTAAGGACAAATTGAATGCCAAACATGTTGCCAGTACACTCACACACACACACACTTCCCACACTAAATAAGGACACTACACATAAACCCACATATGTGGAGATACTCACTAGTAACTTACTGAAAGATCAGAGGCCTCCCGAACAGAAACCACTTATGCACATAACAATGCAAAAAACAACCACAACACATAATAAGATATACACACACACCAGTGTCTCAACAAATAAGTCCATAATACGTAACACCACAAAGCTTAATGTATTGGTCATAGGTGACTCCATTGGGAGACACGGATGTTTCCTTCACCAGGCAGGATAAGGAGCGGGTTATGGTTAGCTGCCTTTCAGGTGCCAGAATCCGTTAAGTCACTCAAGCACTCAAGTCACTCAACCACAAGTACATGTATGACTTCATCACAGTCTATGCAGGAGTGCATGACTTCAGATGTACCTCACTGAACTATATGAAGAGAGGGGATCCAGTCACTACAACGAATTTACGTTTCAACGAAACGTAAATTTGCGAGTGCACTTCCGCAAAAGTGCATTTTGTCGAAAATGCACTTTCATGGGAAGATGAAAATAAGAAAAAAAAAAGTAGTCATAAAAACATGCAGTTTGCATGTCATCTTAGTTGTACATCAACGTTTAGTGTTGATGTACAACTAAGCAAACTAGTGCTGAGATTGTGGTATAGTGGGGATAAGGGAATATTCCCTTTTCCCCACTGTAGTGCAATCTCGGAGTGAGAATATTAAAGTTGGGGGGGGTGCAGGGGGCTTCCCCCCTGCAAAAGATTTTTTTTTGTGTGTTTGTTGTTTCTGATAGGGATCCGGTGAGTATACTTCAGCGAAAGTGCAGGTTCGTTGAAGTGCACTTTTGCTGAAGTGGGGATCCACTTTTCTTTTTTGAACAAGTGTATTTTCGATAAAGAAAAGTAGATCCAAAGAGAGATATGATTGAGCTCTCAGATTATGTGTCACAGGCAGGTATAAGCCTAGCCTTAAGCAGCGTTCTATCTACTCCAAGGATAATGCCAAAATATAAACAAAAATGGTTGACTTTAAAAATTGGCTTAGCTTCTGGTATCAGTCCAAGGGGATCCAACATCTGTCAGCCTGGGAAGACATGGTCAACAGGCCACGCTGCTGTTCCAGAGATGGTCTCCACCTGTCTCCTCTAGGATTTCAGATACTGGCAAAGGCATTAGTTAACCCTATTGTGCCTTTTTTAGGCAGTGTCAAAATAACCAATCGCCCAACATAACAAAATCTTCTCTAGATAAACTCAAGGTACTGCTGCTTAATGCTAGGAGTCTAAACAAGAAACTGCACTCCCTGGAAGCATTCCTCACTTTGGAAGATACTGACATCTGTGCAGTCAACAAGACATGGTTCAAAGGCATGGAAAGCACTCCAGCCGTGCAGGGCTACAATGGCTTCTATATGTTCAGACCACAAACTGAGCATGAAAGAATCAAAGGAGGAGGTGTATCCATCTTCATTAAGAACAAATGCACCTTGAGACTGGTCAAACAGTATGACTCTCTTGAGCTAATCCATGTCCAATTAACTATAGGCAAAGCAACCTACCACATATTAGCTAGCTATATAGGTTCCCCATCATGAAACAGGAAAAGTATACTGCATGCCTGGACTTACTGCAGTCACTTGCCATACAACCCAACACTTTACTCATATGAGATTTTAATTACCCTACCACAGACTGAGAAACATAAGCAACCACAAATATGCTGGCTCAGAACTTCTTGGATTTTGTCAAAGCAAATGCTCTGGAACAGCTAGTCAGCACACCCACAAGATGCTCAAATGTCTTGGACACAGTACTAACTAACATGGGAGAGCACTGCACCCCCCCCAACCCCCCATGTGATGCCCTCCTGGTAAGGTAGGACCATAAATCAGAGTCTTACAATGCAATTAAAAAACAAATACCCCATCAAGCTCAAAAATGCTTAAGATTTTTTCAAAGACAAATTACCTCCTACTAAGTGATAGTATAAGATGTTTTAAAGCTCCCTTGAGCACAGATAACATGGCTGTAGACATAGTCACAAACCAAGAACCATACCAGATTTAATAAGAATTTTAGCGCTTTCATCAGAGTATATCCAAAGACTTCTTCAGAAATTAATTAACCACAATACCTTGCCACATTTAAATACTCTGCCAAATAATCATGTGACAAACAGCCAATTAAATTGGCAAGTAATTTTTAAAAAATTAATAAAAATAAGCATAAGCATAAAAAACTGTACAAAAATACATATCATAGACCTTTTATATAAAATAGGAAAGAAGTTTCACAACACTGTCAATGGATACATAACCATTTAACCCAGGAAAAGTGCATGCATTTAATTTTATTTGCACCCTGAGTTCTTTAAGTTCTAATAAATCATTCCAGGGACCACCCCTAACATCTTTAAGCACAATGTCTGTCGCAATAAACCCAAACTCAGGGGCTGGGATTTTCAGATACATGTCTTGACAAAGCATTGTTGTTGTTCCCTTTCCTAATATCAGAAATGTGTTCATAAACACACTCTCTGAGCTTTCTCTGTGTCTTCCCTACATAAAAACAATTACAAAATTTACAGAGAGCAAGATAGACAATGCCCTTGGTGTTACAATTGCAATGAAAATGTACTTTAATACAAACCATGTTCACATATATCTTATCAAGTTCAATAAGGATAACATGACTCCTATGCGAGGTGAACACCAACGCCCTGTGTAACCACTTAAGCAGTTGTATAGAATTGGCTGTAAGTGACCAGATTAAAACCAGGTCTTGCCGAAAAAACAAGCCACCATGGTTGACCCCTAGCTATACACCAACAGAGAGAAACTAATGTCCCAAATCAAGAGGGAACTGGCTCAATGGAGGAAGAAATCCCTCTCTAGCTTAAACAAGCAAATTAGAGATCTTGTCAAGTCATCCAAAGCAATTATGAAGCAAAAATAGCCTCCATAGCTAAGGATAATCACAACGCATTACTTAACTTCATTCAAAATCTAAAAGGGAATACCTAGATATGCACTGAACTGGTTGTGGATGGCATTACCAATAATCAGCTGGAGGTAATAGCCAACCTGCTAGCTGACAGATTTGGAGAAAACTTCACCCCCCCTTCCCCTTTAGTCATCCCCCAAAGTATACCTGCCACCATTCCTCAACCTATTGTCTCAAGACAGCAGGTCATCTCAGCACTCTCCAAGGTCAAAAACATGGCATCAATGGGACCAGATGATATCTCAGGTTGCCTTTTAAACAACTTAAAACATGACCTAACAGACCCACTTGGATCCCTGTTTAACCACAGCCTGAAAACTGGCTATATTCCGGTAGGATGGAGGACAGAAACAGTAATCGCTCTGCACAAAGGGGGACCATCAGTTGACGTTGGGAATTATAGGCCCATAAGCTTGACTATCCTCATCTGCAAAGCTATGTTAAAAATCATTGTGGTCCTTATTAACAAGGACATGGGTAATCTCCAAACTCTGGATCCAACTCAGTTCGGATTCATTAAAGGTAGATCATGTCTGTTAAACATGGTTAACTTCTTTGAGAAAGTCACCAAGGTCCTGTATGAGGAAAGACAGTGCATGCCACTTGTCTTGCCCTATCCAAGGCATTTGACACAATCTCCCATTCAGGTATTATAGAGAAACTCTCCCAATTGGGAATTAACCCCTGCATTACTAGATAGGTATCCAACTGGCACACCAACAGGACATATAATGTCAAAGTGGGTGACTTCACCTCTAGCAAAAGACCAGACACCAGTGGCATACCACAGGGTTCTGTGCTGGGGCCCTTACTGTTTAAAATTTATTTCTCAGAAGTCTAGGCAAACTTGCACGGCCTGTGGCTGACCAAGTTCATTGAGGGTTGCAAATTAGGAGTAATCATTGAACCTCCCCTCCCACAACGATGTCAATATACAGCAGACATGATTAACACAGACAAATGACTGGTGCCAAAGCTACAGATTAAACCTAAATGAAAAAGAAAATGCATTATTATTCTCTTTGGGAAAGCTAACATCCCTGCTAATTACATTATAGAGAGCACCCCCCTAAGTGTAGACCCAGTGGTATGTGGTCTGGTTACTCAGGTTGATAGCAATTTGAACTTCGGCCACCACGTATCCACAGTAGTAAGGAAATCCTTCTATGTGGCACAGCTTATAAGTAAAGGCATTGCATCTAGATGTAAGGATGTTATAATTCCATTATACTCACCACCCATCAGACCAATAATTGAGTACAATGCTCCCTTTTGCACCAGACACCTATAACAACTGGAGAGGCCACAGAGGTTTCTCACCAAGAAATTACAGGGTACACAAAACAAGTCTTACATGGAAAGAATGAAAGCCCTGTCACTGTAGTCTGTCTCCTACAGGTTGCTAAGGGGTGACCTGTGCCTGGATTACAGGGCAGTCTCTGACCTGGCCCTGATAGAAATGCTACACATTTCTAAATCAAACTGCGGGAGAGTCACCCACTCCAGGGATCTTAACCTAGCCTCTGACATGAACAGGTCATCCTGGAGAAATAGAAACATCTCCCAGAGACTGCCACTTCTCTGGAACAAGCTTCCAGTTCAAGTGAAACACAGCCCCTCCCTGACCGTTTTCAAACGCAACCTAGATTAAATGATGGGTGACTACAAATTTACTCTTGGGGTCATGCCCATGTCACTGCTGGACAGAGGAAGTCGGTTATTAACTACCATATACCCTTACCTCTGGGAACTTCACTCTCCTAACTACCGACAACTGAGGCAACTCGGGATATATATGGCTAGGCTTGTAAGGGCTCTAGGATCATTAGACTAGTAACCTCAAATGAACCTATAAGGAGTAACCTCCTATGAACTTGTAAGGATACACAATTACCATTTCCATGCGTATAAATACCTGACATAACTGTGGAAACTTATACAGTGATATTTGTGTCTTGATAATGTCCAGTGCACATCTGTTATATGTGCAGTATAGTTGCTAATGAGGTGCAGCTGCCTGTGTGTGTCACATGAGAGTTGCCCACCCTTTGACTCTGTCAAATAGTGAAACAAAACTGTTACAAAATTTAGCTGTGATTTTGGGCTGCCACTAAATGTGACAGGGAGCTGACATCAATGTCCCTAAATGTGATGGTACAAATACATCACTATCATCAATGTGACAGCCTTATAGCTGGATGCCACCCACTGACATCAAGATGGCTGGCACTGATGGGGTTTAAATCATGCCACTGAAAAACAAGCGAGATGTAACAGCAAGAAGGTACACACAAGTCTTGTTTCAATAACTAGGTACAATCTGGCCCCAGGTTCATAAAAGGAATGTACTCTTCTGTCCTAGGGATGAGAAAATCTACATACCCAGACTGATCTTGCATACAGGCCACTTGTGTCTTTGGCGATGCATTCTCACAAGCCTCTGTCTCATTACTGTGTCTGTCAAGAAATATCTTTCAGTTCCCCTTTATCCACTGTAACTACCAATCACACCAAGTATTTTATCACACACACACAAATTTCAGGGAAGACTGGCAGAATTTTCAAATTCTCATAACCCTCTCCCTGGCATGGTAGTACTAACACACGCTTGAAAAGCCAGGGATGTTACATTAAATGCTGCTCTTAAATCAAGCTAAGAATAAAATGCACCAATTAATATCTTATTCTCTGAATGTAGGTCTTAAGTAGCCTAATGGGAGATGTGTGCCACACAGCTTGCTAACCAATAATATATAAATAATGATTACTCTCACCTCAGAGAAATAACAGAACATACAAAAATAATAAATAAATAAATGCCAGTCACAAGAGCTTAAAGGTTAATAGAATAGCTTTAGAGCCTAAGACTACGGGCCAAAGTACCAAAATAAACTACCTACAATTCATGCAAGTAAGGCCAGATGCACGGCAAAAAACACCTGATATACACCAACAGATGAGCCAGCACTCCTCAAACTATGGTGAATGGATAAATAAATAGCACAATTCACAATTCTTTACTAAGCAAACATAGCTTTCCACCACAACAGCATACCAGTTTGGCTTAGTTAGCCTTCATCAGTGCTTCAATACCAACAAACAATGTTACAAGACTTAAATACATATGCCTTACAAATGATTGGCCTCTAACAAAGTCTCATTAAGTCCAAGAGGAAACAAAGCCCCAAGCCTAATAATCCAACCTTTCTCTTTATTATTTAACATAGTGTGCCAGCATCCTTTATTATCCCTGTTTAACACATTTTATCAATAATAACAAAATGAAACCCTGCAGTTTTATGCTGTAAAGTATGTTTGTATAAAGCATTGGATCCTCTGGCACATCTAATGTCACTAAGATGTTCCGAAATCCTGAGTTTCAATGAGCGTGAAATTTGTCCAACATAAAATGCTGAACAACTGCATGTGGCTAGATATATGACCCAATCTGTATTACAATTACCAAAGATATTAATTTGATACATCTCTGATGTGTAAGAAGATGAAAATTACTCAGCCTTAGGAACATATTTACAAAAACTACAATGACCACAGGGATTACAACCTTTCACTATTGCACCCCTTAAAGTCGACTGTCCCAAAGATTGTTTAGCTGAGTCACCTTTCTTATAGTGAGCGATTAAGCCATTCACCTAATGTCTTGCCCCTTCTACAAGGAAAAAAAGACATCTGCCAGGTAGTGAGTTTTTTAAACAATCATCCATCAGTAGAATGTACCAGTATTTTTCAACGAAGTCCATAAAAAAGCTAATGTTACAACCAAAATTTGTGGTAAGCCTAGAGGATCCAATCAGATCCTTTCTTGGTTGGTATTGTAGTAATTGTTCCCTACCAACTTCCCTTATTGAATCACAGACATTCTGTATATCAGATTTCTTAAATCCCCTTCCCAAAACCTCCTCATCATGTCCTGCATTTCAGTATTATATACTAATTCGGAAGAACAAATTATTTTTAATCTCATAAACTGAGATTTTGTTATATTTCTTATAACGTGGGGGTGGCAACTACTCACTTGAAAAACAGTATTTACCTGGGGAACCTTCCTAAAGTTGGTAGAAAGCAATTACTACAATACCAACCAAGAAAGGATCAAAAATACTAGCACATTCTACTGATGGCTGATCATTTAAAAAAATGAATACCTGGCAGATGTCTTGTTTGTTTTAGAAGGGGCAAGACTTTGGGCGAATGGTTTAATCCCTATAAGAAAGGTGACCTAGCTAAACAGCCTTTGGGACAATTGACTTTAAGGGGTGCAGTAGTGAAAGGTTGCCATCCCTGTGGTCATTGTAGTTTTTGTAAATATGTTCATAAGGCTGAGTGCTTTTTATCTTCTAACACATCAGTGGTGTATCAAATTAATATTTTTGGGAATTGTGATACAGATTGGGTCATATATCTGGCCACATGCATTTGTTCAGCATTATATGTCGGACAAACTTCACACTCATTGAAACTCAGGATTTTTGAACATCTTAGTGATAGTAGATGTGCCAGAGGATCCAATGCTTTATATGAACACACTTTACAGCATAAAACTGCAGGGTTTCATTTTGTTATTATTGATAAAATTGTATTAAACAGGGATAATAAAGGAGACTGGTGCACTATGTTAAATAATAAAGAGAAATGTTGGATTATTAGGCTGGGAGCTTTGTTTCTGCCTAGATTTAATGAGAATTTGTAAGAGACCAATCATTTGTAAGTGGTGTGTATTTAAGTCTTGTTTGTTGGTATTGAAGCACTGATGAAGGCTAACTAAGCTGAAACTGGTATGCTGTTGTGGTGGAATAAAGCTATGTCTGCTTAGTAAGGAATTGTGCTATTTATTTATCCATTCACCACAGTCAAAAGTACCAAAATGCCAGGACTAGAAAAATGACTAAATTTATCAGTAATGTTAAGTACTTTCATCTCATAAAAAAAGACTTCTTCAGAACACCAGTAAAATAGACAATGTTGTCCTTTTATAAGATATCAATGTGATCACAAGCAGCCAGTCATCTCCCCAAGCATTTAAATGATTTTCCCTACCAGATAAATTCTTAAAGGCATAAAAATAACATATCAGAAATTCACGTCAGATAATAAAATGCCTTAAAAATGTTCAAAATACATATCCCAAAAATTATTACTTTCCTGATCATGCTTTTTGAAAATCACTTAAATGCTTGAGTTGATGACTGGCTTCATGAAATTACATGGTTGTCCTTTCATGTTATATAAGGACAACATTAATTCTTTTTATTGGTATTCTGAAGAAGTATTTTATTCACGAGATGAAAGTGCTTAACATTACTAATAAATGTATTTCTTTTTCTACTCCTGACATATTGGTACTTTTGCCTGCAGTTTTAGGTTATTTACTTTTGGTTTTATGCATGCTGGACTGATTTGTGTTTTAATACATTAATTTTACTAAAATACAAATAAAACAGTACAAATACAGAGTAAAATATATGTAAGTTGGCATACTGAGAGAAATCAAATAAAAGACAATAACAACAGACAAATTACATACAGAAAAAGTAAACTCCAGATATCTATGTTCCCTGGCTAGAGCTTATTATATAAGTACTGACCCTAGATACATTAATAATTGATTCTCACCAATGTTTTTACACAAAACAGTAGCATCAATGCTTTGTAGTATACAGTTATATACCATGCTCCCTACAGACTTCAATGTCCATGACATCAAAATCCTGTTAGTGGAGAACACGTAGCTAGACCAGTTCCTTTTATTGATCTTATCAACCATAATGTTTGTGAATACATATTCACATCTTCTTCCTTTGAATCCTGAATACATCCTGGTGTCTCAGTGACAATTTATTATAGCTATTGCTGGACAGTTCCTTATATTTCATCTTTTGTTGTTACACTGTCAGAAGAGGACAGCAAATCTGAGGATTCAGCACTTTTCAGGGACACTTCACTGTTTTTTGATATTCAGAACAACAAAAATACAAACATTACTCAACCCATGAAAACACCAATGGTTGTAAATAAACAGGAAAAAAGAAAAGGGAAAAAAAGGACTTTACATTTTAACTGCTTCATTTAACCAGGCATTATCCCTGGCTTCACAAATATTTTTCTTTTAGCCTTGCATTATCTATGGCTTCATATTAGCAATAGATCATTTCCAGTTGATGACAAAAATGATACAGACACTTCAGAAATGAAGTGCTTGTAAGAAATATACCTTCAGTGGTGAAACAAAATGCATGAAATAATTTCTTAATTTGTTACAAATATGGAAGCAAAGGTCATTTTGTTAAATTTTGTAAAGCAAATGTTAATCTGAGAAATGAAATATGAGCCTCAAAAAAGTTTGCTTTAATATTAAAAACAAATGAAAAAGCCCAGTATCACTTTGTTAAATGTGCTGTATAACGGAGAATGGTGCAAGTGCCACTAGATTCTAGGATCACAGTTTGATTTATAATGGGTTCTCTGGGGCATAAGGATAACATTACTAACAATCAAAAAGTGCATTACCCATTATTTGTGTAGAAATTGAGACAGTGATGCAACTCATGATTTGACTAAATGTGAGTTAATACAAGGTAAAGGTTTTCCACATTTCAAAGCACTATGGAAAATGTGGGTAATGGGAGCATCCATAGATACAAGCTGATATACTTAACAAGAAAGTGAAATAGGGGACTTAATTCAACTCTCCCAATGTGAAAAAAGAAACTGAAAGACAAGAGCAATGAACTCTGTCACTTTTAGCAAATACAGCTAATGGCTAGTAAGTACACTGCATGATGCCAGCAAAGAAGAAACTAAAAGAACCTGAAAGAAAATCAAATAGAAAATGAGAATAGAAAACAATGGCTGGGAAGAATCCAGCATCTATTCAGCAAAAAGCAATTTAAGCTCCAGTTTGGGTGCAAGATGTGGCTTCTAGTAATCTAGAAGAAAAATCAGTTAAATGTGTTTAGAGCTGTTTAAAATAAATGAATCACTGAAGGAGTATATCAACTCAAACAACAAAAGGCTAGAAAATGGAAGAAGCTTTACACAGATATTCAGATGAGCTGAAAAAAACTGCAAAATTCAGAGGCCGAAATGAAGAAAAAGCTGGCTGAGTATGAGACTGTTCAAGAAGTGATGTTTCAAAAATAATAGAATTAGAGGATAGAGCATGTAGGGAAAATCTGAGATTTTTCTGTGTTACCAGGAAAAACTAGAAGCAACAGAATGCATTAATTTTATGAAGGCTCAAATAAGCAACTGGACTGGTATTCCAAAGCAGGAATTGTTAATTGAAAGGGCACATCATTTGTATATCAACTCAGTCTGACAAACCTGGTTAACAAATGTAAAATAAATATAAAATAATAAAAATATTCCAAATCTGGCCCTGGCAGAGTAGCCAAGATCTACTACCAGAAAAGGGTTGATCCAGATAAAACTGTGGCAAAAGGGCAAAGAATTAAAAGTTGGAGACAGCAGAGTATTTGTGGAAAATTATTATTCACTTTACATCAGACAGAATAGAAACAAATTTATTCCAGCAATCAGGGAATGTGAAGAGGCAGATGTGAGACTCAAGCTGCTATATCCAGCTGTCATCTGAATATTTTTCCTGGAGGATCAAGGTCAATTTTTGATGCAAAACAGGCTAAGAAGGAAATACAAACGTTTGTCCAACAAAAAGTGAGGCATTAAGCAGAAGGAGACTCTGCTTCTCATTCTTCTGATTATAAAGCACACAGAGAGACCTTGCCAGTGAAACATTTATCACTGTTCCAAAGGAAAATGCTCAAGTGGCAGGTTTAAGCACAGTAGTTTACTAGAAGGATCAAGAGTACCTTGGAATTTAACCTGCAGTTTGGAGATGGAAATAAACAGGAAGAAGACTAGTAACATGGAAATTAGTGAATAAATCTGAGAATGCAAACCAACAATCACATTTGTCAAATATGGCTGTACAAGAATAAGTGGAAAGAGTGGCCTTTTGGTGACTTTGTTAAACTTGTGGGGAACTGAAAGGCATTTGCCTCACTTTATGTTATTAATGTTTGGCAGAATTTTAAAGGGAGGGGAGGGGAAGAGGAAGGAACTGCAAGCAAAACAATTTCTGTTCTTAAAAGTATTTCTATGAAATATCTCATGATATGCTTTATAGCAAAGCATTTATAGTTGTTTTTGCATAGGATAAAGATAGTAAACAAATGTCTTTTTTCTCTTTTTCTTTCTTTCTTCTTTATTAGTGTTAAGAAATGTGGGCAATACAATGCAAAAAGAGAAGAAAGACTAGACAAAAGCATGTTTAAGTTAATAGGCTGTAATCTTGAGTTCTTGAGGTTGGGGAAGGGGTGTAAAAGTACACTGATCATAATATATGTACAGCTGATATGTTTTATCTTACTTTTTCATAGGTGAATGTGTGGATTATGGGCAGGATTCACGACGCCTCCGTGTAAGAGATACAAGGCTTACATGGAGGCTACAGTTAAACGGTGTGACGTCAGCATGTCATGCATATGCATGAGGGCATGCTGAATCACACCTAAGGCTAACATGGTCCATGGAAGATAGTAGGGGGCGTGTCCATAGGCCGAGCCTTGCAAACAGACACACCCCCAGAAGAGTAAAAGTGCCCAAAGTAAACACCCACGACAGAGTCCATGGAAATGTGAATAAACACAACACAACACATGCCCCCACAGACTATGAACATAAAATATATAAATGAACATGTTATATTTTTTTTTTAAATTGTAAAGAAGTTTGCCCGAGAGTGCGCTCATTTGCGTGGGCGTGCCCATAGCTCAGCCACAGTTAGCAGTAAGTGGAAAAGCATATAAGAACTAACTATGCAAAGTAAGCCAAAAAGCAATAGTGTAGCAGTAGAGACGTCGGCTGAAGAGCAGGCAGTCATGGTTCGAGCCCCCACAACATCAGTTTTTATTTTTAGTAAAATAAGCACAAAACAAGTCCCTGACATATATGTACAAATTTAAAATGATATTTTATGTAAAATGTAATGAAATAGGCCATTTATTTTGAAGAAATGTGAGATAACAAAATAATAAAAAATGCCAGATGTGCCTATAGCTGAGCTACAGTTTAACAAGGTGAGTGCATCTGCCCGTAGGTGAGCAGTGGTTTAACAGGTGTAAAATGAGTGTCTGTAGGTGAGCAGTGGTTTAACACGCTGAAACTGTGTGCCCCTAGCTGAGCATAATATGCGTGCTGACAGCCAAATGAAGCATAAACCAGCGTAACCCATTTGCGCGGAGCTGCGCACCGCGCCAACAAGCTAACTGCCAGGCAACGTTGAGCAAGCTGTAACAAAACTACCTTTACACAGACACACCCCCTAGCCTGTCTAGACAGTCATAAAATACAAAAAGCAGTGGCCAGGTTTGAACCCAGGATACCATGCACCATAGTCAAGGTACTGAACAACTAAGCCATGACAGCTGTACTTAGAAATGCAGTAATAGCAAATATATAGGAATGAATAGAAAGTGGAACATGACAAAGCAGGTTTTGTGAAGTTGATAAAATTCTAAAATGGCCAATCACAGATAAGTGTGGGAAAAACGGCATATATAAGCCCCATAGGCGGGAATATACAGCACAAACGATTGTAGAACTAACTTGCAGCCAGAATGTCAGGAGTAGGTGAGGGTAGTTGCTTTCGAGCACAGAGGTGGGGCATTGAGGAGTCCAGATATATGGTCTGGCTCCTAGTCCACAGTCATGAGGCCCAACTCATGGATGGCCAGGTCCTGTGGGGAGCATATAGGGCTGAAGTGTGGGACCGGTTGGCTCATGATCTCACCAGTGCCACAGGGATTCCAAGGACTGGTGAGCAGGTCCGTCACTACCATGCAGACCTGAAGAGACGTAAGCAGGACCAATTGAACCTTTGGATCCAGGAGGCCCGGCAAATGCCCAACGCCCCACTACTGAGTAAGTTACATTTAATTATGTATGTAAGAAATTAAACTAGCTGATATTATGGAGATGTGTATTCCAATATTACTTCATTTATATTACAGCTGCAGGTGTCCGTTCTGTGAACCGCAGAGCCTATGGCGATAGGCTGGTGCGGTTGCACCACCAGGCAGGTCAGTAATCCTCTCCCGGTAACTGTAAAGAAATATAAAAGTATGACAGTTAGCAAAAGAGTGCAGTGTAGTCACTAAGTAATAAAATGTGCAAGTAACAGTGTAAGAGTGTTTGCAAGTATTGCTTGATTACAAAAGTGTGTTGCAGTCTGTAATCCAAACAGAAAAATGAAAATGTCTGAAATAAAGTCTGAAATAAAGATGCCCCACCTGTAATGTAATAGTACACAACCTGCAGCAGGCTGAAAAGTACAGCTGCAGAAGATGAGCAAATCACATGTGTGAAATATATCCCTGTTGAAATACTGAAACATGACAGAAGTAAGACTGCTGGAAAGGATTGTAATAACTACAGGTAAAACATGTCAATAAAGCCTAGAAGTAAGTGCCATCCTGAATAGTAAAATGAAAACAAGTGAGAGAGTGTGAGAAAGAGTTATGAATCCACCAATAAAGTAGTAATAACCCCTGAATAAAGTATACTGCAGTCAGTACAGAATGAAATGAATGTGACAAGCATAACCAAACTGCGAAATGTGTTCAAATTGTTGCTGCAGCTGGAATGTGTATCCCAAAATCTGGATATGTTGCTCTCAGTCTGCAATATGCAGATAGTATGATTGTCTGAAATACCAAACATCCACAGTTGTCTATAGCTATATAAAGCAAATGTAGCAGGATGATGTAGCTGAACAAAGCCAGATATGAACGTGTATGAATAACAATAAAATGTATATTGATGTAGCAGTAACAGTCCTATCACCAAATTGAAGTAGTTCTCATACAGGAAACTGTAGTTAGAACAGTAGTGTGTATATATCTGCAGCTATTAGAAATGTACAGCATATGTATTGGTATTCGAAGGTGTTAATAATATTTTCTTCACCCCACCCTATAACCACATATAATCCATTCCATGTGAAACTGGTATGTGCAATCACAATTAACACCCCTGGACATTTGTCCTGTTGGGTCATAAATATTTGCATGTACGTTGATGCATCTGCCCTGTTCATACATCCAAACCTGATGGCCTGTTGCCATCAATCAACCCTGCATGTTGTTGGACTGTGTATTGCTGTTCAAATTATGCATGTGTTATGCTCGCTGTTCAATGGTGTGAATATCTGGGTGTTTGGTTAATGGGAATACTAATGCATGCTGTTACAACTAATTGCAAATGGTATTGTATGTTACTAACCCAAACTGTCATGACATAATGCAAAACATAGGACGACAGGGAAGGCGGGTTCCAGCGGACCCACCTCTCCCACCTCAGCTGGAGAGTGCACCTGGCACTAGTGCCCAGTCTGGACCCTCCTCCGGTGGCCCTGTGCCACCTGCAGGTGGAAGCGCTGCAGGGGATGGGGCCCATCCCCCCTCTGCAAGTGTGGCCGGAGGAGAACCACCACTCACCCTCCGTAGCGTCCGGACTGTGGTGCATAGGGAGATCCAGGACTCTGTTCTTGGGCCCCTACACCAGCTTGAGGCACAGGTGGCACAACTTACAGGCATGCCTGTTGCCCGGCCTACACAGCCCCCAGCACAGCCCCATCCTGGGCAGTGAAGGAACAGTGGCAACTGCCCATGGGTGGGGATATCAGTTCCACTGTTGCCATCTGTGGGCTCATGGGCTCTGGATATCCAAACATCCATCCCCGTCAATTATGTAACCTCCCCACACGTGTCATACACCACCCCTGTATACGTCTTGTTTGTCTTGTCTGTTGACCTACCCAACCTACCTCCCCAGCTATACCGACTTCCTTTACCTGACATACCACTCTCACCTGAAAAAAAAAAAGGGCACTCTGTACCCACAAAAAATTATGCCCCATACATAGCTGCCCATTCCGCACACATGTCTGCTGGACATGGAAACTATCAATTACAATTGGCTGTACAACAAGTATTATTGTTGTCCTGACACCTCTCTCAGGGGTGGAAGGTTTCAAATGTCACACCAAATTACAAACATATGCACAGCTGTTGCAGATGAAGAAATGGGCAGCTATGGGCCTTACCTACATCCCTCCTGCAAAACCCAAGCTTGTTTCCCTACTGTCTTACCCTCTTTATGACCCCTTTTTCACCACTTTCTTGTCTCCCCATTTTCATTTCTTTCAAAGAAAATAGTGTGGGTGTGCGCCAGAGTAAGCACTGTTAAGCGGTTGTAAGCGGGTGTGTGAGCTGAATGCCAGTGCGCATGGGAGCTCCAGCAAACCAGCGCTAACCTGGTTACAACTGCTTAAAAGTGCCTTAGTCACTCTGATTGACAGGTCCTGTAGTCAGTTCAAAAGCAAAATAAAATCCCACTGTCAGTCCCAAACCCAGGACCTTGGAAACAGTAGTCTGCATGACCTACCACTAAGCCATGACTGTTATACAAGAACATTGTGCTAAAATAAATATATCATGTAATAGTAGGAATGAATGTAAAGGGAATATAGGATGTGTAGTACACAAAGCATGTCATGTATACTTACTGTCAACTCTAGTGGATTTCTATAATAGTAGTGTGTGAACAGAAACAACCATGCTAGTTGGTAGCTAGTAGGTAATAATGTCAGTTAATGTACATAAATGTATGTATATATATATATATATATATATATATATATATATATATATATATATATATATATAGTTGTAGCTGTCAGTGTGCATACACACTTAGTACAGGAAACAGGAGAGAGGAATAGAGAAATGTGAATCTACAACACAGCCTAAATCATGAGAGAGATACTAACCTTTACACTCACAGAACAGTGTCCACAGCATACCAGCATGGTCCCCGCCCTTACAATCTGAAAGGGCAACGCCTATCTCACATACCCTTTTATAGCACTGTCCTGAAATCACAGTGAGAACTGCAATCAGTACACAACTGGTTGCATGCAATTAGCAAATGCTGGCTTACAATTGGTGCAGAGGCCATCACATGGACTTATGCAGATACCTACAAAAGCATCCTGTACTCCCACTCCACACATGCAATACATTCATTGCACCATCTGGAGGCAGACAGAGAGAGAGAGAGAGAGAGAGAGAGAGAGAAAGAAAAAAGAAAAAAAGAAAATAAGAACACAAACAAAAACACACGTTACACAAATTAAGTTGAAGCTGTCAGCAGTGTCAGTACCAAGCTGGGCTAGCAGCAGCAGGAAGCTGTAGTAACGGTAATGCAACCAGCTGCGACAAACACAGGTAATGTAAAGTAACAAGTTAATAGTCTACATACTGTGAACCCTCCATATGTGTCATAGGTCTGTATCTATAGGTATGTCCATGTGATAAGTTGTGTGCACGTAGTTTCACCCAAAAGAGATGACTATACATTACATGTCATTCAGTGTTAGGCCATGATCCTGGCACCAGTTGTCCGTTTCAGTGAGGCCTGTCTGTAGGATGTGTGTGTCAGCTGGTGTAACTACTATGGCGCTTAGTTCGCAGTCATCTGGGAACCTTGTCATCCACAACCCGCACATGTTTGCTTTCACATTTGAGAAGTAAATGCCAAACAAGGGGGGTCCTAGGACAGAGCCCTGTGGGATACCACATGTGACTGGCATTGAGTCTGACATGGCTCCCGCAATATCGATATTATGGATTCTGTATGTCAACCAGTATGCAACCCATCATGTGACACATGTAGTAACATGTAAGCTAATGAGCTTGTCTATGATGCCTGAGTGGAGTACTGTGTTGAAGGCCTTAGGCAAGTCCAGGTAGGCTGTATGGACTGTGTTGCCCTCATCAATGGCTGTAGTGACTGTTTTGAGAGGTCAACCAGGTTCAAAAGGCAGGATCAGCCCAGCACAAAGGCAAACTGTGTGGGATCAAGTGTCTGCAGGTACCCAATATCGCTGTATATGCGTCCCATAATGAATCATTCCATAGCTTTGCAGACCAGGCTGGTTAAGCTTATGGGGCGGTAGTTCTCAGGGTCAGTAGAGGTGCCTCCTTAGTGGAGTGGGACCACTGTTGCTGTATGCCAGTGTTCAGGTACATATCCCGTAGTACGGCCAAGGTTAAATATCAGTCTTATATGCGGTTGTATCTCCTCTTGGAGTTCACGTAGCACACATCCAGGGATACCATCAGGTCACATTGATGCTGTGTGTTCTGCTTTGCTGAGGGCGGCCCTCACCTGGACATCTGAGATGATAGAGAGGTTACATTCAGCTGTGATAAGTATTTCTAAGTGTGGCGGAGAAGGAGGGGGGATACGTGCACTGAACCTGTCTGCCCGAATGTTGCCCATATCTGTGTGTTCAGTGAATGTTAAGTAGGTGTGTAGTAACTCAGAGCATATCTGAGGCGTTTGGTCCATATGTCTAACATAACTGAAGAAGGCCTTGTGGTTATCTATAGTGTTCGTGGCCATTTCCCTCCCAGAGTAGGCCGTGGATATTATGAGAGACCATAGCTTATTACCAGTGCTGACCACAGATGTCTTCCCTTTATGTGAATCTGCTCTGTCCTGCAGTAGCCTCCTTCTATCGTTATACAATCTGCCTTTGGCTGGGGTTCACCAGACAGGATGCCTAACCTTTGTGCATAGGGTCTGGGTTAGAAATGTGTGTGCATGTTCCATGCATTCTTTGGGATGTCCGTGGGAAGCATTCGCAAAGGGGTCAGCAGTGTGGGTTGTGGCTTCCACTGGCCCAGTGGGCTGCATGGATACCATGTCAGTCCTAACAAGTGAATATCTGTCTAATCACATATATATCAAAGTAGTCTACTGTGCTGGTGGTGGTGGTGGTGGGATATGTATATCCAGGCTGAGTAATTTGTGTCCAGATCACACTAGTGGATGGCGTTCCACATACAGTACCTTGGTATGAACCCCCAGAGTGAGGTTGTGCATTGGATCTGTCTCAGTGTGCTGACCGATGGGGCATGCTATTATGTTGTATGGAATGTGGCAGGTATTGTTGCACAGGTGTTGGCTGAGCACTGATACCTGGCCATGTACTTGTGTACCCACCAAGAAACACACACGTGCTACATATGGGGGTAATAGTACATCACTACAGTTGAGTATCATGTATAGTATGTGTGCCATATATTGCTGACATAGTCTGCTGATATCCTGTTTGTGTTCTCTTCCAGGGATATGGCGCGTCAGCGAAATCCTGCCTACTCTGCTGCAGAAGATGAAGAGATGCACCAGAGCCTGGTGCGGGATTATGACATACTGTTTTCCCGCACCAGCCAGAATCAGCAGGAGAGGGCTGCACTGTGGCAAGACCTTGTCCATAGGGTAAATGACATTGGCACGCATAATAGGACATATGAGCAGGTACGACATCACTGCAGTGATTTAATCAGAAATGTCCATCAGCGTGCGTCGGATATCCACAGGCAACAGGTCACCATAGGAGGTGGGGTGGCCACACATCCCCCCCTCACCAGACTGGAGGGGCTACTCCTAAGTGTTGTGGCTCTAGCCCAGGAACATCCACAGCAACACACCTGCATTATGATGGAGGCTGGATCCACACAGCAACACGACATGGAGCGTGCAGGTAATATGCTATATGTACACTTGACTGTTCTGTACACTGTTAGTTTATGTATGTGTAAGGTGTGTCCATGGTATGTAGCTGTCAACATAGTATGTAATTGTGCAGGTGTGATATTGCCAATATCAGCAGCTGACATGTGAAAGGCAACTGGTGTACTACTGCACTGTATCATACGCAGTATCAATGGCACAGTTGTGCCCACTGACATAAATCCCCTCATTTCTGCAGGTCCCTCCGGTGTTACAGCAAGGCAGCCCATCCATGCTGGTGAGTGTGTTTTAACAATAACTATAATAGTCCTGATAGTGCTAGTAATACTAGTGTAACTCAGTAGTGCTCTGTGTGTATACTGCAGGGTGTGCATGTGTGCATGTGTGCTTGTGTCCACGTGTGCATGTGTGCCTGTGTCCACGTGTGCATGTGTGCATGTGTGCCTGTGTCCACATGTGCATGTGTGCATGTGTGCCTGTGTCCACGTGTCCACGTGTGCATGTGTGCACGTGTGCACATGTGCATGTGTGCATGTGTCCATGTGTCCATGTGCATGTGTGCATGTATTGGTCAGCCAATTGACAGTACACAGCTGTCAACCCATCATTGCGCACAGTCATCCTGCCAGTACAGCCTATGTCACCATTGTCCCTAGGTGGTGGACAGGATACAGTGGGCATTGACCAGGGTAATGTGGTATCTGTGGCACATGCTTCCCCACACAGCAGCCATGGGCAGGGTCCTGCGATGGTACCACACAGACAGTTGCCCATGGGTTCTCGTGGGAGCATCCGTGGGCATACTGCCTCTGGCAGATGTGCCCAAAGAGGTCTGTCAACCTCAGCTATGTTTCGGGCTGTCATGCAGGCACAGTCGCGTATGGAAACGTACACCAGACACGGTCTGAGGGAGCTGAGAGCATGTCGCACAGCCATGACTGACAGTATGCGTGACATCGCAGATGCTATCCATAATTTCACCGATGTCATAGACAGACATTGTGGGGACATATTACAGCAGTTCCACAACCACATGTCCATGAGCCAGGGCAATGGTGGATGGTTGCGGCGTCGACGTGGCCATATGCCAGCAACAGCAGCAGCTGGCAGTCGGCGCGGATGACAACAGGCCCGCTGATGCCCCCATAGTGCCAGCAGCAGCCCCAGCAATGCTGGGTCTGTGCTGTCATCGGAACGCCCCAGGAGACCACGTGCACGTGACTCTGGACAGTCCCAACAGGGACCTGTGTCCAGTCAACACACTCCCGCTTCTGATGACAGTACCCAGTCTGGTTTAGTACCAGATACGGTCTGTAGCACCCCTGCCAGGCACAGGTACCATGTCCGTGCCCACAGACACTGATCTGTATGACCTGCCAGGTGCAGTCTGTGGCTGTCCACAAACTCCAGTATATGGCAGCCATGAGGTGGAACTGTGTGCATGCATACACACATGCGAAATGTTAACACCTAGGGCTACCACATACACGCACACACTGCACCAACAGTGCCCCACCCTGTACTGCTGTTCCTCACCAACACACATACACACACATGTCAATTGGTGGTATCAGTGGCAGACTTAGGCATACCTAATTCACACCCTGTGCATATGATGAAACTGTGCCACTTCCTGCAATCTCCAACATCAGTGCAGGAACAGGTAAACACGTTGCTGATGCACAGGGTGACTACATAGAAGTGTATTACTGGTATCATGTTGGTAACAGTACAGTGTGCTGATATGACTGTGTGTATATCCCAGCATGCCTGATGCAGTAACTGTATGACTGTCCTGATTGTTATCTACACCCATAGTAAGTACCATAGTGTAACAGCTGCACATTATTGCATACCGGTGGTAAGGATGTCAACAGATAGCCACATACATAGGTAGCACATGGGAGAAGCTAATGCAAGTAGTGATACGCAATGATGGACATGTACAGTAATGGTGGCATGTTGCCCACAACGACTATGCAATGTGGATGTTTGCATGTTGATATGTGTGCAGTACCAATGTAATACAAATCACAATTAACTATGACATAATATCAGTTCTACCATGGACATCTGAGCTGTGCATTCCTAGGTACATATTGATAGTGCCTACATATTTGCACTGTTACCTACTGTAAGTGTTACCCCTTCTTTGTTGTACAATGGACTACTTCCAGCCCTGTTTACTGTAGCTTTGTTTGCATGCATGTTTGCTTGGGGTTCCCTGGAACACTGCTTCCACCTGCAATGCAGAGTTACAGAGCTTCTGTGGACTCCTAGTCCCATCTGCATAGCGTACTATATGTATGTCAGGTTTCCACATGACAAAATGTCACTGTCTGCCCTGTTTGCATGTATGTTGCTTGTGACACATTGCACATGACTTACCTGGCATTTACCCACACATGCAGTCATATATGCCAGTGCTATGAAATCAGTAGCAGTACACCCACACATACTCACCTTCAGTATGTTGTTCCCCATTGGCCCTATGTGTTGGTAATCACCATGGCAATCACACTACTATGGTAGCATGTGCAAAGGTAACCTGAGAATCACCTCTATGGTCCAGTTGTGGTTTATGTGAGTCATGTGGCAATGTCACAGCTGCCACATGTATGCAGTCAACCCTCTCCCCTGGCCAGGAACGTACAACACATGTGTGGGATGCCACCACATACCCAATCTGGGGACTGAGCACTCTGAACCCAGTACTGCCATACCCTGTCAGATGGCATGACATACTACAATGACTACAATACCCATTTGACATAGACCCGCACTGACAGCAATCCGAACACACTGGGGCATACTTGGAGACTCAGAATAGCATCCTGCCTGAGCATCACCCACCTCCGCAGCTGGCACACAGGCATATGTTACGTCAGAACAGAGTACATGCCACACATGGCACACACATCCCGTGTGCCACACACTCACAGCCTGTAGGGCTACACAACACACCTGCTACAGATGTGCCAGGTACCTCTCTTAGCCGCTGCAGTGGGGTCCTGCTCAACAGGCTGTACATGGTGAAGGTCACAGTGATATGCCCGTGGGGCACTATGGTCCACCACAAAACACATGTGTACAGGTCAGTCAGAGGCATGGACACATACGACTCAGTCATTGTCCATGCCACTATGGATGACCTGAGACATACCTCCCTGGACTACATGATAGGGAACATAGAAGGGATCTCTCAGCATGTTGCATGGGCCAGTATGAGCCTGATCTTGGTTGCCATCATACCCTCACCTGGTATGCTACCACAATATGTAGGAAGGGTGTTCTATGTCTACATTCTGCTCAATCTACAATGTCATTCATAGGGTATCCAATGGCTGTCAACATGTGCTTACATGCTAGGGAAGCCACAATGATTTGCAAGGGGCAGCTTGCACATGACACCCATGGTCCATTGTATATTGGCGAAGCCCCTTGATACACACATAGTGCCTTTGGCTGCAGGACATGGATTACATAGCCACCTCCACGGGTATCACACAGGATAGGACACTAACAGTGATGCTACACAACACCAGCAGTGTACACCGCAAGATGCATGCACTGGACACTGTCCTCAGCATGGTGAACTGCAATATCTGTGCAGTACCAGATTCCTGATTCACGGCTCACAGGTGCAACCCATCACTGCCAGATTATACCTCATACCATGCCTGTCGTCCCCTACACATGTAACACACATGGACAGGGGGGTGGTATCTCAAGGCACCACAGATACGCACACCTCCAGGTTGTTGGCACAGCACAAAGCATCAGGGCCTATCCATGAGCAGCTAACAGTGTGTGTTCATAGCCTGGCACACACAACCCTCCCATACATAGGAAACCCACCTGTCCTCCCTAACAACACTGGTAATATGACAGTCTCTAGAAACGTCTTTATATGACTGGACTGCATCCAGCCAAACATTGTGCGTGAGCATTACTGTAGCTACAACACACTAGCTGAAAGGTTCCCAGCATGTAGTCACTGAATTGCAGTGGAACAACATATTACCACTCCCACAACAGGTGGGAACATGCAGCACCTGTTCATCGACTACATGTAGACTATATGGCCCAGACCATATATGTATCCCTGCTGTTGGTATTATACCATATACAACCCACACTGTATAGACACATACCGCATGCAGCCCCTGCACAGTAAGACACAGTCATAATGTTATGCATTGTGAATACCATTTATCCACTTGAGGTACATGTCAGACATGGTAACTACTGAAGGTAACAGGTATATATGTGTATGTGTCACACACATACATCATGTGTGCATTGCCATTGCTGGTTTAGGCAATGGCATGCATTGTTATGAACAACAACCCACACATGGTCATATTGTGACACAACCACACGTGGCAGTTGTGGGTTTCCAAAACATACCTATCTGTGCTCTGACAGTGGTAATAGACCCAGTAGTGGAGCGCACTATTGGCATTACTGGGCAAGTAGCCCTGTTTGGCTGTACTGATAGTGTGGTGACATCCCCTGTGTTTACTGGAGGAATATGCAGCATCTGGTGTATTGTAGTATTTGCCAAAAGGATCTGTTCTCTCACACTTGCCATTACACACACCCTACTACCCCACACACACACTTGCCATTTGCAGGATTCATACCCCTACCTAACTATGTCACGACACGTGAGAGAGACACATTAGCGAAGTGCACTATTCGGATTACTAGGAAGTTCCTTTTCTCCGGCTGTACTTATAGGGTGCTGACATCATCAGTGTTTGGAAAGGGTAATGTGCATCATGTAGTGTGTTCTCCTGATTGCCAAAAAGCACATGTCTTTCATACAGAAATGCACACACACAAACTTCCTTCATCCAAACACACACACTTGCCATTTGCAAGTTTCAAACCCCTACCTAACTATGTTATGACACTCGTGACAGACGCATTAGCGGAGCAAGCTATTCGCATTACTGGGAGGTTTCCCTTCTCCTGCTGTACTTATAGGGTGCTGACATCATCAGTGCTTAGATAGGGGAATGTGCATCCTGTAGAGTGTTTTCCCAGTTGCCAAAAGGGACATTTCCCTCACACAGACTTGCACACACACTAACCCCCTCCACACACACTGGGCAGTTGCAGGATTCAAATCCCTACCTAACTATGTTATGACACTCATGACAGATGCATTAGCAGAGCAAGCTATTCGCATTACTGTGAGGTTTCCCTTCTCCTGCTGTACTTATAGGGTGCTGACATCATCAGTGCTTAGAAAGGGGAATGTGCATCCTGTAGAGTGTTTTCCCAGTTGCCAAAGGGACACTTCCTCACACAGACTTGCACACTCAACAACCGCGCACACACACACACACACACACACACACACACACACACTGAGCATTTGCATGGTTCAAACTCCTACCTAACTATATTATGGCACTTGAGGGAGATGCATTAGCAGAGCACGCTATCCGAATTACTGGGCATCTGTTCTGAACCTGCAGTATTTATAGGGTGCTGACATCTTTATTTCTACAGAGGTATGTACATCTAGTACTACCTGTCAGGTGGGGGATAGCATATATATGCATTTGCAGCTTACCTACTTCAGGGTCAGATATGCACATTGCACTGGCAGGTTATGTTCTATACCATGCTTCTTGACCACAGGACCTGTAACACACAACACAGCCAGTCCAGAACACCACTCCCACATCCAGGACACACATGTTGCTTCCCTGGGAACAGTGCCGGGATATGCAGGTGTTCACATACACCATTCCAGTTGTTAACATCAGGTACAGGCATATTGTGTGTGGGAACTACTCAGGCTTCTACAACATTACCCTACAGCCACTACAATTTGTGGGTCCATGTGCTATGGCAGAACCACTCACCACAGCCACATGGGGGAATACATATTGCACCTGTCCATCTGCAACATGGGTACTCACTGTTCCACACCAGAGGTAGACCACCATTGTTGATATCTGACCATACCCACCTTTCCCTGGACATCCATATCCCATCCCCACCCCCAGGCAAGGTTGTCACTGCAAAAAACTGTATTTAGCACAAGCAGACTCTACACTTGTGAAGACTGGGGTGGACGACCTCAAAGGACCCATGCTGGGGGACTATACTGGCCACTCTGCATAATCCTTGACAATTGCATTCTATGAGCATGTGTAAGGTTTGCATTGATCATGCTATCCCACATATACCCATGACTGCTCCACAACAGGACACCTGTCAGGTGTACAACAGCCATATACGAGCTGTCCAACAGACAGAGTGAGCTAATACATTGCAGAGCTGTAGCCCACAGAGGGAGGACATCTCTGAACAGTACCGGCACAACACTTCAATCCTACATAATCATCACAACACAGTGTTGACAGTGGAATTGTCCATACAATGCAGATGGGGCTCCCCTCAGTCTGTTATTGATGCCCACTCTTACTGTTAGAGGTCCTCAGCAACCCTCTTCCAGCACACACCAACAACATGGATGTGGCTTAGCACATTCAAACCCTGGGATCTCCACTGTGTCCCTGCTTGACAGAGGCACAGCACACTAGCCTCACACGTTGCCTTATGTGACCTACTTTACAGTGGCACAGTAGCCTACTGTACTGGGGATGCAGATGCCAAGCACACTCTGGCTAAGCTGTCATTCCCTAGGGCAAACAGCCTAGTATTGACCTCTACACCCATATGTTTAATTGTCAGATGCACAATATTTGTTGCTGTTAGACTGTTTGCAGGTCTTTATTGCCATAGCATTCTCTGTTCCTATGAACAACTTGTGTATCTGTGGAAGATGTTTGAATATGAGGGCGATCCACTATATCACTTATGTCTCTGTAGTCATTTACTGTGTGCACTAGGCAGATTGCTGTGTTGTGGTTGGTTCCTGGAATGACACGTACAAATACCAGATATGTGTGGCCAACTGCTAAACGGAGATATGGCCTAAGTGTGTGAGCATGCCCAGTTTAGCCTTTCCATGGCATGTTGTCTGACATATGCCTCATTTATCAAAGTGTGCGAGCATGCCCAGTGTGAGCTTTCCATATGTTGAACTCTGCAGTCCACCACATATTTGGGTGAGTGTGAACTTCAACAATATCTCACGTTTATGGTTGTGTGTTGGGTGTTATGTTGTGTACTTACTGGCCAACTGCTTCATGTCTGACCACAACAGGGATTATACTGTGCCTGCAGGGATTGCATGGGATACTTTGCATACAATTGTCAACATCCTTTCATAATGACCTAACACTGTAGTACCGTATAGTGTACTGGTTCAGTGCTTTCACTGTGGTGGACAGTATCCTGGGCTTTAGTCCTATCACTGCTTGACATCTTCATAGTGAGCACAACAGACTGTGTAGGGGCCAGTTGTGCACATATGACCATGTTGCATTATGTTCAGATATGGACTACCCAGGCTTGTCCAACATTGGTAGTGTATTCCACAACATAGGTGGACATTGGCAAACACTAGTGATGTGCCCTAGGCCATTTCTGATGCTAGTCAGAGAGTGTGTTTGTCCTTCGACACACATTGTAACTGGAGTTTGCCATGACATATGTCATGGTTAGTATACTGTGCCTCTGTCTACCTGTGACATAACAGTGATACCCAGGGTAAACCTACCATCTCCCATCCACTCATCAAGATTCCTCTTGAGGGGTGTCGATGGGTGACTCTCTGGCTAACCTGTACTGAGAGTTTACTCAAGAGTGGGGGTGGCTTCTGTGTTATGGATCATTCAGTACAGCTTGTCCTATGTATGTCAGTGCTGGGTTTCAGGTCTCTCATGTGCATAGCTCACTGCCATTCAGATTGTACAAGGTGCAGCATGTTCATTGATTCCAGCTTGGACATGGCTTCATACATCAGGCACAGCTTGCCTCTGGGTGGGCAGTATGGCAGTGTGTGGAGCTGCAGTTTGTTTAATCAGGCAACACATGGCATCTGTTCATGCTCTTTGCTACTCCTGGTGAGGTACTGTTGTGGACTTTACAGATGATGGAGGTGTCTGCTGAGGTACATCCCACAGGGGCTATTGTAGTCAATTGTGACGCTGATGAAGGATGACTGCAGAGCCACAGTGACCTCTCCTTATCTAGATCTGACAACCTTCATGATTGGGTGGGTATATAATATGTTTCTGTGAACACTACAGCCACATGTTTGTCCAATGCAGGATATCTATCACCTTGTGTCCCCAGGTCTCTCATTACATGTCAGGTACGTAATGGGTTAACACCTGTGTGGTAATTGGTGGGCACTTACTGTATATCCACGGTGGTTGTCCATACACATTTCTGCAATTAGTTTGCTGACATGGCTATGGCACCAGTTGTCTGTTTCTATGTGGCCCTTTTGTGGGTTGCTTGTGTCAGCTGGGGGTCAGATATGGTGGGAAGTTTGTACTCCTCTGCATACATGTTCAGTCACAGTCCTTCTATGTTGGCCTGTACCTATGGGACATATATACGGAATGGGGAGGTCCCAGGACCAAGCCTTGTGGGATGCCACTTATATCTGGTTTGTAGTCTGACATGGATGCAGCATGTCTGACCATGTCAGTTCTGTCCTTGGTCTGGTTTGCAACCCCTCTACTGACATAGGGGTTTATATTTAAGCTGATGAACATATCCATACTGAACACGTAGGGTATTGTCTTGAAGCATTTGCACGGTCCAGCTACGCTGTGTGGACCACATTGCCCTCATCGATGACCTTAATGACTGTTTCAAATGGGTCAAACATGTTTAGGGGCAGGATCTGCACTTACGACAGCCACACTGGGTAGGGTCCGGTGTCAGTAGGTCCCCGATAGCTTTATGTCTGTGGTACATGCTGATCCTTTCCATAGCTGTGCAGACCAAGCTTTTTAGGATCCTGGGGTGGTAGTTTGCAGTATCCATTCAGGCAACACCTTTGTTGTGAAGGACCACTGTTGTTGTACACTGCTCTTTGGGTACATATCCTGTGGTAAGGCTGACTTTGAGCAGTAGTGTGATTTGGCATTCCATTCTTCTTGGAGTCCATGTTGGCCTCAGCCCAGGACACCATCTCATACCTTTGCTGCTGTGTGTTTTGCTTTGTAGATGATGGCTGTTACCTCAGCATCTGCAATGTCAGGGGGCCAGCAGTCTGCTGGGATAGATATTTTGCATTCTGGGGGGTTTGCACTGCACCTGTCAGGTTGTATGTTGGCAATATGTGTGTGTGTTTGGTATGTTGTTTGTAATATCTGTGTGATTCGGAGCATATCTGTGAATTCCCAACATGGTTCCTACCATCAGTTGAGTAAGCCTTGTGATTATCCTTAGTGTCCTGTACAATTTGTATCTTCATAAGTTCATAGGTTCATACTAGGCTATCCACCCTAGGGCATTAGTAAGCCTAGCCAGAGTGTGTGTGTCTTTGCAGCCTTGCTATGTGAATATTATGGCCATTTATGATTTTCTTTACTGTGCCTCTGTCTGGACATGACACAGTGAAGACCCCAGTGTACATCTACGATCATCCATCCACTTGGCAATATTCCTGTTGAGGGGTGTCTGTGAGGGGTTCTGCGTAACATGGAGTGGGATCCTGTTCCAGGGTGTGGGGAGCCTCTGGGTTATATATCTGTCCCTCCAGCACATCCTATTTCATTGTGTGTTGAGGTTGACATCTGTCACTCTCACAGCTCCAATGGCTTTGATTTCCTGGGGTGGAGCATGTCCATTACTCCTGTGTTGGACATGGCCTTGTACAACAGACATACAATGCCTCTGTGTAGGCAGTCTGTGACTGCATTCAGCTGGGGTGTCTACAGCCAGGCAGCATATGACATATATTTGACACCCTTTATCCTCTTGGTGAGGTACCTTTGAGGTCTTCCTAACTGCTGCACGTGTCAGATACGATACATCCCATATGAGTCATTGTACTAGATTATGGGTCTGATAAGAGAACAGTACAGGGGCACAGTGACCTCTGTTGATGTAGATGTGAATCCTTTCATGATACGGTGTCAAATATAGACAGTCTTCCTAGCCACATTGGCATTGCGAGTGTCACATAACATGTTACTGTCGACTTGTGTCCCCAGGTCCCTGATTACTCCTTGCATACATAATGGTTTACCACCTATGTGGTAATTTGTGAGTACCTTGTTTGGTATTTGGTGGGACATTCATACTGTCCAGTGTCTTCAGGATGTCTGGGTGGGGTTCCTGTGTTTGAGAGTGTGGTTTGTTGCATGCTACAGACTGTACAGCAGTTTTGACTACAGTTAGGTGCACATGGGTGGTCTCCGCTGCTTCATGCATTGTCAGTTACCTGGCCATATGGGTGTCTGTGCCGCATATGGATACTCCCCCTCCTTTGATGTTTTGGTCCAGGTGTTGGGGCCATAATGCATGATATGAGGTATAACCTGGTAGTGCTGGTGTGCTGTCAGTAGGCTTGCAGCAGGTTTCTGTCACTGCACAGACATCGATGTTCTCCATACTGGGAAGTGCCTCAGGAGCATGCATACTGCAGTTTACACATCTGGCATTGGTCAGCATTACCCTTATGTTTCTTACCACTTATGTTTTCTAGGGTGGTGGGTTAGTCTTTCCGGCCTTGCCTATGTACGGCTCTATGGAGGTGGCAAAGGCCTTATCCAGTATCCAGATGCCCAGGGGTAACAGGTGCAAGCCATCCCTGGAACAGCAGCATGGCCTGTCATGCATGACATCTCAAGCAGACAGACATTAGATCCTCTTGGACTGACAGCTGTAATTGTGCCACCTGTTAAAGCTGATCATTCTGTGTTTGTACTGTGGCATCATTCTTGGTGAGGGTTGGATGATGCAAACGGCCAGTGTCATACCGGCCTGGAGTACATACTCAGAGAGCTCATCCATGTCTCTTTTCATGTAGTCCAGGGAGGTACATCTCGGGTCATTCACACCAGCATGGACAATGAGTGCATCATATTTCTGCTTGCTTTGGGGTGACCTGCGTACTTGTGTTATGTGGCGTATTGTAGCAGCCTACAGGCAGCTTACTGTACCCTTTCCCTTGTTTGGTCTGGTGAGTGGGACAGCAGTGTGTCTGCCTACACAGACACCTATTACAACTGTATCAGGCATGTTGTTTCTCCTTCTGGCCTGTGACTGTTTGGCACACCAGCTTTGTGTACTATGTGTTGCATGTACTATGTTTGGAGGATGTGGTTGCTTGGGGTCTGCTTTGGAGGCCTCTGTTGGTGTGGTGTGTTTGTAATTAGGGCCTCCGGGAATGTTTTTCTGTGTTTATGTGTTTGGTTTACAGTTGTGATAGGTCTATGTGGGACTGGGTTTGTGGTGTATGTGGTTACCTTCTCCTCCTGACTAGTTTTGACAGTACTGAGTTGGGGGAGCTCAGCCTCCAGTTTGGATAACTGGTTGCATCTCTCACATATATTTGTATTTATTAGTGGGATTTGAGGGTTGTCTGTGTACTTGGGGCAGGTGTAACATTGCCTCAGGATTCACAGATTCTACTTGTTGTAGCTGGCCTTAGTGGATTGTATGTGTGGACATATTTTATTGCCATACTACTGATTAGTGATTACTTCCCTTTTTATGTTTGCTCTATCATGTAGTAGCTTTCTCATTCTCTTGCATGGTTTGGTAATGGCTGGAGTCCAGCATGCCAGATGCCTGTGTTTATGGCATTGTGTCTTGTTGTTATTTGTGATTGCATAATCCAAGCATTCCTGGCTGTGTTCATGGAATGCCTGTATAACAGGTTCTGTGGTGTGTCCCATATTCTGCACCTGCACAGGGCCTTTAGTGGATTCCACATCAGTTTGGAGGGGTGCAACTTATGCTTTACACATGTTTTTCACTGTGGTTTTCTGGCCAGGGACTGTGGTCAGGATGTGTATATCCAGTGTGATTACTCTATGGTCTGGTCTTACCAGTGAGGGATACACTTCTCATCTTGCCATCCAGTACGCATGTTGCTGATTATCACATCCAGTATGCTTACCCCTCTTGTGGGAGTGGTACGTTGTTCCTGGGCATTTTGGTTTATGGATTCTGGGTACTTTTCTCCTACCATGTTGATGCTAGTATAATCCTCCCAGTGTATGTCTGGGTATTTTCAGTCAACCAATATAATGTGGTTTGGGGGGCTTGATATATTCATGTATTCCAACATAGGCCAGGTGCAGTTCCTGGTGTTAGGACAGTAGTCTGCAGCAGGCTATATACTGGGAGGTGGTTTTAGCCACTGGTACTTGACCATGCCTAATCCATGCTGCTTCTTGTTGTGGTACCAACATGGGGTGTGGTTATCCTTGACAATTATGCTAGTCACCCTCATTTTGTAGCTTGTTCCATGTTTTGAGGCTGTACAGCACAGTATGAGGTGTAACCTGGTAGTGTTAGGGTGCTGATGTGAGCCTTGATCAAGTTTTCTATTACAGGACAGATATCAACATTCTCCATACTGTGTGCGTTTACACTGCATGCATCTTGCTGTTTAGACTTCTGGCATTGGGTAGCATTACATCTAGGTTCCTATCCCTTGTGGTACCTATGAAGGTGGGTTTGTGTTTTGAGACTTATCTATTCAGGGCATGCTGTGGGTACTGACAGCCTTTGCCAGTATTCATGGGGCCTGGACTGATAGGTGCACACCACCCCTAGCAGGTGGTGCATCATGTCATATTCAGCATGTCTTCCCAGGCAGAAACACATTGGCTCCCCTTTGACTAACTGCATTACTTCAGCCAATTATTACAATTGATCATCCCATCGTCATTTTGTGGCTTCATGCTTGGTGAGGGTGGATGTTAGTCAGAGTCCTCAAGTGTGCATATAGTACATACATTACTTAACACATGGCATTCATGCCTCATGTGGTGCTGCAGGGCTGCCTCTGTCGGATGCACATATTAACACTCCCTGTATATGTTTGTGAGCAGGTCATGTCATTTTAGGCATCCCTGTTATTATTTGCGTGAGTCAGAGAGGGGTATCATTCCCAGGGTTCCTACTGAGCCAGTGTATGTGCTATGCATTGCCTCTTTGCCAAGGCCAGGGCATACTGGGCACGCCTCCTTCTGCCTACTGGGGCAGGCTCAGGTTGTTCCTCCTCCGAGTCACGCTCTGCCTGTGATGGCCTTGGCAATGGTGGGGGGCTGTTTGACCCAGCCCTATGCTGGTCCTGCTGCAGCTGTTTTTGCAAGATTATATTATGTAGCATAGCACATACCATGACAATTTGGGTACATGTAGTTGGTGAGTACTGCAAGGCTCCACCAGATGTTTCCAGACACCGGAACCATGACTTAAGCAGCCCAAACACACGCTCTATTACATTACATGGTTGTGCATGTAACTCATTATGGCGTTCCTGTTCAGGTGTGTGTGCATTTCTGATGGGTGTCATCAGCCATGGCTCCAGTGCATAACCTGCATCCCCCACTAGGTGTCCGTGTGGGATGTCCCCATTGGCAAATGTCTGGTACAGCTGCATCAAATGCCAGATGTGGGAATCATGGTAGCTCCCAGGGCAGCCAGCACACACATTCATTATTATGCCCTGGGCATCACACATGACCTGGCAGTTGATGGAGGGGAAGCCCTTGTGGTTAATGTAGGCCCTACCCAGCTCACTGGCTGGTGCTTTGATGCATATGTGCGTGCAGTCTATTGCACCCACTACCTCAGGGTACTCCGCTATTTGCTGGAAGAGATGCATATTGCTGGCCAATACCTCACAGGCATTGGGGAAATATACATGATCACCGACATGTGCTGACATGGCATCCAGGAACTGGTGCAGTACCCTGGAGGCTGATGCCTGTGATATCCCCATCATATCACCAGTTGGTCTCTGAAAGGTACCTGTTGCTAGTATTCTTAGGCCAACACATACCTTGGTTTCCACTGGGATGGGTTCCCCTCTGTTGGTTCTGTGTGTGAGGCGTGGCCTGCACAGCTCAACTATTTGCTGCAGGAGCTCTCTGTCCACTCTATAGCACTCTACTATCTCCAGCTCATGTAACCCGTGGTAGGTGACCCTGGGCCTGTACACTCTTCTCCGTCTCCTCACTGTGGGTTGTCTGGCACCATCTGCATTGTCACCACCCTTAGCAAGTCGCCTATGTCTCATTATGACAGCTATGGCAGCCCCTAGCATTTCTGCTCTGAGTTCAGCTTTTTCAGTTTTCACTTATAATAGCTTACTCCTGTCTTGCAGTGTCTCTTGAGAGAAAGATCCTGCACTGCTGTTTGCAGAGTTTTAAGTGCTGGGCTGGGCTACTATTCTGCCTGTGTAATTGCCTGCTTCTAATTGTTTTCACCTGCTAGCTCCAGCAGTATTCCCTGCTAGCTTCCTACTAATTCTGTTGCTTCCTTTTTCCTTTCTGTTTCCTCAGGGGGGAGCAGCATGCATACCAGCAGAAACACGCTCGCAGTGGCTTACACGCACACACACATGCTTCCACGGTTCAGGATCAGCCTATTCGGGTTAAAATGCCCGTACACCAGCGCAAACAGTGTTACAAATCTACCAACATGCTCCCACATGCTCAGTCTGCCTTACACGTGCGCACACTGCCCTACTCGCGCTTCATGACGTGCACACGTGCACATGCACGCCCAGCAAGAAACTTTGGTGTAAGTAACAGTGGACACCTTCCATTTCTTGACTTTCCCATGCTTATCTTGCGGCACTCTTCTTTCCATGATCTGTGTCTGTCATCTGTCATGTAACACTGACCTCCAATGAACTGCATTTCTTTCTACCATTCCCCCCTGTGATGTCACCTATCTCCTACTCTATTCCTCCCCCTTATGTATCTCTTACACTACTCAGAATGTGCTCATTTGCTATGTGACTGTGGGATTCAGTATCCTAACCCTCATTTACATCAGATTGCCTACTAATGCTTAGTTACATGTCTTAGACTCAGCTTCCCCCCTTAGCAACCACTACACGGTGGCCATGTTGTTTTGTTCTGCTGGTCCCTCCATTGTCATTCCATGTATTGCATAAAACCCACATTTGTGGGTTTATAACCTTCATTTTTATGTTTTATACAGTGCAGCCCGTTTATGCGGTGCTGCGCTGCTTAAACATCGGCGATCGCCGGAAAAAAATTATATTTTTTAAATATTTGCATCAGGGTACCTTGCCAATGGCCACATATTTGGCCATTGGCATGCTGCCTGACACATTTGCACCCTTTATTTGGAGCTGACATGGCTCCGTTGTGGTTTTTGCAGAAACGTACTCAGTTGTCAACTGAGTACATTTCTGCAGCTAAAACAGCTCTTACACAGGCTGCTTTCTGTTTCGAGGATCGCTAATCTACCTCATTTGCATGCCTGTTCCTGGATCGTGAGGCTTGCATGGAGTGTTACACATCTCTTACACTCTGTGCAAGCCTTCGTGAATCCTGCCCTATGTCTCTTGGCTTAATCTAATAACAAGTTTTAAACGGAAACAAGTAAATAAGAGAATAATGAATATAATGAAAGGTTTTACTTTAGCAATAAATGTTTCAGCTTGTCTGTAGAAGCCTGCAGCTGGAGACTACATTTTTTTCTCTTTATGTTTTCATGGAGACAAGCTGCTAATAGGGCAATAAAAAGCCAGAACACTGGTTTCTTCAAGGCTAAAAGTTAACATTTTCTGAAAGCATGCAAGTTGCTTTTCATATCTGGGAGGGGAAATAAAGATAAAGAGCAGACACAAATTAGTGTATGTAGAACCACAGGCACATATCTTAGCATGGATAACCTCAATTTTAGGTTAATTAAGGCCTATGTTTCTAGCTGTATATTTGGGACAATTGTTCATGTTAGTAGGCTTAAATTTAATTATTTGAAGATGAAGCTTGGTGTGTTTGTATTAAGTTAACAAATTGTGGGGGTGTTTTGTGGAAGTGTTTGATTTTTTTGTCTGAGGGTTTTCATTAAAACAAAATATCTTGTAAGATGTGACATTGGTTTTAATGTTGATAAGAAAAAATGTATAAAGGATTAATATGCCAAACATTTGTGAGCGCTATGTATCACAAAAGCTGGAAAAAAGACATCTAAAAAAGCTATCATATATATATATATATATATATATATATATATATATATATAAAACAAGTGGGAATAATTATTTCTTATCATAATGGCAACACTTTCCATATTATCATGGAATGTGAATGGTCTCACAAATGTATACAAAAAAGGAAACATATTTAATTACATTAAGAAATGCAGATTGCAAAAAGCAGTTCTGCATGAGACATTTGGAAATAACTGAGCATGGGAATTTGATAAAGAATGGATATTCTGCAGAATATCAGGAACACAAGAAAATGGAAAATGCTTATATTAATTGCTAGAGTTGCGACAATAGATATAGAAGAGGAAAATAATAATGGTAGATTTGTTGTAGTAAGGGGCTTTTAGTAAGGATGAGGATTATGCAAGCATGCATTTATATTCCATCTAAAACTGCTAGTATGGAGCTTAAAAATGTGGGGAGAAATAATTAACTTTCAACAAGGAACATTACTTATAGGTGGGGAGTGAAATTTGATTTACAACAATGAGGATGCATCTGGAGGGGGGCAAGAAGGGGAAATAAAACAGGGTAGATTTCTGAAGAAATAATTTTTTATGTTGGAGAAACCAAGCATACATTTAGGGTTAGACTGCAGGAACACATTAGAGTCATAAAGTGCAAGAAATTTGAAAGTCCTGCAGCAGCTCTTTATATGTCTTGTCATGGGGGGGATTTTAGTTGCATGAAAAATGCTGTTTTGGAAAAAAATGTGAGTTGTGATAGTTTAGATCTTAAAAAAGAAGTTGCATTATAAAGAAACCATCTACATTTTAAAATTTGGTACTCTGTCTCCTTTTGGACTGAACTTGGAGTGTAATTGGAAGGCATTGCTTTAAATGTGTGTTTTTTTCAGCCTTTTATTGGCTGCTGATTTAATGTGTGGTTAATTAATTGGTGGTTTTATAAAATGTAATGATTTATATGAAGTTTTTTATCTCTTGAAAGCTTTTGCTAAGGGGCTGAGATTAAATAAGTATTTGTTCACTGACCAGTGTTTTTTTGGTTGTTTATTTTATTTACTTACTTTTTTAGTTGTATATTAGATTTCTGAAGAAATTTGTGAAATATTTGGTATGAAAGATGTAAATTCAGTAGTAAGAACCTGGAGAGAATTTACTTATAATTCCCCAAGATACAATAATTGAGCTAGACTAGACAGAAATTATATTTTATAGAAACGTGCATTTAATTGAGAATTTTGACACACATCCAATGGCTATTTTCTTATCATGCACCAAAAATTAAGATAGAATGCAGGGTAATGAAGTAAAGTTGAAACACTTTTGTGCTTCCCCACCTACCTGTTAAAAAGGGAGGAATTTAAGGAGTGGGTAGTAAAAATTATTTGGTAGTTATTAGGAAGATATAAAGTACTCAATAAATTATAGCTAATGAGTGGAAAAAAGGGGTGTTGTTAAGAATTAACATGAATTATTTAGAGGAGCTGACAAAGATTAAAGTATTACAGAATAAGAGGGATTTCTCAGAACAAGAAGAGGTGCAATTACAGAATGCTAAAGAGAAAAGAACTGAGTACCTGGATAGCATGCATGAGTTTAGATTGCTTTTAAGAACTGTTTTTTTTATAATAACTCAAGATCACAAAAAATTTGGCACAGTGACGTAAGCAACAGAATGTAGAAAGGGTTGTTGCCAAACTTAGGGAGCCTGTAATGAGAAAAATAACTGGAAATCTTGTAGAGGTATTAAAGATATTTTAGAAATTTTATGAACATGTATATAAAGCAGAGAAGTGGAAAAATCAAGGAAAAGCACAAATGGAAATCTTTGTGAAAGATTTAAATATGCCATGATTAGAGGGAGATGAGGCTCAGCAATTAACAATTAAGATAAGAGGAGATGAGATAAAAATGGTGATGTATAACCAATCTGCAGGAAAGTTTCCAGGAATAGATGGTATTCTAGTGGAAGTCTGGAAGCTAGGCGGGAAGAAAGTGATAAAGATCCAGAAGCGTTTCTTTAATAGTATTTTGAAAGAATGGAAACAAGCTGTGGTGGCTGTAATATGTAAAGATGGTATAGACCCTTTGGATTTAGCTTCTTATAGGCCCATTTCATTGTTAAACCCTAAATATTAATTATTTATGTCTATAATGGCTAAAAGAATGGCAAATGTCTTGCCAAAATTGATAGATATGGATCAATTTGGTTTTGTGAAGGGAAGGCAAACATTCGACAACATTAACAGAAGCAGAATATAAGAAAATACTGCTATTGTTGGTGGGTCTTGATGCAGAGAAAGCATTTGACAGAGTAAGCTGGAACTTTATGAGTAGGGCAATGAAAGGATTTACATTTTCTTATACAATATTAGGTTAGTTAGTATGATATATTAGGGATCAGAGGCAAAATCAAAGTGGAAGGGTTCCTCTCTGATAAATTGTGTCTGAACAGATGACCCAGGCAGGGGTGTTCTCTTTCTCCTTTATTATTTGCATTCTATTTAGAACCATTGGCAAAGAAAATAAGGGACTCAGAAATTCAAGGATATAATTGGTATGATATTCAAGAAAAGTTGACTTTATTTGCAGATGATATTATTTTGTATCTGATGGAACTAGAAAAGAACATCTCAGTGTTGTGGAACATTTTGAGACAGTTCCACATATTTTCAGGATATAAAATGAATGAAGTTAAAACAAAGGCTATAGCTGTAAACTATGTACCCACACATAAATTGGTTCAACAATACCCATATTTATTGGGACATGATAAATGAAATATTTAGGAGTATGGGTTAAAAGGCTTCTGCTATGGCAGCTGAGGATATGTGATAAGAGACTAAACAAAAGATATTACAAAAAAATTAAGAAACTGAAAATTCTTGCCTATGGATATAGATAGCAAGATATAAGAAGTAAAAAATTTTTAGTCCCTTTAGTTTTGTACATGTTAGGCCTATTTTTATCAAATAGACGACAAGTTGTGGATAGCAGTTAATAAAAAGTTGAAAGATTTTATTTGGAAGGGAAAGAGGACAAGAATAAAGTTGGATAGGTTGATCCTTAAAAATAGAACAAGGAGGTTTAGGATTACATGATTTGAAGGGATAATTTATAGATATACAGTTACAGCTCTTACACATAACACAAGCAGAAAGCTACAATTCAAAGTGGAAAGGGATGCTGATGAAGCAGGGAGTAATTCAAGAAATAAGGAAAGAGTAGGATTTTGGACACATTTCCTTAAGGAGAATAACAACTGTCATGCAGGCTATTATATTAATAAAGTTGCAGAAAGTAAACTAACAACTAAGCTGACACATGAATGGAGAAAGGAGATTCTGTCAATGGGTATGACTACATTTAGGGGTACAGAGAATAGGTAAGAAGGGGGAGCTGGAATTGACTGGAGAAAGTTGGCAAGTAAGCCAAGGTATCGTAAACAAATAATTAGAGAGGGAAAGGTAATAGAATGGGAAGAGGCCAAGGAGACATTTGGACTGCAGGCTAGAGACTGCCTTCCCTATCAGGGATTGATATTAGAGCACAGGTAAAGAAAAAGGGATAGGGAAATCTTAAGACCTGCACTTGTTGAGTTTTTAGCTAAATCTAGAACTGAAACTGCTTTTAAAAATGAGATAATCAGTACGGCATAAAATATTGGGTCTATATTAAATCAGCAAATGCTTAAAAAAGCGAACGCTGATTTATCGACCCAATTTAAGTGAAAGCTTACAATCCCAAACACTTAGATCAGTGATTTTTTTTCCAAGGGAAAAAAATCGCCGTTCCAAAAAAGAAAAAAAAACTTTAAAACATTACATAAAGTGGGGGGCTTCTCACCCCACACCCCTGAAATGGGGGGCTGTGCCCCCCAAACCCCCCCTACTTAAATATACCAACTCCAAGATCGCACAACAGTAACAAAAATGGCAAAATAATGAAGGGGGCCAAGTGATTTCTTTCCCAGAGAAAGAATTTGCTTATATGCCGTTTTGGTATTTTGTCATTTCGTGCTTTCAAGTTCGATTAAGATGCATTTGAAAGAATGCGTCTTCGATCATATATTATGGAACCAAAATATTGCATAGTAACTATAGGAATCAATCAGAGGAAGTCAGAAAAGATTGGAAAGAAAAATTAGATAAGCAATTCACAAAGAAACAATGTGAGGACATATGTATGGCTCCCAAATATGCTACAAAATCTAGAAGATTTAGGATTTTACCTGGAAGTGTTTGTGTAGGTACTTTCCTACCCCAAGCAGACTCCTGAGGATTTTTCCTCAGGTAGAAGGAAAATGTTGGTGGTATGATGGAGACGAAAGAGGTCATAGTTTTACAAGTGTGATGAACTGCCAGACTTTAAAAATTCCCTCCTGATTACTCTATCAGGAATACTGGGTGAGCAAACTAGTGTAACTAATGAATTTATTTTTTTGAGCTGGGATACAGGATCTGAACTGCCTACACTAAGTAAGGCTTTGTTGTGTTCAATTCTGTTGGATGTCAAAAAAGCAATTACTAGAACATAGAAGTCTAAAAGTCTAAACCAACCATATTTGAAGTAGTGAATATTCTACCATAGATAAAAAAACAGGAAGCAGGATCTTTAGTAGAATATTTCATAGAAAAAAAATGGAAATTGTGGGAACAATACGTGTAGAAAATGTTTTGGAGGAGGAATGGGGTTTAAGAGAATGCAGGAATTGAACAATTTATATAACGGTGGCTTGATTATATTCTATAGAGCAATATATGTGATGCATATTTTTTTGTAAATGTGAACTTGTTAATATGGTATGATTACTTTTATCAAAATGTAAATTTGTCTGTATCACAAGGGATAATTCCACATTCCTTCTGCAGTTTTTTTCCACTGACTGCATCACTCCAATTTTGGCTTCCTTATAATCTTTTATTAATTTTCTTAGACAAAATATTGTGGTCTGCTAGGACACAGCAATAAATAAAATCAATAGCAGGAGTAAGGAGTAGGGAAGTGAGTCATACATACCTCTCAACTGTCCAGATTTTCACGAATGTCCAATTTTCTGCCTAATATTTTTGGTGTTTTCCTTATAAAATTTGAGGAATTTTCTGGAAAATCATTGAGGATTGAAGTCACAAAAAATAATAGATAGTGTCAGACTTCATATCCTTCAGAAAATGTATGTGAATGCAAAACCTATTATTCTAGCAACTTTCTAAGTTTAGAACAAAGCAAAAAAGCAAACCAATAAACTAAAATAAAGAACCACACTGCAGGTACAGGAAAATATTTTGTAAGTGCTTTCGTTTACTCAGAATAGGCAAATTTCATCAGACAGATTTTACAAGGCATAATACATCCTTAAATAAGCAAAAGTTAATTGACATCACCACAAATAATTAAAGCCAAGCTCCCATTTAAAGAGCAATGCACCAAAAAACAAATATGTAAAAGACCAAAAAAAAATATATATATATATATAAATACGCTCATACCACACTATAAAATCATACATAATCACAATATTGGACTGTGGCTGCATAAATATACACTTACATATATATAAAAAAAATATATGTATATATATATATATATATATATATATATATATATATATATATATATATATATAAAAATCTAATAATAGGAAACTAAATATAAATACATAATACATAAATTAACATTACCTTTTCAATGCCCTCATTTTTAAGATACTTCCAATAGAAACGGAGTCATTAAGGCCAGGAAAAACAAGGGCATTTAGTTTGAGTTGCCACATTAGTTCCTTCTCATCCAATTTCAAGGATACTGGCCCACCCCTATCACTTTCATACACACATCCATAACAAGAAAAACAAACCTATGTTCAGGGTGATCTTTGATATGCCTAGCTAAAGCATTATTAAGGTTCAGTTTTTCAATAGCATACAGATGTTCATAAATCCTGTTCTTAAGGGTTCTCTCAGTTTTTCCAACATAAAAAACTTCACATAAAGTGCAGGTGCTTAAATAAACAACACCCTTTGAGTTGCAATTAAATTTGCCCTTAATATTATATTTCCTTCCAGTTATTGTAAAGGAATTCCTAACGTTAATGTATTTGCACCATCTGCAAGCTTCACATTTAAACATGCCATTATGTGGTAAGTGTAATTTAGGGGTCTGATTCTCCAATAAACATTTGATGTTCCTACCTTTTCTAAAGACCACTCTAGGTGAATCACCCACACATTTTTGAACGGTGTTTTCTTCAGTCAAAAAAAACACCAATTCTTATTAAGAATAGATCATAACAGCGGGGCATCTAAAGAAAATGTAGTGATAAAGTGCAATTTCTCAATACTTTGATCTGAACAACCTGGCCCATCTGATACAATAATTGAGCCAAGGTTTCCAACCATACCATCTCCCAAGGTGTTCTCACCAATTTCTATATTTAATTCAACTGAATCTAGTCCAAGAAGAGGCAAAACATCCATTACACCTTTCCTCAATAGGGGTGTAAAAAAGCCATTCAACCTTTTATGATGAACCTCACAAATTAATTCATCCAGCAAGGCACTAGGGTACCCACGTTTGGTAAACATCTCCCTTAATAAATTACATTCATCCAAAAAATCATTCTCCAAGGAAACCATTTGAGCCGCCCGAACAAGTTGACCTTTTACCACTGCCCTTTTCTGAAATTGGGGGTGGCAACTGGAATAATGAAGGAAGGCATTAGAATACATTGGTTTCCTAAATATTTTTGAAATAAATCTTCTGTTAGGAACATCTTTAATTATTTTGACATCTAAATATGAAATGTCATCAGTTTTAAATTCCCAAGTAAATTTCAAAAAATTGGTAAAATGTGTTATATCTTGGATAAATAGGTTAGTTGAAATTTGAACCCCTTTCCAAAGGATAAAACTGTCATCCAAAAAACGGGTGTACCAGGCTACCTTTTGTTGGAAAACAGCATTCTTAAATAAAACATTTTTCCCAAAAGGCCATAACTGTGTTTGCAAAAGTGCCCCCACAGGGTGAACCCATGGCCACACCCGTTGTTTGTAGATAAAATTATTTATCAAACATAAAATAGTTGTTCTTAAGCACTAAGTCTAATAAATAAATAATTAAATCAATGTTGGACCCATCCACTTTTTTCTCCAACAAAAATTCCCTCACCCAGTCACAGCCCATGTCCTGTGGTATCACAGTGTATAAATCACGGACATCGATCGTAAGGAAATTTATCTCTTCAGAAAAAGGGAACTTATTAAAACTCTCCAAAAGGGCCCATGAATCCCTACAAATCTGAAATTCATCCATTAGTGCCAATTTGAGTTTGCTTTTAGCAAACTTCGCACAGCCGTAAGTGATGGACTGCCTACCATCAACAATGGGATGAAAGGGAGGGTCCCACAAGTCTTTATGGATCTTGGGCAGCCCAAAAATTACAGGGGTAGTAGGATAACTGATACAAAGATAATTGTATAACTCTACATCAATACATCCATCAATAAAAGGTTATTAATAAAGCCTTTTAATTTTTGATAGGCCCCATTTAACTCATTTCTTGAAACCTTAACATAGGCTTCATTTGTGAGAAGGGTTTTCATTTTCTCTTCGTATGTATCAGTGTTCATAAAAATCAGCACACCTCCCTTATCAGGTTTAATAACATGAATGTCAGCAAAACTCAAGTCTTTAAGGGCATCTTTCTCATTAATGGATAAATTAAAATTCTGAAATTTATATGGGACTTTGTTGTTAAACATGTCTCTAATATCATTAATACAAATCTTTTCAAAGAGTAATATGGAAGGATGTAGTGTGGGGTTAAAAACACTAGTGACCCTAAATTCATTGGCAATACTAGAGTTGTTACCAAAGAGAACATTCAAATTCAATTTCCTAGTATACGTTTTTAAATCAATCAAGGTCCTAGCCAGGTCCCCTCTACTTGTGGGCACAAAAGTAAAACCTTTTGCCAGGACTTAGATTAATAATGGGGAAGGCACAAATGAGGAATAGTTGTAAATTTTAAAATCATTTGTGCTATTCACCAGAATTTCAACTGGTTTTTGACAATCAATGATAACCAAGTCCATAGTGTCTTAGGTTCATAGGTTCATAGGTTCATACCAGGCTATCTGCCCTAGGGCATTTATAAGCCTAGCCAGAGTGTGTTTGGCTTTCGCCACCCATTTTAAATGAATTTTGCTATGCCCTTTTTCGAGGTTAGTATACTGTGCCTCTGTCTAACAGTGACACAGAAGTGATACCCAGGGTAAACCTACGATCTCCCCTCCACTCAAGATTCCTCTTGAAGAGAGTCAATGAGGGACTCTGCCTAACCTGGACTGGGATTTTATTCCAGAGTGAAGGGAGCCTCTGGGTTATGAATCTGTCCCTCCAGCATGTCCTATTTATTTCAGTGCTGAGGTTCAAGTCTCTCAAGCGCTTAGCTCGATGGGATTTGGATTTTCTGAAGAGCAGCATGTCCATTAATTCCAGGTTGGATATGGCTTTCTACATCAGGCACAGATCGCTTCTGAGCAGGCGGTATGCCACTGAGTAGAGCTGGAGTTTCTTTAACCGGGCAGCATATGGCATCTCTTTGAGCCCTTTGATCCTCTTGGTGAGGTACTTTTGGGGTCTTTCCAGTTGATGCAGGTGTCTGGTAAGGTATATCCCAAAAGGGTTATTGTACTCAATTATGGGCCTGATGAGGGATGAGTAAAGAGGCACGATGACCTCCCCTGATCTAGATGTGAATCCCTTCATGATGAGGTGGGCTATATAAAATGTTTTTCTAACCACTTTGGCCACGTGGTTTTCAAATGAGAGATTGCTATCAACTTGGGTCCCCAGGTCCCTAATTACTTCTTCCATACTTAATGGATTACCACCTATGTGGTAATTTGTGGGCACTTTGTTTTTGCCAAAGGGGATGACTATACACTTTTTGGCATTTAGCTTGAGGCCATGGCTCTGGCACCAGTTGTCTGTTTCTATGAGGCCCTTTTGTAGGATGCTTGTGTCGGCTGGAGAGTCGATTATGGCGCCTAGTTTGCAGTCATCTATGAACTTGGTCAGCCACAGTCCTTCCATGTTGGCCTGTACCTCTGAGAAATATATACCGAACAAGAGAGGTCCCAGGACTGAGCCTTGTGGGATGCCACTTGTAACTGGTATGGAGTCTGACATTGCTCCAGCAAATCTAACCATGTGGGTTCTGTCCTTGAGCCAGTTTGCAACCCATCTAGTGACATAGGGGTTTATATTTAAGCTGGTGAGCTTATCTATAATGCCTGAGTGGGGTATTGTATCAAAGGCTTTTGCGAGGTCCAGGTAGGCTGTGTGAACCACCTTCCCCTTGTCAATGGCCTTGGTGACTGTTTCAAAGAAATTGACCAGGTTTAAGAGGCAGGATCTGCCCTTAACAAAGCCGAACTGGGTAGGATACAGTGTCTGTAGGTCCCCAATATCTTTATTTATGAGGTCCATGATGATCCTTTCCATAGCTTTGCAGACCAAGCTAGTCAGGCTTATGGGGCGATAGTTTCCAGGATCCGTTGAGGCACCACCTTTGTGGAGAGGGACCACTGTTACTGTACACCACTCTTTGGGTACATATCCTGTAGTAAGACTGAGATTGAACAGTAGTTTTATGTTTGGGTTTAGCTCTTCTTGGAGTTCATGTAGGCGCAGCCGGGACACCGTCTGGTCCCATTGATGCTGTGTTTTTGCTTTGGAGAGGGCGGCTCTTACCTGAGCATCTGAGATGTCAGGGGGGCAGCACTCTGCTGGGATAGATATTTGACCTTTTGATGGGGAGGGGGGGAGAAGTTTGCACTGAACCTGTCAGCTAGGATGTTGGCAATGTCTGTGGGTTCGGTGTATTTTTTGTCATTTTGGACTAATTCTGAGCATATCTGGGAATTCCCACCCAGGTTCCTAACATAACTAAAGAAAGCCTTGTGATTATCATTAGTGTCCTGTGCAATTTTTCTCTCGAAGCTGGCCTTAGACGATTTTATGACTGCCCGTAGTTTTTTGCTAATACTGATCAGAGATGCCTTCCCTTTTTGGAATTTTGCTCTATCATGTAGTAGCTTCCTCCTTCTATTGTATAGTGTGTTTATGGCTGGGGTCCACCAGACAGGATGCCTGCCTTTGGAGGATTGGGTCTTGGTTTTATTTGAGATTGCATGATCCATGCATTTCTGAAGGTGTTCACAGAATGCGTTTATAAAGGATTCTGTGGTCTGGGCCGTATTTTCCACAGGCCCGGGGGCTTTGAAGGATTCCACCTCGGTTTTGAGGATTGTGAAATTTGCTTTAGAGAAGTTTTTCACTGTGGTTTTCTGGGCAGGGGGTGGGGTCGGGATGTGAATATCCAGTGAGATTAGTTTATGGTCTGATCTTACCAGTGAGGGATACACTTCTGATCTGGAGCATAGAGCCCCCATGTCGGTGATGATCAGGTCCAGTATGTTTTCCCCTCTTGTGGGAGTGGTAACAAGTTGTTCCATAGCATTTGAGTTTATAAATTCTAGGAACCTTTGGGCTAGGGTATTAGAGCTAGAGTAATGCTCCCAGTCTATGTTTGGGTAGTTGAAGTCGCCCAATATAATGGTGTTTGGAGAGACCTTCATATTTTCCAGTGTTCTCAGGAAGGCCGAGTGGGGTTCCTGGGTTTGGGAGGGTGGTCTGTAGCAGGCTATAAACTGGAAGGCAGTTTTACCCACTGTTAGTTGCACATGGATAGTCTCTGATGCTTTGTGCTGTGGCACCAACCTGGAGGTGTGGGTATCTTTGACGAATATTGATACTCCCCCTCCTTTTGTGGTTTGTTCCAAATTTTGGGGCCGAAAAGCATGGTATGAGGTATAACCTGGTAGTGCTGGGGTGCTCTCGGGAGCCTTGAACCAGGTTTCTGTTACCGCACAGATATCGATGTTCTCCATGCTAAGGAGAGTTTCGATTGCGTGCATCTTGAGGTTTAGACTTCTGGCGCTGAGTAGCATTATTCTTAGTTTCTTATCCTTTGTGATACTTATGGAGGTAGGTTTGTCTTTTGAGCCTTGCCTAAAAAAGGCCCTATGGGGGTGGCAAGAGCCTTTGCCAATGTCCGAAAGCCCAGGGGTGACAGGTGCAAGCCTTCCCTAGCGAAGCATCGTGGCTTGTCGAGCATGTCATCCCAGGCTGACAGGCATTGGATCCCCTTTGAATGACACCAATACTTAAGCCAATTGTTGAAATTGATCATCTTGTCTTCATATTGTGGCATCATTCTTGGTGAGGGTAAGATGCTACTCAAGGTCAGGGTCATACTGGCCTGGGCTACATGCTCAGAGAGCTCCTCTATGTCTCTTTTCATGTAGTCCAGGGAGGTACGTTCATGTAGTACAGGGAGGTACGTCTCAGGTCATTCACACCAGCATGGACAATGACTGAGTCATAGTTGTACTTGCCTTGGAGTGACCTGAGTGCTTGTGTTATGTGGCGGATCCTAGCACCTGACAGGCAGCTCACCATGACCTTCTCCTTGTTCAGCCTGGTGAGCGGGACGTCAGTGTGCCTGACAATAGAGTCACCTATTACAAGTGTATCAGGTATGTTGTTTAGCCTTAAGGGCTGTGACTGTTTGGCACACTGGCTTTGTGAGCTATGTGTTGCACGTGTTTTGTTTTGGGGTAGTGGTTGCTTGGGTGTCTGCTTTGGGGGTCTCTGCTGCTTAGGCAGATTTTTATTTAGAGCCTCCGAGTATGTTTTTGTGTGTTTATGTGTTTGGTTTGCTGTCGTGGTAGGTCTATGTGAGACTGGAATTGTAGTGAGTGTGGTTTCCTTCTCCTCCTGACTGGTTATGCCAGTACTGAGTTGAGAGAGCTTAGCCTCCAGTTTGGCTATATGGTTGCATCTCTCACATGTGTTGGAATTTGTTGGGAGGAGGAGAGGGTTGTCTGTGTACATGAGGCAGTTGTAACATTGCCGCAAGATTCCCAGATTCACTAGCTGGACTGGAGAGGAGATTGACAACTGACCTTTGGACATACTAGAATAGTATTGGGAATTCCTTTATAATTGATAAAAAGGGTCAATGGGGAACAAGGTACTCAAGGGGAGTTTGTGAGGGTGTAGTGCTTTTAATTTTTTAGTGCTGACTTATATAATTGCTTTAGTGAGCAAGTGCCAGGCTTTAGAGTAGGAATAGGGTGTTTATTATGAGAACTAGATCAGTTCTAAGGGAAAAAGTGAAGAGCAGACTTTGTGGAGCCGAGAATGGTTTAAACCCAATTAAGCGGAGCTGCCCGATGCTGCGCTATGCACAAAATCTCGCAAAGCCGAGCCAAAGTGGGTTTTATACAGGGGGACTTGAAAGAGCTAGAAATTGGCCCAAAACGGCAAATAGACTACCAGATTCTTGTGCTGGGAACACTCCTCCAGGGATAGATAGGCTGCTCTAAGCTCCCCACTGGCACTGGTGAACAAAGAAGCCTCCCTTTATCCAAGAAAGGAAATGGGCAACACAGGAACTTTCCAAAAGTCCAGAATACAGCAAAGCCTGTATTTGGACTACTCTAGGTCAGGAAAGATGGGAAACAAGGATAATTTTTTTGTTTTTTTTCTTTTTTTGCAACAAACAGCAGTAAAAATGCAATAAATATGTCACACAGGTTAGCGCACTTGAGTGTGTAACCTCAACAGGTAAATGCAACAAACAGGACAAACTTTAAAAGTACAGGTGCAAAAACAACTTTAAACAGTTTAAAACAGTTCAAGAAGCAGAAATACTTGCAGTTTAGCTAGATCGGACAGTCTATATTGTCAATTCCTATCTCCTTCGTTTGTTTTGTGGCTTCTTTTTCCAATGTTGTTGCTGTTGTACCCAATTCTGTTGGCCACCAGTGTCCCCATTTTTGGCCCCCGAAAAAACCTGAGGTGAATTACAATTCTTCCCCCTGTTGTTGTTCCCACCATTATTATTATGTCTGTTGTTAAGCCGTTCACTTTTCCTAAGTGTAGGATTTTCAGGTGGGAGCCCATCACTCAATTCACTGACATTGTTGTCATTGCTATCAGCATTGTCCAGTCCTGAATATGAATTAGCCAAAGGTGAGCTTTCATCATCCTCACAATGAATATTATTGCCTCCATTGTAACGTGGCAAAGGTTAAGCACTGCCCTTCCCATACGCTAATTGGTCTCAGTTTAATTTTTTAATCTTGTTGTCTCTAACCTTAGCCAAAGCACCTTCAATACTAGAGAAGATGCGTAAAAAATCATATCTATACCGTGTAAAGTCTTTATCATATTGAATAGTTGAATCCAAAATAGACAATTCATTTTTAAGTGCTTCGATCTGTACGCCATAGTCTTTAATAAGTAAGTTAATATATTCGCAGCCCTGTCGATCGAAAAAAATTCCTACTATCCTGTACTCCAGGAACATTAGCATCCGTTCCGCCCGACACTGACAAACCGATTGAATCTCCAAACCCAGCCTTCTTAGCTGAACAAGCCCAGGTCACCATGACCTGGTTGGATAACATGTCCACACGCTGTGTAAGGAGCTCCACAAGTGCAGTCAGTTTACCCAGGGCATTAACTCCTGACGCTGACACCGAATCTTCATTCGGAAATAAGTTCTGTTGAGTAGTGGTATCCTCCATAGCAAACCAAACTTAGAACAAAGCAAAAAAAAACCCCAATAATCTAAAATGAAGTATCACACTGCAGGCATAGGAAAATATTTTGTAAGCGCTTTCGTTTACTCAGAATAGGCAAACTTCATCAGACAGATTTTACAAGGCATAATACATCCTGAAATAAGCAAAAGTTAATTGACATCACCACAAATAATTAAAGCCAAGCTCCCATTAAAAGTCTAAACCAACCATATTTGAAGTAGTGAATATTCTACCACAGATACAAAACAAGAAGCAGGATCTTTAGTAGGAGAATATTTCATGGAAAAAAAATGGAAATTGTGGGAACAATACATGTAGAAAATGTTTTGGAGGAGGAGGAATGGGGTTTAAGAGAATGCAGGAATTGAACAATTTATGTAATGGTGGCTTGATTATATTCTATAGAGCAATATATGTGATGCATATTTTTTGTAAATGTGAACTTGTTAATATGGTATGATTACTTTTATCAAAATGTAAGTTTGTCTGTATCACAAGGGATAATTCCACATTCCTTCTGCAGTTTTTTTCCACTGACTGCATCACTCCAATTATGGCTTCCTTATAATCTTTTATTAATCTTCTTAGACAAAATATTGTGGTCTGCTAGGACACAGCAATAAATAAAATCAATAGCAGGAGTAAGGAGTAGAGGGAAGTGAGTCATACACACCTCTCAACTGTCCAGATTTTCACGAATGTCCAATTTTCTGCCTAATATTTCTGATGTTTTCCTTATAAAATTTGTGGAATTTTCTGGAAAATCATTGAGGATTGAAGTCACAAAAAATAATAGACAGTGTCAGACTTCATAACCTTCAGAAAATGCATGTCAATGCAAAATCTATTATTCTAGCAACTTTCTAAGTTTATAAGAGCAATATTAAATGTGTCCCTAATTTTGGGCCTTTGACTCCCAATTATTTTTGCTTTGCCAGATTTTTCATGGTCAGAGGTTGAGAGATATGGAGTCATACAATGAGTCAGTGTACTTTGTAAGTATTAGAAAACAGGGAGTCGATAAAAAATTAAGTCTGATAGTGTTACAGGAAGAGAACACAATGAATTATTGCAGTTTGTAATTATTGAGGGCAGAGAAAGGAAGTGAAGAGTGGTAATACTACAGGGAAGGAATCACTTACTGAGATGGTGTATTTTAGGAAAGTAAGGTTTAGAAACAAAAAATGTTGCTCCCTATTGAGATGTTGGCACTCAAAATGCTGAAGAAAAGACCAAAAACCCAGATGATATATATGAAACGTGGGCTAGTAAATTTCAAGAAATATAATGCCTGCAAGACGATAATAGCCTCAAATACATGCTCTTGAATATGCTGTTAACCTGTGGTTAGATTTTGAAAGTAATAGTAAAGCAGAAATGATAGAACTGCTCACTGTAGATAGTTTTAAATGAGCATTGTCTGAATGTACTACAAATTAACTTAGAGCTTATCTGAAACAATCCTGTGTTGATTTGTGATTGACTCTACAGCTGACTGGTAAGAGAAGATCTTAGGAGGGTGGCTTAATGCTTAAGGTGTTTGCCTTATAAACACAAAGTGCAGGGTTTGAGCCCCACAAGGGATAATTAGCTAGGCTTAAAATGGCTCACAAGAGCAGTTAGCCTAGTGCTACTCTATTATATTTATTTTACCACTGATTTTCACTGTTTCTAGGAAGAAAGGGATAGCTTGTAGACGAGAAAGTAGTAATAATGACCTGAGAACACTTCAGCATGAGCTTGCAATACCATTATATCTGTTATTTACTAGGGCATATAAATTTGAAGAAATTCCTCAACATTGGAGGCATGTATTTATTAAACCTGTCGCTAAGAGAAAGGGGAGTAGGACAAATTCAGAGTCATAAAGGCCCATAAGTTTACTTTCATGTTGTAGAAAATAATGGAAAATGTTATATTAGATACATTATTGTCAGAATTGGAAATGTTGGGACGTGAAACCATATATTAGCATGCATATATTAAAAAAAGATATATTACCATATGTAACATGATGTTCTATAGCAATATAATAACAGTTATGAATAAAAAATGTGCTGTGATGTAATGTATATAGATTTAACTTCATCACTGGATAGGTTCATACGCAATACACTGATCAATAGATTAGGTCAATTAGTTGGTTATGTACTTTTGATAAGATGGATAACTGCATGGCTTATAAATAGGATGTGGCAGGTATTATAGAGCAACTGGACAGGCGAAATTCAGCGTTACAGTCAATAGTGTCCCACAAGGCTCTATTCTAGGCCCATACTTGTTTTGATTGTGTCATTAAGGTATATATTTTCCATTTGAGGTGTTCTACAGTCTGTGCAGGGCAGCACAGTGGTGCAGTGGATAGTGCTGTCATGTCACAGCAAGAGGTTCTCTAGTTTGATTCTGAGCTGGGTGCCTTCTATGTGGAGTCTACATGTCCTCACTGTGTTCACATGAGTTTCCTCCAGGTGCTCCAGTTTTCTCCCACATTCCAAATACATGCAGTAGATGGATTGAACACTCTAAATTGGCCACAGGTGTGACTGTGTGGTGTGGAAGAACTACCATGGCAGGGCTAGCCACCTGGTGGTGTAAACCCTGGCCCTAGATTTTTGTCATTGTTGAAGTGACACATTGTCCCCATATGCAAATGAGAAATGGGTTGTGGATGGATGGATGTTATACAGTTTGCACACATATGACCTGAAAATGGGTAAACTAATTACATGTATTCAGATAGGGCATGCCTGCAAAGCAACTTGACTAAATTGAGTATTTGAGCAAAGGACAATTATATACTGATATATACATGAGAAATTAAGCATATGAGATTTGGGAGACATGCTAGCAGCAGAGAGGTGAAAAGAGCGACTGCTAACCTGATAAAAGTGTTTTTTTTTCCTGCTACTACCTGGGCGACTGTCCGATCTAGCTAAACTGCAAGTATTTCTGCTTCTTGAACTGTTTTAAACTGTTTAAAGTTGTTTTTGCACCTGCACTTTTAAAGTTTGTCCTGTTTGTTGCATTTACCTGTTGAGGCTACACACTCAAGTGCGCTAGCCTGTGTTACATATTTATTACATTTTCCTGCCGTTTGTTGCAAAAAAGAAAAAATACAAAAAAATGATCCTTGTTTCCCATCTTTCCTGACCTAGAGTAGTCCAAATACAGGCTTTGCTGTATTCTGGACTTTTGGAAAGTTCCTGTGTTGCCCATTTCCTTTCTTGGATAAAGGGAGGCTTCTTTGTTCACCAATGGCAGTGGGGAGCTTAGAGAAGCCTATCTATCCCTGGAAGAGTGTTCCCAGCACAAGAATCTGGTAGTCTATTGGCCGTTTTGGGCCAATTTCCAACTCTTTTAAGTCCCCCTGTATAAAACCCACTTTGGCGCGGCTTTGCGCGATTTTGCGCATAGCGCAGCATCGGGCAGCTCCGCTTAATTGGGTTTAAACCATTCTCAGCTCCACAAAGTCTGCTCTTCACGTTTTCCCTTAGAACTGATCTAGTTCTCATAATAAACACCCTATTCCTACTCTAAAGCCTGGCACTTGCTCACTAAAGCAATTATATAAGTCAGCACTAAAAAATTAAAAGCACTACACCCTCACAAACTCCCCTTGAGTACCTTGTTCCCCATTGGCCCTTTTTATCAATTATAAAGGAATTCCCAATACTATTCTAGCATGTCCAAAGGTCAGTTGTCAATCTCCTCTCCAGTTCAGCTGGTGAATCTGGGAATCTTGAGGCAATGTTACAACTGCCTCATGTACACAGACAACCCTCTCCTCCTCCCAACAAATTCCAACACATGTGAGAGATGCAACCATATAGCCAAACTGGAAGCTAAGCTCTCTCAACTCAGTACTGGTGTAACCAGTCAGGAGGAGAAGGAAACCACACTCACTACAATTCCAGTCTCACATAAACCTACCACCACAGCAAACCAAACACATAAACACACAAAAACATACTCGGAGACTCTAAATAAAAATCTGCCTAAGCAGTAGAGACCTCCAAAGCAGACACCCAAGCAACCACTACCCCAAAACAAATCACGTGCAACACATAGCTCACAAAGCCAGTGTGCCAAACAGTCACAGCCCTTAAGGCTAAACAACACACCCAATACACTTGTAATAGGTGACTCTATCATCAGGCACACTGACGTCCCGCTCACCAGGCTGAACAAGGAGAAGGTCACGGTGAGCTGCCTGTCGGGCGCTAGGATCTGCCACATAACACAAGCACTCAGGTCACTCCAAGGCAAGTACAAATATAACTCAGTCATTGTCCATGCTGGTGTGAATGACCTGAGATGTACCTCCCTGGACTACATGAAAAGAGACATAGAGGAGCTCTCTGAGCATGTAGCCCAGGCCAGTATGACCCTGACCTTGAGTAGCATCTTACCCTCACCAAGAATGATGCCACAATATGAAGACAAGATGATCAATTTCAACAATTGGCTTAAGTATTGGTGTTATTCAAAGGGGATCCAATGCCTGTCAGCCTGGGATGACATGCTCGAGAAGCCACAATGCTTCACTAGGGACGGCTTGCACCTGTCACCCCTGGGCTTTCGGATATTGGCAAAGGCTCATGCCACCCCCATAGTGCCTTTTTTAGGCAAGGCTCAAAATTCAAACCCACCTCCATAGGAATCACAAGGGATAAGAAACTAAGAGTAATGCTACTCAATGCCAGAAGTCTAAACCTCAAGATGCACGCACTCGAAACTCTCCTTAGCATGGAGAACATCGATATCTATGCAGTAACAGAAACCTGGTTCAAGGCTCCCGAGAGCACCCCAGCACTACCAGGTTATACCTCATACCATGCTTTTTATCCCCAAAACCTGGACCGAACCACAAAAGGAGGGGGAGTATCAATATTCGTCAAAGATACCCACACCTTCAGTTTGGTGGCACAGCATGAAGCATCAGAGATTATCCATGTGCAACTAACAGTGGGTAAAACTGCCTTCCAGTTTATAGCCTGCTACAGACCACCCTCCCAAACCCAGGAACCCCAATCGGCCTTCCTGAGAACAATGGAAAATATGAAGGTGTCTCCAAACACCATTATATTGGGCAACTTCAACTACCCAAACATAGACTGGGAGCATTACTCTAGCTCCAACACCCTAGCCCAAAGGTTCCTAGAATTTATAAACTCAAATGCTGTGGAACAACTTGTTACCACTCCCACAAGAGGGGAAAACATACTGGACCTGATCATCACCAACATGGGGCTCTATGCTCCAGACCAGAAGTGTATCCCTCACTGGTAAGATCAGACCATAAACTAATCTCACTGGATATTCACATCCCGACCCCACCCCCTGCCCAGAAAACCACAGTGAAAAACTTCTCTAAAGCAAATTTCACACTCCTCAAAACCGAGGTGGAATCCTTCAAAGCCGCCGGGCCTGTGGAAAATACGGCCCAGGCCGCAGAATCCTTTATAAACGCATTCTATGAACACCTTCAGGAATGCATGGATCATGCAATCCCAAATAAAACTAAGACCCAATCCTCCAAAGGCAGGCGTCCTGTCTGGTGGACCCCAGCCATAAACAAACTATACAATAGAAGGAGGAAGCTACTACATGATAGAGCAAAATCCCAAAAAGGGAAGGCATCTCTGATCAGTATTAGCAAAAAACTATGGACACTCATAAAATCGTCTAAGGCCAGCTTCAAGAGAAAAATTGCACAGGACACTAAGGATAATCACAAGGCTTTCTTTAGTTATGTTAGGAACCTGGTGGGAATTCCCAGATATGCTCAGAATTAGTCCAAAATGACAAAAAATACACTGAACCCACAGACATTGCCAACATCCTAGCTGACAGGTTCAGTGCAAACTCCCCCCCCCACCAAAAGGGCAAATATCTATCCCAGCAGAGTGCTGCCCCCCTGACATCTCAGATGCTCAGGTAAGAGCCGCCCTCTCCAAAGCAAAAAACACAGCATCAATGGGACCAGATGGTGTCCCGGTCTGTGTCCTACATGAGCTCCAAGAAGAGCTAAACCCAAACATAAAACTACTGTTCAATCTCAGCCTTACTACAGGATATGTACCCAAAGAGTGGCGTACAGCAACAGTAGTCCCTCTCTACAAAGGTGGTGCCTCAACGGATCTTGGAAACTATCGCCCCATAAGCCTGACTAGCTTGGTCTGCAAAGCTATGGAAAGGATCATCATGGACCTCATAAATAAAGATATTAGGGACCTACAGACACTGTATCCTACCCAGTTCGGCTTTGTTAAGGGCAGATCCTGCCTCTTAAACCTGGTCGATTTCTTTGAAACAGTCACCAAGGCCATTGACGAGGGGAAGGTCGTCCACACAGCCTACCTGGACCTCGCAAAAGACTTCGATACAATACCCCACTCGGGCATTATAGATAAGCTCACCAGCTTAAATATAAACCCGTGTCACTAGATGGGTTGCAAACTGGCTCAGGGATAGGACCCACATGGTTAGAATTGCTGGAGCCATGTCAGACTCCAAACCAGTTACAAGTGGTGTCCCACAAGGCTCAGTCCTGGGACCTCTCTTGTTCAGTATATATTTCTCGGAGGTACAGGCTAACACGGAAAGACTGTGGCTGACCAAGTTTGCAGATGACTGCAAACTAGGCGCCATAATCGACTCTCCAGCTGACACAAGCATCCTACAAAAGGGCCTCATAGAAACAGACAACTGGTGCCAGACCGATGGCCTCAAGCTAAACGCCAAAAAGTGTATAGTCATCCCCTTTGGCAAAAACAAAGTGCCCACAAATTGCCACATAGGTGGTAATCCATTAAGTATGGAAGAAGTAATTAGGGACCCGGGAACACAAGTTGATAGCAATCTCTCATTTGAAAACCATGTGGCCAAAGTGGTTAGAAAAACATTTTATATAGCCCACCTAATCATGAAGGGATTCACATCTAGATCAGGTGAGGTCATCGTGCCTCTTTACTCATCCCTCATCAGGCCCATAATTGAGTACAATGCCCCTTTTGGGTTGTACCTTACCAGACACCTGCAGCAACTGGAAAGACCCCAAAAGTACCTCACCAAGAGGATCAAAGGGCTCAAACAGATGCCATATGCTGCCCTGTTAGAGAAACTCCAGCTCTACTCAGTGGCATACCGCCTGCTCAGAGGCGATCTGTGCCTGACGTATAAAGCCATGTCCAACCCGGAATTAATGGACATGCTGCACCTCAGAAAATCCAAATCCCATCGAGCTACGTGCTCGAGAGACTTGAACCTCAGCACTGAAATAAATAGGACATGTTGGTGGGACAGATTCTTAACCCAGAGGCTCCCTTCACTCTGGAATAAAATCCCAGCCCAGATTAGGCAGAGTCCTCATTGACTCTCTTCAAGAGGAATCTTGGTGAGTGGATGGGAGATCGTAGGTTTACCCCGGGTATCACTTCTGTGTCACTGTTAGACAGAGGCACAGTATACTAACCTCGAAAAAGGGCATAGCAAAATTCATTTAAAATGGGTGGCGAAAGCCAAACACACTCTGGCTAGGCTTATAAATGCCCTAGGGCAGATAGCCTAGTATGAACCTATGAACCTATAAACCTATGAACCTATAAATTGAAAGCAAATATTTAATACAGCACACAGTGATTGAAACTGTAGATTAATTTAAGGACCTGGATATACAGTATGGGTAGATCCAGCTTTGCAATTTTCTAATCATAGTGACCAGTTAGTTAATAATAGTTATAGAGCTATAGGTTGAATAAAAAGATTTGTAAAGTCTAGAAAATCAGAAATGATAAAGCCATTATTTGTTAGTTAAATTAGACCCAAACTTGGGTATAGAATAATAGTTTGGAAACTTTATAAGAAAACAAACATAAGTAAACTGGGGAGAGTACAGCAGAAATATACCAAGGGCATCAGTGGACATGAAAATTTAAGTTATTATAAAAGATTAAAATATCTGACCTTGTACAATATCTCATATAGATATTTAAAATGAGACCTTCTAATGGTGGATAACATTATAGCCAAAATCCAGAAGCCTAGGGGGAACAGGTAGAGGCCATCTTTGGCAAAGCAATGTGGTCTATTGACCATGTCTTCACAGGCTGACAGATATAGAATCCCTCTAGACTGACACCAGAAACTAAGACAATTGTTAAATTTTTTGTTCATACTTTGACATCATCCTTGGTAAAGGTAGAATGCTGCTCAATGCAAGACACATACCAGTTAGAGACACATATTCAGAAAGGTCCATAATGTTGCTCTTCATTTAATCCAGAGAGGTATGTCTCAGGTCATTTGCACCCTCACAGAATCATACTGGAACCTGTGGTACAGTGACTTGAGTGCATGTTATAACTTGGTAGATCCTGGCTCCAGATAATCAACTGAACATAATCTACTCCTTGTCCAGATTAGTAAGTGGGGAATATGTATGTCAAACAATGGAGTCCCCTATGACAAGATTCCTTGGTAAATTGTTTACTTGCCTTATGGGCTTTGTTTTTGGGGATCCATTGGGAGTAGGCTTATTTGTGGTGTTTGGTGTTTCTTTTGGTGTATGCTTTAAAGACTGTTGAGGAAAGGCATTGTTGCTTGCAGCCTTAGGAGATCTTTGAGGTTTGGGGAGATTGCTTTTAGTGCCTCAGCATAAGATGGTGTATGTGTGAGTGTGGACACTATATTTGGTAGATGTAGAGTGTGTATGTTCTTGGCAACCTTGTTTGTATGTGAGATTTTTGCTTCCAAGGTACTCATGTATGTACATCTCTCACATAGTGTGTTGGCTTCTTTAAGGATTAAGAGGTTGTCAGTGAACATGAGACAATTGCTACATTGTCTGTGGATGGCTATATATACTAAGCTAGTTACAGAGATATTTGGAAATTGCATATCCATGTTGCCCGGGTCTATATTAAGATGGACTTTTAGTGTTTGAGGACTGGGTTTTACAGAGGTCTTCTAAGGTGGTCTCTAGGGTTAGGGACTAGAGTTGAATAATGATAGGATATGGTATTAGTGCTAATCTGATGTGCAAGCTACCTGCTCTGAGCTTAACTTTGTGCAACATGTCACTAAATTTCTGGCTTCAATGCAAGTACTAGTTTTATAGGTTAACCTTTGTGTTTTCCAGCTCAGATAGACCAGGACGACCACCTACTGACACTAGATGGAATATCCCATTCCTCCTAATATAAAAACAGAAAAAAATATTTCTTGAGAGTGTATGCTACCAAACAACAGCTTTAGCAAACTAGCTAGACAAGGTGATTTCAAGTCAATCACCCCAATAGCAAGGTAGTTCGAATCAATTATATACTTTCAGCTTTAAATACAAATAAATGAGCAAGTAAAACAAGAAATAAGTAATTGATCACTAAAATAGCTTCTGAAGATACAAGTGCTTAGCTTGTGCCTGGATGGCACAGAAGGTGCAAGAAAATCACTTCAGAGGCACTGGCAGGGGCACCAAGTTTTACTGAGTTATGTGGGAATCAACCAAGAGCCTCTTAAGCAGGTCAAATTTTACCAGCACTTAAGACAAAGGAAGCTGTGTAGAATCCCTTTAGCAGGGCCACAATTGCAGGAATACAGCAATTAAGCATCAACAAAAATACAAAATAGCAACTTACACAGTAGTACTTCCAATAAAGCTTCTCAAAAGTGCAGTTTTCAGCTATCAACAAATAGTACAATATCAGGGGTACTTGAAAATGATTTAAAGTGCAAAACCAGTAGATACAATAGCTAAATCAAGTGCAAAACTGTAACATAATTTTTTTATCTGCCAAAGATAGCACATGATTTGCTCAGGACCCTCTCAGAGTGTGGCAAGGACACTAAGCTGATTGGGGAGATGGGAGTTTTATGAAAATAAGTTGTAGTAAAGGAGGTTAGCGCAAGATCAATACTTGTTTGATGAATGAACTCTTAGTATGATGTATGTATGTAAAACAGTAAGTGGGAAAATTAGCTTACACAACTGACAGCAGCAATCAAAGGGGGAGGAATGGACTTTGGTAGTCAGATTACCATAATGGGTGAAAGCCAGAGATACTGACTTTTAAAACAACAACAGCAAAAGGGTGGAAGGGTTGGGAAAAAATAAAAGCTGATGTAAGAAGCTAGACAAATCAGACACTACAGCTTGTCATCCACAATATACCAGGTCAGCTTGTAAGCCAAAATGGCCAGGAAAATGTTTTGAATACGTGATATATTAATATATATTAAAATATAGTTAATTAAACAAAGACCAGGGTAACAATCAGACTGTAAAACAGATCTATACAAACCAGAAAAAAAAAAAACAGATCCAAGAGCTTTTATTTATACTCATGTGGACTATAACAGAGTCATACTGGTACTTGTGGTCAACTAATTTGAGTCCTTGGGTGATTTTGTGGATCCTGACCCCTGATAGACAACTGACTATGATTTTCTCCTTATTCAGCCTGGTGAGCAGGACATCTGTATGCTTTACAATGGAGTTTCCTGTGTCTAAAATATTGGGTAGTCTGTTGGTTGCCTTATGGGCTTTGTAGTTGAGGCTCCAAAATGTTTGGCTGTATGTGCCATCTTGGTTGTTGTTTTGGCGGACTGCTTTTGGGGTTGCTGAGGATTATTTTTGTAGGATGAATGTCTGTGAGGTCTTAGGGGTTTATGAAGATTGGTTTTACGTACCTCAGTACATACTGATGTATGTGTTGGGGAAGTACTATGTGTGGTGGATGTAATGCTTAAGTTACAGACAACCTGAATGTTATTTTGACTGTTTTTGTGTGAGAGTCTTGCCTCCAGTGATATTGTATAATTACATATCTTACATATTGTGATCTAAGTTCTCTAAAGATTAGTTGATTGTCAGTACAGTGAACATAGGATAATTCCTACATTGTCTCAGGATGCCCATATCTACCAAGCTGATGGAAGAGAAACTGGGAAAGTACCTATCCATGGTGTCAGGTCTTTTTTAGATGAACTACATAGGGGTGATACAACACGGATTTACAGCAGGCTAACTTGGATGCTGTGAGGGTAGAAACTATAGCTAGGCTATGTATGACTGAATTCATGCAGCAGTGCTTCTCAGTGGGCAAGCACATTGCTCTTTATACAACTGAGTACTGGTTATGTTACAGGGGAAATTTAGGTTATAATTGCTTGTTTCTATACAAGGCACTGTTAAATGTCACTGTGCAATGAGTAGAAGAATGTATAGACTCAAAGAAGAGTGACTAAACCAACTAAAAAGCCCTCTGGCCAATGAAATAATCTCACTTTAAGCTTCCCTATGTGTTTTCCAACTCAGACAGACCAGGCTATCTTTCTAATGCCACTACAGTTGCAGTCCCAGCCTTCTTAATGTAAAATTACACTTTAGTCAAACAAAAGTGAAAAGGTATCAGAAACAAATCAAGAAGCTAGCTACAACAAGTAATTACAATGTAATTCAAAGGCAGGCAAGCCAGCATTAAGAAACACACACTTTAAGGCAATTTGAAAGCACACATCAGGTGCTAGACCAAGGAAAGGCAAATACAATTTACAGTGATGAAATTCAGAAAAATGCAATAAATAATTTGAAAATACTGCAGCAGTCTTCAGAAATAGCTTACAAAAGTGCAATATTTCAATTTAATATACTTATATTAGCCTGGATGGCACCAGATACAACTCAAACACTCTGAAAACAGAGACATCTGAGCTCTATAGACCTGAACCAAGAGTTATATAAATGTGATGAATTTATAGACTCAAAGAAAAGTGACTAAACTAATTAAATAGTCCTCTTTCAAATGAAACAATCTAACTTTAAGCTTCCCTGTGTTTTTCCCACTCCAGACAGACACTGCTACCTTTCTACTGCCTCTTGAATTACAGGCCTAGTCTTCTTAAAGTAAAACACATTTTAGTTAGTCAAAATAGAAAAGAGGTCCAGGGAGAAAAGCTCCAAAATATTACAAAAAATTAAGAACAATAATTTTACAGTCTTCAAACATAATACTAAAACATCTATAGTTTAAAAATGATACCAAATTAGACATAATGTGAAAACTTTGGTTAAGAATAGATACAATTTATATGACAATGATTTAATATTTAGAGAATTTTTAGCCAGTATAGAGGAATTAAAGGTAAGTCAGTATAATACAAACATGAATTCTAATTTGAAATGAGAGAAAAACATGGTTAAAGCTTGCTTAGTCAGGGAACAGAAGCTGATTGAAGTAAGAAAAGAATGAAGAAGAAGGGGGAGTAAGGAGGTATAAGGTAGGCATAGGCACTTGTTCTTATTTGAGGATATAGTTTATCCTGGGACTGAGCAAGAACAGAGGCAGATTTTGGATAGAAAGTCTTTCAGAATGATTTTAAAGGACTGCAGGGGAGGGTATTGACCTGATGGATACAGGAAAGGAGTTCTAGGCCTTAGCAGCAGATCATGCACATATCTGATAGATTTGTGGACAGGGAGGAGTTTTTGGTCATTGAATCATAATGATCAAGTAGGAACATATTTATGTAGAATGGTATTTAGTGCTGGACAAGCAGATGGATGCTGGATAATTTTATAGGTGGTAAGAAGTTGTGTATATGTTATTTGATGGGGTAGTTCTAACCAGTTTAGGCTTTTTAGTGCTATGCATTGGTGGGTTCTAATAGGAGTATTTGCTATACATTTAGCCACTTTATTATAGCATTGCTCTGGTTTTGCTTTTAATGAAGCCTGGAAGTGCCATAAAGCAGTGAGAGGAGGAGGAGGTAAGTAATGGCAAGTTTAGTTTTAGTTGGATTAGTGAAAAGGTTTTTGACTCTGTAAAGCATCCTTAGTTTTTGTTGATTTTCTTTAAGTAATTTTGCATATGCAGGTCAAATTTAAGATTATTGTCCACTAGGATCTGTAATAATTTGCTATGAGTAGTGACTTCAATGGCTGTATTATTAAAGAGAGAGGATTTTAAATTTTATTTTTTCATGAGAGGGATTTGGATGGCTCAGTGGTGTAGTGGTTAGTGTTGTCGCCTCACAGCAAGAGGTTCTCTGGTTTGGTTCTTGGCTGGGGTGCCTTCTGTGTGAAGTCTGCATGTCCTCTCTACATTCATGTGGGGTTCCTCTGGGTGCTCTGGTTTCCTCCCCCATTCCAAAAACATGCAGTAGGTAGATTGGACACACTAAATTGGCCCTAGGTGTGAGTGTGTGCATATGTAGTGCACCCTCTGAGGAGGGTTGGGCCTTGGGCTAGCAATCTGACCATGTAAAACCTATACCTGCTATGGAAACAATGAGTGCTGAAGGGTGCTTGTTGCCTGATGTGCTGTATGCACAGGAGCAAATTCAGGATGAGAGGGATTTAGGGGAAAAGGAAGTAGTGTGTTTTTTTTTTGGGGGGGGGAGGGGGATTCTGCATAAGTTGTGAGTTATAAAGCTATGTTCAGTGGCTATTAAATCTTCCTGGGTAATTTTTGTAGATGTGCCAGGTTGTCTGATGTGCATATGAGTCTGGAGTCTTGTGTGTATTGTATTAGGGAGGCTTGATGTGCAGATATGTGGAAGGTGTTGGTGGGTATGTTAAAGAGGAGGAGAGCAAGGCTAGAGTCTTGTTGTATACTGGTGGTAACTAGGAGGTATGAATAGAGGGTTGATTGCCATTTTACTGACTGATACCTATTAAAAAGGTAGCTTTTGAGCCATAGAAGGGTGGGCTGAGATACACCTGGTGAGGACATGTGAAATAGACGTTTGCTGCGACAAACTGTGTTTAAGGCCTTAGAAAAGTCTAGATATAAGGAGGAGATTAGTTTGCCATTATCTTTAGCTTTATTGAGAATATTTATAAAGGTTAGAAGGTTTACTGTGACAATGTGTATAAATGCTACTTAATTTCAGTTTACATTTCAGTTTTGAATTACTGTGTCTGTACCTATTCATAGTAGATGAAAACCCAGCTCTTGCCTTCCTATTTCTGAATGTTTCATTTAATGATTACTTTATATACTTATTTATTTTTCAAACTTGGTGTGTGTTTTGAAATGTATTCCTATTTTCGGTTGGTGTTATTCTGTAATTTGTTTTTTCATCTAGTATGAACATCATACATTTCAACCTTTTAGAGCAAGAAATCTGGACAATGTCAAAAATAATGGTAGTGGAGGACCAGACCCAAAATCAGGGACAGATTTTAAATAGTGATTTTATAAAATTAAAAAGTTGCTAGAATGGCAGGTTTTATATTAGCATGTATTTTCTGAAGAATATAAAGCCTGACATTCAAATGTCCGTCATTAGCGGCTTGCTTCAGTTCTCAATGCTTTGCCAGAAAACCACAAATTGTATGAGGAACAATCAAAAATGCGAGGCAAAAATATGGGCATTCTACAAAATTCTGGGCAGTTGAAATGTATCATATCTGAAAAGCTTATGCAATTCTATGGAGTTTTTCTATCGACCCTCCCAATGAAAATTGGGTTTGTCCGGTAGGACTTTCCTGGTAAATACATGGAAATAAATAAATATAAATAAATTAAACTTGTAGTGTCTGGTAATATTGTCTTACATACAATAACCTGCAGTTTTTTACCAGATATTCAAAAATTTTACAAAGGTCAGGGCAAAAATATGAGACAAAATCAGGGACATTCTGCAAAGTTTGGGAAGGTTGAGCAGTAAGGTTGCAGAGAAGCTGCACCACTTCGAACATTCCAGATTCACTCCTAATTGGATTACCCATTGACACTTTGCCCAAAAGCAAACAGGGACATCCGGAACTGAATCATAACTATTTTATTAACATCTGCAAGGAATCACTTTCCAGGAACCAGAGTACAGTTACATTTATTAAAATCCACAGAGAAAACTCTCTGTGGATTTTAATAGATATAGTTTCTGGTTCATGGAATGTCCTGTGGTTATATGTATTCCTGACACTCCTGTGATTGTTTCTTATTTATTGACTTTTGTTTACTGAGAAAGTCCAACTGATCACGCAGAGCCATTTCAGTGGAGGCCTAGAGTGAAAATCTCCATATGACATAATTATGTTACCTTCATAAAAAAAAAAATATTGATATAGGAAGTACAGAATTCACAATGTTGACAGTATGGTAAATTAAAATTAATGAGATTATTGTTAACTGACAATGAGATATTTGTAGAAAGTTTTACCATTGGTGGTAGAGAGTTGCTAATACAATAAGTTCAGTGAATTTGAAGTAGATATCTTTAAGTAGTGATGAAAGATACAAGGAACAGAAAAGAAAATCAGACAAACGAGATTGAGAAGATGCTGGGATGGTGCAGAAGAGAAGCTGAGACAGCAGTTTTAGTTGATTTTAGAAGTAGGAGAAGGTGTTTAGGTGGATAAGGAAGTGGTTTCATGTGGGGTGGAGAAGATTAGACAGTTTCATGGGGGGAGATTAGTCAGGGTGAGCATGAACAAAGCTAGGAGGAGGCTAGATCTTGTTTCAGATTGTGTTTAGAGCTCACTATACTCCTGTCCTGTTTTAAAGACAAGGGCATGGAGTTCCATTGCATGGTGACATAGAAAGAGTAGAGAGAGTCCACTGCTGTACTGTGGGATTTTGAGGTGGTTAGGCTTTCGTCACAAGAGTGAAAGCATCATGGTGGGAAGACTTGTTTGATAATGCTTTGCAGAGAGGGGCAGGCAGTGGGTTTGTGTACTATGGTGTGGGCAGTAAATATCTGGGATGTCTGTTAGACGACTAGGTAATTTCAGCCACTGTAATATTTTTCTAGTGCTATGCAGTGGTAAGTACGGCGAGGTGTGTCAGATGCGAATCTGGCAGTTTTGTTATAGCAAGTTTCCATTTTATTTAGTAATGTGTATTGTAGGTTCATATGTATAGGTGTTACATAAAGGAGAGAGGGGAGAAGGTAGGATGATGCAAGGATTTTTTGGAAGTGTCAGTGAGGTAAAGTTTGTTACAGTAGAGAAAATCTAGTTTCTGATGATTTAATTTATGAATTGTGTGATGTGTAGGTCAAATTTTAGGTTATTGGCTATTATGACACCTAGTAGCTTTTAGTTGGATACAGTTTCTGTAATGGTGTTGTTTGTTGAGATAATATTGAAAGATAGATTATTTGTTGGTAGAGATTTTGGTGCAAACAGCATTATGTTTGTTATTTTTATGAACTAAATGGCAGTTTCTTAACAGAGTTTATTGAGAAAATGATTGTGATTTCTACTGGTGATGGAATGTCTTTCTGAAGCAAAATAATAGCCAGCATCACTGACATACTTATGTCCTGAATGATAGCCAGTATAACTGGCATACTTATGTCCTGAATGATAGCCAGCATAACTGGCATACTTATGTCCTGAATGATAGCCAGCATAACTGGCATACTCATGTCCTGAATGATAGCCAGCATAACTGGCATACTCATGTCCTGAATGATAGCCAGCATAACTGGCATACTCATGTCCTGAATGATAGCCAGCATAACTGGCATACTCATGTCCTGAATGATAGCCAGCATAACTGGCATACGCATCTCCTGAATGATAGCCAGCATAACTGGCATACTCATGTCCTGAATGATAGCCAGCATAACTGGCATACTCATGTCCTGAATGATAGCCAGCATAACTGGCATACTTATGTCCTGAATGATAGCCAGCATAACTGGCATACTTATGTCCTGAATGATAGCCAGTATAACTGGCATACTTATGTCCTGAATGATAGCCAGTATAACTGGCATACTTATGTCCTGAATGATAGCCAGCATAACTGGCATAATTATGTCCTGAATGCAAAACCACAAACTAGTAAAACCAAAAACGGTAAGCAGCACTGTAAGCAGAGTCGTAGGACCAATAACTTTCCATTAAACGCAATTTAATAATGAAATACAATACACTAACACAATAAACTGAGTGCTTTTGGTAGGATCAGTGTCCTACCTTCTTCAGATACCATACAGGTCAATTAACAGGGTTTTTAAATCATTAGAAAGCCACAATTAAACAATTAACCAAATGCCAGAATAACTCAACTTGTCCTTAAAGGTGCTATGCAGTGGATATCTTGGTGCTGTGCACTACCATATGTAAACCAATATAAGCACACTTTTCTCAAATTTAATAAATAAAAAAATTCTTGCCTAAAAAGTCAAACATAAAATCTATTAAATACAATTAATATAATTGTGTAAATATAATATAAATTTAGTGTAGATGTCCAATGTTTTTCAAAAAGATGAATAAATAAATAAATACATTTAAATATGTATGCAGTATGTATAAAATACTGTATAATATATTATAATATGTTATAAAATGTATCTAAAACCTATAAATAAGTATGTTAAAAATCTTCACATATAAGAACACATACCAGGGGCGACCAAAAATTTGTACTCTAAACATTTTACCCATTATTGACATACATTACCAGCTTAAACTTACAATTGAATGCCATATACAAATCATAGACCTGACAACCCATAGGTAGTATAATAAAGAGGTCATGGCATTCAGCTAAAATCATCTTTTCAAAGCTAACCGTTTCAAAATGCTTTTAATAGATATATATTCATTAAGACCAGGGTATATGTGGGCTTCAGTTATAATCTGCCACATAATTTCATCAATCTCTAAATTTAACTGCCACGGAGCCCCTCTAGGGTCCGGGTGTCTTTGTTGTAGGATTGAGAATTTAAAACTGTGGTCAGGAAAGTCAGCAATATGTCTGGCCAAAGCATTATTCAAGTCTTTCTTGCCAATGGCATATACATGCTCATAAATACACTGTCAGTTTTCTCTCCGTCTTTCCAATGTAAAATACGGAACATTGAGAACACATGGCTGCGTATATAATACCTTTAGTTTGATAGTTATATCTCCCTTTTATGGCAAATATTTTGTTTTTCAATTTAATTTTATTGTCACCACAAATAAACTTGCATTGGTGACATGCACCACATTTGTGCATATCCAAATTAGCTTGAATATTAGTAGTATTTTTCCTTTCTAATATGGCCTTTAAATTCGCCCCTCTTCTAAACGTGATTTTGGGTTGTAGGCCTAACATTTTAACTAAGCCTAGATCTTCTGTTATAATGGACCAGTTCTTATACAAAATTTCTTTCATGTTATAATGGTCCAAAGAGTAAGTACAAAGGAAGCTGACACGGTAGTCTGATTCAAGCTTAGGAGGAGACTTATTATTAACTGTACTCAGAACATTTGATATAGAAGATAACCTATTGGTTAGCAAGGGCCTAAAATGACCTACTTACCTTTTATTGCTAACTTCCAAGCCAATAGAATCTAGCAAGGGTTTAGGGTACCCACGACTTAGAAACATGCTCTTCAGAAGTGAACACTCCAAATAGAAATCTGTATCATCAGTGACCATCCTAGCTGCTCTCACTAATTGTCCCTTCACTACGGCCTTTTTTTGGTGAAAGGGGTGACTACTTGTAAAATATAAGAAAGAATTTGAATAGGATGGTTTTCTATGTATTACACTCTTATATCTTCTATTGGTTATGTCCTTGACAAGATGAACATCTAAATAGTTAATTTACATTTCATCAAATTTATAAGTAAATTCGAAGAAATCAGTCATGGATTGTATACTATCCATAAAGGTAGAAATAAGTGCTGTAGGACCTTTCCATATAATAAACATATCATCCTGGTAACGAGTATACCAGGCTACATTTTCCATAAATAACTCATTCTGGAAAAGCAAGGATCTCTCCCAGTATGCCATGATGCAATTAGCAAAGCTGCCCCCACATGGAGAGCCCATGGCTATCCCTGTCTTTTGCAGAAAAAAGTGTCCATCATAAATCATATAATTGTTTTTTAATACAATTTCAAGTAATGTCTCCACTAAATCAATAGAATTTCTAACTCACTTTTAAGCCCAGCTGTTAAAATGCAGGAAATTACAGTTAGAAACTGCTTACTTACAAGAATGTCTAGAATAAAAGATTATTCCTAAGGGGCTAAGACAATGGCGTTACCCAGTAGGATTGATAGAAAATTCTACATTTCATAAAGAACTGTTGGGGCTTTTTGACAAGCAAGGAGCAGAATTTATCTTGTCATTCATTAACTTTTATAAAGGAGAAATAAATGGGCTTAAAAGTAAGTTAGAAATTCTTGAACATGCAATAAAAACTGATAACGAATTTTTTTAGATACAAATATGATTATGCCAGAATTTTTTCCAGCATTGATGCAACTATGGCCAAACTGTTAGCTACAAAGAAAAGGAAAATTGCAAGAGATGTCCAGGATTATGCTTCAAATAAAGCCTACCCCACCCTCCATTTAACCCTAGCAGACCTGGGGCCTCATTGCACAATTCTAGGACTGTTAGTGAACCTGATAGAGAACAAGAAATTAATCTTGATTCAAGCATTAATAACACTGATGGCGAGGAAACCCAGCCAGTACGAAGGAGCGAAAGGCTCAATAATATGAATAATAATAACAATAATAATAAGAATATGAATAATGGCAATGCTGGGCACCAAGGTTCAAGTAGTAACAACAACCAGCGGGGCCCTAACCGACCGTCGGATTTTCAGAAGGTCCAGGGAGGCAGGAACAACAACAATCGCAGAGGGAACAGGAACTAGGGGCAGGCACAGAATCGGCGAAACCATCAGAGGAGATGACATGTCCTCTCCAACACATGCCTAAAATTCTTACTAGTTCCAAAGGGGATTTTAACATCTATAATTTTACCTCTTTGGAAGTTTCAGAGGAGATGACTGACTTTTTTTCAAAAGGTTTATCCTTTGTTCCAGACAAAAACATGGACTTAGTAAGAGCAATCCTGGACTTGAAATTGTTTGTACGGAAACTCAACTTGCAGGTTTGCATGGGTGGCGTCCCATCTCTAACTAATTCTTTAAGAGTGTCTAGTCTCTTTAACCCTCCACTCCATAGTGTTCTCAATACTTTTGAAAAGATTTGCGAGATGGATTTTAGGGCCATAAATAATAATTACCAAAAAGGGAAGGATAGAATACTCAATATTACTGAACGTGAAAGTGACTTTATTAAGTTATTGCATTATTGTAAAATTAGGGTTATGAAACCTGATAAAGGGGGAGGTCTGGTGTTTATGGACCAACAAGAGTATGTGGCTCATATGGAAAAACATTTGCAAACAGAAGCATACATTTCAGTTAGCATTAATGAAATTAACATAGCATATAAGAAAATAAACACATTGCTTAATGATTTGTTTCTGGAGGGAACTATAGATGTTGACATGCACCAGTTTCTGACAATGAATGCCCCTAAAATTCCTGCCCTTTTTGGTACTCTGAAAATCCATAAAAGTTACCAGGACCCCCCCTTTAGGCCAATTGTAGATGGTAGAGGTTCTATCACATATGGTTGTGCCAAATATGTGGATAGCGTCTTAAGGCCATTAATCCAGCAGGAGTCTCAAATATGCAAGGACACATGGAGTTTTTTGGAAAATGTTAGTAAATTAGAATACTCTAGAGACTCCATTTTCCTCACAATAGACGTCAAGGACCTCTACACAGTCATCCCACAGGCTCTTGGCCTAGAATGGATCAGAGAATTTCTGATTCTCAAACAAATGGAAGAGAACACTATTTATTTAGTGGAGACATTACTTGAAATTGTATTAAAAAACAATTATATGATTTATGATGGACACTTTTTTCTGCAAAAGACAGGGATAGCCATGGGCTCTCCATGTGGGGGCAGCTTTGCTAATTGCATCATGGCATACTGGGAGAGATCCTTGCTTTTCCAGAATGAGTTATTTATGGAAAATGTAGCCTGGTATACTCGTTACCAGGATGATATGTTTATTATATGGAAAGGTCCTACAGCACTTATTTCTACCTTTATGGATAGTATACAATCCATGACTGATTTCTTCGAATTTACTTATAAATTTGATGAAATGTAAATTAACTATTTAGATGTTCATCTTGTCAAGGACATAACCAATAGAAGATATAAGAGTGTAATACATAGAAAACCATCCTATTCAAATTCTTTCTTATATTTTACAAGTAGTCACCCCTTTCACCAAAAAAAGGCCGTAGTGAAGGGACAATTAGTGAGAGCGGCTAGGATGGTCACTGATGATACAGATTTCTATTTGGAGTGTTCACTTCTTAAGAGCATGTTTCTAAGTCGTGGGTACCCTAAACCCTTGCTAGATTCTATTGGCTTGAAAGTTAGCAATACAAGGTAAGTAGGTCATTTTAGGCCCTTGCTAACCAATAGGTTATCTTCTATATCAAATGTCCTGAGTACAGTTAATAATAAGTCTCCTCCTAAGCTTGAATCAGACTAGCGTGTCAGCTTCCTTTGTACTTACTCTTTGGACCATTATAACATGAAAGAAATTTTGTATAAGAACTGGTCCATTATAACAGAAGATCTAGGCTTAGTTAAAATGTTAGGCCTACAACCCAAAATCACGTTTTGAAGAGGCGAATTTAAAGGCCATATTAGAAAGGAAAAATACTACTAATATTCAAGCTAATTCGGGTATGCACAAATGTGGTGCATGTCAGCAATGCAAGTTTATTTGTGGTGACAATAAAATTAAATTGAAAAACAAAATATTTGCCATAAAAGGGAGATATAACTATCAAACTAAAGGTATTATATACGCAGCCACGTGTTCTCAATGTTCCATATTTTACATTGGAAAGACGGAGAGAAAACTGAGACAGCGTATTTATGAGCATGTATATGCCATTGGCAAGAAAGACTTGAATAATGCTTTGGCCAGACATATTGCTGACTTTCCTGACCACAGTTTTAAATTCTCAATCCTACAACAAAGACACCCGGACCCTAGAGGGGGTCCGTGGCAGTTAAATTTAGAGATTGATGAAATTATGTGGCAGATTAGAACTGAAGCCCACATATACCCTGGTCTTAATGAATATATATCTATTAAAAGCATTTTGAAACGGTTAGCTTTGAAAAGATGATTTTAGCTGAATACCATGACCTCTTTATTATACTACCTATGGGTTGTCAGGTCTATGATTTGTATATGGCATTCAATTGTAAGTTTAAGCTGGTAATGTGTGTCAATAATGGGTAAAATGTTTAGAGTACTAATTTTTGGTCGCCCCTGGTATGTGTTCTTATATGTGAACATTTTTAACATACTTATTTATAGGATACATTTTATAACATATTATAATATATTATACAGCATTTTATACATACTGCATACAGATTTAAATTTATTTATTTATTTATTCATCTTTTTGAAAAACATTGGACAGCTACACTAAATTTATATTATATTTACACAATTATATTAATTGTATTTAATAGATTTTATGTTTGACTTTTTAGGCAAGAATATGCAGCATTTTTTATTTATTAAATTTGAGAAAAGTGTGCTTATATTGGTTTACATATGGTAGTGCACAGCACCAAGATATCCACTGCACCTTTAAGGACAAGTTGAGTTATTCTGGCATTTGGTTAATTGTTTAATTGTGGCTTTCTAATGATTTAAAAACCCTGTTAATTGACCTGTATGGTATCTGAAGAAGGTAGGACACTGATCCTACCGAAAGCACTCAGTTTATTGTGTTAGTGTATTGTATTTCATTATTAAATTGCGTTTATTGGAAAGTTATTGGTCCTACGACTCTGCTTACAGTGCTGCTTACCGTTTTTGGTTATAATTATGTCCTGAATGATAGCCAGCATAACTGGCATACTTATGTCCTGAATGATAGCCAGTATAACTGGCATACTCATGTCCTGAATGATAGCCAGTATAACTGGCATACTCATGTCCTGAATGATAGCCGGTATAACTGGCATACTTATGTCCTGAATGATAGCCAGCATAACTGGCATACTTATGTCTTGAATGATAGCCAGCATAACTGACATACTTATGTCCTGAATGATAGCCAGTATAACTGGCATACTTATGTCCTGAATGATAGCCAGCATAACTGACATACTTATGTCCTGAATGATAGCCAGCATAACTGGCATACTTATGTCCTGAATGATAGCCAGTATAACTGGCATACTTATGTCCTGAATGATCGCCAGCATAACTGGCATACTTATGTCCTGAATGATAGCCAGTATAACTGGCATACTTATGTCCTGAATGATAGCCAGCATAACTGACATACTTATGTCCTGAATGATAGCCAGCATAACTGGCATACTTATATCCTGCTGCTGTGTGTAAGCCTTTACTACATTGTGTTTACATGTGTGCATGTGATATGTATTGACAGTTTCTATTGTTGGTGATTTTTGCAAGCACTGTAAGGGACCAGGCACCAAATATATATATATATATATATATATATATATATATAGAGAGAGAGAGAGAGATACATAGATAGACAGATAGACAGATAGATAGATAGATAGATAGATAGATAGATAGATAGATAGATAGATAGATATTGGTGCCCTACATTTAGTCTAAGTGCATGTTTGTGACATCTGTTTTATTGACTGCATTTGGTTCGCATATATATATATATGGAGATGGTTGACAGGTGTGTGAGATCGATAATCCCTTGTTAGGGGTATATTCCCTTTCCCTGGGGATTGTACGATCTCGGAGTTGGTATATATATATATATATATATATATATATATATATATATATATATGTAAAAATAGTAAGGGCTAAGAAGGGCACAGACTCCCAAATAGGGGATGCAGGGGGCTTGTCCCTCCTTCAAAAAATTATGTTTTAAAGTTGCATGTGCCAAGGTTCTTTCTTGGTGCATGTGTGGCAATGTGTTGATATTTGGTTTAGTGACCTTTTGAGGCTGATGTTTCGGAACATATGAGCTACTCTGATAAACTTAATAGACATATATATATGTACCAAAACACACCAAAACAGAAACATATTTTTAACACTGTGACTCAGGATGAAGAGAAAATTATTACAAATAGGATGGGAACTGAATAACAGAGTATTGTGTTCACACAGGTGACTATAATCACAGCTGGAACAAGGAGAACTGAGATCTGAGGTGGGGACGCAGATGACTTGGATGCAGTGGGTGAGATGAAAAGTCTAATTGCTTGCTCCAAAATTTTAACTGTGGGATTGTCCCTTTAACCAAAAGAGGAAAGAAATAATATATGTTGAACATTAACAGCAACTAAGTAAAACTACTACAGTACAGAGATACTACACACATGGCTACAGATCTTATAGGTTTATAGGTGTTTACCAGGCTAACGACCAAAAGGTCCTTTTTAAGCCTAGCCATGCATCCCAAATCCCTGACAAGTTCTGCTACCTTTGATAAGTGTAAGCAGGGGCTTGGGGTAAATTATTTACAGGCTGCCTGTGTTCATTAGAGACACAGGTGCCAAATCAGGGATGAATTTCCTGTTCCCCATCCAGTTGTCAAAGTTACATTTGAATTGGGTTACAGAGGAACTCTGTTTCACGTGGATGGGGAGCCTGTTCCAGAGAGGGGGCAGTCTCTGGGATACATACCTGTCTCTTCATCAGGTCCAGTTTATATCACAGGCAAGGTTTAAGTATTTAGAACGGGTGATTCTGGTGCTGTTTGTGTATGCAGGAGGTCCATCAGAGCTGGGTCTGACAATGCCTTGTATGTCAGACATAGATCTCCCCTCAACAGCCTGTAGGAGACAGAATACAGGGATATGGCCTTGAGGTGGTTAGCTTAGGACATGTTACTTACACTCTGTATTCTTTTAGTGAGCAACCTTTGTGAACATTCCAATTGTTGGATGTGTCTGGTTATGTACATACCAGAGGGGCATTATACTCAATGATAGGTCTGATGAATGCCAATACAGTGGAACAATGACTTTCTTGGTCCTATACCTGTGTTTATAAGTTGCACAATATAGAATCATTTCCTCACTACTGTAGTCATGTGATGGTCAAAAGCTAGATTACTGTCTGTGTGTGTCCCAAAGTCTCTGACTACTGGTTCAGCTCTTAGGTGTGTGTTGTCAATATGATAGTTACCAGGGGTGGATGAGTAGTTTGTCTGTGCCACTGCTTCCTGGAGAAAATCTGTGCTGGTAGGCAATTCAATGACTGCTCCTAATTTGCAATCATCTGCAAATTTAGTCAGCCAGAGGCTACTGACATTTACCTTGACTTCAGAGAAGTAAATGCCAAAAAGGGGTGGTCCAGGACCGATCCCTGAGAGACTCTGCTTTTGACTGGCCTCTTTGTAGAGGTGGACTCTCCATTTCTAACTTCCTGGGCCCTGTCTGTGAGCCAGCTGACTATCTACCAGGTTACATAAGGGATTGTACCTAACCTCTTAAATTTGTCAACAATGCCTGATTGGGGGATTGTGTCAAATGCCTTGGTCAGGTCAAGGTAGGCAGTGTGAATCATTTTGTTCTCATCCATTACTTTGGTGACCTTCTGAAAGAAGTCCACCAGGTTGAGTAGACATGACCTGCCGTTAATCAAACCAGACTGGGTTGGGTCCAGTGCCTGGAGATTTCCTGTCATTATTGATCATTTCCATGATAATTCTTTCCATGGCTTTGCCTATGAGACTAGTGAGACTTATGGGTCTGTAGTTTCCAGGCTCTGTAGATGGTTCACCTTTGTGCAGAGGGATGACTATTGCTGTTCTCCATTCATGAGGCATGAAGCCTGTTTGGAGGAGAGAGCATTAAGGAACTGATTCCTAGTCATTGCAGGGGGAGTCATATTTGATGGTATTTCCTGAGGGAAGGTTGATGGGGAGGGAGGGGAGCTGAATTTTTCGGCCAGTAGGTTTGATATATCTTCTGCCTTTTCCCTTTTTTTAATTTCTCCAAGTCTTTTGGGTTTCTAATAAGATGATGGGAATGGACTCCATTTCTAAGTCAAAGTATGATTAAAGTTCATGAAATTAGTATTGCTTCAATCTTTGATGTTAGCTAGACGTGCTCTTCACAGCACCAGCAACATGCCCAGTATTGACTCCTTCTGCAATTCATATTTTATTTATTTATTTATTGCATTTGTTTACTGGGATAAGTCCACTGGGCCTAAAAGAGCCCGTTTTCAGTGGAGGCCCGGGGAGAAGAGCTCCAACAAGATACAGAAAAAATATAAACATTAATTAGTACAGAAGCAGAAACAGGGTTACACAGATAGTAAATATAGTAACATGTACAGAATATATACATAAAAGCAGGAATCTAGTTTGTTTGATTATAGCAATATATACAGAAAATATACATTAAAGCAGAATTCAATGAATTCAATCAGAGTGGTATAAACAGAGATCAGTATTATTGTACCAGTATCAACAAGTGAAGATAAAAATAAATATGGAGAAAATATCATCAGTCACTAGTAGCAAAAGACATAGGAGTTTAGTAATCATATAAGGAGAGTGAAGAGGTTAGGTTATAGAGAAGGAACATAGCCAGGAAGAGTTGAGATGATTTTTCACCATTTGTTTGAAGGTGGTGGTGCTGCCTGTGTTTCTTATAAAAGGCGGAATTACATTTATTGGTAGCATATCTAAGTATGATTGTAAATTCTTTTTTATACAACCCTTTGTTCATACTACTATTGGAACTGTCTGGGTATCCTTCCTCCTCATTGTCCTCATTTCTGCATGCAAATTCTGGTATTTTATGACATTGTGCATCTCTGTATGTAAGACACTGTAGTCACTGGGTGTTAATAGTTTCAGTGATCAATGCTACTTTTATCTTTTTTCATGGGGTTGGGAGGGTGGCCTAAAGGTTAAAGTGCTTGTCTTACAAACACAAGGTGCAGGGTTTGAGTCTCACAAGGGATAATTGGCTAGGCTTTCAATGGCTCGCAACAGCAGTTAGCCTAGTACTAACCTATGAACCTATGGACTACTATACCTGGTTTTCTCTCATCTGTTTTCTGAACTGCTGGCAATGGGTGATCCCATGTGATACAAACTTCATCATTTTCTATAGTGCTTTGTGGCTCATATTTCAAATGTTTTAGCTACTTCAGTATTTTAACGTTTGCACAATCCCCAGTGCAACAATCTTGCCACATTATTTTGCCTTTCAGTATAAGTGGCTCCATTTACAATGAGCTCTGTTCACAATTGTGTATTGCCTTTGAGGTTGTGGACATAGCTAAAGAATACCTTATGGTTGTTCTTGGCCTGGGAGGCCAAATTTACCTAATATTTGGCTTTGGTAGACTAAATGAGCTAGCTTTCTTAAACTTAACACAATCTGCCCTCCTCTGGTTTTCCAGCTACTTAACTGACTGCCAATAAGCAGTTAAATGACAAAATGAACTCTCTACCTTATTACCATTTCTAGTAGGTGTACCACAAGGCTCAGTTCTTCGTCCATTGCTCTTCACCATATTCATCAATGGGCTCAGCGCTGCCATCCAGCATGCAGCCATCATACAATATGCAGATGACTCCTCCCTCATATGTTCAGCTCCCTCCCTACCAGAATGTCTATAAACAACCCAACAATCTTTCCAAGACATTGCAAAATACAGTTCAGACACTCAATTCATACCTAACCTAAATAAAACAAAGCTTATACTCTTCACTAATAACAAACTACCTGACAACGTTGCTCCTTTCCCCATCTACTCAGCCAATAAAACTAAAATTGAACCTGTCAAACACACCAAACTCCTTGGAGTCACAATTGACAACAAGCTAAAATTGGATGCTCACCTTGCTCTAGCTAAAAGGTCCACATTAAGCTATTTTCACTATAGAGTTAAGCCATACTGAACCGATGCCACTAGATGTTCCATAGCTAAGATCAATCTTCTCTCTACTATTCTTTATGAGTCACCAAGATCCACCAATTTCAGAAAATCAGATTTAAAGAAACTGATGTTCTGTTATAACAAAATCACAAGATTTGCTACCAACCTCCCTTAGAGATCACATCACTGCACAGTACTTCATAAACTAAATTGGATCGAACAACCTCACCTCCTATCCCTCAACCAACTAACTTTCGTTCCTTCCATCTTCCACCATCCAGACAACGGTCCATCACTCAAGGGCGTAGTGCAGCCCTACTAAAACAACAGACCAGTAAGATCCTCCAACAAAGTACTACTCAAAGTAACTAAACCTAATAATTATTACAGTAACTCACTATTCTCCCACCAAATATCCATTCCTGGAACTCCATACCTGAAACAATACTAAACACTAGCAACACACCCAGATTTAAACTACTGCTTAAGGAATACCTAACCAACAACTGATTTTGCTCCTGCACTAATCCAAGCTGATCTTTCTTTCTGTCCTTCCTAGTCTTACAACCACAACATCTCTTCCCTTACTATATTCTACTCCAAATCTATCCCTTATTTCACTATATTCCAGTTTCTCTCTACCTATCTCAAACTGACCACTCCTTTTTATCCCTTTCTACCTATCTCAAGCCTCTTTTAGTGCATCATATTCTTCTTGGACTTCACTCAAATTTGCCTTAGGTATCACTGTTTAGACAAGAAATAGCAACAACCAGCTATTTTTTACTTTTCATACCATTGACTGATGCAATAATTTGGAGAACCATCTAGATATTCCAGACATTAACAACAAAACCACTAACTGCAAAACAGATCCAAAGAAAGGCACTGCTGTTGAAGGTCAATACCACAAATTTATTTAAGCTTATGTAATGCACATGGCTAATTTTAAACATTTTACCTGTGTGATACACCTTTAAAACCCAATTGCAGGCTTTTTGCACTAGGGGAAGATTTATTTAAAAACAGCACTTGACTTGTGTATTTTAGATTCTGATGAAGTATATCGTATGCAGACGAAAAATTGTATTGTGCATTACATAAGCTTAAATAAATATGTGGTATCAACCTTCAACAGCAGTGCCTATCTTTGGATTTGTTTGCAGCTAGTGGCTTTGTTATTATTTTTCATACCATACTTTCATATTTACCTATGGATTAGCCATCTCTCTATGATGGCACAAGATATTTCATGCTAGCTTATTTGTTAGTTTTGTAAGTTATTCTTAGTTCAATTTTTTTTAGTGAGATACTTTTCTTAATTAGATATTGTTTAGTTATATATATTTGTTTTGTCAGTTAATTGTTAGTTTTTCTTTACTACTTATATTTCTTGCATTTTATTGTCTGTAATGTGCTTTATGGTATTGTATTGTTTGTAATGTAATTTTTTGTAAAGGAGCTTTTCACCCTGGGCCTCCACTAAAAAAGGGCTACTTGGCCCAGCTGGACATCCCTGGTAAACAAATGTAAAATACAATTTGTCTTCTGACTTGTTTCTTTAGTTTGAGAGTTCTTTTATTCTCCTGGGTGCTGCACTTGCTAATTTTTGCCATGATTTTCTTCCTTCTATTATACAGCTTATTGATGCTATGATTCCACAAAGGTGGCTTGTTTTTTGCGTTAGTTCTGTACTGCTTCCTGGTAGGTGCAGCTGCTTCTATGCAGCTATTAACATACTTGTATAGAGTTTCTGTTAACAGTTCTATGTCGGCAGCTTGAAATTTTGTAATGTGAGGGTGTGGATAAACTTAATTTCTGTGTAACTCATAAGAGACACAGCTGTGGTCTCTTTCCTATTTTAAATATGCAATTAAAAGCAGAATATAAGAAAAGAAAATGAATCACAATGTACAAAATTGAAGAAGGCAATAAAACTACAAAAATTACAAAAAAATCAAAAAACTATTCAACAGGACAGAAGAGAGTAAGATATACATAATCAAGCAACAGTAAATAAGTAGCAATATTACAGTACAGGGTACATTATTTACATTGGCATCTGGGTTTTGGCCTTATATGCAGTATCCATATATGAGTGAGTTGGCTGCTATAGGTGGGGTAAAATAAGTCCTAGGAGTACTTTGTATGATACTGTGGAAATGTGTCTAGTAGATGCAGGGATACTGAGTTGTAAGAGAGAAGAGTAGTTTGTAAAGTTCAGCAGAGTGACTGTAAATAGCTACAGGGATATCAGGTTGAAAGATAGAAGAGCAATAGTGAAGTAGATTAGATGAGGTGTGTGAGAGAGAGAATGCTTAAAGGGAGGGGAGTGAAAAGATATGCGAGGGGTGGCTACAGAGGGTGCATAGGTAAAATGCGCGTAGCTAGGAGAGGTTAGATAAAGGATGTCAATAAAAAATATTTTGTATGGGTGAATAATTTTTGGCATTGGAGATTAAGTAGGTATTAAAGAACTGAGGTATTAACTGGTAAATGACATGAGTATGATCGCATTTCCATCAGAGGTTGTTTAAAGGTTATGAGATTATGGGTTTGTTTTAGGTGACATGGGATGGAGTTCCATATTTTGGATGCATAGGAGTAGCAGAGGGAGTCACTTGTAACGTTATTAGATGTTGTGACTAACAAGAGGTGTTTGTGAAGTAAAGGATTCTGTTTGTAGAATAGTAATGAATTATGATGTTGTTGCTAGGGCATTTATTTGATTTGTAGATTAGTCTGTGTGTAGTGACTGAGAGAAGGTTAGGATGTGTTGCAGTACAATCCACTGGAGAAGTTTTAGAGCTAAGTAGTGGCATGTTCCGTATGAAGTATTAGCAGCAAACTTTGCTACTTCATTGTAGTATTGTTCATGTAGGTAGGATTGAATAGCTTGCAGATTTATAAAAAATAGGAGCACTGTAGAGAAGGGTTGGGAGTAGGTAATATGTGGCTATGGTTTCTTAGTGTTTTCTGTAAAGATAGAGCTTTATCCTATACAGGCACCAAGTTCTTGATATATATTTTTTTGTTACTGCTTGGCAGCCATAAGGTTTTCTGGTTAATGACCTAAGCACCAACCCATGGTAATTGGTGTTTACTCTTGCTTGTACAAAGGCCTCTTATACCTTCCACCCCTTATGGCTTTCTGCCTGTTCCCACATATGCTGTTAGGAATGATGCTACATGCTGAACATGGCAGAGTCAAGTGCATGTCCTGTAGTCTGAACTCTCACTTTACTGTGGAAGGCAGCACTGCAGCATAACTACCTCCTTTTCCCTCGGATTAGCAAGCTGGCATCATCCACTCACTATCACTGTCATGGGTTCATAGGTTTATAGCAGATTACTAGGCTAACCTCTTAAGAGACCTAACAAGCATAGTCAGTTTTACCCAGACTTTAACCAATTTTCTATCCATAGGGGAAGTATAAAAAGGGTCAGCAAGTGAGGTTTTGACAATTTTTACAGGCTGCATCTGTCCACAAGGGACATGGGTGTCACCCCAGGAGTGAATTTGCGATTTTCCATCCCTTGTCAAGACTGCACTTGAAGATGGTCAGGGAAGGGCTCTGCTTCTGTGAATAGGAAGCCTATTCCAGAGGAGGCCAGACATTCTCTGGGACACATACCTGCCTCTCCAGCATGATTTACTCATGTTAGAGTTCATGTTTACATCCTTGGACCGGGTAACCCTTGTGAAGTCAGTTTTATGAGCATTCCACATTTTCCTCCAGTGCCGGATCAGAGACTGCCTTGTATATCAGGCATAGATCACTCCTTAGTAATCAGTAGGAAACTGAATGCAGTGATAGAGCTTTTATTTGGTCCACATATGACATATCAGTTATACCCTGTATTCTTTTGGTGAGAAACCTCTGAAGACGCTTCAACTGTTGCAGGTGCCTGATGAAGTACATGCCAGAGGGTGCATTGTACCCGATTATTGGTCTGATGAGGACCAAGTACAGTGGTACTATCACATCCTTAGATGCGATGCCCTTACTTGTAAGCTGAGCCACACAGATGGATTTCCTTGCCACCAGTGATACATGGTAGTCAAAGTTCAGATTGCTAACTATCTGGGTACCCAGATCTCTCACCACTGGGTCTACCCTTAGGCGGGCTCTATCAATACTGTAATTTGCTTGGGTATTTGATTTCTCAAAGGCTATTATTATTATGCATTTCTTCGCATTTAGTTTGAGACCATGGCTCTGACACCAATCATTAGTCTGCATCAGTCCTTTCTGTTGGATATCATCATTGTTCAGTGAGTCAATGATTGGCTCCAACTTGCTGCCTCCCTGGGGAGTTCCTCCAGTACTCAGGCTTCTAACTGTATCCAGATCTTCTGGGTCATTGTCAAGGCAACATGACCAGCTGGCATAATGGTTAAGTCTTCATCTCCCATGCACAAGGTACATAATTTGTTCCTGACATCTGACCAATGGCTATTTGGAGTTTGCATGTTCTCCCTGTGTCACCTCTGAAAAACATGCTGAGTGTTTTCATCTCAAACTCACTTACAAAGAGCTGTGGGCAGTAGCACAGACTCTAAATAGTATCCTAAATGGGGAATAGTTGTATAGAACAGCCACTTTGGGTATCCACTGTAGTGAGCAGTATCTTCAAGATAGGAGAAGACAGATCACAGACTGTATGCCATGACAGAGCTAGCCACTAGATGATATAAAAAAAAGTCTGTAGACGATCTGGCCATGTTGACTAATGTTGCCAAAATTATCATTGGTATTTGCCAGCGATAAGTGAGTTGAGGGCCCAGCCTTCACCAGCCTATGCCAGGGGCCCATACTAATGGTGGGAGGAGTGTATGTGCCCATATTGGCCAGTGTGTGCCCAGCATAAATCCCAGCAGCCCTAGGTCAATAGACTAATGGCCGGACAGTGTTCAGTTGCCCAGCTTGGGTTACCTGGGATAGCTGTGTTGAGCAAAAGCTGAGTGTAAAACCAATCAACCTGCCAAACATGAACTAGGAATTGATACACTCAGTGTAGGTTCACTGGCAGGACAAGGTTTGGAAGTGGATGACATGATGGTAAAGAGGAAGCTGGACATCCTATGTTTCCAGGATCCAAGATGAAAGGGCAGTGCAGCAAAGCTACTTGGCTTGGGATCCAGAGTCTACTACTCAGGAGGAGGAGGGCAGGCTAGAAATGCCTCTTCTCTTCTCAGTTTAATTCCTTTTTCCTACTATACTCTTTTCTTCTTGTACTTGCCTCATATACCTTTATACCTCCCTCCCCCCTCACTTCCATATCTTTATTTAAAAGAAAAAAAATCTTTATTAAGAAAAAATGTTTTGATTGGTTTATCTATTTGCATGTACTTCATTTGTGACATTCTCTAGACCTGTCAGTTGTTATTTAACCTACTCTATGTACAGAGATATTCTATAACTGTTGATTTTCTTATTATGTTTCATGGTGGTTTTAATGTTTTACTCTCATATCCACCACCATTCTACCAACAAACCATTACATTCTACATAAAAACCCTACCTCCACCCTAACAAGGCCATCTAACTCCCTTCTGATAGCTCACCCAACATAAGGTGGGGGCCATTTTTATAAATCAGAACTCCAACTATCAACCTTCAATGTGCCACTTCCCACAAACCCCACATACTTGACTGGATTCTCATAAACAATCATCCTACTACTTATAAAAAAAATGTATCCACCAACAACTACATGACCATCTTCTCACCACAACAATACTTGCCAACTGCCAACATGGTTTCAGACCATTTCCACCAGTACCTCAACTGCCCCTTTTCCTGACTTCTGAGAAACACCTACAACCAGAACCACTATAGCCCAAACTCATCTGATCTCTACCCTGCTTTATGCTTCTGCCATAACCTTTAACCTTTCCAAGCAACCAAAACAAACTTTGCTACTAGCTATATAATAATTTAGCCAGATTTTTTAGCCAGCAACCCCCCACAACCACCCACAAACTCAATGGATAACAACTGGGATGGTTAGAACTGCAGCACCAACTACTCTCTCATCTTCCTTTACTATAACCCAAAAAATACTTTTCCACCCTAATAATATCCAAATCCTCATAATCCTGATTACCTGCTAAAAAACCTCTTACTTCAAGCTCACTCGATAAACAAAAGTTTCCCTGGCACTAAAAAGACTCATTTTTATTTTTGATTTGATTTTCATTGTACAAATATGTAATACTTCTGGAGCTTTTCTCCTCAGGTCTTCACTGAAAATGGGCCCCTGGATCAGATGGACTAATCCAGTTAACAAATGTCAATAAATAAATACATAAATGAATAAAAAATAAATGGTGTGGGAACTGTGGGGAGGGAGCGGCTTCGGAAGACAGAGAGGGATGTTGTCAGCATTAGTGACAGACTCATAGTAATCAGACTCCAATGTAATGATAGAGCAGTATTCATAACTGCAGCCAGTGCTCAACAGCAAGATTGTGATAGTTTGGAAAAGAGTGCATTCAGACAGTAGTTGCAGGACCTACTAGCTAAAGCAGGACAACAAGAACTGGTACTGATAATAGGATCATAGGAGATTACTAGGCTATCGGCCTGGAGGTCATTTTAAGCCGAGCCATTTCAACTCAATTTAATACCGTAGAGGTAATAGTCAATACCTAAGATTGCATTTAGTGATGACTGCCCATTTCCAGGAGGGTTGTGGGCACTATCGCCTGTAAGCATTTACGGTGCTCCATCCACTCATCCAGGTTCCTCTTGAACAGTGTCATAGAGATGCTCTGTTTCACATGAATTGGTAGCCTGTTCTAAAGACATGGCAGTCACTGGGAGATAAAGCTGTCCCTCCAGCATGTCCTTTTTAAGTTGGAGGCCATATCTAAGTCTCTGGAACGGGTGGCCCTGGACCCATTTGATTTATGAATATGCAGTAACTTCATTAGGTTTGGGTCTTGGGTTGCTCTGTAGGCCAGGCATAAGTCTCCCCCTAAGAAGTCTATACGATAAGGAGTATAGTGACAGGGATTTTTGTTGTTCCATGTAAGGCACATGCTGGAGGCCCTTGAGCTTTGTTAGAAACCTCTGAGGTCTCTCTAATTTCTGTAGGTGCTTAGAACAGTACATACCGAATGGGGCATTATACTCAATTATGGGCTGGATAAGTGCTGAGTATAGGGGGTTATAACTTCTTTTGCTCTCAAGGTGATGCCTTTACTAATCAAGTGAGCTATGTGGAAAGCTTTCCTTACAATGGTAGACATGTGGTGGTCAAAGTTAAGGTCGAGGTCAACCTGTGATCCCAGGTCCATTACCACTTCATGGGTACTTAGGGTATTGTTGTTGATTTGATAGTTTGTAGGGACATTGTGCTGAAGGGAGTGATGATGCATTTCTTTGCATTCAGTATGCAACCATGACTAATACACCAGTCACTGGTCTGTGTGAAACCATCCTGGAGTATACGAACATCATTTGGGGATTCAATGACTGCACCTAGTTTGAAGTTGTCTGCAAAATTGGTCAGCCACAACCCTTTAGTTTTGATCTGAATGTCTGAGAAATATATACCAAACAGTAGGGGGCCCAGCACCGACCCCTGTGGCACCCTGCTGGTAACAGGTCTGCTGGTTGATGTGGAGTCACCCACTTTGATAGTGTGTATCTGGTTTGTGAGTCAGTTGGCAACCAATCTTACAACAAAGGGGCTTACATTCAGTTTGCTAAGTTTATTGGTAATGTCTGAATGCGGGATTGTGTTGAATGCCTTTGCCAAGTCAAGGTCAGATTTTTCCTCATCAATGGCCTTGGTCACACTTTCAAAGAAATCCACCAGATTTAACAGGCAGGATCTGCCTTTCACAAAGCTAGATTGGGAAAGATCCAGGGTTTGGAGGTCACCTATGTCTTTATTTATGTGGTCCATAATGGTATGTTCCATGGCCTTACAGATGAGGCTGGTCAGGCTTATGGGTCTGTAATTACCTGGAGCTGTTGCTGGACCACCTTTGTACAGGGGAATGTTCTCCAGTCCGCAGGAACAAAGCCTGTAGTTAAGCTATGATGGGTACTTAATGACAATGCTAGCTCATGCTTTAGTCTGTTTAGAAGACAGCCTTGGATGTCATCTGTTCCCATAGAGGCTGTGTTCTTTGCCTTGGATAGGGCTTTGAGGACCTGCTCTTCTAGTATGTAAGGTGGGGGAAGTTTGGGGAGGGTTTGTTGTAAGTTAGGAGGGGATAAGGGAGTGAAATTTTCACCAAACCTATCCGCTAGCAGGTTTGCTATCTCTGTAGGGTCAGTGTGTGTGATACCATTGGCCACCAGTTCTGCACATGCTTAGGTCCCACCCTTTAGCTTATATACATAGCTGTAAAAGGCCTTATGTTTATCCTTGGCAGTACTTGCAAGACTTCTCTCAAAGGAGCTCTTGGAGGATTTGACACGAATGCACATATCAGGACAGATACAACAAGATACAAGGACTGCCTGGGTCCACATGGGTGGAACAACAGGAATAAAGAAAGAGACACCATTCTAGACCGCTACCTATTAAATAGCTTGATGGTGGCCAACACATGGTTCAGCAAGAGAGACGGTCACAAGATCACATACAAAAGTGGCCAACATGCAACTCAGGTAGACTTCCTCCTAGTAAGGAAAGGTCACTGGAGTAGAATCAGTGATTGCAAAGTCCTCCCCAGTGAAACAGTCATCCCACAGCATTAACCCACTGTTTGCCATAATCAGCTGCAAGCAGTGGTCAGAGAAGGCTCTAAGGTCAATAGAGACCAGGCTGAAGACCTGGAAGTTGACTGGAAAGAAAGCACAACAGTTCGAGGAATTAATCAGGGCTGTAGCACATGAAGAAGAAGAGGAAATAGGTGAAGTTGAAGAATGGCTGCTCCTAAAAACAGCATGTGTAAGGGCTATGGAACAGATATGCATCCGAGCCAGGTATGGAAATAAGGTTTATAAGGAAAGCTAGTGATGGAATACAGAAGTCCAGAAAGTCCTCAAAAGAAAGGTGTGCAGGAAAAAATGGGAGATAGAAAAGACAGACCAGGCTAGGAAGGAATACTGGTTTGCTAACAAAGAGGCTAAGAGAGGAGTTGTAATAGCAATGAACAAGGCATCAGTGGTACTCTATCAACTTCTGGAAAGTGACTCAGTGGATGGCATAAACAAACAATATCAGGTTGCAAGGCAAAGACAAAAAGATAAGGAAGATAGTCAGATGCAATAGGAAATTCACCCCGGGGATCACATCAGTGCCGCTGCTAGAAAGGGGTCCAGGGAAGTAAATATTGCAGGAAGAAATAGCCAGGGAATTGTTATGGCTAGGATTGTATTGGCCCTAGGGCCGATAGCCTAGTACCAACCTATAAACCTATGAACCTATGGACCAATTCATAAGGGATGCCAGCAACAACCTGCTCACCAGTCCACAGGTCATCAAAGGCAGATGGAAGAAGTACTTTTAACAGTATTCATCAGCTTCTGAATAAAGAAAACTCCACAGGTGAGAGAAGAGGAGGAGCCCACCCTAGAAGTTGTAAGAACAGCACTAGGGAAAATGAAGTCAGGGAAAATAGCAGGCTCAGATGAGGTTATAGCAGAGATAATAAATATGTTGGATGAGATAGAGTAGAAATGACTCCTGTGGGTACTCATAGCAGTATGGACAGGACGTATCCTAGGTGACTGGAGAATAAGCATAATAGTGCCAGTATGCAAGAACAAAGGGGGCATTCACAACTGTGGGCAATACAGAGGCATCAAACTCCAATCACACTGCATGGAACTTCTGGAGAGGGTGAGTAATAAATGAATAGGCAGAGCAGTAGAAAGTAAGATGGGTAATGAACAATCTAGATTCAGATCAGGATGCAGCAAAAACAACCTGATGTTTGCAGTGAGGCAGATATTTGAGAAAAAGATAGAAATGAGGAAACAGTGCAGCTGGGCATTCCTAGACTTGGAGAAAACATATGATACATTCCCAAGAAAGCTGATTTGGGAAGTCCTGTAGTGGTTCAAAGTCCTAGAAACATTGATAGAATTAGTGTAAGCTATGTGCAAAGACCCAATGACTCAAGTATGAACAGTGTTTGGTCTCAAAGAGGGGTTTCCAATGGAAGAGAGTGTGCATCAAGGTACAGCTCTGTGCCCACTTGTGTTCATACTAGTGATGGATTACATTAGCAAACAGATCGGAGGTGCTAGATCAGCAATGTTGCTGTATGCAGAAGATGTGGCATTTACAGGTAGACTTTGAGCAACAACTTCAGCAAAGGGTAAGGGAATGGAATGCAACGCTGAAGGCACATGGAATGAAACTGAGAACAGATAACACAGTTGTAATGGCAGCAAATGGGGGAAATGAGAAGAAGCTGAAAATTGGGATAGAATGGAAAACAGTGGAACAGGTTAACAGCTTCAAGTATCTGGGAGGGGTGGTTTAGGACAGGGAAGTCTGAATGAAGAGGTCAAAGCTGTAATCAGAGGAGCTGCAGGCAACTGGCACAGAATGTTGGGGTAGTGTATGACAGAAGAATGCCAAAGAAGCCAAAAAGTAAGTGTACAAAACAGTGGTGCAACCAGTACTACTGTATGGTACAGAAACCTGGGAAGTAAAGGCAGAGCAGTTGAGGAAACTAGAGGTCATGGAGATGAAGTGCCTGAGATGGGTGATAGGATGCACACTGTGAGACACACAAAGAAATGAGGACATAAGTGCAGAAACCAAAGTAGCTCCAGTTGCAAAAATGTCATAGAAAACAGATTACAGTGGTTTGGGTACATGTGCAGAAAGCAGAAGACAATCTGGTGAAGCTGATTTGGGAGAAACAGGAAGAAGGCAAGAGGAAACAAGGATGCCCAGCAAAGAGGTGGATGGATTGTGTGAGAGAAAACCTGCAACAGTCAGCCATGAGTATTGAAGAAGGTAAGACAGTGGCAGGAATAGGGAGAGATGGTAACAAGTGGCACAACACCCTGACCATGTGTAGTGACACAACACCCTGACCATGTGTAGTGACACAACACCCTGACCATGTGTAGAAAATGGGAACAGGGGGGTTGTTTGTGATGATGATGATGATGATGATGGTGATTGTCAAGGCTTCATCCTTCTATGCTACTGATCTAACCTAGTATGCAAATGACTTGGTCATTCTCTGCTAAAGCAAAATAGGGTTACATGCCCAAAATCAATTTCAAAGTATGTTCAGCAATCTAGAAACAAAATATCCACATCCTTGACATAGCCAGTTGTAACTAAAATAAAATCTATACAAAAAGCACTTGCAAGGTGTTGCAATAAATTCCAAAAGCTGCCAAGTGGTGAACCCAAAAAAAACTTCCTTTTATTAACACAAATACAGGCTTAAGCGCTTTCGGCCATGAAAACTGCAGAAACGCCTGCAGGCGTCACTCGGCTATAATGAGTTGGGTCTGTTGTCCTTGTTCCTTGATGATGTCTAAATCTAAATAACTAATCCTAAAGAAATTATATAAAAAAACTTGTGCTGTCATTCATTTCTTTAACAAAATCCTTTAAAAGAGAGAATTTTAGTAGCAAATAAAGAAGTTAAGGCTGCAGTGGGAGAAGAACCCATATATATTAATAAAAGGGACAGGAATTTCAAAGAGATTCTAGAAAATAAACGTGCACCCAGTAATAGTAGAGTTAAGGGTATGTATAAGTGTTTAGACTGCAAAGAGTGCAGATATATAGCAGAGGGACCCTATGTAGAAGTAAGTACCTATGAAAAAAAACATTACAGTGCCAGGTAGGTTTACATGGAGTTCAGAATTTGTGGTATACATAGCAAAGTGCCTAGCATGTAATTCCTTCTACATAGGAAAAAACAATAGATCACTGAGAAGAATTTATGAACATTATTACGGAATAAAAAAGAAAGATTACAATAATGCATTGCTTAAACATACATTAGAAAAGTACCAAGTGTTCAAAGTTTTTGTTTTCAGTAATAGACTATGTTTCTCCTGATTTTAATGGGGACAAAGAAGGATAGCTTGAATACAAAGAGCTTAAATGGCAGATTCTGCTCAATGCTTATAACAAACCTGGTCTTAATAGTGGGGTGAATTATAAAGTTGTTTTACGTAGAAAAGCAAAATATAATAAATGCAAGTAAAACTGCAGTTTTTATAAGTGTCTTATAGTAGTGTTTTTAGTTTATTTATGTTACTTGCATAAAAATATATTAATTGGTTAATTGAATAGTAATTTTTTGCTACTGAAGGGTATTTAAGTGTTTGCCATTGGGATTATGGGTGTTTCTGATGAAGGCCATTTTCATGGTTGAAAGCGCTTAAGCCTGTATTTGTGTTAATAAAAGGATGTTTTCTTTGGGATTCACCACTTGGCAGCTTTTGGAATTTATTGCAACACCTTGCAAGTGCTTTTTGTATATTTAACTGTGAATCTTCACTTGTACAGAGGCATATTTTCAGTTTGTTTTTCATTTAAAATAAAATCCAAGCGCTCTCACCTCGTTACTTATTTTCCAAAAGGATACCCTAGTATTTAAAGCCATTAATTAGATACTCAGCAAAACTGTGTCTACAATACAGTAAGTATCCAGTACAATATGAGCAAGTTTCATTATTACACTAGTGACTGGGAATCATACATGATATCAAATATACAGGCACAAGGATTCCTGGATATTGTACACACAGACTTCCTGGAGCAGACTGCCAATACGCTGAGCAGGGGTCAGAAACTGGATCTGGTCCTATTTGATACGAGAGAGTACTGCACACCCCTTAGTATAATGTGTTCTCTGGTAAGGTCAGACTATAAAATTGTCTACTCTGAAGAGAAGTAAAACCTGGAACCCTAGCTAACCCTGGAGCATTTAAGAACTACTCTAAGGCTAACTTCCTACTATCAAGTGACATCCTAGGAAAATGTCAAGCACACTAAAGTTTGAGAGCACTGCTGCCTATGTGGAACTGCTTACAGAAATCCTATACAAGCATGTTAATAGCTGCATAGAGGCAGCTGTACTCACCAGGAATAAGTACATTACTGAATGTATCTTTTAATCTTACACTATCTGCTTGCAATCTTGCTATGTTTTGAATTTTGCTATATACTCATTTTGTATGACTGAAAGACTGTGATTATTTTTCTGCTCTTTGAGCTTGGGTCATGGAATAAAATGGTCAATAGATCACTCCACTTACTCGGTGAACTAATATTAAGTAAGTAAATAAAAAAACTAACTCAAAACGCAAGCCAAACAAAACCTCGGTGTTAGGCAGTAAGTACACTCCAAATACTAAATAAAGAAGAAATACATTTATTGTTGAGCTCTTTTGTCTAAAGAGACTTCATCAGAATAACATATCAATCTAAAACAATCCATTTATACTCACAGTTTTTAAAACTGACCCATTCTATAGGTGCATTAATTTTATCACATAATTTGCTTTCCCTCGCACCAATGGTTGAATGCAGGGTCCTTGCCCGGTTTGAATGGATAATTATCCTTGGCCTTAGCATTAAAACTGAGGGCAGCAAAATTGTAGTAATTTGTTAGTTGGCATTCATTTGTACAAAAACTGCATAAAATGTACAAATGTATGGTATTTTATTTTTATATACTCGGGTATACAAATATGTATAAATTTATTTTATTTAATATGTTTAAAAAAAGTGTACACTATTTGATACACATGAATTTTATACATTGGAGTCATGAATTAATCATGAATTATTCATGGATGGTGCGAGGGAAAGGAAATTATGTGATACAATGAATGCACTAATAGAATAGGTGAATTTTAAAATTTGTGAGTATAAATGGATTGTTTTAGACTGATGTGTTATTCTGATGAAGTTTCTTTAGACAAAAGAGCTCAACAATAAATTTATTTCTCCTTTATTTGGTATTGGGAGTATGCTGACTGCCTAACACCAAGGTTTCATTTGGTTTTTAGTCTACAGTTGTGTCCTTGGCTCCGTTTTCAAAAAACAAGCCACCCTAGTGGAATTGCAGCAGCCTGGCTGCATAACAGAAGGAAAACAATCATGACAAAAAAAAAAAAAGTGCTCTCATCAAACTAGACAAACTCAGAGGAAAATAAAATATATCAAAGCCAAATTTGAAGTATATATATATATATATATATATATATATATATATATATGTTGTCACCTCACAGCAAGAGGTTCTCCAGTTCAGTTCTTGGCTGGGGGGGGGGGGCTTCTCTGCAGAGTCTGGATGTCCTCCCTGTGTTTGTGTGGGTTTCCTCTGGGTGCTCTGGTTTCCTCCCAAGTTACAAAGATGTGTCTGGAGCGTTTCTCCCTGGGCCTCTGCTGAAAATTGGTTTTGTTCCAAGTTGGACTTCCCTGTAAACAAACGTTAAAGAAATTAAAAAAAAAAAAAAAAATATATATATATATATATATATATATATATATATATAGATACATATACATTAACAATGAGCTCTGCACACAATTGTTTATTGTCATTGAGGTTGCTGATATAAATGTATGTGTTTATATATAAATATATATATATATATTAAATATTTAAACAGTAGACCTCAGCTTTAGATGTCATGTCATAATAGCCTGAATTCAAAAAGGTTTGGTGTGGTACTGAACAAATTTAGCACCACTGACCAGTAATACACTGCAGTGTAAAGCATGGGTGTCATCAGTGAATTCCATTCTGTATTCAGAAATTCTTATTGCCCCCCCCCCAACTAGCTGGCATTTAAAACATGGTCACATCACTTGAGTTATTGCTCTCCCCAAGGGTTTAATGTGGATAACATTTCAGCTACTCAGTCAAAAACTATTAAGAGATATTGTTTTAAGATTTGCAATCCTCTCTGTAAGCAAGCTATATATATATGTTGTTAGAGGAATTCACTTCAGCTGTTATAGACATATTATTTATTTTATTTATTTAACATTTGTTAACCGGAAAAGTCTGACTAGGTTCCACAGATCCTGTTTTCAGCAGAGGCCTGGGGAGAAATGCTCCAGAAGCATGTCTTTAGAATGTGGGAGGAAACCGGAGTACCCGGAGGATACCCATGCAAACACAGGGAGAACATGCAAACTCCACACAGAAGGCACCCCAGCTGAGAATTGAACTGGAGAACCTCTTGCTGTGAGGCAACAGCGTTAACCGCTGCACCACTGCACCACCCGAGTTTTATATTATAGTTTCATAAAGTCCCAATGTTTGCAACTGATGCTCAGAAAAAAATGTGCTCTGTAGAGTACAATGAGTATGCCTGGCTACATCCTTCATGTAAAGCACACATGAATACATACATGGTAACAATCTGTGTGGCTGAGCAGTTAGCTGTGCTCCAAATCCATGACTGGTGGAAGGATAAATAAGTGCAAGACAGTCAATTTGGTGAAGAGAAAGCAAGTTATGGAGTAAGGTAATGGCCGTGCATCAGCTAGCATGGATTTTATGATGCATCAAGGCTGCTAGCATGAACTGAAGCATAATAGAGGAGGAGGCTGTTGGCAAGAGCCATACAAAACTATTTATCAACCGGGAAAGTTTGACTAGGACAGAGCCTAGTTTCGGCACACGCCCGGAGTGAAACATTCTAGATGCATGTCTTTGGAATGTGTGAGGAAACCCACATGAATGCAGGAAAAACATGCAGACTCCACTCAGAAGGCATCCCAGCCGAGAATCAACCAGAGAGAACCTCTTGCTATGAGGTGACAATGTTAACCACTGCACTACTGCACCACACCAAAACTGAGCTGAAGAACATTGCAAGCACTTGCTGTCAGATGTTCTGACTCCTAGACACCTACTGGTTCTGTGCAAGGGGAGGAAAAGGGACTATATGATAGCAGGAAATCAGGGGAATATAGCAAGACAAGGTGCAGACAGAAGCGAAGCATAAAGGAAGAACAAGTGTGGGGAATGCAGGGCAATTTTTTGGGGGATAAGTACCCCTTTTTATATATAATCACAGAGAATGGAATATGGGCAGTGTGATATTAAAAGAGCGGGAGAAAATTTGAGGAAAGGTAGGCAGTAGGGATACACAAACAAACACAAAACAGTACAAACAAATGGGGTGAGTGCGCACATACTCACAGGAGAAGAGCTAATCAGAGACAAGAAGAGGGTGGACAAATGGGGATGAGGATGAGTGGACAGTGCACAAATGGTAGGGTGTAGAACAAGAGGATTGGGGTACACCTAGATAGGGATAGGGTGGGTTACAAGCAGTATGTTTGTTGCTGGCTCAGGAGAATGGGGGGACATGACTTTCTGAATGCCACTGCCTTTTGGTATAGTGAAGCTGTAGCTTTTTACAGCTATCCTTTACCAGGATGACCTGATGACATGAAAATAAGTACATCCGCTCATTAAACGATATTTCCCAATTTGTAATGAACTTTCATGTGTTAAAGGACTAATATTTAAAGGTTACAAAAGTAGTTATTCCTACACAGCAGTGTGACAATATGTTAATAAAAATATGCAATTCACACCATGAAGTAAATAAATACAAGGAAAAAGCAAGTGGTGTTATATACAGGCCAGGCACATTCGTAATGCAGACAAAATTGTTATATTTGTAGATGTGTGGCATATTTAAAAAGATCACATCTTGGAAGAATCACATGAAATTATTTTGTTACCTTGGCTAAAACTAGGAATAGGCACATTACAATACTGAAATCCACATTTTCTGCAAGGCATGGAATATAACTCAAAATTTCCAGAAACAGTGTTGTTAAAAGATACTTCCAGTCAATCATAGATTAATGTTTATGTTCTGCCCTTTGGATGAGACTTTAAACCATGGCCTCATCTGCTTGAGTTGGCGATAGCCCAGATGGATGTAAAACATCCCATTGCACCTATTGAAGAGTATGGGAAGTTCACCAATGCCCTGGCCAAATTTCCCTTAGTGGTATAAATACCACCTAGGGTCTCCTAACCTAATGAGACTAACCTGGTCAACAAAGGATTAAAAAAAAAAAAAAAAAAAAATTAATAAAATTCTGGACACATGGAATTCTGGAACAAGCTGTAGATGACAATTGTTGTCAGTCTGCTAGTCAAAAATATCAAGATATTGCAAAGCAATGGGAAATCAGTCGTAATGTCAAATGCAAAACCTCCAGAATCCAATGGACAGGCAGAAGGAATGGTGCAAATTGTGAAAAAAAAATTTATCATGGAAAGGAAATGTTCAAAAGTAACACATTGTTATTTATCACCACTAGAATAAAAAACAGCCTATTACAATCCAGAGGACTACCACTTAGCACGATTGCTTGTGGATTGAAGATTTCAGTAAAATTACCTATATCATTCCCACTAGTGTTACCTGAAGGCAAACAAACAGGCAAACATGCCTGACAGCAGAAACAGAAGTTTTTGTTTGACAGAAGTGTAAGAAATCTTAGGGAGGGGAAAAAGTCAGAATAAATCAGGCTCCAGTTCATAGAACTGGATTTGGCACAAGGACATCTAGTGACTCTAAAGCAAGAGGGATTCATAGGGAGCAAATGAATGTGTGGAGCTAACCAGAATGGGGCAGGGCTATATTAGGGTGGGGTCAATTCTGAGCATGTTTACTATATTAAATATATAACTGGTCATACATTACCCCACATGCTGAGCAGTCTTCTAGTTGTCTTCCTCTTCTGAATACATGGCACCGCTAGTTTGAGAAAATACGTTTGATGTTTGTTTGTAACACAGGAACTTATTTCACAACAGCTGATATAAAAAAAATCTTTAAACATTTGTTTTATTAGGGCATATATTGAGAGATAATTGTAATCATCTCCATCATCACATTTACTTTCTACTTGCTATTTTTCTCACTGAATGTTTTTCATATTGCTCAAATTTATTAGGCAGTTTATAATTGTTTAGGGTAAATAAAATGCTGAGGTAATAACTGTGTATGCTTCTAGTTTGCTACTGTGTATGTGTATATTTGTCCTTATTCATGTATATATTGCTGCATGTTTGCTGTTGCCATTTGGTCTGGTTTGTGACCGAAAATGGTTCACTGTTTAGGACCATTTCATTTATGCAGTGAACAAAGGAAATAAATAAAATAAAATAAAATTCAGGTCATTGGCACTGTTTGAAGTCCAAGCATCCTTTCCATCTAACAGTATGCATGAGAAACAGTTGTCTTTGTCCTTCAGCCTGGGATGTGACTGTAAAGGGACCCTAGATAAGTTTACTCTGCTTGTAAACAAGCTAAAACAACCAAACAAATAAATAACTCAATAACAATTAACACAGGAGATTAAGGCTCTGAGTGGAGGAATGGAGAACTGCAGTCATCATCCTGCTCCACAAGGGGGATTCACTACTGATCCGGCAAACTACATACTTATAAGCCTCACCAGCCTTATCTGCAAAGCAATAGAATGCATCATTATGTAACTTACGAACAAGGATGTAGGCAGTATGCAAACCCTGGCCCCAAGCCAGTTTGGGTTTGTTAAAGGTAGATCCTGCCTCCTGAACCTGGTGGGCTTCTTTGAACATATCAATTAGTTTACATTGCCTTCCTGGACCTGGACCAGGCTTTTGATAGCATTTATATTACTCTATCTTACAATTTAAATAGTGAACGCTATTTCATCGTACCTAAAATATCTAAACCACAAAATATCGAGCATTCAGAACAGCAAATTTTTTCCCAGGGAAAAAATTTGCTGTTCTGAAACACAAACACAATAAATAAACCACACACATACACTTAACAAAAACATAATTCTAACCCTACACTACTACCTTTCCACTCACCTTAACCCAACCCTAACCCTAAAGTCCCTAACTACCGCACTCTCACCTTACCCGCTCCCTAACCCTAAAGTCCCTAACTAACGCACATTCACCTTACCCGCTCCCTAACCCTAAAGTCCCTAACTACCGCACACTCATCTTACCCGCTCCCTAATACTAAAGTCCCTAACTATCGCATACTCACCTTACCCGCTCCCTAACCCTAAAGTCCCTAACTATCGCATACTCACCTTACCCGCTCCCTAACCCTCACTTTACCCCGATCCGTTCCCACACTTACCTTAACCCGGTCCATGACCTCCGTTTGCATACTTACTCTACCCCGCTCCTTAACCTTCCCACCACAGTACAGTACATAGCGAAGCCATGGAACGGACAACCGAAATCTTACCCTAGGTAAGATTTCGAAGTTTCGTGGCTTCGCTATTTTGTGTTTTCGACAAAAAACGGGTCAATATTATAGCATTCGAAGTTTAAAAACTTCGATACTATAATATAGACCCTTTTGATACCATCCCACATTCTGACACTGTAAACAAATGAATCAAGCTAAATGTAAACCCCTGTTTTACCCACTGAATAGCAAACAGTCTAACAGACAGAACCCAATCTATTAGTGTAGGAGGCACTCTCTTTTGAAATGAGTAGTTACCAATAGCATCTCCCAGAGATTTGTACTAAAAGCACTTATGTTTGGTATGTACTTCTTTGATGTCAATGTTGATATCAAGGGTCTGTGGCTGACAAAGTTTGCAGATGACTAGAAACTTGGATCTGTCATTAACTCCACACCGAGTTCCAGAGTCTTCATTAGTGACTAGCATACACCAGTAAGTGGTCCCTGCACCACAGCTTAAGACTAAATGCCAAGACATGCAGCATTGTGTCTTTTGGCAAACCTTGGCCTCATGCATTTACCACACGGGTGACATCCATTTGAAAGCTGCCTCAGCTATTAGGGACCCCAGTCATCTATGCACTTTCATTGACAATGAACTATCTCCTTTGATCACTATGTGTCCACTACTGGTAGGAAAACCTTTTACGTTGACACTAGATGAATTTCTTCCAGATCTAAGAAAGTTATCATTGCTCTCTACTCCTCCATAATCAAGCCCATAACAGACTATAATGACCTCCTTTGGTATGTACCTGTGTAAGCATATGACCAAGCTTGAGAGACCTCATTATTTACTCACTAAGATAGTCCACGGCATGCCTTCCTTGAGCTACCCAGACTACTGTTTCCTACAGATTCTTGAGAGGTAACCTCTGTCTAGCTTGCAGTCTTTAAAGATACAGTCCTATGTGACCTCCTACACAGCCACAAAACTACTAAGACTGAACTCCTACTTAAGAGATTTTAACTTCCACTGAAACATAAATAGGACCTGCTGGAGACAGAGAGAGAGACAGAGATACATTCCAAATAATCTGCCTGTTATGGAATAGACATCCTTTGGATGTAAAACATGAAACTCATTACACCTTTTTAAGTGCAATGAAGTGGATGAATGGAAGGATAATCAGAAATACACCATTGGTTTAGCCCTTTAAGCCGTCATTGTAAGGGGTCAAAACTAAGTATAAATTAGTCATGGCAATGGGTACCTACCCTACGGGGTATTGTGATTAGGCTACTAAGTTCCTCTGGATTAACAGCCTAATATTGACCTATGAAGCTGTGAACCTGTGAGCTGTTAACAAGCTACTTCCTGTAGTCAGAGATACAGAGTCTAATTCCTTCCACCTCTGTATGCCTGCTGTGTGACTCTGAACTTGTCACTTGACCAGACAGTGCCCCTGTTTGTCCCTGAAAAGGCGCACGTGTCCAATGGGTTTACCTGGTTAACAAAGGTATAAAAATGTGCTACTGAACCTATGTAGGTAGATCTTTGATCATTTCCCCCTTTCTGACTCCATTTCTCATCCAGAGTTAATTTTCTAAAGACCAGAGTTAATTTTCTAAAGATTAGTGACTTTAGGTTAGTCACTGTATCCTTAAGAGGTCACTTACTCATTCTGACATAGCAACCTTAAGATAAACACCCATTACATGAAGTTGTCATACCATGATGCTATGCAAAGCAGTACTCTGAAATCTTTGTAAAGTTCTTTCTGATTTCAAATGTTTGTTGTTTGTGTTTTTCGGCTTTTCCCGGTTAGGGTTCGCCACAGCGGAACTCCGGTCCGGTAATGATTGGTAGTGGATTTTTACATACCGGGTTACCAGCCCTGACGCACAACCTTCAACGAAGGCACGCCCCATTCACGTATGCCTCCACACAGAAGACGCTCTAGCTGAGAATCGAACGGGACAACGTCTTGCTATGAGGCGACAACGCTACCACAGCACCACCACCGCAGTTCTTTCTGATTTCAAATGTTAATTCAAAATATCAAAAATGTATAATACAGACATGGTTTCACATGTGACTGTGACTGTGAAGTAGGAGTCATGGCACACTGTAAACAAAAACTAATCAGTTTTCTAAAGAAATATACACAGCTTTTTTTATTTTTGATGCAGTGACAACACAGTTAAGACACATTCTGAATGCGGAATCCATTCCATCAACCTGATCAGAGGCTGTACATTCACAGCTAATAGAAATTATGTATAAAACAAACTGGCAGCCTGGTACATTCTGATGGTTATACAGACCTTTAGGTAGAGACAACCAAATACAAAGTTACATGTTTTGGAAACAGTTGTACATGTTCTAGTAATATTTTTGGACAACTCATCTGGATATACATAAGAATGTTATACTTAGTTTGTGCTATTAATGTGCAATGATGAAAATAGTATAACTGTATGCTGAATTTCTGATAGGTTCATAGGTAGGTACTAGGCTATGGGCCCGAGGGCCAAAGCAAGCCTAGCCAACAGTGTATTGGCTTTCGCCACCCATGTATTGTTAAATTCCTGCCCCTCTATCAAGCAGGGCCCAGACATAATCCCAGGAGTGAATTTCCTATCACCCATCCACTTATCAAGGTTTTTCTTGAATAGTGCTAATGATGAGCTCTTGCGTGATGTGGATCGGAATTTTGTTCCAGAGCATGGGAAGTCTCTGGGACATGAATCTATCCCTCCAGTATGTCCTGTTTATTGTTGTGGTGAGGATTAATTCCCTAGAGTGTGTAGTTGGGATTTCCTCAAGTGGAGTATGTTCAACAATTCCGGGTTTGACATAGCTTTATATGTCAGACAGAGGTCTCCTTGGAGTAAGCGGTATGCGACCGAGTACAGTTTGAGTTTCTTGAGCCAGTCGGCATAGGGCAATTGTTTGAGGCCAGCAGTCCTCTTGGTGAGATACTTTTGGGGCCTCTGAAGTTGTTGTAGGTGTCTTGTGAGGTACATTCAATGAGGGGTCTGATAAGTGATGAGTAGAGGGGAACGATGACTTCCTTATTTCTAGATGCAAACCCTTTTGTGATTAAGTGGGCCACGTAGAAAGATTTTCTGACCACTGTGGCAATGTGGTTATCAAAGGAGAGATTTCTATCCACTTGGGTCCCAAGGTCTCTTATCACACTTTCTGTGTTAAGTGAACTTCCCCCTATTTGGTAATTCATGGATACCGTGTTTTTACCAAAGGGGATAACAATGCACTTTTTGGCATTTAGTTTGAGGCCATGATTTTGACGCCAGGTGTCTGTCTCGATAAGGCCCTTTTGAAGGATGTCTACGTCAGCAGGGGAATTGATAATGGCTCCCAGTTTGCAGTCATCTGCAAACTTGGTCAGCCATAGTCCCTTGGTGTTCACCTGCATCCCAGAGAAGTATATACCGAATAGGAGGGGTCCCAAGATTGAACCCTGGGGTACTCCACTTGCCACTGGTTTGGAGTTGGATCTGGAGTCTGCAACTCTTACTGTGTGGGTTCTGTCCATGAGCCAATTGGCCACCCATCTCATGACATAAGGGTTTATGTTAAGGTTGATGAGTTTATCTATGATTCCTGAATGAGAGATAGTGTCAAAGGCTTTAGCGAGGTCCAGGTAGGCTGTGTGGACCACCTTGCCCTCATCTATGGCCTTAGTAACTGTTTCAAAGAAGTCTACCAGGTTTAGGAGACATGACCTACCTTTTACAAATCCGAATTGGGTAGCATCCAGAGTTTGGAGGTTACCAATGTCTTTGTTTATGAGTTCCATGATGATACGCTCCATGGCTTTGCAGACCAGGCTTGTCAGGCTAATAGATCTATAGTTCCCGGGGTCTGTGTTGGTTCCTCCTTTGTGGAGTGGGATAACCGTTGCTGTGTGCCATTCTGTGGGCACATAGCCTGTGGTGAGGCTGTGATTGAACATGGATTTTAGGTGGGGGGCTAGTTCATTTTGGAGTTCATGTAAGATGCAGCCTGGGATGTTGTCCGGTCCCATAGATGCTGTGTTTTTGGCTTTAGAGAGTGCCATTTTTACCTGTGTGTTTGTGATTGCTGGGGCTCTACAACCATCTGGTATAGTTATAGGCCATTTGGGGGGTGAGGGAGGAGTAAAGTTTGCACTGAACCTATCTGCCAATATGTTGACAATATCAGTTGGCTCTGTATATTTTGTGCCGTTCTGTTGTAGTTTGGTGCAGATCTGGGTATTGCCATGGAAATTCTTGACATAGCTAAAGAATGCCTTGTGGATGTCTTTGGAATCCGTGGCAATTTTTCTTTCAAAATTTGCTTTGGAGGATTTTATGAGAGATCTTAGTTTCCTACTGAGGCCTGTCAGTGAGTTCCTCCATACCTGGGTTTTTACTCTCTTTTGCAACAGTTTCTTCCTTCTGTTGTAGAGTTTGTTAATGATAGGGGACCATCAGATTGGCTTCCTTTTTTTGGAGGATAGCATCTTGGTTTTATTGGGGATAGCACGATCCATGCACTCATGCAGGTTCTTGTAGAGTGCATTTGTGTAGGATTCCGCAGTCGTGACTGTATTGACTGTGTTATCCATCTCCAGGGGCATTGTGAAGTTAGCCACCTCAGTTTTGAGTAGCATGAAGTTCGCTTTGGAAAAATTTTTATGATGGTTTCCTTGTGTGGGGGTGGGATCAGGATGTGGATATCTAGGGTGATTAGTTTATGGTCTGATCTAACAAGCGAGGAGTTGATTTCGGGCTATGAGCACCGGTCACCCATGTTGGTAATGACCAGGTCCAGAATATTGTTGCCCCTGGTGGGGGTGTTGACAAGTTGGTCCAGGGCATTAGAGTTTATAAATTCCAGGAATCGTTGAGCAAGGGGGTTAGTACAAGAGTAGTTTTCCCAGTTTATGATAGGGTAGTTGAAATCACCCATTATTATGGTATTTGGTTGGACCCTCATTTTTTCCAATGTCCCCAGGAATGAGAAGTGAGCGTCCTGGGTCATGGTGGGGGATCTATAACAAGCTACAATTTGGAATGCATTTTTACCCTGGGTTAGTTGCACTTGCATGATTTCAGAGGCATCGTGTTTTGCAACCAGCCTGGAGGTGTGGATGTCCTTGATGACTATGGACACACCTCTGCCCTTCGTGTTTCAGTCCGGGTTTTGTGGCCGAAATGTGTGGTATGAATTACAGCCTGGTAGTGTTGGGGTACTCTTGGGAACCTTGAACCAGGTCTCAGTCACTGCACAGATATCGATGTTCTCCATTTTGAGGAGTGTCTCGAGTGAGTGCATTTTGAGGTTTAGACTCCTAGCATTGAGTGACGTTGCCCTCAGTTTTTTGTTACCTGTAGTTATTATGGTGGTGGGTTTGTTTTTTGAGCCTTGCCTAAAAAAGGCACTATAGGGGTGTCAACAGCCTTGGCCAATATCCTGAAGCCCAGGGGTGACAGGTGCAGGCCATCTCTGGTGAAGCATCGTTGCCTGTCAAGCATGTCATCCCAGGCAGACACATTCTGGATCCCCTTTGAATGACACCAGAAGCTTAGCCAGTTGTTGAAGTTGATCATCTTATCCTTGTACTGTGGTATAATTTTTGGTGAAGTCAGGATGCTACTCAGGGCTAAGGTCATACCTGTCTGGGTTACAAGATTGGAGAGCTCTTCCATATCTCTTTTCATGTAGTCCAGGGAGGTACATCTCAGGTCATTTACACCAACATGGACTATGACGGAGTCATATTTGTACTTGCCTTGTAGTGACCTGAGTGCATGTGTTATGTGGCGGATTCTGGCACCTGACAAGCAGCTGACAGTAACCTTTTCTTTGTCCAGCCTGGTGAGTGGGACGTCGGTGTGCCTGACTATAGAGTCATGTATCACTAGTGCATTGGGTATGTTGTTTTGCCTTATGGGCTGTGGTTGTGTGGCACACCGAGTTTTTGGGCTATGTGTTATTTTGGGGGGTGTTGGTGGGAGGAGGTTGCTTGTGTGTCTGCTTTGGAGGTCTCTGTTGCTTAGGCAGATTTAGATTTTTAATCAGAGCCTCCGTATATGTCTTGGTGTTTTTATGTGTGGGTTTTGGAGGTGATGGTTTAGTTGGTCTATGTGTAGTGAGTGGAGTGTTGTGAGTTGTTACCTTCTCCTCTTGACTGTCTGTTCCAGTCTTGGTAGGAGATAGAGCTTTGCCTCTAGATTGGCTGTATAAGTGCATCTCTCGCAAGTGTTAGTGTTTGGTGGTAGGAGGAGAGGTGTGTCTGTGTACATGAGGCAGTTATAGCATTGCCTCAAGATGCCCAGGCTCATCAGGTAGGCTGGAGAGTAGACCAGATGCTGTCTCTTGGACATGCCTGAATAAGTAGGGAAGTATAAAGACTATTCCCTTCTTGGCAGATGTTGGACTTGAGTGCCAAAGGTTATCTAGTGCTGCATTAGATTTAGAACAAGTGCTGGGCTGAAAGGTGCAGGTCTGAGTGATTTAGGCTGAAAGACTGACAAGTTATAAGGGAAAAACTGAAGCGCAGACTTTGTGGAGCCAGGGATGGTTAACCCCAGCTAACTGGCACTGCGCGGAGCGCAAAACCATGCAAATGCGGGTTTTTATAGCAGAAAGATTCAAGGGATAGAAATTAGCCCAAAATGGCCAATAAACTACAAATTATTAGCTGAAAACCACTCCTCCAGGGACAGATAGGCTGCTCAAAGCTCCCCAATTTCACTGGTGAACAGAGAAACTTCCTTCTATCCAAGTAAGATATGGGTCAACACAGAAACTGCAATACAGCCAAAACAAAATAATCACTTTAATGCACAGAAAAATGGCTATCGCACTTGAGTGTGTAGCCTACAACAGTAAAAACAGTTTAAATGCTCAGAAAAATGATTTTAAAGTGCAAAACAGTGAGTAAGTACAATTAAACAGTTGCAATATGCTTTTTAGTATCAAATAAACGCTAGAAACCGAGCGTTTAGGCGGAATTAGCAATTACTACCAAGAAACAAGCCAAAAAAGTACTTAAATCAAACCAAAGTCTCTCTTTTCTCCTTCTGCTGCTGTTGGACACTGCAGGTCACCTGGGCAGGTTCTTGCTGAGCTGGTACAAGCACAAAAAATGCGCAAATGTGGGTTTTTATAGCAGAAAGATTCAAGGGATAGAAATTAGCCCAAAATGGCCAATAAACTACAAATTCTTAGCTGAAAACCACTCCTCCAGGGACAGATAGGCTGCTCAAAGCTCTCCACTCTCACTGGTGAACAGAGAAACTTCCTTCTATTCAAGTAAGATATGGGGCAACACAAAAACTACAATACAGCCCTGGATTCAGCAACTCTGAAAACTGGACTCTACTAGCTTCAGAAAGGCATGAAAGCTTATTTTTTTGATTTTTTAAGATGTTAAGATAGTTAAAACAAAATAATCAATTTAAAGCACAGAAAAACGTCTATTGCACTTGAGTGTGTAGCCTACAGCAGTAAAAACAGTTTAAATGCTTAGAAAAATGATTTTAAATTGCAAAACAGTAAGATTGCCAACCAAGCCACAATTCTTCATAATATTTCATTTCATTTCTTTTCTTTTCTTATTTTTTCTAAAATTTCAAATACTGGAAAACTTCACTTTCAAAAACAAATATTAGTATTGTTTTTTATGTTATAAAAGCAACATATATTTATGATTTTAATGTTTATGCAGAATATATCTGACCCCTATAAAAAGTAAACATGTGCATCTTTGTTGTGACCTAAATTTAAAGACATTTTGCATGAGATAATGTAACATTATAAAAGTAGAGCAAGAATTTGACAGCCTAAACTGCAAAACTATACAGAATCTGAGAAACTACAGTTGTCTTTTAAAGTGATAACTCTAAATCCTTTATGGATGGTTAGTGTTGATAGTTTTCACACCTAGCAAGGCTGTGAGGTGATGTGGGGGGTGCGAGGGTCTGGATTTTTTTTTGTGAAGTACAGCGTTTTAACATGCAAATAGAGTAAGTTTTTTATTTTAAATTTACAGTAAACACACCAGAGTAATTCAGTTAAAGGGAAGCACTGATATCTGAATTTATTTTATAGATCATCTAATAATCTTTTGCTCATATCTCTACCACTGCTTTCTCTACTGTATACAGAGTGAGAAAAGGAATTATTGCAAGATCAGTTATCATTTAAATGTACAAGATACAGTACTCTCTTTGCATAAGTCTAGAAATGCAGCCATATTAAAGCAGGCCTTCACATTGTGCATACAGTTTTAGTGAATGCATTTTCAATTACTGAAAATAATCTTCAGTCAAAAATACTGATAAGAATAGAATGTGCAGTACATTTGAATGGAAACACATTTTGTTTCTATGGTAAAAGGCTTGTGAACTGAGATAAAGAGATGTGTAAATTATTAGAAAATACTTCAGACACAGTCAGTTAAGTTAGTTCGTTTTGAACTAATATGCAGAAAGTCTTTGCAGTGCAGACACTTGAGTATGAGTGCAGAAGTCAGGTCAAATATTCAGCATTCCAGAATATTAATAATAAGGAATGTAAATAATATGAATGCAGAGAACTATTTCAGTTTATCAGCACTGTTATTGGAGACAGTATTCAGAAATTGCTGACATCTACCTCCACTGTACATAAAGCATTCTTAACCAAATTAGAGTTTGTAGACTTGATACTGAAGTATACAAGAAGACAAGGCACATAAAGAAGAGACTGGCACCTGTTCAACACAGCTATGGGTAAGTAACAGATAAAGACGTTCATTTCAGTCTCATTCCAGTTTTTTCCAGTCATTCCAGCTCATTCCAATATTCTACAGTCAAGTCAGTTCTTACAATTATCCAACTTTGTATAATAATCAAAGCCCTGCAGTAGCTGACATCATATCCACCAGCAATTAAACATCTCTTACTTGACTCACCCTACTAAAACAACTGCATATATCTGTGAGTAGTAATCTGTGAGAGCATGCTGAAGCTATGTATTAAGCATGCAGTTATTGTGTAAAGTATATTCAGTGCACACAGATACTGGTGTTAAATACCAAACTCAAGCAATGCAATATCAGGGAAGGTGAGCCTATGGTTTCATGGATAATAATATTACTAATACTAATAACAATAATAATAGTGATAATAGTAATAATGGTAATAATAATGATGATGATGATGATGTTAAATCCATCCTCATGGACCCCAGTATCCAAAGTTTGGATTTATTCTGATCCTGATTGTACACTAAAATATGCTTTCTCTGCTACAGTATGTAAGGCAATGTAATGAACCAGGTAACCAGCTCAGGACCTCACAAACATTGTCTAAGTCAGAGACTGGTGTAGCCAGTACCCTAAGTTAAAATTAAGTATATATTATTTATTCATCCTTTATTGACTAGGTTAGTCTCACTAGGCTAATAGTCTCTTTTAAGGGAGACACAAGGTGGTATTTATACTATTAAGAGAAATTTAGACAGGGCATTGAGAGACTTCCCCCACTCTTTTCGATAGATGCTGTGGGATCTTTTATATCAACCTGAGCTACCACCAACTCATGCAGATGAAATCTTGGTTTAACATCTCATCTGAAGGACAACATACTCAGGAGTGCAGCACCCCCCCCCCCTTTATACTGCACTGCAGTGTCAGCAATCCATCTACCTAGTGTGGGAATAGAACCCATATTAAAACTTATTGTTTTAAACACAGTTAAATGTTTCAAGCAACAATTATTAAGATGCTTGGTAAATGCTCACTTACTGATTGATTGACTTTTTTTAACATTACATTTGTTTATTGGGATAGTGCACTTTGCTACATGCACAACCTCAGTGAGTAAAATCACATAAGGAATGAGCAAAACATATTTACAAATGCAAGAATATAATAAAATAAAATCACTTCAGAGTCACTATTGCATTATTATGTTTAACAGTTATTAAACAGTGCCTATTTAACTTAAATCCTCAACATAGTACTTAGTTTGCTTTGTTACACATTGAGAATCTGTTATATTAATACATTAAAATATCTAACATGGAAGAACTGAGTAGAAACTACTACAGTAAGCACTGTCACACAAAGACTAATCAGCCACAGTAACCCGTACAAGATACAAGTAGTGCAACAGCCACAACAATATAGAGGCGATAATGCCTTGTAACAATAGTGTTATTCATATCTATAATGTGACTGCATACACGACAAATAGTTTAAGCTATTCCATTTTCAGTTCAGCACTATCAATACCAACATTTTAAGATTATTACAAACAACAGTGCATGATTCCCTTTTTTGCAAATATTTAACAGCTAAATGCATAATTTGTCATTCTTGACTCCGTGACTTGAAATGTGCTAGAATGCAAACATTGTAGGAGCACTATATAATTCCTTTGTGAATACCATTTCAGTACTTATCGCTGCATGCTATAGGTTTTTATTAACTTCCAACTATCTGTGTGAGCATGCAAGCCTATTTATGTCTGCATGTATGCGTGTGTGTTTGTGTGCACAGGTACTACTTATCTGCCTCGCCACTGCCACTGGCCACAAAACTTATTTATTTTTATGTATTTATTTTACATTTGATTATCAGGAAAGTCTGACTGGATACGTCCTTTTTCAGTAGAGGTCCAGGGAGAAAAGCTCCAGATAGTACATACAGTTTAACAACATTTGATTAGAACTGACAACACAATGTGATGCAAATACTAGATGACAGAGCTTAAACAATCAGGAACCTCTATGTTAGCCAAGTAATCAGTTATAATACAAGAACATAGGGTAGCGAAACATAACTAATACAACATAACATTTTTACAAAGAATCAGAAAATTAAAGTAAAGTGCAGGTAGGCATAGAATAGAGAAATAAGAGACATTTACAACATTATGTAATTTCTGCTTAGGACTTGCATGGTTATTATTAGGTTTACTGTTCTTGTTTGTCACCAGAGCTAATTAACCTGTAGTAAGCGTAGTGTTAGTATCCATGAAGCAGAGGTATTAGTATTATTTAAGAGAGACGGTTTAGTCAAGAGCAGAGCAGGGGCACAGCCACTTGTTGGATAAGTGAGTTTTTAGCATTTTTTTTTAAATTGAGACAGGGCTGGAGTAGATGTAATGTCATGTGGTAGTGCATTCCAGATTTTTCCTATGTAATTGGAGAAAATGTATTCTCCAGCTAGGTTTTTGGTTGTATTGATCTTAATGAGGTGTTTGTTGGTTGAGCATAGAGTTCTGGTAGTGCAATATGGTTGAAGTAATTTTTGCAAGGCAGGTGTTTCACTGGATCTATATCAGTTTACCGAAATGGCTGAAGTTCGAACACCATATGTTCAAACTTCTAACCATGAAGTACAAAAACATTGAAGTCTTAGAACAGTGATTTTTTTCCCAGGAGAAAAAAAAATCGCTGTTCCAAGAAACACACACACAACACAAGCACACCAAGAAATCAGCAATCCACACACAAACACTTAAAATCCTACATCTAACCTACACTAAACTGTACATACACTATCTATCCTCTTACCTTAACCCAAACCCTAACTCTAAGGTCCGTCACTATCGCACACTCACCTGACCTGTGCCCTAACCCTAACTCACCTATTCCGCCCTAACCCTAAAGTCTGTCACTATCGCACACCCACCTCACCCGCACCCTAACCCTAACTCACCTAACCCGTGCCCTAACCCTAACGTCCACACAATCGCACACTTACCTGAACCTGACCCGTAACTTCCCACCACAGTCCTGATAATTGAGAAGCCACAGAAACGGGCCACCGAATTCTTTCCCTGAGAAAGAATTTGGTGTTCCGTGGCTTAGCGATAATCAGTGTTCGAACTTCACAGTTCGAACATCTGATGTTCGATCGTCAGCCATTTCGACGGACTGATATAGAACCGTTTTACTCAGGTTGATAGAAAGTTTTATGGGCCATAGTTAACTTGTTAAAGAGAAGTTGGGGGAGATCCAGCCAGCTGAATTGTTTGAGTGTTTATATAGTGATGTGATCTAAATGGTGAGGTTGTAGCATATCTGGCAATTTTGTTGTAACAGGATTCAAGTTTTGCTAAGTCAGATTTTCTTAGATTTGTGAGTATGGGAGATGCATAGAGCAGTGTAGAGATCAGGTTAGATTGGGCAATAGTAGCTTTAGTGTTTTTTGTGAAGTAATGTTTGTTCCTATACAGAGCATTTTTTATGTACTTTTTTACTGTTTGGGATATGTGGATACATCAAACAATATAATTCACAGTAATAGCTGATAAGAATTGTTTAAGATACCCAATTACTACTTATTTCCAAATACCTGTATTTGAAATAAATCTCAAACAAGAAAATGAGGGTGAAAGAAATATGTCCACTTTAAATAACTATACACAACATTGGTATCATACACAAAAGACTAAAGGTATCACTTTACATAACTGACCATTTGCTTTATTTATAAAAGTGAAACAAGTCAGACCTGTAACCATGCAAACTATTTCTAAATGGCTAGGAGAATTTATATTGATTTTTACTATGGATATAGCAAAACCTCAAATGGAGCAGTCATGCCTCACTCTCAGGAAGTAGCTATTACAGATAATTACTTTAGAAATGTTTCAGCTCAATCAGATCCTTAAGGAAAACAACTGTAACCATACAGAATATCGTATTCATAAAGTAGCAGAAAGTATTCTAAGAACTAAGCCAGCACAGGAATGCAGAAAGGAGATTCTGCAATAGGGATGACTGCAAGAAGGTATGCAGAGAATAGGCAAGAAGGAGCTGGAATGTATTGGAGAAAACTGGCTAAGGAACCAATGTACGGGGTGGAAATAACTAGAGAAAGAAAGGTAATAGAATGGGAAGAGGCCAAGAATTCATTTGGACTGCAGGTTAGAGAATGCCTTACGTATCAAAGATTAATATCAGAGTGCAGGCAAAGAGAAAGAAAGAGAGATCCTAAGTAAAAGATCAGCACTGGTAGAGTTTTTAGTAGAGTATAGAATAGAAACTGCTGTTAAAAAAGCGATAATTAGTATAGCATATAAAATATATCATGATAGTTATTGGAATAAATCAGATGAGATTAGAAAGGATTGGGAAGAAAGACTAAATAAGCAATTCAAAAAGAAACAATGGGGGATGTGTGTATGGCTTCCCAAATATGCAACAAAGACTAGAAAATTTAGAATCTTGCTTGGAAGTGTTTTCATAGGTATTTTTATACCCCAAGCAGATTTCAAAGAATTTTTCCACAAGTAGATTGCAAATGCTGGAGGTGTGATGGGGAAGAAAGAGTGGAATTGCCTAGACATAGTATGGTCTTATAGGTTCATAGGGTCATAGGTGTATACTAGGCTAATGGCCCTGGAGCCTTTACAAGCCTAGCCCATAGGATTACCCTGGCATCGTGCCACCCGACCTTTGTTCCCAGTGCCTCTGTCTAGTAGAGCCACTGGAGTGATCCCTGGGTTGAATTTTCTATTTCCCATCCACTCATCAAGATTTCTCTTGAAGAGGGCCAGTGAGGTGCTCTGTTTGAAATGCATGGGAAGTCTATTCAATAGCAGGGGCAATCTCTGGCTTATGAACCTGTCCCTCCAGCATGTTCTGTTGATTGTGGTAATGAGGTTGAGTTCTCTGAAGTGTGTGGTGTGGAGACATTGGGATTTCTTTAGATGTAGCATTTCTAACAGAGCTGGGTCAGACGTGACTTTGTAAGTCAAGCAGAGATCACCTCTAAGTAGGTGATATGAGACACAGAATAGTTGGAGTTTTTTTAGTCTGTCCATATAGGACAAGTATTTAAGGCCTAAGATCCTCTTTGTGAGTTACTTTTGCAGTTGTTGCAGGTGTCTAGTGAGGTACATGCCAAATGGGGCATTGTACTCAATGACTGGCCTAATGAGGGAAGAGTAGAGGGAGACAATGACCTCTTTCATCCTGGATGCAAAACCCTTAGTAATGAGATGTGCCACATGGAAGGACTTTCTGACCACAGTGGCAATGTGGTGGTCAAAAGAGAGGTTGCTGTCAACCTGTGTTCCCAGATCTCTTATAACACCTTCTGTGTTCAGTGGACTACCATCGATGTGGTAATTCATGGGAACTGGGTTTTTCCCAAAGGGGATGATGACACATTTTTTGGCATTGAGCTTAAGGCCATGGTTCTGACACCAGTCATTGGTCTCAGTGAGGCCTTTCTGTAGGATGTCAGCATCACTTGGGGAGTTAATAATGGCTCCCATCTTGCAATCATTTGCGAACATTGTGAGTCAGAGTCCCTTCGTGTTGGCCTGGACTTCTGAGAAGTACATACCAAACAGGAAAGGACCCAGGACCGATCCGTGTGGGACTCCACTCTTGACTGGTTGGCAGTCTGACTTGGAGTCAGCTACTTTCACACTGTGGGTTCTATCTGTGAGCCAATTTGCAACCCAACTAGTGATATAGGGGTTGATGCCTAGCTTAGTGAGTTTTTCTACGAATCCTTAGTGGGGAATGGTATCAAAGGCCTTGGCCAGATCAAGGTAGGCTGCATGAACCACCTTGTCTTCATCCACAGCTCTGGTGACTGACTCAAAGAAGTCGACCAAGTTGAGCAGGCATGATCTACCCTTCACAAAACCAAACTATGTGGGATCCAGAGTTTGGAGATTCCCTATATCCTTGTTTATTAGGTCCATGATGATGAGTTCCACAGCTTTGCATATCAGACTTGTCAGGCTAATAGGGCGATAGTTCCCAAGGTCTGTAGTCACTCCTCCTTTGTGGAGAGGGATAACTGTAGCAGTGCGCCATTCGGTAGGGACAAAGCCTGAGGCGAGGCTGTGCTTAAACAGGGCACACAGGTGAGGTGCCAGTTCACTTTCTAGTTCATGTAAAACACAGCTAGAGATATTGCCAGGTCCCATAGAAGCTGTATTCTTGGAATTGGACAGTGCTGTTTTAACCTGTGCAGCAGTAAAACTGGGTGCCTAGCAATCTACTGGTATTGTGATTGGACCTTTGGGGGGAGAGAGGGGTAAAGTTGGCACTGAATCTGTCGGCCAGTATATTGCCAATATCTGTTGGCTCAGTATAGGAGGTACCATTGTGCAGTATCTCAGCACAAATCTGGGTAATGCCATGTAGATTCTTTGCATAACTATAGAAGTCCTTGTGGTTGTCTTTACTATCTGAGGCAATTCTGTTTTCATATTTAACTTTAGTGGATGTGATGAGGGATCTCAACTTTTTGTTGAGGGCGATAATGGAGTTTTTCTAGTCTTGGGACTTCACCTTATTCCGCATCAGTTTCCTCCTTCTGTTGTAGAGTTTGTTTATGGCAGGGGACCACCAGATTGGCTTCCTTTTTTTGGAGGAGAGCATCTTGGTTCTACTGAGTGTGACATGATCCATGCATTTGTGTACGTGTTCGTACAGTGCATTGGTGAATGATTCGGCGGTCATGCAACTATTCTCCATTTGTATGGGTGCCGTGAAGTTAGCCACCTCTGTTTTTAGGAGCCCAAAGTTAGCTTTGGAAAAGTTTTTCATGGTGGTTCCCTTTGCGAGGGTGGGAGGGATGCGGATTTCCAAGGTGATTAGTTTGTGGTCGGATCTAACAAGGGAGGAGCTGACTACTGGTGTAGAGCAACAGTCGCCCATGTTAGTAATGACCAGGTCAAGGATGTTGCTACCTCTAGTGGGGGTAAGAACGAGCTGGTCCAGGGCATTGGAATTAATGAATTCCAGGAAATGTTGGGCAAGTGTATTGGTACATGAGTAGTTTTCCCAGTTAATGGAGGGGTAGTTGAAGTTGCCCAGTATGAGAATGTTAGGTTGGACCCTAATATTCTCCAGGGTGCTTAGGAACCTGGAGTATGAGTCTTGGGACATGGTTGGGGACCTATAACAGGCTACGACCTGAATCGCTGTTTTACCCAATGTTAGCTGCACCTGAAGTATCTCTGATGCATTATGTTGGGGTACCAGCCTGGAGGTGTACACATCCTTTATGAATATGGAAACACCACCGTCTTTGGAGCTTTGGTCCAAGTTCTGGGGCCGAAAGGTGTGGAAAGAGTTATAGCCTGGTAATGCAGGGGTGCTTTCTGCTGCCTTGAACCAGGTCTCTGTTACAGCACAAATGTTGATGTTCTCCATTTTAAGGAGTGCTTTGAGTGCATTTTGAGATTTAGACTTCTAGTATTGAGCAGCATGACTATCAGACTGCATTTGTTTGTAGCTGTTATGGTAGTAATTTGGTCATTGGAACACCGCCTAAAAAGGCACTATAGGGGTGGCAAGAGCCTTGGTCAGTATCCAGAAGCCCAGGGGTGACAGATGCAGGCCATCTCTGGCAAAGCATCGAGGTCTGTCAATCATGTCATTCCAGGCAGACAGATACTGGATCCCGTTAGAATGACACCAGAAACTTAGCCAGTTGTTGAAATCAATCATTTTCTGCTTGTACTGTGGTATCATTCTGAGTGATGGTAGGATGCTGCTCAGGGCTAGGGTCATACCTGCCTGGGCTACATAATCCAAGAGCTCCTCCATGTCTCTTTTCATGTAGTTCAGGGAGGTACATCTCAGGTCATTCACACCCACATGTACAATGACAGAGTCATATTTGTACCTATTGTTGAGGGACCTGAGTGCGTGCATTATCTGGCGGATCCTGGCACCTGACAGGCAGCTGACTGTTATTTTCTCCTTATTTAACCTATTGAGTGGGACATCAGTGTGCCTCATTATTGAGTCACCTATGACTAGTGTCTGAGCATGCTCTTTTGCCATAAGGGCTTTGGTTGAGTGGCACACTGGTTAGGAGAGTTATGTGTCTCATGATTAGTGTTGTGTTGTGGTGGTCAAGTGCATTTCTGCCTTGGAGGTCTCTGCTGTTTGGGCAGATTTTTATTGAGAGCCTCCGGGAAGGTGGGTGTGTGGTTTGTGCTTTTTTGTGAAGGCAGTGCTGGTGTATGCTCTGAAGGGCTATGTGTTCCATGTGGTGTGGTGCGAGTGTTGACCTTCTCCTCTTGACCAGCTATTCCAGTCTTGGCTGGAGAGTGTGTGGCTTCCAGTTTGGATATATAAATGCATCTCTTACAAGTCTAAGTGTTGGGAGGTAAGAGAAGAGGGTTGTTGGTGTACATGAGGCAGTTGCTTCATTGCCTCAGGATGCCCAATTTCACCAGGTTAATAGGAGAAAGCACAGGGCACTGACCTTTAGACATGCCTGGAGGGGTGGGCATTAATAATAAGTACTGGAGCAGTTTCCTTGTAGAATATTTAACGCTGGTAGCACTTTTGTGTGCTCTACAATAATTGCTACAAGAAGTCTAGTATGGTAAAGTGCTAAACTAATAAGCTATAAAAGTGCAGGAGGGGAGAGAACTAGCAGATCTAAGGGAAAAATTGAAGAGCAGACTTTGGCACCTCTGAGAAGGTTACAAACAGTCCTGGATACAGCAAATCTGTATCTGGACAAGACTAGTTACAGGAAAGGAGGGAAACAAGCACAAACATGGGCTTTTAAACCAGAAAGTTGAAAGAGATTGAAAAACTGCCCCGGTGGCCAATAAACTATAAATTCTGGGCCAGAAACCACTCCTCTTGTGGTAGATAGACTACTTAGTGCTTACCACTCCCACCGATAAGCTAGAAGGCTTCCCTCCAATACAGAAAGGCTTGGGGGGCTCAGAAGCTTACATACAGTACTGGATACAGCAAATCTGTATCTGGACTAGACTAGTTACAGGAAAGGCGGGAAAAGTGCAAACACGGACTTTTAGACCAGAAAGTTGAAAGCGATGGAAAAAACTGCCCAAACGGCCAATAATCTACAATTTCTGGGCTAGAAACCACTCCTCTTGTGGTAGATAGGCTACGTAGTGCTTACCACTCCCACTGATAAGCTAGAAGGCTTCCCTCAACACAGAAAGGCTTGGGGAGGGGCTCAGAAGCTTACAAACCGTTCTGGATACAGCAAACCTGTATCTGGACTAGACTAGCTACAGGAAAGGTGGAAAATGAGCTTAAACACGGGCTTTTAGACCAGAACGTTGAAAGAGAGTTGAGTTTAATTCTGGTAGTTGCCAAAAAGCAATTACTAGAAAATGGAAATCAAAGTATAAACCAACTGTACTAGAAGTAGTGAATATAGTGACAGAAAAAAATAACTGAAAGTTGGATGTTTAGAAAAGGGTAGGAGCAAATTACATAGAAAAAATGGGCATTGTGGGAACAATACATGCAGAATAATGTTCTGGAGGAGGAATGAGGTTTAAGGGGAAGGCAGGAATTGAATAAGCTTTGTAATAGTTGACTTACAGTGACTGGAAAGATAAACGATGTATAATGTATGTAACTGAAAATATGTCAGTATAGTTTGTTTGCATTTATATAAATGTAGGATTGATTGCTTATATCATAAATGATAATTTAATAAAGATGTTTCTTGCTTAAAAAAGATACCTGCAAAACTGTGACGTGGCATCTATATACACTTTTGCAAAGCATTACTAACTGTATCATTAGCATATAGCTGGAGCAGGTTTTGTCTTGTTGGTGCTGCAAGATTTGTTTCGTTAGCGCTGTCCTTCCTTTGTTTGGGGTGATTTGGTACAATGTTTGGTGCCCTACAAATTAGTGAGGGATACTGTTGACAGGCTTTTATAATGAAAAGAATACTACAGCTGTGTGATGCACTCATGCTTGTCAATGTCTGAGCACCTTCCTTCTATAATGATCAAGTGCTATATACATGCATATCTGTGCTATTCCAGTCTGCTGTCTTGTTTACATGTTCTGCTAAGAATCAATAATTGCATACTTAAATCTGATTACACAGGTCTGACAGTTTTCTGTTGATTATTATTACTATTGCTATTTTGTTTGCCATGCAGTTTAGAATGTATTTGTATATTTGCATTTGCCTCTGCATTTTTCCATGCATTATACATTCAGTCTGTACTTACTAAATAGTTTTCTTCTGGAGCCATTCATTTGTTTGGCTTGTACGGTATCTTGACACGTTTTGACAATAAATATTGTACTGACTACCAGAGCTTTCTTTCCCAGACTTTCACTGTTAATGAATATGGTCCAGTCATATAACTTGGTTATTAAAATGCACATTATTATACTGCGGTGATGGTGCTGCGGTAGCGTTGTCGCCTCACAGCTACACGTTACCCGTTCGATTCTCAGTTAGAGCATCTTCTGCATGGCGACGTGCGTGAATGGGTGTTCCTTCGTTGAACGTTCTACGTTAGGCCCGGCAAGCCACCCTGTAAAACTTTACTGCCAATGATTAGCGGACCGGAGTTCCGCTGTGGCGACCCCTAACCGGGAAAAGCTGAAAGACACACACATTCAAATGCAAGTTATAAATTGGCAACTGCGATGAGTAAATAAGTGGTTTGAGGGACCTAACGACAGATAACAACACCCTCTCATCAATCTTGTCTAGAACTTTTGGTTCTTTGGCTTTGTTATAGTACGATAGTCTGTGTTCTGTTTTGGCTGAAAGAAATGAAATAATCTGCTTTTATTTGCCTTTATAGTATAGCATGCTATTCAAGTAGGAACTTCTACAAAATATCTGTTTTTTGAGGACTCAAAACGAGTAATGTTAGGGTGCTTGCAGGCTGCAAATATGGCATCCCTAATGACAAGTGTCAAAGGTGGAATGACTTCCCTACGTACAGATTGAGCATTTTCAGGGAAAAGCAAGAGGGATCACCAGTTTATGCCATAGAGGCTCTAATAAGCTGGACAGCTTCCTCAAAAGAAGGGTTTTTTAAAGGAGTGGTAACAGCAGAAGATGTTATTATTTTCTCAGCTTCAGAATTAGGAACTTCAGCCCCTTAGGGTTCCATTTTTTACGAGCATTCTAGGAAGAAAATCCAAACAGGAGTCATTCAGATATAAATCATGACTATACTTATAATATTATAACTTATAATAAATTAATAATAAATTATAAACTTATAACTATCTGTAAGACTGTATATGTTGTAAGTCACTGATGAAGATTCACAAGAAGGTGGAAATAAGACAAAAAGGGACTTGGCAAGATTAGAAGAACATTCTAAAATGTGTCAGCTTAAATTTGATCCAATAATGCAGAGCAGTGCTTCTGGGAAGCAATAACCTCTGAAAAGAACTGAGGGGACATAATAGCAATGGTGGTAGTGATGTCAAATTATCCAATATTAAGTTAGTAGTGTGACAGAACAATATGGGGAGTCCAGTGGGATTCTGGGATACAGACGGAGAAACATCTCCAAAAGTAAAGAAGACATTGTTATCCTTCTACATAAACAGTTCGTAAGACTCTATCTATAGTACTATTTGAAGGACTGAAGACCATATTTTCCCAAGGAATGAGACAGAATAGAGAAAGTTCAGATAAAGGTAATAAACTCAAGAGAAATCTTTCACCAGAAGCCATATATGGATAGAAAAGAAGAACTTAATTTGTACAGTCCAGAATAAAGACGTAAAACTGGTAGAATATGATAGCAACGTTTAAGCATGTTAGGTGAATCCATAGAGTCCAAGGGGGTGCGGTATTAAAAAAAAAGATGCAAAACAACAATGTGTCGCAGTTTGTACTCATAGTGGAGAGTTTGGGGAGAAACCTGCCTTTTTTTCTTAGAAAAGATGATAGTTGATTGGAATGGTCTTCAGAAAAGTTGTAGGATCAAAACCTGTGACAGAATTCAGAAATGCATGGAGTAGACATAAGGCAATTTGTGTGAGACGTGGGAAAACCAACTGTGTATTATGAAAATCTGCAGCACATCTAACAGGTAGGGAAGCTAGCAATCAGATTAGGCCTAGAGGTCCTTTTCTGACATCAGAGTCTGTATTTTTGTATTCATTAACTGCGCAATTTAGAAGATTGTCTTTTTTATATTTTGGTTTGGGGCTGTTTGAAGTTATTGATAACATGCTTATTGTTCCTGTTCTACTGCAGATGAGCTTACTGCCTGCAAGTAGACTGCCCCTGTATGTTTATTAACTGGTGTCTAACAAAACTTTTTTTAGGAGAATTTCAGCAACCTCTGAAGTGTGGGAGCTCTGTTTCATATTCCAGTCTCTAAATATACTGCCTTTGAAGTTATACCTATACAGTGAAAAAGGAATAAATGTATTTCCATTTTCGCTAGGTTGGTGTAACCTTGGAGGTAGCATATTTAGAAATCAGAGAGCTGTTGGCCAGTGTTCCTACATTGGAGATATAAGAGGGAATATTTTAAATTCAACTGCTGCAGTGCATCAGTTGTGGTGGTCAGATAGGGCAAAGGGAGCTTCTGGGTAGTAGTTCAAGCATCAGTCTTTGATATTCTGAAACAGACCCTTTTGTTGAATTTGATGTCCATCTAAACTAAATATTACTGAGGAAGAAAATAAAAGATTGGCTACTTTATGTCACTATAATAGGAAACTGAACTATTTTTAATACATTTGTGATAGTACTGTCAGTCTGGTAGGCAGCTGTTTTTTGTTTGTGGTGTTTTATACCATAATGTGGTGACATCAAAAAAAGTTCTTGGAACAGCTAATTTGATTGACAGAGGGAATTTCTTCCTTTGAGGGTAAAACGACCTAATGAGAAGAAGTACTATTAGTGCCTGGCAGCAACATCACAGACTTAATAGCTAAACAAAAATCACTTTCACCAGTTGGATTCACAATGTGGCAAATCTCCTAACACAATTGTATAACTGTGAATAGACTCCATTTCATTGCTTAAAAACTAAAAGTAAACAAATTAAAAAAAAAAAAAAAGCCACAACCACAGTATCACTGACAAAAGATAGCCTCCAAGATTGTACTGCTATGTGTAATCACTTTGATCTACATGTGAATGTGATGCACAGCTATTGGACATCTCCACCAATTTGGTTCAGTGCTAACTGACAGAAATGTGAATGAGAGCCATCACATTACATTTTAATATACCAAATCTGAATCTAGACAAGCTATATTTTCACCATTGTGGGGTGTGGTATAGCTGTCATGCTGAATAAGTAGTAAAATACTGCTGATGCAACCTACCTGCTCTCAGATATGGCATAGGGTATATTGTAATAGGTTCTAATAGTTTTGATGCCTTCAGAGGCTGTTATAGAGCTAACTTCCCACAAGAGGGCACTCTGGCCTAAGATATTAAATAATTTATAACTTTAAAATTGTAGGACTAAGTAGATCATCAACAGACTTTATGACTTTGCTTTAAAACATACTTGATTAATCATGAATCAGATGAAGATTTCATTTTTAATGTTATGTTTCTTAATGTTTTAAATTGAGATTTTTACTAAAATGATGTGTGTGAAGCATTTTGGCATCCCCAAAAGAATGGTGCTGGTTTGAGACACCAGGATGTCTGTTATATACTTTTCTAGCATTATGGCCTTGTACTAAATTGTGAGCTTTTGTTTTTTGCTGGTGCAGTGTTCTCACGTATTCTGCTGTCTTCTCTGCCTGTAGTCCTTTATATGGAAAAAAGTGTTATGAAGCTGCTTAAAATCATGGTGTGTCTGATCGAGCAAATGATCAGATAATAAAACGTAATGCAATTATCCTTTTACTCATTTCAGGATAAACATTTAGGTCCCTAGCTTTATCTGATAATTAGTGGTTTATTCTGCCTAAGCGTTTTTGTTTCAGAATACTATGAGTCAGATGTACAAGTACACTCCACTGTTAAAAGATGTTGTATATGTGATTATTTATAATATTTGTGTGTGTTAAAACATGAATATAGTCTATTTATTTTTTAAAAGTTGTACTCTGCTTGATTAGTTTCTTCACCCTACGATCACTGCAAATGTGATTTGCTTAGTCAGACAATGTGGTCAACAAAATATTAGTAATAAATAAAATAAAATAAATAAATAATATGTGTTTGACCTTATCTATCTAATAATAGACTCATTCATTTATACAAAACATACAGAAAAACATTGTGTATGCAGTCAACAAGTTTATAAAATTCACCTAGTCAACTGAAAAATAGGTACACGTAATGCATTACTGAAGGTTTAGGGATGAAAATGTAAACATATCAGGAATGTATCAATATGTCCTCTTAATTTATCCATAACAGTGTTGCAAGGCACATGATTTACTTTAAGTATAATACATTCTTTTACAGCTGGCCTCATTCTGGTGTAGTGGGGATTAAGTTATCGAGGAAAGAAGAAAGGAGATAGAGTCAGGATGGGTGCTTTAGGGGAATCTCATTTAACTACATTTAATTCTCTAAAGCATGTGTTCTTTTAGGTTAGTTTTGAATAATTGGTAACTTCTCCACTCCTGGTCTCTATAGCCATTGAATTCTAGTGTTTCGGAGCGGCACCATTTTTTATGGCAAACTTGTTTTGGTATAAGGCTGTCAGTCTGATGTGGATTTTTTTATTGGTTATGTTGTGTAAAGTATTGTAATGTGGTTTCTTCAGTATGTTTGCATGATAGCATATGGGTGAATGCTCACTAAAGAACACATAGGGAATAAATGCTGAATTAATAAATATGGTTATATGACTAAACACATCTCATTTAGGTTGGTAACTTAAAGTTGGCTCTGAATCTTTGAACAATGGTCAATTTGAAATATATAAAATGCAGCACAAAACTGCAAAGGTCTCCTAGAAAATAAGTGTATTTAACATTTAAAACTGAAATAAAGTAAAAATGAATTTAGAACTTTAATATCCTATTTTAGCAAGTAGATACGACACAGTGCCCCAACACCCTTACTTTCTAAAGATATGAACTCTGAAACAGAATTGATTTAGACAGTGAGGGAGAAAATATTTTATTTTCCAGCAAAACCAAGTATGCTGTTTTTCTTTACTCTGAGGTCATATGACCTCAAAGTTAGCACCATTAGTAACTGGGGAGGGTGGAGGCAAAGCTTCCACACTGGTGGGTTTAGAGGGTATAGCCCCTATAAAAACATGTGTTTTTTGTTTTATATCTCATTTAAAATATGGACTTACTTTCCATTATGTGTGTGTGTGTGCATGTATATATACGTGTGTGTGTGTGTGTGTATACGTGTGTGTGTGTGTGTGTGTGTGTGTGTGTGTGTGTGTGTGTGTGTGTGTGTGTGTGTGTGTGTGTGTGTGTGTGTATATATGTATATATATATATATATATATATATATATATATATATATATATATATACACACACACACACACACACACACACACACACACATTGGCTCTGCTTGACAGAGGATCAGTTAATTAATCAATGGGCCGACAAAAGCTGACACACTCTGTCTAGGCTTACAAATGCCCTCGGGTAGATAGCCTTGTACCTACCTATGAACCTATGAACCTATATATATATATATATATATATATATATATATATATATATGGGTCTACTTCGGTTTATTGAAGTTTTAATTCAAAACTTTGAAACCCATATGGCCAAGACCATATGATCGAAGTTTTGAAACTTCGAACACTTTGAACTGAGATTGTCGTACAATGTAGAATGGGAGATTTAACATTTCCTCACTGTAGTGTGATCTTGTAATTGTTAAATTTAATTAGCAGGGGGTGTGGGTGCTGCAGGGGGGCTTGCCCCCCTTCAAAAACATAAAGATGACATTTTATATTTAGTTTTAGTTTTTTTTTTATTTTACTTTTGAAGTTTCAAAACTTTGATCATATGGTCTTGGCCATATGGGTTTTGAAGTTTTGAAACTTCAATAAACAGAAGTATATATATATATATATATATATATATATATATATATATATATATATATATCTTTGCTTTGTATACATCCTAAGGAAGTCTAATAATTCTAATATTTGCAAAATGAAACCCAGGGCTGAAGTTATAGTTTATAATAGATAAGAAGAGTTATCTAAATGTAATAGCAATGTATAAAACATCTTCTTCTTGCTATAATTTTTTTTCTTAAAAATGTCAGTCTGTTGATATGATACCTAAGTTTTGATTGCATTTAGTCCTATCACATTACACTGCTATTGCAAATAGACGTTTTGTTGCTATCTCACATGAATGTTTAGGAGCTGTACATATCTAGTAGTTTAGCTCAGAGAGTTAAAACTGTAAACTTTTACTGGATTTAATTCTGTGATCCTTGGTTGGAATCTCTCAATTTCCACTTGAAAACTGTGTAAAAATGAGCAAATCAATTAGACAGTCCTTCCAGGTCACCCTTGAAAAGGGACATGCATATCCTGTAGGCTTACCTGGCTGACAAACAATTTTAAAAGTAGTTTTGATAAACAATATAGTTTTGAGTTTAATATTTAAATGGATCTTAACTCACTCACTCCAATGGAGCTCAAGAAGTTTGCAATGCAACTTCCAATGGGCAGAGCCTAAACCTTCTGACAGAATCAAAGTATGTCCTCAGATTTTAAACAAATGTTCATATTTCTGGAACCATAGCAGTTATGAAAAACGTATAAATGGCAAACTCCTCAGCGCAAACTATTTTTATATTGGTAGTATTCTTTAGGTTCTAGGCCTTAAACCGAATTTTATAAGTCACACTAAACAGTAACTATTACATTTGTAATATTTTGTAAACAACTTATGATATCTCAGCAACCACTCAATTTACATAAATACTGTCAGCAGCATTTAGTTAATCTACCTGACAGCTTTCATATGAGGCTACTGAGTTCTGTCTGTGTTACTTGATTGTTGAGATATTTAGAAAAATGTGAAAAGTATATCTATTTAAATTAGTATCATAAAAACAACAGTTAATATCTATTTACCTGCACTACACAGAGGTCAAGTATTAATGCAGGTGAGTTTGCCATTGTGTAAGCTTTAAGATGAAATATTTTAAAACCTTGTACATAGCATGGTTTTAGAATTACTGATACAAATATGACCAAGCAAATATTTGATACCTAGAGATGTCAGTAGGAGTTAACTGCAGATACACTTGGAGGCGTCACTCGGATGTAATGAGGTAAACTGATCAAACAATATATTGTAGTTTCACAGCTGATTTTAGACATACGTGCACATAAATACTGAGGAGAAACACCTCTGCCTAGAAACTGTAAGACTCATAGAACTGAATGCATAGTATTTTCTGTTACTGGGGACTCAAACCCAAGACCCCCAGTGTTCTTTGCTGGTGTCACTGCTGCTCTACCAACAAGAGCCTCAGGGAAGATTGGTGATGAGCTTTGTCTTTTCAGCTAGGAAACCACACACACACACACACACACACACACACACACACACACACACACACACACACACACACACACACACACACACACACACACACAGCCCTCTACCTAGACACTGCTAGACACTGTTAGAATCTTAGAAGAGACAGGATAGTATTAGCTCTAACCTGAGACCTGAACCCAAGACTGTAGTACTGTCAGTACCACTGGACCACCAAGAGTTGCTGGACACTAGGGGTTGAATTTTCCCTAAAGAGCTTTATCCTTTCAGCTAGGAATCCATCAGCATCCTAGGCAGAGATCTTTCTCTGTATTTATGTGAACATATGTTTGTAATTTGACCTTGGTCACCATGAGAGTCTGTGTAAGGGACACAGTATTCTCGTGCTCCATACTGCAGTGTCACTAATTGCTAGTGATGGCTGTTTCACTGTTATTGCAGTGTTACTACAGCTAAGGCTATTAGAGTCACTGTTATTGCAACTAGGTCTATTTCCAGACACCTGAGATTATGTTTGAGATGTATGTACTTGTTATGATATTCCTCGGCTTCGTTGGCACAGAGACATAAATCCCTGACTACAACCAAGGCAACCTGAGTTCAGTAAGCAGGCTGGGCACCTGCTGGGGATGGCAGGGGATGGGAGGAGAGAGATAAAACTTTGCTTGCACATCTCTGTCTTTCTCTGTATGGAAGGCTGGGGAGGATATTCTGATGGAGGTGGGCTGCTTTCTGTAGCCCCCACAGAGACCAAAGCTCAGAAAAGCAGCTGAGCTAGGCATGGGGACAGGGTTGGGAAGAGGCATTGCCTTAGGGTCTGGGGTCTATAAATGGGATGTCAGTATGAGAGGGTTGTAACTCAGTCAACTCATTATATTTGTGAGCTGCTACATACAACCAGTATCAGAGTTTAACTAACCACCCCTCTAAATTATTCCTTTCAGTTGCTCATCCTTCCAGTTTGTCTTCACTCCCCTGTCATCACTGCTTTCTAAGCAAAATGGCATAAAGCCCCTGAATAAATACTTAGTATCATAATTTTAGAAATGACTAAGACTTTACCTCTGGGTCACACTGACTGGACTTCAGAACTTGTCATAGGTTCATGACAAATAGTAAAGACATTTATATGAAAAAAGAATCCAGAAACCTACTAGGCGATCAATCACCAGTGCCTTTATAAGAGTAGCTGTCTTCTGCAAATGCCTCGTCAGGTACAGTACATGCCGAAGGGGGAATTATACTCAATCATGTCTCTGATACGGACTGAATAAAGTTGTACTATAACTCCCTTGGACCTGGATACCATATCCTTACTTATAAGTTGGCGACAAAGAATTTTTTTTTTACTACCTTGGCTATTCATTGGTCAAAGGCCAATTACTGTCTATATATATTCCCACATCCCTAACTACTGGATCAACTCTTAGGGTTGTCTTATCAATGGAGTAATTAAACTGGGTGGACTTTTTTCCATCTTGATTCCATGCCTTTACTTATAAGTTGAGCCACACAGAATGATTTCCTCACTACCATAGCTACTTGGTGGTCAAAGTTTAGGTTACTAGCTATCTGTGTTCCTAGGTCCCTCACCACTGGGTCTAGTTTTAAGGATGTGCTAATAATGTTATTATTTGCAGGGCTATCTGATTTACTGAAGGGTATGATTAAGTTTTTTTTAGCATTTAATTTCAGACCATGGTTTTGCCATAAGTTGTTTGTTATTTTTAGGCCTGTGTGTAGAATGTCAACATCGTCTGAGGATTCAGTGATTGCTCCCAGCATACTTGGTGAGACAGAGGTCCCCAACATTGGCCTTCATTTCAGAGAAGTATAAACCAAGCAAGAGGGGTTCCAACACTGAGCTCTGTGGGACATGGCTAGTAGCAGGTTTCTTATTGGAAGTGGATTCACCTATCCGGGCAACATGTTTCCTGTCAGTGAGCCAGCTGGCTATACATCTGATGATGTAGGGGCTTATGCCTAACACAATAAGCTTATCTACACTCCCCAAGTGAGGGTTTATCTCAAAAGCTTTGGCCAGGTCTAGATAAGCAGAGTGTACCGTTTTAGCCTCATCTGTGGTCATGGTGACTTTCTCAAAGAAGTCCACCAGATTAAGCAGCCAAGACCTCCCTTTGACAAAGCCAGATTGGGTCTGCTCTGATGTTTGGAGAGTTTCTATGTCACTATTGATCAGGTCCATCATAATTCTCTCCATAGCCTTTCAGACAAGATTGGTCAAGCATATGTGTCTCTAGCTCCCTGGGTCAGTTGATGGGCCCCTGTTGTGCAGAAGGATGACTGTTGCAGTCCTCCATTTCTCTGGGACAAAGCCTGTCCAGAGGTTGCGGTTAAAGAGGGTTTCTAGTGGCCTTGATAGATTCTGTTTTAAGCTATTTAAGAAGCATTCTGGAATGTTGTCAGGACCCATGGAGACTGTGTTTTTGGCTTTAGTAATCGCACTAAGGACCTGTTTCCTTGTAATGACCAGTTAGGGAGTGGTTGGAGGGATTTAATTGGCTGTGATAGGAAGTGATGGGTGAGAGAAGCTTGAACTGAACTTGCTGGCCAGCAGGTTTGCTATAGTTTCAGGCTGGGTGTAAGTGTTGTCATTCATGATTAACTTAGCACATTAAAAAAAAAAAGCTTTATGATTGTCTTTCACCTAGGAAGCTATCTTTGTCTCATAGTTTGCTTTGGCAAATTTGTCCAGCTCTCTTATTCATTTGTTTAGACTGATGAGTGTCTTTTTGCACTGTTTTGTCTGTTTCTTCTTGGATTTGGAGAGGACTTTTTTATCCCTTTTGTTGAATAGCCTATTTATGCTAGGGGTCCATCAGGGTGGTTTATTTTTGCCAGTAATCATAGGTTTGATTCAGACAGGTACTCTGTGTAGCTATGAATGTGGCTGCACAATGTTTTTGTGTATATCTCAGTGTAGGCATCAGTGTCATCTGGGTTCAGAGGGGCTTGAAAGTTTAAATAAAATGTCAGTTTGAGCTAATTGGCCTTAGCAAAGTTCTTAACAGGTTTAGAGCTTGATTGGGGTTCTAGGCTAGTTTTAGTACTAAAAGAGATCATTTTGTGGGTCAGATCTTACCAAGGAGAAGTTAATGCATGGGTGGGAGTAGCATCACCCTATGTTTTTGAGTACTACGTCTAGGATATTTGTACCTCTAGTTGGGGAGCTAACTAGTTGCTCCACAGTATTTGCATTGACACAGTCCAAAAACCTCTGAGCAAGTGAATTATGGGTCATATAAGTCTCCCAGTTTATGGAGGGGTAGCTGAAGTCACCCATAACTATGGTATTAGGCTTAATATTTTTTCCACATCTAACAAAAATTTTGTTTTATTGAAAGCCCTAAAAAATACACCCACAATATTCCTATTGCAATGCTTACTCTTTAACCTTTTGAATTGCTGTTAAGCTTTATATTAAAATAGCTGCTGTTTTATTACTATTTTTAATCTGTTTGATATATTTCTGTATTCTTGGGGGTTTTTCCCTTGGGAATCCACAGAAAATGGGCCATGGCCCAATTGGACTATCTCGGTGAACAAAATATAAATAAAATATAAATAAATAAACTTAATACTAACACACAAAAATATGTACATCGTCAAATATTGAAGTTTTACCCTCCTAATAGGAACATGTGTCTCAAACTGACAGCCACACTCACAGACCTGGATTAACCTAAAAGAAAAGTTATCCACACTAACACGTATGGTACAGCCTGTGCTTCTACTAAGTCCTGTGTGGTTTTGTCTTATCTTTATAGCACTCCCAGCTGGAAAAACACTTGAATGTTTTCAGAAAACTATCTCTTAGTCGTTTCTCTTTATCAGATTGTCTCCATGGAGACATGAAGACCAGACACAGTGTTGCTACTAAGCATACATTTATTTGTTAGAAAAAAGCTTTATAAAATTCAATGTTCTTTTTTTATTTACTTCCTGTCTCTTAAAACCTGTTACTAGATCAAGCTAAGGGCATTCTTCTATGCAAGAATGAGAGAAAGTTCATCCATTTTTCTTTTGTCATGCTGTTTTGACCAAACTGTTTTTAGTGTCTTTCAAAGTTTATTCTTAACCTGTAGGCATTATTGTGCCTCTTCTGAAGTGTCTTTTTTACAAGAAGCATCTTTATTAAATTATCAGTTATGACATAGCCAAGCATACATTTATATAAATGAAAACAATCCATATTGACACGGTTCCAGTTGCAATTATTTTACATCACAGACAGTACTGACACAATTTCAGTTGCAAACATTATACCTCACTTATAAACTACCCATTGTCAGTCAAACATTATATAGCTCATTCAAATCCTGCCTATTTTTAAACCCTATTCCTCCCCTGTATGTATTGTTCTCACAGTTCCCATTTTTCCTATGTAATTTGCTCCTACCCTTTTTTAAAGATCCACATTCCAGTTGTTTTATCTCTGTTACTATATTCACTACTTCTAGCACAGTTGGCTTAGACTTTGATTTCTATTTTATAGTAATTACTTTTTTGGAAGCCACTATAATTAGACTCAGCAAGGCCTTACTATGTCTAGGCAATTCCAATTCTGTATCATAGCTCAGAAAAATAATTTCCCTAGTTACACCAATTTGCTCACCCAGTATCTGATAGAGTATTCTGCAGGGAATCTTTAAAATCTGCCAGCTAAATACACTCCCAGGAAATATGTTCCCAATTACCTCTTTCTTCTCCATCACACCTCCAGCATTGAACGTGAAAGGTATAAGAGAAGAGAAGGGAGAAAGAAAAAAAGAAAAAAAAACAGGAGCACCTATTTACGTTAGTACCCCCATTATACTTAAAATAATTGAGAAAACTTTACTTTATAGCATGTAAAGAAAATCATGCATTATTAAAATAGCACCATTAAGAAAAAAATTAGCTTTACTTATAGTTAACTTTCTTCCTCCACTTCCCCTCTCCTAAGAATTTTTCTGAACATTAATGACATGAACTAGGGTGCATACTTTAGAGTCCCCTACAAGTTTAACAAAGTCCAGAAAAGCCCAATATTTCCAGATTTGCTTGTTTACTCATGTTTCACAAATATAATTATTGGTTTGTAATCACATATTTGTCAATTTCCAAGTTACTGGTTTTATTCCTGTTCATCTCCATCTCACAAATCCTGTCTCTGCTTAATTTCAATGTACTCTTGAGTCTTCTAGTGTCTCTTGTGTTTTCTTCTTTCTCTCAAGCATTTTCCAAACATTGAAAAAGGTTTCACTGTCACAGTTTCTCTGTATTCTTTATTACCAGAAGAAGAAGCAGAAACTCCTATTTCACAGTTAAGTTTTTGTTGGACAAACTTTTGTATTTCCTCATTGGCGTATACTTCATCAGAAAATGATGTTGTCCCTCCAGGGAAAAATATTTTGAAGATAGGTACAGCAGTTTGAATCTCATTCCTGCTTCTTGACACTCCCAGAATAATGGAATAAATGTAGTACTTTTCTGCCTGTTGTACAATAAGTAGTAATTTTCCACAACCACTCTGCTGTCTCCCACTTTTATTACTTTGTCCTTCTACCACAGTTTTGTCAGAATCAACTCCTTCTGCTGCTAAGATTGCACCTTTATTATTAAAGGTCTAGGTTGCTTTCTCATAGCCAGGTTTGGAGCATACACACAATGCGCCCTTTCAATTAACAGCTGCTGTTGTGGAATACCAGTCCAGTTGCTTATTTGTGCTTTCATAAAATTAATACAGTCTGTTCCTTCCACCTTCTCTCGTACAATAGAAAATCTCAGGTTTTCCCTACATACTCTGTCCTCTAATTCTATTATTTTTTGAAACTTCTCTTCTTGTGCAGTCTCATATTCATCCAGCCTTTTCTTCATTTTGACCTTTGAGTTTTGCCGTTTTATCACCTCATCTGAAAATCTGTTTAAAACTTCTTCCATTTTCCAGCCTTTTGTTGTTTGAGTTGATATACTGCATCAGTGTTTCATTAATTTTAATCAGGTCTGTGTGTAGTTGTCTTATGCTTTCCTCTAGGTTACTGGAAGTCATGTCTGAAGCTTGCACTGCTTTGTGTTGAAATGCTGCAGTAGTTTTCCCAGTCAGTGTTTTTTCCTCACCTTTTGTAGCTGATTTTCCCTCAGGTCCCCTGTATTTATTTTTTCCTGGAATCCAGGCAGTGCACTTACTAGCCAGTTACCGAAATTTACCCAGAAGTATAGGTCCACTGGCTTTCTCTGCTAAGATTTTGTTTTCACACTTAGAAAGCTAGAATTAAGTTGTTTCTCAATGTACAGCCATCTTGGAAATTCCAGTATTAGGCTGAATGTTAAGAGATTCCAGTAGGTTTCGGTAGGAGATGTGTTTTTTCCAGACTCATGTTAGGGGATATGTAGCTAGCAAGGATATGATAGAGGGTCATCGTTCCCTACTGAAATCACGAAGGTCTACTTACCCGAGAACAGAAACGTCGACACATATATGTCGAACCACGAAAACACTGATCGTCCTGAAGCGCGAAATCTGAAATGTCGAATCGTCATAGTTGACCCTTATGCGGTATCACTCCATAAGGTAATTGTGCGATAGTTACGGACCTTAAGGTTAGGGTGCGGGTTAAGGTAAGTGCATAGATAGTAATGTATGTAAGGTTTAGTGTAGAGTTAGAAGTACGGTTTTGTTAAGTGTATGTGTGTGGGTTATTTATTTTGCTTGGGTATAGCACCGTAAGGTAAGTGTGCAATAATTATGGACCTTAGGGTTAGGGTGCAGGTTAAGGTAAGTGCATAGATAGTAATGTATGTAAGGTTTAGTGTAGGGTTAGAAGTAGGGTTTTGGTTAGTGTATGCATGTGGTTTATTTATGTTGTTTGGGTAGGTAGTATGTAGTGAGCAGTGGGGTTGGATGACTATGATGGTTCGAGATTTAGAATTTTGCAGTTTAGGGCATTCGGTGTATTCGTGGTTTAGGTAATATGTGTTGATGATTCTGTATTTGCTGACTAAGTCTTACGCAGTTGTAATATAGACACGAGGGTCACACCTATGGTTAGATGGGCATGGAGTAGCTCAAGTGAGTCATGTTGCTGGACCAGTCTAGCAGCTTAATTGTCTTTTATGAACAATGAGACACCTTCTCCCCTTGTTTTATCCTGAGCTGAGGGGGATTTTAATGTATGAAAGGCATTGTAGCCTTTGATAGCCTGGGTGCTCTCCATGGTTCTGAACCATGTTTCCATGACTGCACATATGTCTGCATTCTACAGGTTGAGGAGTGCTTCTAGGGAGTGCAGCTTTTTATTTAAACTCCTAGCATTAAGCAGCCGTCCCTTTAGGTGGTCTTGAGTAATTTTTGTTATGTTAGAGGGTTTAACAATTTGGCATGGCCTGAAAAATGCACTATGGTAGTAGATAACATTTTTGCCATTATCTGGAAGCCATGTGGTGGCAACTACTACAACTGAAGATTCTTTCATGCAACTTTTACCCCAGATGTCATGTGTATAATAAAATGTCTGACAAAAACATTGTATACAGAGGTACAACCCATACGTTTTACATGTCTGATGCATTAAAATAAGAAAATTATTCCAACTTATGACTCTTTTATGTGTCTTTTACTCTAAAGGCCATACTTATCAATGTTAGAATATCTGACAAAATCTCAGTAAACATATATTCAACCCATAAGTCTTTTCAAAAGACAAATGTAGGGAAAAATCAGTGATCTTTGTTTGTAGTGCATGACTCATATCAGCTATACAATATCTGAAGAAAAAAAATGCATGACTCTTTATTTTTATATTTCACATGTAGAATACAGATGCAGCTTATGAAATTAGATCATCATGTTGCTAGTTTATTCTGGAAATAAGGTTCCTCTGTTCATGTTTCTGATAATGCAAACTGAAATAAAAAATCATCTGATGTGTATAAACTCATCAATGGCAGTCTATCTTTCAGTTTTCTGGTTTACTATTAGAATGTCGAAGCGAACTCCGTCGACTATACTGTTGTCGAACACGGAAGTTCAAAAACGGTAATATCGAAGACCAGAAACTAACCTAGGAACGGGTTTTAACATGGGTCGAGATAGGGGAGAGGTTTGTAGTTTGGAATAACACTGAACACCTATCTCGACCCATGTTAAAACCGTTCCTAGGTTGGCTTTTGGTCTTCGATATTACCGTTTTCGAACTTCCGTGTTCGACAACAGTACAGTCGATGGAGTTTGCTTCGATATTCTTATAGTAAACCAGTTTTGGTTTCTTCTATATCAGTGTTCAAAATCTCTGCATGTCAGTCTCCTGAGACAAAATTGCTACTGTTCAGTTAATGGACATATTTTCACTTAGCCTGAGGTTCATCTGTCATGAATTGCAGGTTTAGACTGCATACACATCCAGTGTCATTGGATTGTTACATATGTCATTAATTTTATTACTTCTTTCATTCAACTGCATTTTCTAAGAAATGAATCACATCATATATCTTTTACTGGAATTCAGCTTGTTGTCATAAAGTTAGAAAAAATGTTGTACTCAGGTATTTAGCAAGCTCTGTGTAATATACTGAAGAACGCCAGATTAATTTGTGGACACGTGCATTCTTTGACTCACTTCACTGTTTATTTTACCTAAGTTCATATAGACACTCCCAAGTTTTGTTCACAGTGACCTAATAAATTGATAGTACTATGTGAAAGAATACTAGCTAATGAGAAAACTCAGCAACCTAAGCCTGTAACTATGAATGTATAGATGTCTGTAAACAGTAAAAAACTGTTAGCAACTTACATAGGATGCTTTACATGTAGGGAGAGGGAAGCATTGATAAAGATTTCCTAGTTAGCAATGGAAATGATATGCATGTCAAAAATGTCCTTTCTAACCAACATGCCAATACTAAAATGTCCCAATAGAATATGATAAAGTAACTACTACAATAATCAAATTAGTATATTGTCTCTGTGCCACTACCAAGTTAGCAACACGGATGGTACTAGTGGATGCTAAAGAATGAAGGAACTACTGGAGTCTGTGAGAGTGGTTACACTTATTAAGGAACCACGTGTTAGCATAAAACAAAGGATAGGAGGAAGGTGGAAGTAATTTGTGCCTATGGAGACGAGACAAATGTAAAACTAATAGGTGTCCTTGGAGACAGAAAAGCATATCCTATAACACATGTGAAAATTAAAACTCTGTTGGGTAAAGTATTGCATCCCGTAGCCTTGGCATTTAACTTAATGCATCACATCATAATTGGGCAAGATTTCCCTCAGTTCAAGGCACTTTGGAAATTATGGGGAGGGAGCACAGTTGGATAATCTGAGGCTTCAATATATCTCCCTAGTCAAAATGGGAGGACTGCAGCCTGATGCAGTACTAGGAATACACAACACTGACTGTACCCCTATTAATGTTGTGTTTGTGTGGGGGGGTACAGCAGCTTGATATAGTGTTGGAAATATATGTCTTGATAAAGATAATGGTTTAGGAGTAGAAACCTGAAATGGAACTATAATTTGACTTTGGTTAGAAGGGAGAAAGAAAACTGTGTGTGTTATTAGAAAATGGTTCCTGAGTCTTGTTAGAATTTATTATTTATTTATTTTATTTATTCATTTAACATTTGTTTACCAGGATAGTCCGACTGGACAACTAGTGTCCGTTTTCACTGGAGTCCTGGGGAGAAAAGCTCCACAAAGTTACAGAGTAATAAGTGTTAGAAAATGCCAGTTGTTAAATTAGAGAAAACTCCAGTTGTTAAGTTAGAGAAAGGAATCAGTGCAGAAACTGAAAAGGAAGAACACATACAGCATGATATGGCACCTTGTCAGAAGATCCAGCCTTTAAAGTAATTAAGGGTGTCTGTGTGGAGAGAGAGAAAGGAAAAAAGTCCCTAAGTGATAAACCCACTAACAGAATAAGTGGCACTTGAAAAAGTCCTAGTGTTCCTTGTGTAATGACAAAACAGAAGACTCATCAGAAACAGGTCTCCCATCAGCAGATACCTTAGCAGACAAAAGATACAGAGGTAGAATTAAAGGAACTGCCAACCTCAAAATCAAAAGGAAACTATTGGCATGAATTTCCTTTCATATAGGAGGGACTAGAAAAAGAAGAAACACCTATACTGGTATTCATAGATGAGTCTTTTATACTTAATCTAAGTATTTTTTGTATATACTCTATTCTTTGTTTAGTAATTGTCACTGCCCTGGTGTATGAGGCTGTAAATGAAAAAGGGTCTTCAGACTATTTCACTTAACCTGGTTAACAAAGTAGAATTAAATAAATGAATTAATAAAGGGGTTATACCCTGTACTGATGAAGGTGTTCCTGACTTGGGCAGATTTCCAAATAAACAGTAACAGTTTTAAGAACGCACAATGGGAAGATGCTACATTAGGTATGTCCTGAGAAAATATATCTAGAATCAAAGGAGAAACTGCTGAGCAGGTTCACCCCATCATATATCCATATTTGAGTTGAAGAATGACAATTATACAATGACCTCCCCATTAATATTCCAAAACGTACACACTGATTGGTCAGCGTGCACCTTGTAAATCAAAGACTTATGCTAATGGAAAAAGGTCCGGTCGCCCGGACTTTTTCCATTAGTATAAGTCTTTTTTTTTTTTTTGGACAGCAACGGAGAACGGAAAAGCTCCGTTGCTGTTATCTCCCTATGTTAAATGAGTTTAACATAGGAAGATATCTTAAAAAAAAGCAACGGTGATCTTCCTTTCTCTGTTTCTTTTTTTAAAGCTGTCTATCTATGTTAAACTCATTTAACATAGCAAAACAGCTTTTAAAAAAGCAACGCAGAAAGGAAAATCTCAGTTTCTTTTTTTTAAAGCTATCTCACTATGTTAAACTCTTTCAACATAGCGAGACAAGTTTTTAAAAGTAACGGAGATCTTCCTTTCTCTGTTGCTTCCACACACACAGTTCTGATGTACTGCGTAACCATATGCATGCGCAGTACATCAGAACTGCCGCAGAATACTGGACAGCTGTGGAAGGGCAGCAAGGAGGCATTATACAATGCCATTATTTAAGAAAAGTAAGTATTTTTTTCTTAAATAATGTCATTGCATAATAGCAATAACCCACTTCTGGGTGTGGGTAATGCTGGATTTACCCATGGTTGTCTTTGTTTGGCCACTCGGGCTTCGCCCTCGTGACCAAACCACACCAACCGTGGGTAAATCGAGCATTGCCCACACCCAGGCGTGGGTTATTGCTGAAGGAAGACACTGTGCACCAACTGTCAGTTTCAAAACATTCTAGAACACTTGTGATGAAACTGGCAGATGGCCATATCCTGGGACAACACTTGGGTGGGTGAAGAAGAAATAAAACAACAATAAAATAGCATTTTCACTATATGCTTTAATCTCTGTATTCTTCACTGATTAGACCCATCACAGAATACAATGCCTCATTTGGGATAGAGACCCCAAAGGCTCCTGACAAAAAAAGAACATGAGAGTAAAGGATCTGAGCTGTCAAGAGAGGCTGAAGGCCTTGTCCCTGTATTCTGTGTCCTACAGACTCCTCAGGGGCAATCTGTTCCTTGTCTTCCAGGCCATTATTGATACAGCAGTCCAAAACCTCTTATTTCTCCACAAATCCAACAGGTTTGTTAACACTAGAACCAGAGATCTCAACCTGCTTCAGCAAATAAACAAATCATGGTGGAGAGCAAATTTATCAGGTAATGGCTATACCTTCTCTGAAACAAACCTCTTCGCCACGTCAAGCAATATGACACTCATCAATTTCTTCTTAAAGAAAAATAGAGTGTTCATAAATTCACCCCTGGTGTGACAACTTTATTGCCCATTGAAAAAGGAAGTAAAGTTTAAGAGTGAGTACTGGCAAGGCATAAATGGCCACATGGCCTATTTGCATTGCACATTCTATGACTATAATTCCATGAAATACATCGATAACTTCTGTACAGCCTGCTCAGACTGCCAAAAGATATCAGGGTATACTGGGTTCAGAAGTCCTCTGATACCTGTGGGTATTATTGAAATCTCATTCAAGCGGAAGGATATGGATCTTGTAGGTATATTGGTAAAGTCTAGTAATGTTTTCCAGTAGATTCCAGTGGTTATTGACTTTGCCACTAAGTAAGTAAGAGCTGTAAAGCAGAGTATGAACTTAATGTTGCTACATACATTAAAGGAAAATCCAAATCCTTCTTTGATTATGTTAGGAAATTAAGGGAGAAGAATGCCCACAATGCACTGAATTCATCCCCAATAATGCTACACACTCTTATGTCAAGGATATAGACAATATATTAACAGACACATTTAATTGCTAACTTTATCCCACATTGTTGCCCCCACTGTCTCTGAACATTTATTTTCCTTTGAAGTGAACTTGAAATAAGTCTTAGAATCAAAATCTAAAAATAGTACATTTATGGGAATAGATAACACATCAGGCTGCATTCTTATTAGCTCTAAATATGCATTATGTAAGCCTCTACTTAAATTGTTTAGCCTCATGATATCCACGAGATTTGTGCCTGATGCCTGGATATAAGCCACTATGACTTCCCTACATCAATGTGGCCCCTTTACAGACTCAAATAATTATAGGCCCTTCAACCTCACCAGCCTTATATACAAAGCCATGGAACATATCATATTAGCTTAACTCACTTGTACAGACATTGATAACTTAACTGATATACACCCCATCACTTTTATTTTGTGAAAGGGGCAGACCTTGTCTCCTGAATGTAGTAAACTTCTTTAAAAAGGTTACAGAAGCTGAAAAGAATGGTCACTCCATGCATGCTGCTTATTTTGAAATGCCAAAAGCTTTTGACACTGTCCTCCATTCTGGTACTACTAAAAATTAAGAAAACATAATGTAAACCCCCTACATTATCCACTGGACCATATTGGCTATTGAGCAGATCACTGGTTGTGAAAATTGTTGTTGCCCTGTCTGAATGTAAAATTGAAACTAATGGAGTACCACAGGGATCAGAATTGGACCCTCTCTCATTTGGCATTTATTCTGCAGACCTCTAAGCCAATATCGGAGAATTGGGTTTGAACATTTGTGGCTAACTTTAATTGTTATCCACATATCATCTGATACTAAACTACTCCAGCAAGGAGGTGAATATGCACATAACTGGTATACTAAAAACAGTCATAATTAAAATGCAAAAAGGTGCAGTATATTAGTATTCAGCAAAAAGGTTGCTCTTACCTCATATGTTATAAGTGGTACTCCTCTTCAGACAGAAACAATAGTAAAAGACACAGGCACTTGTATGGCAACTCTTTTTTTTTTCAATCATTATGTTTCAACAATCAGAAAATTCTAGCTGGCCCAATTAATTTCCAAGGGAATATCTTCAAGATCCAAAGAAGTCATCTTACCACTGTGCACTTCCCTTATTATACTCATCGTCAAATGCAATGCCCTCAGTAATATGTACAAATCCAAGCATATTGTTCAACTGGAATGGCTCCAGTGATTTTTAGCCAAGAAAATCGAAGGCCTTAAATCATCCAACTATCTTGATAGCCTAACACAACTCTCCTTCTGCTCAGTAGTATAACTGGCTGCTCTGTGGTGAACTGTGTCTCACTTTTCAATCCATGAAAGACTCAGTCCTATTTGACCTCCTATTTTTTTCACAAAAAACAGTGTCTCTACAAATACCCACACTAGAGAACTAAATGAATACCAAGAAATAAACATGACTCACTGGAAGGATTGGTTCCTAACTCAACATCTTCCTGTTCTATGGAATAAGTTACCACTACAGGTCAAGCAAAGTACCAATTTGGCTACCTTTAAGGACAGTCTTGATAAATGGATGGGTAAATACAAATAATACACCAGGGTTATCATGCTTAACTCTGCTTAATTTGAAAGCTGAGTACTATTAAGTACTTTCAAAGGGTGTTAAATACTTTTAAGTGTGTCTATTTAAAGATACATATGACTAGGCACCTTATGGTATATGTTCCTGAAGCAATACTCGTGAAAATCCCATGTTAAGTCAATCACCAGATAACCAGGGTTACTTTTCTACAGGGCAGAAATTCCCAAAGAAACACTCATTGACCAGGGATCCCATCTAGGTTGAGGGTATGCATCGACTTTGCCAGTGTTTTAAAGTAAAACAATTAAAAACTTCAGTGCATCACCTTCAAAATGATGGATTAGTGGGACGTTTTAACAAAATCTGATGTCTTTGCTAAAGAAGGACAGTTAACAGGATGGCAAGAACTGTGACAGTTACTTCATTATCTTTGCTTTAAGAGAAGTGCCCCAAGTTTCAAGAAGATTTACCTGCTTGAGTCGCTATGAGTTAGATATCCCAGAGGCTTGTTGAACATAGCAAAGGTGCTCTGAGAGGAGGAAAAAAAATTACAAGACCGGTAGGACACTTCACAGTCTTGCACAATAGGTTAAGATTGTTGTGTCAAGAATTAAGAAATATATGTAAAGGATACAAGATGCAACACAGGGTGTATAATAAACATGTCATGCTAATAGTCTTTAAATCAGTGAAGGAGTTATTAGTTTTAGTTCCCTCTAGTGAAAATAAGTCTGTAGCAAGATGGCAGGGATCTTTTCTTTCAATGTGGTAGAGAAAATAATGAAGTAAACCAGAAAATAAGGCAAACTGGAAAGAAAAAAGTAAACAACAGGGCAAATTTATCACATAAACATGTTATAACATAGAAGAAGGAAGGTGAAGCTTCTGCAGTCACCTGAGAACTCACATACATACCAATAGTATGGTATCAGGGAATTCTATCCCAGTATTTATGTTAACGTAATATTATCTAAGTAACAGGAGAGAAGTAAAAAAGTTTTACTGAGAAATAACGCTCCTTTAAGAACAACATGCACTTGTTCCAAATGTGTGGCTTCTGGTTCTCCAGGCTCTGTATGTTTTCACCTGTGTGGCTTCTGTGTTTGACTTTTTTACTTGTTGTTTTGTTACAGAGAAATAAGAGTTTTTATGCATTACCTGGCAGAACAGAATTAATGCAGTATCATGCTGAAATAATTTAGGGTAGAAGGTAAACCTGAAATCATATAGGATACTACATCATCACCATCATCAGCAGCAGCAGCATCATCAACATCATAATCATCACCATGATCATCACCATCATCATCAGCAGCAGCATCACCATCATCATCAGCAGCAGCATCACCATCATAATCATCACCATGATCATCACCATCATCATCAGCAGCAGCATCACCATCATCATCAGCAGCATCATCACCATCATAATCATCACCATGATCATCACCATCATCATCAGCAGCAGCAGCAGCATCATCACCATTATAATCATCACCATGATCATCACCATCATCATCATCAGCAGCAGCAGCATCACCATCATCATCAGCAGCAGCATCATCACCATCATAATCATCACCATGATCATCACCATCATCATCAGCAGCAGCATCACCATCATCAGCAGCAGCAGCATCATCACCATGATCATCACCATCATCATCATCAGCAACATCACCATCATCATCAGCAGCAGCATGCATGCCCTTTTTCCCCATTTCAGACAGGGTTGGGGTGTGGTATCAAATGTCTCTGCCTCTTTCTCAATTCTCCTTACCTTCTTTCCAGTTATAATCACCTGTCACAGGTCTCCTATCATGCAATCCACCTGCCTCTTGGCTGGATGTCCTCGTTTCCTCTTGCCTTCCTCCTGTCTTTCCCAAATTTGCTTTAACAAATTGCCTTGTGCTTTCCTGGCTGTATGACTAACTCATTTTAATCTGTTCTCCTTGACCTTCTCCACAACAGGGCCTATTTTGGTCTCCACTTTGATGTCTTCTTTTCTTCATATGTCCACAGTGTACATCCAACTAGCTGTCTTAGACATTTCGTCTCTGTCACCTCACGCTTCCCCATCTGCTCTAACTACCCATGTTTCTGTACCGTACAGCAACATTAGTCAGGCCATTGTTTTGCACATTGCAATTTTCGCTTCTTTGGCATTCTTGTATCACACACTACCCCTGGCAGACTGTCCCAGGTGGTTACAACCCCTCTGATTCTAGCTCTGACCTCCTCATTCAGACTTCTCTTCTCCTCAACTACCCCTCATAGATACTTGAAGATGCTTATCCATTCCATTATTTTCCCTTTTAATTATTTGGTATTTTCTGATTCCCCTTTTGCTGTCATGACCACTGTATTGTTTGTACTTGTTTTCATCCCATGCGTTTTCAATTTTGCATTCCAGTCTCTTATGTTTTTTGATGCTCTTGTTCAGAGTTTGCTTGCAGTGCCACATTGTCTGCAGACAGCAGTTTTGTTGATCTGGCCCCTGGGACCTGTTTGCTAATGTTATACAGCACAGTGGGCTCAGAGCTGAACCCTGATGTGCACCCAGCTTTATAAGTCCTCTGAGTTTTGTTTATTGGTTAGAAATTGGGCAGTTTGTTTTTATGTGTTCATACTGGAACATATCAGAATAAGCATATCTCATAAGAGTAGGGGAATGTTTCGGAATAAAGGAGAGTGGGGTCTGTATTAAGTTTATGTTTCAAAGGAATAGAAATGGGTGATAAAGGCTACAATCACAGGGAATATTTGGTAGGAAAATCTAAAATAAAATACATATCAAGTAGGGTATAAAGCAGGAGTACATGATGTATAAACTTTCAATTTAGGCAGGCTAGTGTTGTGGTATAGAGGATAAAGCCCTGACTATGACACAGGCAGCCAGGGCTTGATTAGCAGGCATGCCTGTCCAAGGAGGGGAGGATGCAGGTGCAGGTACACATGGCACAGAACTCTAAGGTTAGAGTTCCCTGGAGGAGGCTGGGGAAACAACTGGGAAGTGTTTTCTGAGGATATGTGGGGGTGGATTGTTGCTGTCAGGCCCTTTGGCATGGTTTGCTTATTGCATGCCCTACTTGGGGTGTGTGCAGGATGGGGAGAAAATTAGAACAGATATACCCCTAGCAGTTGTATGATGCAGACCAAGGATGCCTTAATCTCCTTAAGGGTGGTCAGCAACAGGAGGAAAAAAGTAAGCAAAGAATGTTTGGACAGGGTGGTCCAAAGCAATCAAAAAGGAGATAAGGGGAAGCTAATATAAGGCAACATTAGATGATCATAATCTACAGGCCTGTTTTAATTAACCCTATACTCGGTTGCAAAAAAGAAAAAAAAAAGAAAAATAAGTCCGCTACATGTTAAGGTTCTGTTGTATAAAGTATAATTTTGTGAGTGGTCCACCTTAATGCACTGTAAGTCCTAACTATTAACTGTACTTCATTTAGATGCATTGCTTACACAATCAAAACATTTATGTATTCTTGGTAGCATGAACTCTCTAGTGTTATTGTGCAGGCATCTGTGTGGTGTTCTTTATGGAGCAGGGGGCATTGTGGAAAATATTCAGATGGCTAGCACTTTTAATTGGCTAAAACTGGTTAAATAAATAAATAAATAAATAAATAAATAAATAAATAAATAGAGGAAGGAAAGATAAACTTCTACCTATATGCAAATATACAGCAGTAGCTTGGGGCAGCCTGTGCTTGCTTGCCTTCTTTACATATTGGAATCATTAGTCAATAAATTGTTTATATAAAAGTTTTATTACATCTGAAAGGTAATAATTGTCTTGGTTTGTGGGAGGTACATATTCATTAAAGTTATCAGCAGGACAAAGAACAGTAGAGAAAGTAAGCAGATGTTTGCAGTGGACATATAAGGACATGCAGTAGTCTGTATTTTTGTAGCTTCACAGTGTTACCACAGCAAACATAGTGCTGAGGCCAGCAGTGAATCTGAATGAAGGCGGCAGTTTTAGTTGCAAAGTGATGCATTGTTCATCTGAAGGAAGAAAGATAAGTAAATAAATAATGCAAAATGACTTGTTTTTATTAGGTTGTATGCAGAAAAGTGTTTATGAAACCCTTATTAGACAGAGTCCAGATTTATTAGGTAAAGCAGTAAGGTCATGTAATGGTGTAACCTAGATCATATTTTATGGAAATGTCCAGATTGATAGGATATGTTGCAACAACACTGCTCAAAGGTTAGGGGAGGGACATGTTTCACATTTAAGTCATAATTTGCAACTAAATTGACTGTTTATCATGCACAGACCTATATGCCCATTGATGAAAGCAGGAAATTTATTTTGGGTTGAAACAGGGGGCCTGCATGCTAGGAAGGAATGAATGAAAGAATGAAGGAATAGATGAATGGTAGAATAGTAGACTGCAACAGGTTTACACCCCACCCATTATAAATCATTTTTCGTGCACATAATCAAAAGACACACAGGGTTAAGTCTGCAGGGGGGGAGCTGTGTAGATTTAAATTTTAAAATGGAAGCCTCTGTGGGCATAGCCCATTTTCACATGGTATCAGGAAACAGTGGACTCATGACATTCACAGGAGAGAACCAAAAGAACTAGTTTTCATAGAAAGTCAATGATGAAAGAGCCAAAAAAATGGATCAGCATGAAACTGGACAAGTAAGGAATGGATCAGCATAAAGAGAGCAGTCAGGAGTTTAAATCTCAAAATGCATGCGCTCGAAGCACTCCTAAGTAGGGAGAATGTTGACATCTATGCGGTAACTGAAACCTGGTTCAAGGCTCCAGAGAGCACTCCAGCACTACTAGGCTATAACTCATACCACACATTTCGGCCACAGAATACAGACCGAAACACAAAAGAAGGGGGTGTATCCATATTCATCAAGGATACCCACACCTCCAGGTTAGTGGTGCAGTATGATACCTCTGAGATCATCCATGTGCAGCTAACATCGGGAAAATCTGCAATGCAAATTGTGGCCTGCTACAGATCACCCTCCATGACCCAGGACCACCACTCCGCCTTTCTGGAGACACTGGAAAACATGAAGGTCCTACTGAACACCCTGATATTGGGCGATTTCAATTACCCTACCATTAACTGGGAAAACTACTTGAGTACAAACTCCCAGGCTCAGTGCTTCCTGGAATTTTATCAACTCAAATGCCCTGGATCAGCTGGTAAACTCCCCTACCAGAGGCCACAACATATTGGACCTAGTCATCACCAACATGGGCGACAGGTGTTCCGTACCGGAGGTCAACCCGTCACTGGTTAGATCAGACCATAAACTAATCACCCTGGATGTCCACACCCCACCACCACCCCCAACCAAGGAAACCACAGTGAAAAACGTTTCTAAAGCAAACTTCACCTTACTTAAGGCAGAAGTGGTAAGTTTTACAGCCCCCACGCTAAAGGATAACACTGCCCAAGATGCAGAATCCTTTACAATTGCACTCTATGAGCACCTACAAGGATGCATGGATTGTGCCATCCCTAGCAAAACCAAGACTCACTCCCCTAAGAAAAGGAAACCAGTCTGGTGGACCCCTGCCATAAACAGATTATACAACAAAAGGAGGAAACTAGTTCAGAAAAAAAGCAAATCCCAAGAAGGAAAAACATCCCTGATCAGTATCAGTAAGAAACTAAGGTCCCTCATAAAATCATCCAAGGCTTACTTCAAAAGAAAAATAGCCAAGGATTCGAAAGGTAACCACAAAGCCTTCTTTAGCTATGTCAGGAATCTAAGTGGCAACTTGCAGATATGCTCTGAGTTAGTGCAAAACAGCACAAAATATACTGAACCTACTGATATTGCCAACATCCTGGCAGATAGATTCAGTGCAAACTTCACCTCCCTCTCACCTTCATAAGGGCCCACAACAATACCGGAAAAGTGTAGTGTCCTGGAAATCACAGAAGCACAGGTAAAAACAGCCCTTTCAAAAGCCAAAAACACAGCATCAATGGGGCCAGATGGTGTCCCAGGCTGCATCTTGCACAAACTACAGAATGAACTAACCCCCCACCTAAACACGCTGTTCAACCTCAGCCTTTCCACAGGCTACATGCCCACAGAATGGCGCACAGCAACGATTATTCTGCTCCTCAAAGGAGGGGACACAACTGACCCTGGTAACTATCACCCCATAAGCCTGACTATCCTGGTCTGCAAGGCTATGGAGTGCATCATCATGGAACTCATTAACAAAGACATTATGAAGCTCCAAACACTTGACCCGACCCAGTTTGGCTTTGTTAAGGGCAGATCATGCTTACTAAACCTGGTTGACTTCTTCGAGACAGTCACCAAGGCCATAGATGAGGGGAAAGGTGGTTCACACAGCCTACCTTGATCTCGCCAAGGCGTTTTGACACCATTCCTCACTCGGGTATTATAGAAAAACTCATCAGCCTGAACATAAACCCCTACGTCACAAGATGGGTTGCCAACTGGCTTACAGACAGAACTCACACGGTAAGAATAACGGGTTCCAGGTCCGACTCTAAACCAGTCACAAGTGGTGTCCCGCAAGGCTCGGTTCTGGGACCCCTACTGTTCGGCATATATTTCTCAGAAGTACAGGCAAACACAGGAGGACTATGGCTAACCAAGTTCACCAATGACTGCAAACTGGGAGCCATAATTGACTCTCCGGCTGACATGGACATCCTTCAAAAAGGCCTTACTGAGACAGACACCTGGTGTCAAAGTCATGGCCTCAAGCTAAATGCCAAACAATGCATAGTCATCCCGTTTGGGAAAAACAAAACACCCACAAATTACCACATAGTCAGCAGCCCCCTTAATACAAAAGAGGTAATAAGAGATCTGGGGACCCAGATAGATAGTAATCTCTCCTTTGACAGTCATATTGCCAAAGTAGTTAGGAAATCCTTCTATGTGGCCCATCTAATTATTAAGGGGTTCGCATCTAGAAATAAAGAGGTTATAGTGCCACTCTACTCATCACTCACCAGACCCATCATAGAGTACAATGCCCCATTTGGGATGTACCTCACAAGACACTTCCAACAGCTGGAAAGACCACAAAAGCACCTCACCAAGAGGATTACTGGCCTCAAACATATGTCCTATGCAGCCCAACTGAAAAAACTCCGTCTGTACTCAGTGACATATCGCTTACCCAGAGGTGATCTCTGCCTGACTTACAAAGCCATGTCCAACTCAGAATATATGGACATGCTCCACCTAAAGAAATCCATGTCACTGTGAGCCACGCGCTCTAGTGAGCGAAACCTCGCCACAACAATAAATAGAACGTGCTGGAGGGATAGATTCCTGTCACAGAGACTCCCCATGCTTTGGAACAAAATTCCTAACTACATTAGGCAGAGCCCCTCACTAACACTCTTCAAGAGAAGCCTTGACGAGTGGATTGGTAACAGAAAATACACCCCTGGGATCACTTCATTGGCTCTGCTTGACAGAGGCTCAGTTAATTGGGCGGCGAAAGCTGACACACTCTGGCTAGGCTTATACATGCCCTCGGGCAGATAGCCTAGTACATATCTGTGAACCTATGTTAGTAACAGTGGGTCAATAAATGACAATACATTAGTGACCTAGTGGGTACCAGACACATAAGGGAGCCTTAATGGCAAAGGTAGATACAGAAGCAGCTTTTAGGTTGCTGCTGACACACAAAGAGAACCAGGGATGGTTAGGTATACTGTTAGAAGGCTGATATTACATGGATAAGTGTATGCCTATGTTTGATAGCATGTGAAACATACGAGAAATATAGCACATTCTTGGTCTGGGAAATGGTGCAGCTGGTAGGTAGAGACAGCATATTGCCTTACCTGGAGAATTTCCCTTTGTAGGGCAAGATAATATATAACAGTGCCAATGGTTAGTTGCAAGCTTTGAGAGAATGTGCATAGACCTAGGAGTTACCTTGGCAGATGAGAAGTGGAAGGCACATCAAATAGAGTATCCTTTCTAGGGATCAAGATAAACATCCGGGCAGGTTTATGCTGCCTACCTGAAGACAAGTTACAGTAACATGCTACCTTCAACTCAAATTAGAATTTTCCTTCTCAATATACTATCATCCTGGTCCTTTTTAGAACCATAGGATCAGGGTCATAAGGGACATGAGATATGATCTAGAAGTGAGGTGGAGGTTAATTCAGGACTTCAGTGGGAGAGCACTATGGAAGCAGGGTAGCATGGATGAGGAAGCAGAAATATACACAATGCAGAAGGGGTACAAGATTTGAGGGGTACTTTAGAGGAAGATAGTTCAACAGCAGGGGACCAAGAGTAATTAGCAGCATGCATCAATTAGCTATTACAGAGTTAGAGGTCTTCCTAGTGACAGTAACATTAGAGCTATGGAGAAAGCAGATAGCAAAGTAGGTAGCTCAATTTAGGTTGGACAGTACAGTTGTAGTTCATATAGTGAACAATCATCTGGGAGGAAAAGGAGTGGGTGAGTGTGGCATGAGTAGGTAGGAATGCCATAATGGTCAAGGTTTTCACCTTATAAACACAAAGTACAGGGTTTGATTCTGATCTCAAGTTATTGGCTAGGCTTACAATGGCCCTTCAGGACAATTAGCTTAGTATTCACCTATGAAGCTCAAATTATTAATGGAACTTTACACTATGTTGCTTAGAGTGGAATGTATCAGTCAGAGCACAGCAAGTATGAGGGTTAGACAACTCATGAGCTGGTTTCCTATCACATTCACAGTGAGCTTGTTTCAGGAGCCTGGAACTGGAAATGGCATCAATACTGACGCAGGTACCAGTTTATTTATGGGATTTGTGGGCATATGAAAATGTCAGCTAATAATTAATGTTCTCAGTGCAGGCACTTGGGCAGCTTACAAAAGGGGAATGCAGCACTTTCCAGATACTAGGGGTACACAAGACTGGCAAGTGATATGGCTAATAACAGTAAAACAAATGGGGGCATATGTCCTGGTAATGCTGATAGAAGGTGGAAGGAAGGAGAAGGCTGTCTTACACCTGATGGCTATCAGCTGGCTACACAAGGCCTTGGGTTGGGCAGATTCCACAAAAATGTGTCAATAAGATACATGTTCAAAGACTGGGCAAGAAAGGTGCTTACACAACGTAGACAGAAGGTACTTTACAGTAGCTCCCAAAGAAGTGCCATTATAAATATGAGGTGTGGCTTTTCAGAGTCTGTTTTTAACACCCCAATATGGAGCAGTTACAAGGTCAGAATTGGTGACCACAAAAATCACTGTGGAAGTCCAATAAAGGGAAAGAACTAGAGGAAAAGAAGTTTATTTAACAAATCCTGCACAAACACACCCAAATACACGTATTTTACATGGTCAGAATTAGTAGAGCTTAATGGTAAACAGGGACAACCTACAGTTCTACATAACCAGGATGTTAGGATTGCAGATAAGGAGGCACGCATATGTGTTGACTACTAAGACTAATCAAGAGGTGAAGGGGCAATGGTTGTGGCTCCCTGCCCGAGTGGGCACAAAACAAAATGTAACTCAGTACCTACAACATTACCAAACCCTTAGAAGCACAAGGAAGCGTCAAGTTTATTCTGCCACAAAAAAGGAAGTTCACTTACACAATTTCAGATAAGAGCAGTAGTATGAAAGGTAGTGGGGCAGTGTTGTTTATTTCAGATAAGAGCAGTAGTATGAAAGATAGTGGGGCAGCGTGGTTTGAATACTTCAAAATATGCACCACAGTAATTACAGATAGGAGCAGCATCTCATTCACAAAGGGGCATCTCAGGAAAACATGAAAATGTAGGGAGATGGAGGTCTAAAATGCTTAGAACCAACCTGCCATAACAGCGTGTCTTTTGTATTATAACCACCAAGTCCACAAACACAGCATGAGATATGGGCCCTGAGACATTCGTACACTAAAAGGTTGCAGCAGAGGCCAAAAGTAATACTAAGTAAGAGTGGCTATGGTCAGCAAAATGGTTAGCGGTGGGAGAGTGAGATGGCCACAGCTAAGGCTAGGGCTAGAATGACAGTGCGTACATACAAATCAAATTCTTCTCCAGCTAGAGGGGAATGAGATAAGCCATATGTCATATGGTGAATGACTTGGAAAAGTTATTGGGGTACGAATGTCTTATCTAAAACAACTGTCACCTCAGGCTTGTTTAATATGTACAGAGCCACATCCATGGGAGTGGAGTGGATTAGGCATAGAATTCATATCTACAAATTAATGGAAGAGATAGGGGAAGTTATTTGTCACACCCCACCATAAAAGCTAAGTGGCCAGCAATGTACCATGAAGATGGGATTCAATTATCAAAGTAAGGAATGACAGAATTTTATGAGGACTTGATGGTAGGTTTATGGAGTTGGTAAGGAGATATGTTTGGCAGAAGCAGTAGGGGGCAGTCCTTCCTAGTCTCCTTCTGTGGCAGAAGGTAGAATAAGTAAGGGAGACTGAAGTAGGTTGGGGGGAAGGTTTTGAGATATATTAGTTGACTGTCCCACATATTAATTGGCCCCAGGGGAGTTTATAAAGACTTATTAGCTAACTCTACTTTGGCTGATGGTAAGGTGGTCTATGATAGAAATAAATATGGTGATCTGAATGAGTCTGGGTTGATGATGTAATGTTGATTAAAGGTCAGACATTGGCAGTGCTACTCTCTAGTGTTAGGGAACTGATTATTCTTAAGGTCTCTTTGAAGATCCTGCCTTGCACCAATTACAATTTTACAAAATAGCTATAACATTCTTGCCTCACAGCAAGAGGTTCTCTGGTTCGATTCTTGGCTGGGGTACCTTCGCTGTGGAGTCTACATGTCCTCCCTGTGCTCGTGTGGGTTTCCTCTGGGTACTGTGGTTTCCTCCCACATTACAAAGACATGCATCTGAAGTGTTTCTCCCCAGGCCGCCACTGAAAATTGACTTTGTTCCACGTCAGACTTTCCTAGTAAACAAATATTAAGTAATTAAATAAATAAATAATTGGTAATAAACCAGTGCAAGTGATGCTGAGGGTTCTAGTTCCACACCTGATAGATTGACTACTTACACTGCAGTCCGGTATAAAGGGGGTGCTGCACTTCTGAGTGTTTCATCTTTCAAATGGTATATTAAACCGAGGTCCCATCTGCTTGAGTTGGTGGTAGTGCAGGTGAATATAAAACATCCAGCAGCATGTATCAAAAAGAGTAGAAGTTCCCACATATCTTGGCAAAATTTCACCTAGTAGTATAAAAAACACATGACGTTTCTCCTGAAAAGAGGTCACTAGTGTAGTAGTACTAACATTGCCAGCAAATGATAAATAAATACATAGGTAATAAACACATGACTGCAGCTATGTCACTACATTTTAGGTGTCAGTGTCTTCAGTGGAACAGAGAAGTATATATACAATAAGAAATATTGAATGTGACTGAGGATTAGCATAATGTTTACTTTATAGACACAAGGGGCAAGGTTTGATCCTTAAAAGGGATAAATGTCTGGGCTTAAAATGACCTGTAAAGGCAATTAATCTACTACTAAACTATGAGCTATAAACCTATTTGACAGTAGTAAAGTACATATTTGACAGAAGGTAATCTGTCAAGCAAAAAGTATGGCCATCTTCATGGTTGTTAATAATAATTAGTTAGGACAAAGCTATTTCTAGTCTCAGAGAATGCAGACTTGATTGCAAACAGCAGCTAGGCTTAATTTGACTGAGATGGAATAACAACTCAGAGTTAAATAAAAGGGGGTAGGGGGTCATGGACAGGTAGGCCCAGATCAGATACGTTAGAAGAGCTGGAACAGGAAGAAGCATCCCTTCAGGGGTTAATGAGAAGGCCTGAATCCGTTGAGATCAGCCTTTTTCTTGCACTGGCTAACCTCCAGTATACAAAGTTTACTATGTAGGTCCATGCAGTAGTGTAGCAAAGTATAACTGTTAATAAGTGCATGGCTGTAGCCATTTCATTCCATTTTACTGGTGTTGTACTGAGACTGAGAAAGTGTTGTCAAGAGTATTTATACAATAAGACATTTTTAGTATGTTTTGACAATGGTAAAGCATGTATTTGACAGAAGGAAAATTACCAGGTAAAAGGGTGGTCATCTTGACGGTTGTTTATGACAATTAGTGAAGGAACAGCTATTCTAGTCTTAGACTAATAACATTAGAACTGTAGGTCCTTACACGCTGAATAGCTTTATGAAACAGTTGATGTAAATGACAAAATAGAAGTACAGATACTTTACTATGCATGTTAGCAAGAAATGTTTAGATGTGATAAGTAAAATAATATAAAATCAAGGAAGAGCATGGATAACACACTCCTAAAGAAAGTATGAGATTTCATTTGGCTCCACTATGTTGTGCACTGAGGAAGCTGACCACGATAGAAGTGTCACAGAGGGAAAACACTTTTAAGCATATCTCTCAACTCTCCAGATTTCTGCAGAATGTCCAGATTTTTGCCTCATGTTTTTGATCTGTTCCTCATAAAATTTGTGGCTTTTTGGTAAATCACCGAGGACTAAAGTCATTAAGTAATCACATACATCTGACTTTCAGATTTCATACCTTTCCAAAAATGCATGTTAAAAGAACTTTCTAAGTTCATAAGAGCAATATTTAAAACCTGCAATTATTTTTGGGCCTTTGTCCACCATCATTTTAGGCTTTGCCCAGATTTCTTGTGCTAAGAAGTTGAGAGGTATGCTGTTAAGTAATTTTTTTAAATGTGGAAGACAGGGCCATTCAGTAGGGAGGAAAATACACTGTTAGTAGGAAATGCTGTGCTTAGGATGTAGTTGTCCTTTAATAGACTTCAGAAAATGAAAGTGGGAAGTTTCTTACAGAGCTATAACAACTTACCATGAGACAGACATCATGCAATAAAAATAATAATGATTGTATTTATTTATGTATTTATTTATTTTTTCAAAATGAATACTCCATCTTGTAGAACCTAGCTGATTTGATTTTAATCATCTTAATATATTTTTTCTGTAATACAACTGCTTCGACTGGTAATCACCAAAAAGTTCTTATATTACCTACTTGACAGTATGTGACTATCCGTGCTTACATTTTTTGCATTGTATATATAGTATTTATTGCAAAGTAAATTCTCACTGTATATTGTGCTCTGTTACTTCTCAGAATATTCTTTAATGTGCTCCTTTTTTCTCTGATTCCATAACATCCCTAGTCATCCCCTATAATAACCTCAAGACCTTACGCTCAGCTAATAACCTACTTGTACAAATATCAAAATCCAACAACTTAGCTGGTGACACCTTGTTCTCCAATACAGTAGGTAAAGCCTGGAACATCCTCCCAAGCCAGCTAACCTCAATATCCTCTGTCAGCTTATTTAAAAGCAAGCTTAAACCCTACCTCAAATCACACTGGCTATGCCCCTGTGTTAACCCAGACTAAGTACCTAACTATTAACTAGACTCCCACAATTCCTAGCCTATCATGATCTTGTGTTGTCTCAGTAATTTTTAGTGAGCTTAACCTTCCTTAGGATTTTTTCTCATGTAAATAAGTATATACTGTGGAATGATCAAACACCTTCATATAGTATCACAACCTATGTGTTAAATAACACTAGAAATCCATCCTTGTTTGCTGTTCTTCTATACTCTATCTATTGATCTCTAGTGTTTTTCTTTCTTAGGTTTTTGTGAGACCTAGTATCTCTTATCATAAATTACTAGGTGTATCTAATTTTGTAATATGTTATAAAGATTTGTACTACACCATTTCTAATACAATTGTATTAGTCTTATTCATCTATTCTTAGATAAATTTTTCCTTTTTCCTACTGAAATATAAAATATATAATCTTAGGCTTGTACTATAATTGTTAAAACTTATGTACCAAATTATACTGTTATTGTCTTTGTCTTGACCTTTTATGTTGTTGTAATTTGTGGAGCTTTTCTCCCTGGGCCTCCACTGAAAATGGACATATATCCAACTGGACTAGCCCGGTCAACAAATGTAAAATAAAAAATAAATAAATAAATAAATAAAATGTACCAGAGTACAAACTTCTGATTTCATGACACAAACTACAAAATAATCCAAAATACTGTTACAGGTCTGGAAAGCAGTGACATTCAGCAGGAGAGCTAGTCAGTCCTTCGATAAACTTTATTTCAATAAAAATAAGCACTTTTCATTCACTTATACCATATGTGAACTTCTTCAGGCTCTTCACCCACATTAAGAGCTCTGTTTAAAATGAATGAAGTACGATGATGCAGTCATTACATCACTTCCTCAAGTGTCTTAAAATTTCAGCCACCCTTTTCTTTAAAACATTTTTTAAAAACATTTTAAATATAAAACAAAGACAGGTACAAGACCAATCTACCGTATTTAAATAACTTGTTTTAACTACAAAGGTAGTTAACATTTACTTAAAATATTACCTATCTAGTTAAACCTGTAATGCTAAAATAGGTTTCACACTGCAGCAGTCATTCAACCCTGGATAAAAATAGGGATTAAACATTGGTTACCAAACTAACTCGTTCTTTTGTAATGAAGTTCCCAGCGCCCTCCCCTCACCTTTACTGGAACATGATCAATGATCAAATATTTAAAAAAATGATACTCATTCATATTCACATGTTTAGCTAAGGCGTTAGATAAATTTGTTTTTTTAATACTATATTCATGTTCATAGATATGATCTTTAAGTTTGAGTTCAGTTTTTCCAACATAAAAACAGGGACACTTCTGGCACTGTGCTAAACAGACAACTTGTTTAAATTCACAGTTAAAAATATCCTTAATTTGGTAGGTAGCATCCCTTACCTGAAATGTGGACCCCTCATAAATGAACTTATAATATGAGCAGGCTCCATATTTTATCACACCAGACCTCTTAATGAACCTGTTTTTTTCTGTTCCAAAAAAGCTTTCAGGTTCTGGCCCCTCCGATATACTAATGGAGGAATCTCCTGGATTTTGTCATATATTTCCACATTGTCATATAACAATGTCCAATTCTTATTAAAAGTAGGCCTCAGGATCTGCTGTTGGTGTTAAAGGTGGTCACAAAACTCGTGCCAAACTCTTTCAATGTACTCGCCTCAGAGGGTTCAAAATTGGGAGTCGCTATCGCAGCTTCCTCATCTTGATGTTGACTTCCTTCCTTAAAGAGGATAGGCTTGAAATGGTCAATTGATCCTTTTGACATCACCTCCTCCACCAAATCCTGAAGCAATGGTTCTGGATAGCCTCTTCTGAGAACCATAATACGAAGGTTAGCACATTCTTGATGAAATTCAGAATCCAAGGAAATCATTCTGGCTGCTTGGACTAGTTGCCCTTTCACTACAGATCTCTTCTGGTGAAAAGGGTGGGAGCTTGTAAAATGCAGAAAAGTGTTGGAATACGTGCTTTTTCTATACATTTTAGAAGAATATTTCTGCCCTTCATTGTCTTTTTCTAATAAAACATCCAAATAGGAAAGTCTTTCAAGATGATATTAAGATGTGAATTTCAAGAAGGGGGTAGTGTTGTTAATGTATTGGAGAAATTGATGGATACCTTCCTCATCTCCTTTCCATATGATAAATATACCATCCAAAAAGTGGACGTAAGTTCTAATATTCGTCCTAATGGAAGGAATGTCCAGCCTGAATCTGTGGTCCCACACAGCGATGACAATGTTGGCAAAGATACCCCCACAAGGGAAACCTATCGCTACCCCTGACTGCTTTAAGAAATATTTCCCATCAAAATAAAAGTAGTTGTTATGCAAAACCAACTTGAACAGTTCCTCATAAAGATTAATCTGTTCTTGTGGGAGACCCTTGTCTAGGAGGAAGTCAGCCACCCTTTCTATTACAAGGTGTAGCAGTTCTGTCTTACTACTACTATTGATGTCTACTTCCTCCTCCTCCATACTTAGTTTTGCTCGTAGGGTCCCTGTTAATAGTACCTGATGTGATTGGTACTTGGGAAAATTCCTCCCTCATTACTGATTCTGTAATGGGGGACTGCAAAAAACCTGATTGTTATTTGTCTGCCCCTGTCCGTTATTCCTTTGTCTAATTCTCTCAGAACGCCTTAGTGTAGGGGGTGTCCTATTGTTAGGTAGAGGGGTCCCCTGCTCCACCTCACTGGATCTTCTTATATTATTAGATCCATTGGATTCTCTCCCCCCCCATCATAATCATGTACATTCTCACGGGAGTTACCATGATTTGGTTGGCCCCACATCTCAAATCTCCTTTCCCAAGCTTATGATTTAGGCGGACTGGGTTATGCCTTCCTCTCCACATATTCTTTTTCATCCTGCTCCAATTTTTTAAGTTTTTTTCTCTTTTAATTTATTCAGCTGTTATTCAATACTCTAATAAATTATTTTTGTTCAGAAACGTATCTGTTATGTGTGCCATCCTGTTTAATGGTATTGTCTAATCATTGCACTTCAGCAGTCAATGACTCAGTTTAGAATTATGTCTCATCAATACTTCTAAATACTCACAACCGAGTCTATCAAATAATATAAGCAAATCCTGGTGTAAAGAAGAGTTTTCAATGACACTGGTGGGGTACCGCCACAACTGCAGCCCCTTAAGCACCCATTTATTTTTGACACATTCCTTAAAGTAAGCGTTTTCTAATTGTAATTTTTTTACACTTAATAAGTTTGTAATCCAGTTCAACCAACTTTTCTTGTAATGTGCCACTCATTTGGTTACTATGAGTCATTCCCATATTAAACTCAAAATCTTTGTTAAGCCATTCTCCTAAATTAGGGAATGGTAAACTACCAACATTCATTTCCATTTTTACATACGAATTCACTCCTTGTCCACCATTACCATTCAAAATGTCTCCCATAACAGGGAAAAATTATTTAAGTAAGTGTTAACTACCTTTGGGGTTAAAACTAGTTATTTAAATAATAAATTGGCTTGGTCTTGTACCTGTCTTTGTTTTATATTTAAAATGTTTTTAAAAAAACGTTTTAAAGAAAAGGGTGGCTAGGCCTTTAAGACACTTGAGGACGTGATGTAATGACTGCATCGCTGTACTTGAGTTTTTTTAAACAGTGCTATTACTATGGGTGAAGAGTCTGAAGAAGTTCACATATGGTTTAAGTAAATGAAAGTGCTTATTTATTTTTATTGACGTACCAGAGTATATATTAGTGTATTAGTTATCCTATCTGTTTCTGATTTAAAATGCATATGTTTCACTGCTTGTTAATTGTATTGATTGCATTGTACCTATGTATTCACGTACCATGTATTTATTTGCCTTTGCCTTTTGGCTTGGGTTTTGACTGAAGTCCTGTGAACACCTCACCTACCTGGTTACAATATTTCTACACCACAGGGGTAAGTTAGGAAACACGTTTTCCTGCTGAAATTAAAATGTGCATTTTTTTCTTTTACTTGTAGTACACAGCTGTCCAAATTAGGACTATCCTGTGGAAATTAGTATCCATACCTCTCTGCCTCTTAGTGCAAGAAATCTGGACAAAGGCTGACAAAATGAGGGGACAAAGGCCCAGAAATATGGACAGTTTTCAAATATTGCTCTCATCAACTTAGAAAGTTGCTAAAGTGACAGGGTTTGTGTTAACATACATTTTCTGAAGGATTTGAAGTTTGAAACTCAAATGCATGTCATTATTTGGTGACTTCATTTCTCAGATCATCCTGGTGATTTGACAAAAAACTAAAAATGTTACAAGAAACAGACCAAAAATATGAGGCAAAAATCTGGACAGTTGAGAGGTATTTATCCTAGAGAGCGAGAGAATGGGACTCTTTCTTATCAGTGTTTTGAGGAAATAAAACATGTGAAAAGGTAATGATTACAAAGCACCAGCAGATGGCAGTAAAGACTATCTATTAGCAACATAAAAAGCGATTGACCTCAAAAAGATAATCAGTTTAGCCAAGCTCAGCATACTGCTTGTAAGTATATGCATCATGAGGGATCTCTACAGATGTGTGGAACTGGATGGGTAATCTATCCACTTGTGGTAATACCTATGAATGTATGCTTACTCCAGAGATATTGTTACTTCTCTTATAAATAAATTAAGGCAATGGAACTGCTGATAATTTTGCTCTAATAATATTTCCTTTCATTCACAAATAAATGGTTAACTGGAAATGTATGACTAGAAATATGGTTTTACACAGAGACATTTTTTCTTCCCTAGGACCTGATGGCTTCATTGTTTCATCTGTTTTGGGGCCAAGGGAGCTGGGAATTCCTGGGTTGGGAGGGTTTTTCCTTCCAGGGAGTGCCATTAGCTCTTCATTCCTTGCTGAAAGTTGGGTGGTATGGAGTGGGCCAGCTTACTGGTCCTTGAGGACAACTTACCTTCTGACCAGGACAACTTACCATCTCACCACTGGGAGCACCCCCTCTCCCTCAGCAGCTCTGCTGAGCCCACTGTTGCAGTAAATTGTTCAGCAATAACAAAGTTTCTGTATTAGTTTGTTTAATGGAGTTAGTTCTCAAATACAACTTTGTTTTTTTTTGAAGGACAGTTTTTTTTTTACAAAAATCTGGGGTGGCCATGGGGGCATGTTGTGCCCCCGTGTTTGCCAATATTATCATGTTGATGTGGGAGTGGAAATTTTTGTTGCACTCCACCTTTAAGGAACAGTGGCTTTTTTACTTTCGTTACATTGATGATTTGTTTTTTATTTGGAAGGGCGACTCGAAAAGTGTTGAGGAATTTTTATTTTACATTAACACATATAGGGGTCCTTGGGAAGACTGCTTAGAGTTCAGGGAACTGGTTTGGCAAATTAGGCTCAATGCCAACAAGTTTCCTGGACTCAATGATGCATTGAGTCTCAGTAGTTTTCTGAAATTAAAAGCTTATTGGAATTAGATATGGACCTAAGGAAAGAGAATAAAATTGAGGGGGGTTTGTTATTATTAATTGTTAGTTCTATTATTATTTGTCAGTTCTATTGTCACTTCTGGTGGTCAAATTAGGCTTGCAGGAGGTTTGCTGCCATACACTTATATACATTTACACATTTATATACATATATATATATATATATATATATATATATATATATATATATATATTTTATGTTTTTGATACGCATTGTTATGTGTTTATTTGCTTTCAATTTTATTTAGTATTAGTAAGGTAATGATGGTTTTACAAAAGAATGTATACAACTGATGGTGTACTGTTTTAGATGCATTTTTAAGATTTGTTCATTTTTTAATTGGATTGTCATGTGACATGATTTTTTATATCAAATGCTTCAAGTAAAATGTATTGTTATTCTGATGAAGTCAGCTGATTGATGCTGATGAAAGTGCTAAATAAACTGAATTCAAAGTGCTTGGATAGTTCCTTTCTTGGTTTTCAGAAGTTACTCCCACTGTTGCAGTTCCACAAAGGAGATGCATTTCTCCACGTGTCAGATTTTCTGCTGCTTACTGATGCTAAACCTCATAGCTCTGCAGTTTTGTCCAGCCCAGTCTCCACTGGGTAATGTCTTATGCTCCCAGTATATATCACCTTAAGTGGGGAGCCAAGCCACTTCCTTCTCCCTAGAATGGGTGAGCAAGCAATGGCTGCTCAGTCACTTCCTCCATGTCCATCTTCTACAGATGCCTCAGTTACCAGCTCTGTAGTCAGAGCTTTATAGTCATATGACACACAGCTGTCAGGATAAAGAAATTGTTGTTTTACACCATGGTCCAAAGGGTCTGCATTTAAAGACCTGGAAGAAAGGTTAGAGGGACTGGATACTGGGGATCTCCATGGCAATGAATTGGCTGCTAGTGGTCCTTTTTGCTCAGCCTAAGTAGCCACTATTCAACCCAATCACTCTATACCTATTCTACGTTGCCATCACCCATTAAACTATTATAGTAGATAACTGGTTCAATACTGGGGTGGGGTGGGGTGTGGAAAGGAAAGGAGGTTACAACACTGTCAACATACTACTATTGAGGATATTTGACTGGATGAGATGTAGATGGGTACAGCTTTCTTTCCCATACAGTGTACAGTATGTCATAAGTGGGGGCATGCTATGGGCATACCCTGTCTCTCAAGTGACATAGCCCACTTAATATCCTACCCTACTTCTGAACTACTTGGAATCATGTCATCTAGGCATGTCCCAGTATGATCCCTCAGTCACCCCCACCCCTGACAGCGATGAGAAGTCCTATACCTCTTCATTCCTTTCCCACCCAGCATCAGCTCCTCTGCTACCTGGAACAGTAATCAAACCCAGGTCACCTGGGCTAGACTCAGAGCCTCATCTCGACTCAATGGAGCTGGCATAGTTGTAGATAGTTCTGAATCAGCCCACATTTGTTATCTCACACAATATCAGCCTTGGCACTTTCCTTACCATTTACAGTCATAATTAACTCATACAAAATGTTACCAGCTTCATATCAGCTTTAATCTCTTGCCATTCTTCTTTTGTATTTTTCCACCATGTCTTCACTTGGCAGTCATCTTACTTTTAGATTGAGACAACGTCCCTGTGTGCTGCTGTCTCCCTGGCTAAGTTGTAATGTATCTGTTTTTTTTTTTTGCTAATTACTTAATGTTGGTAGTAGATATAATCCCTTGGATTTATTTGAAACATTTTACATGGCACTTTAAGAGATTTTGGGCAATGAAAGACCATGCACAGCTTAGAGTGAGTTGGGAAGGGTGAGAAATTCCACGGCCTGCGTAGTTTGCAAATGGCAGCATAGTGAGATAGGAATGAGCAAAAGTATTAAAATAAGTCTCTCCATGAATGCAGACAAAAGTAAACAATATGTCATTATTATTCTGTCTAAACATAGTTAATATCAATTATGGCAGGTATCATAGCTTTGAGTGCTGTTTGATCAATCCTGATATGGTGTGTGTGGATGCAGCCATGTCTGGCAGCTAGTACAAATGTCATTATTATTTTGTCTAAACATAGTTAATGTCAATTATGGCAGGTATCACATCTTTGAATGCTGTTTGATTTAGCCTGACATGGTGTGTGTGGATGCAGCTGTGTCTGGCAGCTGTTGTATGTTGCCGATTCATCTCCGGGAAGCTGTGGGTTGCGGCTTGTGATCGAGGTTTACTGATGCTTGTGTATTAGGAAGAGACATTTGGTGTTTTAACCTGGATCCAGGGGAAGGGGGTGGATAAATCCATGATTTGGGATATTTTGGCAGAGAATAGTTTGTCTATACATCTGCTGAGTGAGAGGTGGGAAGGCTGGAAGAATGTGTTATCTCTTGTTGTGGTGGCTTGTTGGGAGTTTTTTTTTTTTTTTTGATTTGTTTGCTCTCTGTTCTTTTCTGGCTGCTGCATTACTGAAAGACAGGGAATTCAGGCTTGAAGTTGCAGTGAAGTGAAGCTTTGCTTCAGGTGCATTGTGAGCCTCTGTTATGCAGTACACAGACACACTAACAGAAATAGACGCTCCCAGGTTGCTATGGTAATGGAGACAGAGTGACGACAATGCTTAACAGCTCTGAGGAGCCTCCAAGATGATTCTCTGCAATGTTTTTGGTTTAAAAAAAGAAAAAAAAAAAATATATATATATATATATATATATATATATATATATATAAAAAATAAAAGGGCTGTTATAAACCACATGTACACATATTGATGGTCTCCCAACACTTCATTTAGCTCATTAAGTTGATTCTTGATAAAAAAATAAAAAAATAATAAGTGCAATTTTATATTTAAAATGTATTTTGGTCCAAACACATTAAGAACTTACATAAGAGTGGAAGTCTGAGTTATTGTGAAAGACTAAGAGCACTTGGTGTTGTGCAGAACCCTTTTCAGTGCCTGGGAGGTGAGCTTGATCGGACGTGTTGGGCATATGGGGACAGCTGATTCTAGGGGTGTTTGGGGTTGCCAGGAAGTGCTAGAGAGTCATCAGATTTCCTTCATGGAAATATCTGTGGGAATGGAAGGTGTGTTGAGTGGTTCACTGGCAGAGTGGCCACTGCGTGGAACAGGCTGGTAAAATGGAACAGGACAAATATTGGTTTGGATATTTTAAGAACAGCCTGAAAACACACCACATGAACTAGTGAATGGTATTCTGGCAAAATTGGATGGGTATTGTTGCCCGTGCTTGAAGAACTGATATGTGTGTATGTAAGGATGGATTTATTTATTTGCAATTTGATTACCAGGGAAGTCCACTGGGCCGAATTGACCCATTTTCAGTGGAGGCCCGGGAGAAAAGCTCCGTGATGCATTATACAATTTAGATACAAATGATAGTTAATATTAAAGATCTTATGCAGAATAGTTACTCATAAATGCATTCAATATCATGCATAGTTAACAAATTCATTAAGCTTGAAGGTAGGGATCACACAGTTTCATTTGAGGAAAACAGATATAGGTTAGGTGTGGAAACAGTTTACATACAAACCTTTTAAGAAAATGTAAATACGCTTTACATACACACATCAACAGTAGAATGCTATTTACAATATTTACAAGGTTGGGCTGTGTGAGTGGAGCTGTAGGATGTGAAAGCTTAGAGAGAAGCTATAGAAATTGTTGAGAGCTTAGATAGGCTCATAGGAAGATAACTATGAGAGTTGTAGAGCTTGGGAACCAGTGCGAGAACCCTCTTGGATTAGGTTGGGTGAAGGCAGGTACATTTCTATTTAGTGGACAGGTGTTTGAATAGTTGGGTTTTGAAGTTTTCTGAGTTTGGTATAGTTCTTAGTGTGGCGGGAAGGGAATTCCATTTTTTGCCTATTGAGAAAGATAGGATAAGTTGGCCAGCAGGACGTTTAGGTTTATGGATAGTAATTAAGTTCTGATTTTCAGATCTGAGAGCTCTGTTGGGTGTATAAAGGGGAAGGATGTTAGTTAGAGCGGGACATTTTGTTGGGCGAAATATGAGTCTATGTGCAGTAGTGAGTTGGAGATACTATAGGTAGTTTGGGTGTTCAAGCCAATTCAGGGATTGTAGGGTTAGGCAGTGATGGGTGGTATATTTAGATTTAGAGGCAAATTTAGAGATTTTGTTGTAGCAGTTTTCTAGTTTAGAGGTGATAGAGGAGGACAGGTTGGTTAGGAGAGGGGCTCCGTATAATAAGGAAGGAAGACGATAAGTCAAGGCCAGAGTCTGCCTGGTAGAGGTGGAGAGAAAGCGATTATTCCTATACAGCATACCTAGCTTTTGGTGGGTTTTCTTAATATTTTGTTGAATATGAATATCAAACTTGAGGTGTTCATCTACAGTAATGCCAAGTAGTTTGGCAGTGTGGACTACTTCTATAGGTGAGTTGGTTTGACTATAGACTTTGAAGTTGTTTTTATCGTAGGAGAGGGTCCTTGTGGGAGGGTATAGCAGAATCTTTGATTTATTTGCATTGAGAGAGAGGTGATTTTGGCGCATCCAGTTTTCAGTTGTTGAGAAGGCAGTTTGGGTTTTAGTCAGCAATTCAGAGAGGTTTGAGGCAGAGCAGACTAAGGTTGAATTGTCTGCATATTGAATGATTTAAACATCAGGAATAGCAGTGTGAAAGTTATTGATGAAGATGTTAAAAAGCATTGGCCCAAGGATGGATCCCTGTGGTACGCCAGTTGGGGTAGGTAGGAAGGAAGAGATGGAGTTCTTCCATTTGACTGCCTGTGATCTGTCTGATAGATAGCTGGAGAACCAGATAAAGCATTATGTGAGAGATTAAGGTTTGAAAGATGACAGAGAAGGTGCTTGTGGGAAACAGTATCAAAGGCTTTAGACAGATCGAGTAAAACAGTAGAAACTAAGTGGCCTGAATCTCGGGCTTGATTGACAGTTTCTAGGAAAGAGATTAGAGCGGTTATTGTGCTATGGCCTGGACGGAAGCCATACTGGGTAGGAGTGAGAAGATTGTTTTGGGTCAGGAAAGGCATAAGTTGGAGGTGGATGCCTTTTTTTAGGATTTTGGAGATTGGTGAGAGCAAAGCAATGGGGCGAAAGTTTGAGATGCTGGTATTTTTGCCTCCTTTATGAAGAGGAAGAATATAAGCTGAGCGCCAGAGTTTGGGGACATATGATTCTTTTATGGATCGGTTGATAATGATGCTGATTGGGAGTGCAATGCCATCAGCAGCACATTTTAGGAAGAAAGAGGGAATATTGTCGGGAGTGTTAGATCAAGGTTTAAGTTTGGACAAAAGTTTTTTTATAAAGTTAGTGGAGATGGGTTTGAGTTCAAACAGATGAGGTGAGTTCAAAGGGGGAGAGTGTAGAGCAGTTGGGTTATTATTGGGAAATGTCTTGGTGAGGGTAGTAATAGTGTCTGAAAAATTAGTTAAATTCAGAGCCTAGTTTGAGATCAGATTTACTTGGGTCAGGACAGGGATTATTCTTGGAGCCTGGATTGAGGAGTAAGTTTACTGAGTTCCAGAATTTTTTGGGGTTTTATTGTTATTGGACTGAAGTTTGATATAGTAGGATTTTTTGTCTTTGGTAATTAGTCATTTTGCATGGTTGCGGAGCTGTTTATATTGGAGCAAGGTATTGTCCAGTTTATTGTTTTGGTAAAGCTTCCATAGTTTGTCTCTGTGGTGCATAATCTGTTTTGTCTCTTTGGAGATATATATATATATATATATATATATATATATATATATATATATATATATATATATATATATATATATAAAACAAATAAGAAACTAGAAGTGTTCAAGCACATCAACCAAGCAATGAACACTAATAAATTCAAACCGAATGAGCTCTCTGGAATCAGCGAACTTTAATGGACCAGCGTCAATAGAAACAGCACCAATACACTTAAGCAGCTAGAACAGCATAAAATGTAGTCAAACAACAACGGGATACTTAGCGCTTTCACCTGTGTAATCCAATCGGGCATCATCAGAGTGAACGTTCACTCTGATGATGCCCGATTGATTATAGAGGTGAAAGCGCTAAGTATCCTGTTGTTGTTTGACTAAATTTTGACTACATTTTATGCTTTTAACAGCTATTATTCTTTAAGCTGTTCTAGCTGCTTAAGTGTATTGGTGCTGTTTATATTGACGCTGGTCCATTAAAGTTTGCTGATTCCAGAGAGCTGATTCGGTTTGAATTTATTAAGAAACTAGAAGTGCCTCATAATTTAAAGTCTATGGACTGTATAAACATGCTTGGAAAGAGCTAATAATAAGAATATGCATTACAGCTTGTGGTCTCTCAAATAACTAAGCAACAGCCAAAAAAAAAAAAAAAACACACAATAGTTCTGTAATGTATGATTTTAGTAAATCTAGACTTAAAATATATAATCGTCATATAAGATGAAGCAGTCTGCTGAATTTAGATATTAAAGACAGGATTTAATAACATGGGATTGTGTATAATAACACTACTGTCTTAACTTGTCATAAATGACATACACTACATTGAACATCAAGGGGAAGCATGATGATTTTCTTATATAAGTAAATATGCATAACAAGTCATGTAATTCCTTTAACTTGAATTGTAGTTTTTGTAACCCATCTTGACCATATATAATACTTAAGTGGTTACCATGGTAACTAATGTACATGACATCAAACTGACAAAGTTGGTCAAGAGAACAATAGAAGCCTGAACTTAAAATGTTGAGAATGGAACAGTCATATTCTGAACAAATATTATTAAACTGACAATAGACACTCAGTTTAATAACATGTGCTTGTGTATAATAACACTACTGTTTTAACTTGTCATAAATGGCATACACTATATTGGACATCAAGAGGAAGCATGATGATTTTCTCATATAAGCAAATGTGCATAACAAGTCATATAATTGCTTTAACTTGAATTGTGGTTTTGTAACCCATCTTGACCAAACATAATATTTAAGTGGTTACCAAGGTAACTAATCTTTTATGTATGACATCAAAATGACAAAGTTGTTCAAGGGAAACAATAGAAGCCTGAACTAGGAATGTCACAGAATGTAACAATCACATTTTGAACAAATAGTATTATGGAAACGGAACTTGTAATCATTAATCACAATAAGAGAATTTGTTGTTTTTAACCTATAATTTCACTTGTTTTATAAGTAAAAAAGACGAACCACAAACTTTGTAAAAAACACAGATGCAGAGTTGCCAAATAATCCAAAAGAGCCGAAAACCTTAACGCTCTTTTATTGTGAGTAAAATACAGCGTTTTCGCTACCAAAGTGTAGTAGCTTCTTCAGAGGTAAGAAAACACAGTAAAAAAGGCGCCAAACCATTATATAGTAAACACACATGTGTGTTTACTATATAATGGTTTGGCGCCTTTTTTACTGTGTTTTTTTTCCTCTGAAGAAGCTACTAAACTTTGTAGCTTAAAACTGTATTTTACTCACAATAAAAGAGCGTTAAGGCTTTCGGCTCTTTTGGATTATTTGGCAACTCTGCATCTGTGTTTTTCACTTGTTTTATAATAAGAAATGACAGATATGAAAATCCTTATGTGTAGGAAATGGGGAGAAGAGGGATGCACTGATAATTAAAATGCAGTAACTTTCATCAATGCTCACATAAAACAAACTTGATGCTTTAAGTAAGTTAGCAACAAACAAAGTGATTACTCAAATGCTGGCAAACAATGAAATATAACTTCTGATATATCCAGTAAAATATATTGTATTATAAACATTAGGTATAAATATTATTACCATCTATTTATATTAAATAATAAGTTTTGAAAGACTTCATCAATAATGGTGAATATGTTAAATAACTGTGTGCTATAATCTTTTACTGAGGTTTTATATATGATACATCCTACTTCACTATGATTGAATTGCTTGTCATCTATCTTTCATATAAATATTAATTGCTTATACAATAAGTCATTTATATTGTATTAGAATTCTGTGTAATCTACAATAGTACTATACCTGTTCAAAATAATATAAATATTGCTTATTCCTATTACAAATATTCTCCATATGATAATTCAATTTATGGAGCTCAGATGTTCTGGATTGTCAAGGTATGAGTGATAATCTGATGTACTTAGGTTTATCCATCAGATTAGGAATGATTTTCATTCCATGGCTAGTGCGGATCTTAGTTTTGTTAACATTTATTAATTTAAATTTGTTATTTTGCAAAACCATTTTTAGTATGTCTGACCAAAACATTACTTTATTGGTAAACACTCAAAGTATACAATTGATAATTTCCTTTAAAAGCTCAAACATATACTTTATAGTTATCAGATGAAAATGTTTAATAGTCACAATAAAACAAAAAATACATAGTCTAAATAACCTAAGATGGATTTAACTTTATTAGCTTTAAATACAAATGGCTTAAACAATCCTAGCAAGAGATCAAATCTACTGAAATATTTAAACTTGAACAAAGCACAAATTGTCTTCGTTCAAGAAACTAATTTCAAAACAAATGACAATTACATATGGAATCCTAAGGAATATATGATATTGGCGCAATCCACTTATAAGACAAAGACTAAAGGAGTAACAGTTTTATGGAAAACAAATGTGATTAACCCAGAAATCATTAATAAGTATGAAGATAAAGAAGACCTTATGGCATTACTAATAGTTAAATATAATAACAGAATATGGACCCTAGCCAATCTATACTGGTTCCCAGGCATCGGAACAATAACTGTTAAAAAACACTTGGATTTCATTTCCAATAATTATAAAGGCAACTTAATATTAGGAGGAGATTTTAACTGTATATTTGATATTTCTGAAACTACAAATAAATGACCGCTGCATACATCTGCTGTATCAAAAACTTTAAACAAGTGGGTAGAATCATTTTATCTTGTAGATACTTTTAAATTTAAAGAAGATAAATCTTTTTTGTTTTCCCATCAAGATCACAGATTTGGTACCCAAACTAGAATAGATAAAACATTTGCTGCCCATGACTTACACTCTAAAATCATTAATTTCTCAATCACTCCCTGTCCCTTTTCAGACCACAATTCATTGATACTAAAACTTAAAAATAGGTACAAACAATTTATCTTTAACTCCAGAATTCCAGCATATATAACTAAAATTAAAGAGTTCAATCTCTGGTTATTATCTGAATTACAGTTCTTCTTAGATATTAATTACACAACCGAAATAGATAAAATAATGATATGGGACTCATTAAAAGCTTACATATATGGTAAAACCCTAACTTGGTATAAAAAAATCAGAGAATGGGATTCTGAATTATTAGACCTACTATCCAAATTTTTGTCAGTAAAAGCTGAAAAAAATCAAAATCGTTTGGAGATGAAAAAGAAAGTAGAAGTATTAAACAATAAATACAATGAAATTCCAACACATAAAACTAATTTAACTTTAGAAAAAAAAATTAATACCTTGGCCACTTCTCCCAAATATCTACAAAATTTATCTACAAGAATCAAAATACAATCAAAAGCTAATAACATTAAAAGTATCTTCCATGAAAAGAAAGGGAAAAATGTCTTGGATATAGGTGACATTCTTGATGCTTATAGAAATCACTATATGGAACATTTCCAAAAAGAAAATATACATATTGATCAATTAAATCTAGATGAAAAATGTTCTAATATAAAAAACCCCAGAAAATTTAAAACTAGATCTGCAAGCTCCCATATCCTACAAATAAATTACAGATACAATAAAAGAGGGTAAAATAATAAAGCTTGGGGTATAGATGGCATAATTATGGAAATATATAAACTTTTTCCTTCAAAGATACTATCCCTCTTCCATAAAACTCTATTAGAAATTCAGTCACAAGCTTTAATACCTCCCTCTTGGAGATATTCCTTAATCACACCAATCTTAAAGGAAAACAAATCCCCAAACCTCTGTATCTTATATAGACTTTATCATTATTAAATAATGACTATAAGATATTTATGACAATATTAACTAACAGAATGAAAATGCCACTATCCAAAACAATAAATAATGATCAAACTGGATTTATATATCATAGACACACACATGACAATATTAAAAGGATAATTTCTCTTAAAGATTATGTTAATAAAGAAAATAAAGAAACACTCCTAATTAGCTTAGATATAGAAAAAGCCTTTGGTTCCCTAAATTGGGACTATTTATTCAAAATCCTAATGCTATTTGAATTTTCTGCATCCTTTGTTCATCTCCTAAAGAATATATATACAAATAATTTAGCATATGTCAAATTAGGTGATTTTATCTCTGAATCTATACATATAACAAAAGGCACTAAACAAGGCTGCCCATATCACCGATTCTATTTGCTCTGGCTATTGAAATATTGGCAGATTCAATTTGTAACAATATAAAACTCAAAGGAATAGATGTTTATGAACAATACCATTCTAAAGTAATGCTATTTGCTGATGACATATTACTAACATTATCTAATACAAAAGAGACATTAGAAGAATTGGATATATTAACTGACAAATTTCACATGACTTCAGGACTCCATTTCAATAAATCAAAATCAACATTTTTATTTAAAAAAAAAAAGAACTGCAGACCAAGGGGGATCACATCATAGGGAAACATTAATCTACCTTAAAATATCTATGAATTGAGTTATGCAAGGATAATAGTGAATTAGTATAAAAAACTACAATAATATCATCAATACAATTAAAATTAACATTTGAAGATAGACTACAGTTAATAAAAATGGTTTTACTGCCCAAGATCCTATATATATAGCCTTGGCAATACAACTGTTACCAGAAAGGTATATACTTAAAGAAATAAATTCATGCCTAATAAAATTTTTATGGTTTTTCAAAAGAAACAGACTAGCTTTAATACATCATATCAGAACATGGAAACAAGGAGGATTAAACTTTCCTGATATAGAAATATATATAAAAGCATCAAAATCTAAAACAATCTCAGATTGGATAAGTCCAAATTACTCTGCAAATTGGAAAAAATTACTAATGGTAATATCAATAAATGAATTTGATTTACAAAAAAATTCAAATAACAGATAAAAACAATTTGCCATGGCACATATTATGTATTAGTATGCAATATAACATAACTAAACCCACTAAAACTCGTATGATTAATTATTACATTGACTCATTTAGGAAAATTATTAATGCAAATATAGATTTAAAAATCTGGTTTGATCTTTTAACACCATTTATAGTCACAAAGAACTTTCCACATAAAAATATAGAGAAAGTATTAATTCCTAGGAACAGAAAAGGCTCCAATGTATCAAAGAACTAAAAGTTTTAGATATGCAAGTAATAAAAGCAACGTACAAAATTCCACAACAGGACTGGCTAACTTTACAGAGTATTCTGTCATATTTGCAAAATTTACGTAGAATAATTAACAATTCTTCATTTAAAGAAATACCTAAATTTACAAAATACATATACAAAGTAATATATAATTACTTTGACATGGGAAACAGTATTTCACAATTTTGCAAAATATTGATAAACTATAAAACAACACCCTTTTATATTGGAAATACATAACTCAATACAGTTAACTGAAGATATTAAAACAAATATGTTATTATTGATAAAATATACATCCTTTATACAATACTGGAAAGTTTTTAATTGGAAATGCTTGCACAGAGCATTTTTAACCCCAGATAGAATTAGTAAAATTAGTTCTTCCATAAAACTAATATGTTGTAGATGTAAACAAGTACACAATGCAGATTGGAACCACATTTTCTTTGATTGTGTTAAAATTAAGCCATTTTGAATGGTATTAATAACTTTCTACAAGATTTATTTAATGAATCATTTTATTTAAGTAAAGCTCTTGTATTATTAAATGTGACCGAAGGTCCTCATTTGAATAGGTCAAACATGTATCTAGTATGGACTATACTTGCAATTTCAAGGAAGTGTATGACAAGAAGATGGGATACAAACACAATACCAACTTTGGAAGACTTCTACAACCTACTGAAGACCACAGCATTATTGGAAATTAAAATTAAAGAACTAAGAATTTGTCCAAAGCCATTTATCAACAACTGTTGGGGAAAAGTCTTATCACTGATTGATCAGACACTCTGATAATGGATTGGACATATTTATAAAGTAACTGTATACATTAAGATCTGTTATAGTGCCAGGCTAATGTAAATAGTGTACATACTTATTTAAGATGTTATGTATAAATACCAAGGAATTCATTCAAATGTATTTGAAAAATAAAAAAAAAATATTGAGAGAAAAAAAAAGTAAACAATATGGCAGAGGGATTCCTAGACATATACATACAATGATTACTGGTGTTAGACTTAATGATTTTATTGCACTAAAGCCAGTATTAGAGGCTAGGATATAAAGTGTTTCTTTTGAAAGTGATTTCTTATCATTCATTTTCATGTTTATTTTATATTTTTTGTAATATTTCACTTTAGGTATCTTATGTTTTTTGTAAGGGAAGCTTTCATTGTTGTAAATTGTTTTTTTTTTATCTTTGATTTTATTCTTTGCCACAGGAAGTGTTTTAGAGAAGTATGATGTAATTTTCTAGTACTAGAAACTATAAAATGAAGTTGGCCATCTTGTTTTAATTGAATCTGCAGAAGTTCTGTTACACAGGATGAAAGCACTAATTCCAAATTCTAAGTGAGAATTAAACTGCTTTTTTATTTTAAAGGGAGTCTTTATTGTCTTTTGGATCATTGAGCTAGATTTGCAAAGTGACGTGATTAGCTGCCTGTTTTAACTACTATTCTGCTTTGGTTTTTGCTGCTGGAGTATCCATAGCATTAGTAAAACTGTATATGCATTAGGCTGTACTTATCTCTTGTATCCATGGAATTGCTCAGTGTCTCCCTTGGTATGCTGTGTCATCTGTCTGTGCCTAACATTTCATGCCCCCCATAACACTGACATTGTGGACTGTTACTGTGTGGCTAGAGTCATCATACAAGAGCTGTTCAGATGTGTTGGTCTCATATACAGATCCTGAAGACACATGAAATACCTGTCCCTGTGGATGCTAAGGTATGTGTATGTGATGCTTTAGAAATACTAACTACAGGGATCTACCAGTGACCAATAGGGGTTATGGTGGGTGTATTCCAGACATCTGTCTCCAGGGCACTGCCCCAGTACCTCAATGCTATGCTATGCTATAGCATGTGGAGGAGCATATGTGGTTCCCACATACTACAGTGCAGAGAGCCAACACCATGCAGTTTTTTTAGGACATAGCTCTTTTTGATGAGGTACTGGACAGCCATAGTCTGCACCACATAGCAATAAAGGCCAGCCTGTAGAACAGGGCAAGGATATATTAACTGCAAGGGCTTCCGCTCCATCAACTGCCAGGTGGTCTCTAATGCACAGGGTGTAATGTACAATGTACTCAGGCAGTACCCACTATTCCTATATGTGGCATAAGTATGACTTACATCAGCAGTTTGTATGGGATGATTTCACCAAGTGGCATCTTACTGGTGATGCCGGATATGCTCTGGAGCCATGGCTAATGAAACCTATCAGAAATCCCCAGACCATGGCAGAGAATGGTTACAACCATGCCTTGTCACACACCTGGGTCATCAAATGTGTTTGGTCTGTTGAAGGCCTGCTTCTTCTGTCTGGATATGGCTGGGGTGCCCTGCTGTATGACCCTACCACATGCAGTAAGGTATTTACAGTATGTGCTCCCTACATTTCAACTAAACAGAGCCAAAAATAATGGGGGGGGGGGGGCAAAGGCTGAAAAATATAGACATAGTTTAAATATTGCTCTTATAAATTTAGAAAGCTGCTAAACGTACTATTTCTTAAACTAAAACCTAGTTCCAATGCACCAGACAGTTTACCCACAGATTACCTACAAATTGCTGCAGAAGCCATGGCCTACCCTATTAGCATACTCATCAACAGATCCATCCAATAATCTTATGTCCCCAACCTTTGGAAAAGAATTTATATTCTCCCTTGCCACAAAGGTGGCAGCTCATCTGATATCTCTAACTTCCGTCCCATGGCTATTCTATCTCCCATCTCCAAACTCCTTGAAAAATGTGTTCACATGCAACTTGTGCAGTTACTTCATAGTAATCTAAATCTATCCAAACTCAATATGGTTTCAGACCAGGTCACAGCACATCAACTGCCTAATATCCCGCATGGATTTAGTCAACAAAGCCCGCAACTCCAGTAAGATTGTGTCCATCTATTCTTTGACTTATCAAAACCCTTTGATACTTTCTCTCACTGCCTTCTTCTGTCACAGCTGTCATCAGTAGGTCTATATGCTCCATCTCTTATCTGGTTCAAAAGCTACTTATCTGGCAGAGAACAGGCACTAAAATGGCACAGCAGTATATCCCCATACATTGACAACTCCACTAGTGTTCCCCAAGGCTCTATAATAGGACTCCTTCTTTTCAACAATAACCTTCACTCATCATTTACTCAGGGATCTCTTGTACAATACACAGATGACTCCACCATTATATGTTCTGCTGAAAATACACCACAACTACAACACATCACCCAATCTGCATTTTCCTCCATAGAGATGTGGCTTCACAACAACCATCTGTCTCTAAAGCCCACCAAAACCAAACTCGTTATTTACTCCCAAGAAAAATAATTTCATCAACAATTCTCAATTTTCCATACTTTCCCTTAACCACATAAAGATCGAAATAGTAAGCCACACCAAACTGCTGGGAATCATTGATGAAAGCCTAAAATTTGACTTACACATTCAACATAATATCAAAAATACTCATCAAAAACTGGGCTTTCTTTACAGATGTAAACAGTTCCTTTCTTCCTACACTAAACAAATACTTCCTTCCACCTATCTATTTCCTTCTCTTGTTTACAGCACCACCCTGCTAACCAACCTCCAATCCTCACTCAAAACTAAATTAGAAACATGCTATAACAAAATCGCAAAATTTGCAACAAATACCCACATATTCACCCACCATTAACTCCCCTAAAGTCACTAAACTGGCTCAAGTTCCCCCACTACCTCACATATTTTCAACTAACTACCACACACAAAATACTCTTCAAACCTCAAGACTGTCCTGCCCTTAAATCCTTATTTCCCCACTATAGTCCTAACAGGTCCCTAAGATCAGAATATCAAAAAAACAAGTAATCTCCGTGGTATCCCCAAAGTCTCAAAACAACCCACTAAACAAGTGTAGTGGGTCCAAAAACAAAACAGTGTAAGAAACTTCTCTGTGTGGAAGATTTTCAGTCCATATATCTCTAGTTAATCACTGTATATTAATCACATCAGATGAAAGTAGTAGAAGTAGCGAACTTAAACTCGTCTTAAGTCAAAAAAAAAAAAAAATATATATATATATATATATATATATATGTATATATATATAAAATTGTACAAAATTACTAAGTATTTGAAAGTAATCCAAGCAAGGCAGGCAGTCTGTTTCCAGTCAAAAATCCATTAAGTACACAGACAAGCGATCCAAGTAAAACAAAAATAGAGTAATAGTTTCCATACAAGTTTTCTAAATATATATATATATATATATATATATATATATATATATATATATACTTTTTATCAGGCAAGGGAGTGGTTTATTGTGCTGTAAAACAAAGTGTTATTGGTACACATATTAAATTCACATCCCTTCCCCCATCAGTATGACATTCGAGCTGGTCCTGCCCTACACTTAGTAGCTGTCATAATACTATAACCCTTATGTAATTTAAATAAAATTTATAATGATGTGGTACCTCTTATTTAACCAGATTATTAAGTGGATTATTAAGTCTATGATTTTACCCAAGACAATATACTACATGGCTGGAAGTATATCAACCTTAGTCCATTTGGCAATCAAAAAAAATATATAAATATATACATATACACTTTGCATGTAAAAAATCAATTGTAAAAATCATATTCTATTTTCATAACCTACTGTTAACAAAGATCACTTTCATCCTTCTAGACTTCTTCAGGTCTGTGTACAAGAACCCTAAAAACTATCTATAAAAATATATATAATTGTATAATTAGTTAGTATTGTTATTACACATCATTTTGAATAAAGTGGAAAAAAGAAAACCAGAAAAAGAAAAAAATAATAAAAAATTTATGATGATGGAAACAAAAAATACACTTAAATTACAACAGATTTAAATGGTATTTAAAACCAACTGGTAGAATAAAATAAAATAAAATAAAATTAGTCATGTAAACAATGTGGCAATGTTTTAAGTTCCAGTGCACTTTTAATTGAACAGTAGTAGTTTAGTCCAGGCTTCCTAAAAGAGTTCAGCTTTAATTGCCACATGAGTTCATGTTTCTCCAGAATATTCGGGATGTCTCCTTCAAGACCACCCATGTCTATGTGATTCAGGATTTGGAACTTAAAACCCATTTGTCTTTTATGAAGAGAAAGGTGTTTGGCTAGTGCATTATTTTTACATCCAGAGCGGATTTCTGACAGATGACATAAAATCCTACACTTGAGTTTATTTAGTCTTGCCCACATAGAATGCATCACATTCATTGCACTGTGCCCTGTAAATTACTTTTGTAGTGTTACAGTCACCCCCTGCACTGGTTTTAATGATTTTCTTTAAATAAGGGCAATAAAAACTATCACCTTGCTGTATAAATATACAAAATGTACAATTAGTTTCACATCTTTTAGTGCTTTTCTCATATGGTCTAGGTTTAAATTCAACAAAACTTCTAATGTTCCTGGCCTTCCTATAAACAAAGGATGGGGCTTCACCTAAGATGCTAATAAGAAAAGGGTTTCCTGTGACAATGTCCCAGTTTTCTTCAATAACATTTTTGATACTGTGATAATCCAAAGTGTATGTCAGGATGCAGCTATTTTTGCATTTGTTATTCTCTGTGAACTTTAACATTTTCCTACTGGGAAGGTTGAGTGAAGGTGCTTCAGTCCTTTTCAGTTCTATAATGGGTTCTAGGATGTTTTTAACATCTGACTTTCATAGCCTCTCACTAGAAAATCATTCTCTAAGTTGTTCAGGTTTCTCAAAAATGGTTCCATCTCTGTGGTAATTCTAGCTAATCTATAGCCTTGGGACTTCACTACGTTATACTTGGTTTTTGTAGGATGTAGGCTTTTACTGTGGAGTAGTAAGTTAACCCTTGTTGGTTTTCTGAATAGATCAGTGGTGATTCTGTTATTGTTGGTGTCCTTGGAAATCTGCATATCTAAGAAAGTGGTTGAAGTATAGCTATGGGAAGAGGTAAATTTCAGGAAGGGGGTTGTTTGATTGAGGTAAGTGATAAAATCTCCAAGCTGCAAGGTGTCAGCTTCCCACACAATAAAGATGTTGTCAATAAAACGTAAATATCATGTGTTATGCTGCACGTAGTTTGTGTTGTTTAAAACAAAGTCCTCCTCCCACTTGCCCAGGGCTATGTTAGCTATGCTGGGAGCCATGGCAGCCCCCATTGCTATACCAGTTTTTTGTTTGCAGTGTTTGCCATTGAAAGTAAAGAAATTGAAGTCCAGTGCAAGATTAATGAGCTTGCTTAACTTTTGCAGTTGTGCCTGTGTACCTTGATTATGTTTCTTAAAAGACTCCATAGCTTCTGTTATACAGTAATTGTGAGGGAGCACTGTGTACAAGTATTCCACATCAATAGTTAATAACATACTGTCAGCTTCAGCTGCAATACTTTTTATTTTCCTCAAAAAATCCATTGAATCTCTACTGTATGACTTATTCTTTTCTGCTAAAGGTTTCAGCAAGTAATCAAGGTAAATGGCTGTGGGTTCAGCAAGGGAACCTCCACCTGCTACCACTGGTCTATAAGGTGGGTCTTCTTTGTTCTTGTATGGCTTTGGTATTCCAAAAAAGTAAGGTAAACGTGGGCATGGGCTCTATAAATAATTATAAATATAAAGATTTTCAGTAATAAGGTTTTCTTCCAATAATGTGGTGAGATTAGTGTTCCATAAATCATATGCTCTTTTTATGTCATCCATGGTAAATAACTCATAAAATCTGTTATCCTCCAGCATGTTCTCTATCTTTCGGTTGTAGCTAGTGGTATCAGTCACAAGTATACCTCCTCCCTTGTCTGTCTCCTCCTATTATTCCCTTTATCCCCCAACCCTTCCAACAACCAACAATCTACTCTCAGCTGCTTTCTAATAACTGTTTCTTACATTTTATCTACCTATCCTATCTCTCCCTTTTCACCTTTTGGTATTAACAATATTCTTCCTAATCTTATCTTAAGTTCGTCTACATTTCCTTCTTCTTCTAAGATCAGAATATCAACACTTCCTGCAAATGTATAAACCCAAGCTACCTGCTGGTCAGCCTTTGTACTCCTGGGCAATAGCCAAAACCTAGAATGCCCTTCTTCTAGCTATTTGCACCACTCAAAGCCTTACTTCCTTCAAAGCATCTCTGCATGAGCATCTCCACTCCAGCTGGACCTGTAATTGTACTAAACCTCCTCCTTCCATAACCTAGCTGTCAGCTCTATCCTATTATTCCCTTTATCCCCCAACCCTTCCAACAACCAACAATCTACTCTCAGCTGACTTCTAATAACTGTTTCTTACATTTTTATCTACCTACCCTATCACTCCTTTTTTCACCTTTTAGTATTAACAATATTCTTCCTAATCTTAAGTTTGTCTACATTTCCTTCTTCTACCACTGTCTAACTTTTCTTCTCATTCCTCATGCTATAGAACTCCTATAACTTAACAAATAGTAATTGATCTTTAGAAATGGGAGCTCAGAACCCTTGTAAAATGTGTATGCTAGAAATCTGACATAATGTTTACACATACTTTTATGTGCATGGACGGTAGATAGTTGATACAATGTTTACATATATTTCTATGAAAACTTTGGTTATATAATTTTGTAATATGTTTATGTGTCTTTCTGTATATGCTTTATGTATTTTCTTCTGGAGGTTTTCTCCCTGGTCCTCCACTGAAAATGGGCTCTTCTTGGCCCAGTGGACTATTCCGGTAAACAAATGCCAATAAATAATAATCGAATAACAAGTTTTGCATTAACATACATTTTATGAATGATATGAAGTCTGAAACTCAAATGTCTGTCATTATTTAGTGACTTCATTAATCAATGATTTGTCAGAAACCCACAAAATTTATGATGAACGGACCAGAAATATGAGGCAAAAATCTGGACATTTGAGAGGTATGATGTGCTGTGTTACATAACAATATGCAAACAGTTGCAGCAGATCAGGCACACTCAGGAGGAAGACATCCCACACCCAACAGTGGAGGCAGAGTCATATGAAGACCCTGTGGAGGAGCAGGATGGGGGAGGAATATGTAGGGTAAAGTTGGGTGCGGTATGCCATGGCACTGGCTAACAGACAGCGCCTGGTTCAGTACTATGGGCCAGACTAAATAAGTATACAGAAAAATATTTATCTGTTTTCATCTGTTCACCAGGAAAGTCTGACTGGGCACAAAACTCCTTTTCAGAGGTGGCCTGAGGAGAAAAACACCATACAAACAGAATAAAACAGTAAGATGTTAAAGCAATTTTTACATAATTAGTAACTGTGCATCAAAGAATTTGTAAAAAAGCATTATACATGATAAGCAACATTTTGCCAAAGAATGTCTAATAGTGGAACAGACTATTAATAAGAGGTAATAATGTCAATGCATAGTGTGGGAGAAGCAGCATTAATTAAATGCAGACATTTTAAAATGAGCATGTAACTAAAAATTGATGTTCACAAACCTTCACCCAGGTTGTGCTGCTCCATGCATGGACTGGCTGCTCTGTACATCAGATATAGGAAACCGAAATAACAGAGCACAGTGGGCAGGGCATAGTTATCATCAGATGTACAGGTGGGGAAGGCCACAATGTTAAGTGTCTTCAATGGGCAATTGGATCTGTGTTGGTATGGGTGAATATACTTTTGTGCTGTATCTGTCAGACTGGGTGTGTTGTGTGTCGTGTGTGTGTGTGTGTGTGTGTGTGTGTGTGTGTGTGTGTGTGTGTGTGTGTGTGTGTGTTTGTGTGTAGCTGGGCCTGGTCAATTGTTGAGCATGTGTGTGTGCTGAGATACAGCCTCAGCAGATCTTCTAGCACAATGGTGATATCGTACATACAGGTTCACATCACCCACAACAGACAGAGTGTGCAGACCATGCATGCCCCCCCCCTCCATGGGGGATGTCCTCTCCTGTGAGGATCACTGGTACTATCTACTATAGTGTCAGTGATGCAATAGGTAGCACACTTGCCTTTGGTCTGAAGGCTATAGGTTCTATTTCACACCAGCTAGATTGATTGCTGACACTGCAGTACAGCATAAGTGGGTGCTGCACTACTGAGTGTTCCATCTTTCAGAAAAGATATTAGACTAAGGCCCCATCTGCTTGAGTTGGAGATAGCTCAGGTGGATGTCAAAGATCCCACAGCACCTATTGAAGAGATTAGGGGAAGGTCCCCAATGCCCTGGCCTAATTTTTCCTAGTAGTATAAATATCACCTCTGGTCTCTCCTGAAAAGAGGTTACTAGCCTAATGTGACTAACCTGGTCAACAAAGGATAAATAAATAAAATAAATAAATAAATCCAGATAATGCTTACAGGAAGGAGGGATTTGTGAATGTGAACAATAATGCATAGTGATATCCAGTGCGGCATGGATAACTCACCATTGTTGACACCCATGTCATTGCTGACTACTCCCCTCTGGACTGGATGGCAGAACATTCTTGAGTGTGGCCTCCACCTTCCATGGTGTCCCCAGTCACCAGAGACAGAGGTAGACCAGCCACAGAAGTCCATTTGCCAGGATGCCAATGTGCACACGTAAACCTGGTTTATGTAACTTCCCTACACATGTCCTGCATGTCATATATGTGGGACATGCACTCCTGGCGGTCATCACATACACCACATAAAACATTTAACCATCTCAACGAGGACTGTTTTGCTCTTATCCCGTCACTATGTGATGGTCTGTGCAGTTGTTGGGTCATGGGCACTGACACAGCTAGCTCAGGTGGGGGGCACCGCAGGTCTTGTGCTTTTCAAGAGCACTTTTTTTTCTAATTAGCAGGAGATTGGGCTTTGAATTTCCACCTAGTTAATTGACATTAACCTCTGGCCACATCATGTTACGTCTTACCTGTAGTAAATATTCCATGACTGGATTAAGCATGTTTCTGAATCCCAGGGATAGTCAGGATGCTGGGCTTTGGGGGGGGTAAGATTTAGTATCCAAGGGACCATTCTCCTTCAACAGGTGAGGGCAGGAAGTTGTATGTGTTTTGATGGAGGTTGGCGAGAAAACCTGAACTTGGACTACTTCACTTATCTCTGCTTATAACATTCCCTTTCACTCTGCCCCTCAAGTTCTCTAATCTGGGCTGGACTGTAACATTTTTTATATACACCTATTCTCAAGAAAACCTTTGCCATGTACCTTACTCCCCTGAAGTAGGATAACTACTGAAATGTAAGTGATTCTAAGGAAGGGTACTATGTCTTTATTAGAATGATTTTCATTATTGGGTACCAATAATGAAGTGCTTATTGTAGCACCATAGGAACAGTACTAGGTAAGTAATCACAAGGATAAAACAATTGACTATATACACTTAAAAGTTTTTGCCACCCTTTATGAGTACTTAATAGCACCTACCACCCAAATCAAGTAGGGCTCTACATGACAACTCTGGTGTAAATGTATGTCTACCCATCCAATCAAGACTAGCCTTAAATGCAGACAGAGCAGTACTTTACTTGACCTTTTATGGAAACTCATTCCATAGGCTGGGAACATGTTGCGTTAGAAACCTGTCCCTCCAGTGAGTCTTGCTTATTTGTTAGTCTATATTTAGGTCCATGACACAGGTGTTTGCAGAGCCTCTGGTTTTATGAAGAGATAGGAGGTCAGATAGAAATGGGACTTTCATGCCTTGAAAATGGGATTACAGGTTACCTCAGCATGGCCAGTAGGCTACTGAGTATAAGGAGATTTGTTCTTATCTGTTGCTGTAGTTGAACTATTTAAGGCCTTTCGTTATTTTGGTTAAAAATTGTTAGGGACTTTCCAGTTGAGTGATATGTTTGGATTTGTACATACCAAAGGGGACCTGTACTCAATGGTAGGTCTTATAAGAGAAGAGAACAGTCATAAGATGACTTCTTTGGATCTTGAAGATATTCCCTGGGAAATTGTCTGGGCCAGATAAAAGGATTTCCTGACTATCTTGGAAACATGGTGATCATATTGGAGACAGGGGTGTTGTCCACAAAAGTACCCAGATTTATTATGACCATACCTGTTTAAAGAGGGCTACCACTTATATAAGTGTAACATAAACAGAAAAAAACAACATAAAGAACAAATGAAAAGCATGTTAAGAGAAAGGATGGTGACAAAGGATGGGAGAGAGAGAAAAGCACACAGACAGCACACATATTATTATAAGCCGGCACGTAAAAATCTACTGCCAATCACTAGTGGACCGGAGTTCTGCTGTGGCGACCCCTAACCGGGAAAAGCCGAAAGACACAAACAATATGTTATATATTATATATTATTTTGTTATAGCATGATGGGCTCTGTACTCAAAATTACAACAAACACAGTCCCCTCATTAGCAATGATAACCTGAAACACCATCCATACTGAGAATTAAACCCAGTCAAATTAGTACATGCAACCTCAAAGGTAATGCCTTAACTTAAGCTATTTTGCAAGCGCCACTGATGTCTGTGGTTAAACAACCATGAAGCATCAGCCACCCATATTAGTAGTACTGACTGAACTGCCAGTAAAGGCCAAATACTATTGTTGCAAACAACAGCTATAAGCTTAGTACATACACAGTCTGTAACTTGTATAACTGTGAAGTGGTGTAAGAATACTCAAACCTGTACTTTAACAAACTGGTATACTCACCCCAGCACCTTGTGAAGTGTTCAGTCCTCCTCTTGTACAGGTGTGCATGCTCTTCTATGGCTTCAGGGCCTGTGGATCTAAAGCAGGTGTATGTAAATTCTGCTTATCACTCACTGACATCATACATGTCTAATTAAAAGGAAGTACTTTCAGTACATTTCACGTGATCTTGCTTCAACCTTAGCCTCCTACTGGCCAAGGAGGTTTGGATGCCTTCTGTTAAGATCACTATGTTGATGATGATCATGATGATAATGGCACTACTTACCAGTGCTTAGGATGCTAGTTGCAGCAATAACTACCCTGGCCAGAGAGGTTTAGGCATCAATTTTATAATGGGGCCCTTATACCCCTTCTCCAATTAATAGTCCTAGTAGTCACAATATTGAAAATGCAGGGAAAATGTTATTTTCCTCCATACACCACCATGCCCTGCAAGGTGCAGATTAACAGAGAAATATGGTTGACATCTTGTGGCCACACCTCAATACACTTTGTGATGTGATGCACAATGTAGAGCAATTAAGTTGCCCTACATTGAGCAGGGCAACTAAGTTGTGTACTTTGTGGTGGGGCATGTCATGGATAGTACTATGGTAGAATTTGGTAACAGTGGACTAAGAGGAATGAAAAGTGGCAGCACAATCTTTATAGTGCAGCATGACAGCTTCATTTAAATTAGGCATTGCACAGAATATTTAAATTAGGCATTGCACGGAATGACACGCTTGTTCCCTGTGTCATATATTTCTCTATGCATGCACAATGTGTTCCACTGGTGCTTAAGCAAATGCTTAAGGCTGTGTAGAATTAGATTTGATTCTGTCTGACTGGGAGCAAAGGGTATAAAGAGTGATTTAATAACATTAATGAGGTGAGCTCTCATTTACATAATCATCAAGCTCAGAGACCCAAATTCACAAAATATAAAGCCTAGTGGCTGCAGAGGGCCTCATCTAGTGAACGTCATTTTAATAAATAATTACTTAACTATTTTAAGTGTCTCAGTTATGGTCTTAAGATGGATACTCAGAGTCTCACCACTGGTCATTGTGCTGAATACCATATATTTTTGTTGTAAATGAATAAATGGAAGTGTGTACCACTCACAAGCATTGTTTTTTTTTTCAATAGTAAATCTTTATTCTTTTCCAAATGTTAATACAATACCACAACATATTTACAATATATACATGAATGCTTCCAACAGTTACATAAAATCATTATACATTAATATAAACTTCTAGATGAGTATTAAAGGAAGAGAAAATAAAAATCTAGTATCAATATAAGGCTTATCTATACTGAGCTCCATATTTAGTATGTACTTCCCGGGGAAAAGTGGATTGGAACCTTAAACTAACACAATGTTAAAGATTTGCTCCCATATTTTTGTGTTATTTGTACTTTTCTTATGATCTTTAATTAGTAATTTATGTGCTAAGATATGTTTTATCGCTACACTCTTAAAGTTTTCCCATGAAGTCTGGGATGGATTCAGCCAATTTGTAGCTATATACAGCTTCATTAACAGGAAAATATTTATGAGTATGATCCTTTGGGATCTATCCAAATTATTCGGAGGAATATGAAGAATCATAAACTCCCAGGAAAGTGTAGACTGTTGATAACCCATTTTTTGTAATTGAATTTTTAAAGAATTCCAAAGTTTGAAAATACATTTACAACTCCAGAACATGTGTAAAAGGTCAGCCGTTTGATCTAAACAATATGGGCATTTAGGTGAGTTTTTAGAGTTGAATTTATATAGAGTGAGATGAGTGTAATACGCATTATTAAATATCATCAACTGAGTAAATAATAACTTTTGAAGAGATACTGATTTTAGGGTTAAATTAATTGCTTTCAATATTTTACTATCTTCAATCGTTAACAATTTCTGCTTCCAGTATTTGGATAAAAGTATTTGGTTATTATATTTCACGTCTTTTATCAAATTATATGAAGCCGTTATATATTTACAGTCCTGCATAAGAGTTTGCCATAAGTTTAGGCAAATGGTTAAATCTTCTTCTTTAATTTTAAAATTACTATTACTAAAATAACTTATTGACAGATCCTTTAACTGTCTCATTATAATTAAATACGAATTAGGGAGATTCATCTCTCTTAACATGTCATGTATTGAGATACCGAGGAAGGGATATAAATCAAGTATGGTTAAATCACTTATAAGTGGGAATTTTTTAAGATCTATCAGTTGATTACCAATTTTCAAATTCAGGTTCTTATGAAATAGTTGAAAAGTCATCATATATTGTAAGAGATTTAGTGAGTTAAACAGACTTTGTACTGATATTATATATACCCTGATATGTTCCATCAGAGCGTACATTTTAAGGGTATCTTTATTTAAAAAAGGTAATGCCTTACAATTAATACCCAGTCCAGCAGCATGTTTATAATTCAGAATCAACCACTTGGGTGACCATTTAGGACTGGACCTATCAAAGTTAACCACTCTTAGAATTTTGTTAGCATTTATTATTAAATAATATGCTTCAAAATTCGGTAACTCTAAACCACTCTTATTTTTCTGAGTCATCAGTTTATCATAGGATATCCTAGTTTTTCTAGGTTCCCATACAAATCTACCTAATTCCGTATGAAGTTGTTTGAAGAATTTCCTAGAAATTTGAACTTGAGTAGCTCTAAAAATATATAATATTCTGGGAAGTATGTTCATTTTAATAATTGAGGTCTTTGCCATTATTGGTAATTTCAAATTATTACATCTTTTTAAATCAGACACTATATGCTCCCAAATTAACTTAACATTGTCCACATAAAAGTCTCTATTGTCTGTTGAAAAAACAATACCCAAATATTTTATTTTTTCTTCGGATTTTACCTGACCTACCAATGGTAAAAGCGAAAAGGGTGTAGGCGTCTTTAAAGGAAATAACTTGTTTTTTTTAAATTTATTTTGTAATTAGATATTTTTGCAAAGTCTTCCACTGCTTTTAATATTTTCTTGGTATCTGAAACAGGTGTCGTACAGTAAATATTTAGATCATCCACAAAAGCAGCCATGGAAATTTTCGTACCATATATTATTGGAGCATTGTGATAGATATTTTGTTTGATATGTAGAAATAATGGTTCTAAATATAGATTGAATAATATAGGAGATAACGGACATCCTTGACGGGTACCATTCTTAATTTGTATTCTTTTTGAGAAATTTTTATTAATAACTAGATTTGTATAGGGATTATTATATTGTTTTTTAATGTTAAAATAAAGTCTTGAGGTATATTAAAATATGATAAAATATCAAACAAAAATTCTAAATTAACTCTATCAAAAGCTTTTTGCGCATCGATTATGAGTGCATAAGCATTAAAATTTCTATGAGTGGCATAAGAAATTAGTGTATGAAGTGATAACGTATTATCAGTAGTTTGTCTGCCATTTATAAAACCAGCTTGTTCCTCTGATATTATCAGGTTAATTACCTTCTTCAATCTGTTAGCCAAAATCGATGTCATAATTTTCATGTCTATATTCAAAAGTGAAATAGGTCTATAGTTTTCCGGATTTTGCAAATCAGCATTCTCTTTCGGTATAAGAATAGTTTTCGAAGCATTAAAGTGTGGGTCATTAATTTTATTATTAATTATATAGTTAAATACATGTGGAAGTATTTTCCCCAATGTATCACTAAAAGTTTTGTAAAATTCAGTAGTCAAACCATCCGGTCCTGGAGCTTTATATGGCTTCAAATTTTTAATTGTATCTGTTATTTCCTCTGAGGAAATTGGTTTGACTAAATTCATATGAAACTCATCACCAATTTTTGGAAAGATAATCTTCTGCTGAAAGTCATTATTACTCTTATTTATAAATAATTCCTGATGTTCACCATAAATTTGAGAAAATATTAATTCAAAGGCATTCATAATGTCTTCAGTATTGGTGTATGTTTTATTGTTAAAGTGTATTTCAGAAATTTGAGAGGGTATTTTCGATTGATTAATGATACGCGCTAGTGCTTTTGAAGGGGTCTGTATATGATTAGTGTATTTTACCAGTATTTTCTGTTCATAGAATGATAATTTACTATTTTGTAGCAAAAAAAGGTCCTTCTGACATTTTAATAACTCCGTTTCAGTTTGTTTACTATAATTCCCAATTAAATCCTGATCCAGTAATTTAATTTTAGTTTCCAATTCTTGTATGTCTCTCGATTGTATTTTCTTATAATAAGTAGCCTTTTGAAGAAAAATTCCTCTTATTTGTGCTTTGGTCGTTGCCCATTCTATGTCAGACGGATTGTTTAGAAAGATTAACTAATAGCTGATTAAAGGTCTCTTGAACTTCTTTTATTATATCTTTTTTATTTAATAAATATGGATTTAAGGACCAATTATAACCTCTGAGACGTATATTATGTCTAGTGTCCTTATTGAAAGTTAATGTGATCCTAGAATGATCCGACAAATGTCGAGCTTGTATAGATACACAGGGATCAAAAGACATTAGTACGTCTGAAATTAGAAAAAAATCGATCCTAGACCACATTTTATGACAACTTGAATAAAATGTAAAGTTATTTGCATTCATTTGATTATTTGTGTATTTAAATGGATCATGTAGTTTAAAATCTGTTTTAAGTTCCTGTAGTGCTATCACTGCTTGGTTATTAAAGGACCTGTGTGAACTTGATTTATCTAGTTTGGGATCTTGGTATGTGTTCCAATCACCTCCTATTATTATATAGTAATTATTATATTGATTCAGGATAAAATAGAGTGATGTTATAAAAAGTTGTTGATTGGTACATGGGGCATATATATTAAGAAGTATCACTGGTTTATCATAAAGTTTAGATGAAAGAATCACATAACACCATCTTCCCTCTTTGTCTATTTTAAAATCTAGAATTTTCTCTTGATATTGGTTTTTAATAATAATCGCCACCCCTGCACTATTAGTTGTCCCTTCTGAAGCTACCACCTCTCTAATCCATTTCTTATTCTTAAGGACAGTCCATTGGTCATTGGTCAAGTGGGTTTCTTGTAATAAAATAAAACATGCCTTTGACTGGAGAAATAAATGAAAAAATTATTTCCTTTTTTTCAAGTTCTGGAGCCCTTTAGTATTCCATGAGTCTACTATCCACATACTAAGATTTTTAAATCTTTTAAGGATATTTTAAAATTGAGAGATGATACTAAATTCAAATATATTAGCACAGTATATAATGTCTGGAAGCAATCTTGACATCCCATCCCTAACCAGTGCCTATCCACTATTCCCCTGGACCAGGACATACATAGGTTTTTTACACTGTTAAAACTTTTATGGGTACACAGCCTTACTAAACATCTATTCTTTATCTTACAAAATAAAACACTAAAAACATACAAAAAACCTATAGAGACTACATCTAACTCTACAAAGCCTAACCAAACATTCCCTAATAAACACTGATAACTATCCACAGCTCTTGAACACATTATTTAGTTAACATAAATGATCTTCACTACACTCAAAATTACTATTCTACCTCTCTAATAGTTCACATATATTATTAGTTATATTAATTGGTTGTATTACCCTAAGATAGCTAACTATCTTATTTAAATCTAACCTAAACAGATATATGACAGTACCCCTATTAAACAATAACATTATTGACTTCAAGATAATTCACTATATATTTTGTTAGCTAGGAAAAGAAAGAACAAATGTTTAACCTATAAATATAGCATTAAATCTGACTTTGTTTATATAATCTAACTTATTTAACATTATAATGACAGCAAAACGGGTGAATACAAATAGCACTCTAACTATGCTTTACTGGGTACTATACTTGAATATATAAAATGATAACTAAATAACACAGTTCCCAAAACAGTCAGAACCACATGCCAGTATAAAAAGAAGATAGCCTTCACTTTCCTAGCACTAAATCCCCTTTTTATCTAAACATTTGCAGTATTAAAATACATCATTAATACAGGAAAATAAATAATACAGTATACTACAATGTTATTAACACAACCACATTCAGGATAAACTACCTAAGGAAAAAAAAAAAAAGAATAACTATGATAAAGTTATCCTACTTCTAAAATATCAGTTAAATAACACATTTTAACCAGTACATTATTAGTTCAGTTGTAATCCTACCTGAATGGATTCACAGTTCCCTTTAAAAAAATAAAACCTGTAAAATACATTAAATGTCCACGGATACTCGTTTTACAGTCCAACTAGCTTCCCCTTCTTCCACAGAGATCTTCCTACTTCCTGATCATGTAATCTTGTCTTCGAGTTTGCGACGGGGGAACCATTACGCGGGCGGACTTCCAGATGCGCCACCTCGAAAGCGGACCCTCAGCAGCACCTAAAGGACTTCCTGTTACTTCGCGAAGGGACACAGTTCGTAGAAGCCATAAAAGTTCGGAAAATCTTTGTGGACGAGCTGGAGCTGCAAAAAGAAACTAAGTAAATATTTACCAAGGGGCCTGGTGAAGAAAAAAGAACAAACAAAGGATTTTGAAGCCTCGAGACGTAGTAAGCATGGAATCCCAGTATCCACGTTGCTGTAAACAGACTGGATGGCCAGGTTAAGCTTCCGAAGCTGGAAGAGACTTAAAAATCTTCAGAAAGGTAACTTTTGCTTCTTTTTTTGTAGATATGGAATATTTGGATCCATCAACTGTAAAGATTAATGTGTTAGGGTATTTCATTTGAAATTTAATGTTCTTTTCAATGAGGAACTTACAGTATGGAGATAATGCTTGTCTGGCTTGTCTTATTTGGAATGGTAAATCCTGTCCCATAGAAACTCTATTATTTTGCCACATAATATAACCTCCATTCTTTTTAACAGTTAGAATTATTTTATTTACATCTAGGTAGTTGAGTATTTTGACGTAAACTGGTCTAGGAATATTTGAGGCTTGTGTTTCTCTGAGAGCTCTATGGGCTCTTTCTATAACTATTTGCTTAGCGATGTCAGAGTCATTGAACAATATTTTGAGTATTTGTATGATGGTAGAAATTAAATCATTATATTGGATAGTTTCTGGAATTCCTCTAATAATTATGTTGTTCCTTCTGGAGCTTGCCTCCAAGTCCAGAATTTTATTTTGCATAGACTGAATATCCAGGTCATGAATGTCTGTTTTTTTTGTAAGCAATGTTATTCTGTCCTCATTTTTGGATATTCTAGCTTCTGATTTATCCATCCTTTCAAGAATTTGACCGCATGTGGCACCAAAAGAAAGTACCTGGTTTGATAGTTCTTTCAAAGCTTCTTGAATGGGCAACAAAGCAGCTTTAATGTCATCCATGTTAGCCAGTTGATCCGGTTTATTTGTCATACCAGCTTTTAAAAGTTCCTGCTGTTTTATAGTCTTCTGCCTTTTTATTGTTGAATCTTTTTCTGGTGACTGAAGTGCTGATAATTTGGTTTTAGTTGTTGTTGTTTCCATATTTTTGTCTTCTTTTGACATTGTGAAGCAAAGCAAAACTCTAGTATAACTAACTAGTAAATATCCATGATTACTAGTCAGACAGTTCCTTGGTTTAATACTCTGTTCAGAGTCAGACAGACAATCAGATCTAATCCTGTGAGTTTGATTAATTTCCTCTGGTTCTCTCACCTCTCAAGCAATATTTAGTTGTAGTAGAATAGTTATAGCCAACAATTAGTGTAAAAAATCTTGTAGTATATCCTCAGGGTTAATTTTTTTCAGAGTATCTGGAGAGCTGTAGATATGCAGTGTCTACAGAATGGCGGCCATCTTTTACAAGCATTGTTTTTAATTTTGTGGCTATAATAGGGAATGTCTGTGACCTGGATTACATACTCACCCTACTATTTTTCATTGCAGCTTGAATACATGGGCTTCCACTACTGCAAAATCAGTTAGAAGATTTTCTGAAGCTCACTTGTACACAAATGTGAACTGATTGCTTCATACTACATATTTTACTTTATCATATTTATTTCTTAAACCAATAATCTCCTCATGATGACCATGTATTATAACTTCTGATAACTTTGCCAGTCCATTCCTTATATCTTAGCTTTTTTCAACTTTTCTGTCTTTCACACTGGAATAGACATAAATGTATACATGCAGACCTGCATCACACGCGCACACACGCACACACGCACACACACATACACACAATTCCAAATTTTAATTGCAGTTCTCATTTCTCATAATGACACATTCTTTTTCCTATTGTTTTATATTTCATTAAAATTTTTGATGGTATTCTTTGATGGGCAGTTTTCCATAAAAAATAAAATCGTTGCTTTACTTTTTCCAATTTTTCATTACAACTACCTAATTTCATTTTTAGATTATTCTGTGCATCTTCCAAATACCCTTTTAACTACTTATTTTCCAATCATTTCCTTTTACCATAACTTGCATTTCATTCCAATTTCCTTTTCTTTACTTTCTTGGACAGTTTTATATTTGAACCAAGACTTTCCCTCCATTCTTATTAAGATTTCCACTTTACTTAAGCCTCTTCTATTTTTTGTTTATCAGAAAGGTTAAATGGTTTGATAAAACTTTACTGACTTCTTAGATTACAGGTTGTGACATTTCACTCCTCCTTTTTCACAGCTGTATGATAATATTTTGACTGTGTCATCAGGAACCCCATATTGCTTTAAGACAAATCTCAAATATTTCTTTTTACCTGTGCTTCTGGTATACAACAAACATTCAATACGTGCAGCCCTTTTCCTGGAAAAACTGTCATAATTAATATCATATCCTTACTGATAGTCATAGTATAACTATTGTATTGTTTCACAGTCATTATAATATTCCCTAATATCCTCCTCAAATGACTTATAACAACTTCACTCACCTAACCACCAACAGTTGGGGCAACTCGGCATAAATATGGCTAGGCTTGTAAGGACTCTAGGGCCGTTAGCCTAGTAACCTCCTATTAACTATGAACTTCTTGTCCACCCTATCTTATACCTATCACTGAAACATTATTTTCAGATATCTCTGTTTTTCCTACAATTTTGTTCCTTCTAAACCATTTACATTTAGCCTTACTTATTCTTAATCCCTCTGACAAATAATTTATGCAACTAATTTTCTTGACGTTGTTGACATAATGGTTAAAATCCCCACCTCCCCTTCAAAGCACAAGGTGCCGGGTTTGAGCCTGACCTCCAGACAGTGCAAATGTGGAGTTTGCACATTCTTACAATATCTGCATGACTTTTCTCCCATATCCAAAAAATATGCTTCCAGCTACAATGTGAGATATATGCCAAATGAATGGAGCCATGGGCAGCAGTGCAGACTCTAGGTGGTACCTATTATGGGAGGTTTTGTTTAGACCAGCAGTTTTAGGCAGCAGTTGTCTAGGAGAACATGAATCACAGACTGCGTGCTTGGCAAATCACTCTAGGTGATTTGGTTACATTGACCGATGTTGTCAAAAATGGGCATGGGAATCTGCTGGTAATAAACAGGTTAGGGGTACAACTTATGCCAGGGATCCATGCTTCCAGTACAAGGAGGTTTATGTTCTTCTATTGATTAGTGTGTGCCCACCATAAAGCCCAGCAGCCATGGGACAATAAGCTATTGGCCAGTGGTGTCCAGTTACCCAGCCTGTGTTACCTAGGATGACTCTGTTGAGTGAAAGATGGATGTGAAACCAAACAACTTGCCAAAAATGAAGTAGTGAATATAGGTTCACTGACAGGATACCATGATGGTAAGGAGGAGACTGGATCTCCTACATATCCAGAGACAAGGCAGAAGGGCAGTGCAGTAAATTGCTCTTGGGATCGATTCTGCTACTCAGAGGAGGACAGACTAGAAATGATGTGGAAATTGTGGTGAGGGAGAAAGAGAGTTTTCTGAACGAAGACTGTAAGGGATTTCATCAGAATTACTGAAAGGCACATGAAACTCAGACTCTAGTGTAAAGATAAGACAACATTCATAATTTCAGCCTATTCACCACAGTAGGGTTGTGATGGTGAGGAAAAGCGTGCATTTTGACAGCAGCTGCAGGATATACAAGATAAAGCAGAGCAGCCTGCATTCTTGGGCCCTGAATGGTAATATAGGGATGCACAGAAGAAGATGTGAGGGCTGCCTGGCTTCACATGGGTGAGGCAACATGAATAAAGGAGTGGCCATTCTGGACTTCTGTCTGGTAAATGGTTTTATATTGACCAACATGTGGCGCAACATGAGAGAGTCACAAGATCACACGCAAGAGAGATCAACATGCAACTCAGGTGGACTTTCTCCCAATAAGGAAAGGCCATTGAAGTAGAACCAGAAATTGCAAAGTCATCCTCAGTGAAACAGCTGACCCACAGCTTAAACCACTGGTGGCCACAACCAGTTGCGAGTAATGGTTAAAGAAGGCTCTAAGGTCAATAGAGAATAGGCTGAAAACTTGGAAGCTGACAGGAGTGAAAGCACGAGAGTACAAGAGTTCAAGGAAATACTTGGGAAGAAGAGGAAACTGGTAAATTCAAAGAAGAATGACAGCGTCTCAAAACAGCATGTGTGAGGACTATAGAACATAGTTGTGACTGAGCCAGATATGGAAGTAAGATACATAATGAAAGCTGTTGGTGAAATGTAGCAATACAAGAAGTTATTGCAAGAAAGAAGGAGTACAGAAAAAAGTGGGAGTTAGAAAAGACAGACCAGGCTAATATGGAATACTGGCTGGCTAACAAAGATGCTAAGAGAAGAGCTGCAATAGCAAAGAACAAGGCATCAGAGGTAGTTTGCCACCTTCTGGAAACTGACTCTGAAGATGGTACAAAGAAACAATATCAGGTTGCAAGGTAAAGGCAGAGAGATAAAGAATTTAGTTATAAGACATCAGACACCATTCATAAGGGATGCCAGAAACAATCTGCTCACCAGTACACAGGTCATCAAATGCAGATGGAAGGAGAACTTTCAGCACCTTCTGAATGAGGAAAACCATACAAAAACTGTACAGCCTAAGTCACAGCCTACAATGAAAGAGGAAGAAGAACCCACACTAGAAGAAGTTAGAACAGCATGAAGGAAAATTGGTTCAGGCGAACCAGCAGCCTCACAGCAGATACGATGAAGATGTTGAGTGAGTTAGGGGAGAAATTACTCCAGAGGGTAGTCATAGCAGTATGAGGGAAAGTAATATCCTAGTTAACTGAAAAATAAGAATTCTAGTGCCATTGTTCAAGAACAAAGGGGGCATCCTCAGATGTGGTTAGTGTAGAGGTGGTGAACTCCTGTCACACTGCACAACAGTGCTGGAGAGCATGAATGATAAATAAATACACAAAAGTAAGCAAGATGGGGGATGATCAGTTTGCATTCAGTTTGGGTTCAGACTGGGATGCAGCAAAACTGACCAAATATTTGCAGTGAGACAGATAATGGAGAAGAAGCTGGAAACTGGGAAAGAGTCCAGCTGGACACTCCTAAACCCAGAGAAAGCATATGACAAGGTCCTAAAAAAGCTGATTTGTGCAGTTTTGAGATGGCTCAAAATCCTGGACACATTGATAGAATTAGAGCTGGCTATGTATAAGGAACAAATTACATAAGAGTTTTGGACTCACTGAGGGGTTTCTAGTGGCAATGGGTGTGCATCAGGGTTCAATTCTGAGCCTACTGCTGTTCATATGGGTAATAGACCACATTAGCAAACTGGTAATAGTGGACAGATAAACAAATCTGCTGTATGTAGATGATATGGCATTACAAGCCAATTCCAAACAGGAACTTCAGTAAATAATAGGGGAATGGAATAAAAAACTGAAGGCACATGGGATGAAACTTTGTACAGACAAGACAGTTGTCATGGCAGCAAATGAGGAAATCAGAAGAAATTGAAAATTGAGATAGAAGGAAAAATGGTGGAACAGGTTAACAGCTTTGAGTATCTGGGAGGGGTGGTTGAGGAGAAGGAAAGTCTGAATGAGGAGGAAATAAAATCAGAGGGGCTGCAGCTAGCTTGCACTGAGTATCAGGTGTAGTGTATAGCAGAAGAATGCTAAAGAAGTTGAAAAGTAAGGTGTATAAAACAGTGCTGAGACTACAATGTGACAGAAACCTGGGCAGTGAAGACAGAGCATTTAAGGTTGCCACAGGTGATGGAGATGAAGCACCCCAAATGAGTGTTACCATGCACACTATGAGGCAAACAAAGACATGAGGACACCAGAACAGAAACCAAAGTAGCTCCAACTGCAGAAATGATCAAAGAAAACAGATTACAGTGGTTTAGGCACATGTGCAGAAAAGCAGAAGACAATCTAGTGAAAAGGATATAGGTTCATAGGTTCATATGTAGGTATTAGGCAATTGGTCTGCAGACCATTACAAGCCTAGCCAAAAAAAATCCTATTCAAAATTTCTCCCTGGCCTCAGGAGGGCAAGACAAGATAGACCAGGAGAGAATTTGAGGCTGCCCATCCAATTATCTAGGTTTACCTTGAAGGTGGCAAGGGTGCTACTCTGTTTAACATGTAGTGGAAATTTGTTCCAGAAGTGAGGAATATGTTGTGATAAGAATCTATCATGCCAATGTATCTTATTTATCTTGTCATGAAAGATTAGATGAAGGATTAGTTCTTTTAACTGAGTATTTCATTTACCATTAGTTCTGCATAGGAATAGGAGATTAAAGAGGATTGGATCTTTCATGACATGAAAGGTTAGACAGGCTAGACATAGATCTCTCTAGAGGAGTCTATAAGAGGCTGAGTACAGTGAAAGAGCTGCCAGTCTCCCCTGATAACTAAGAGTTTTGAGGCCACTGATGGGTCTCTCAAGTTGTGTGATATGTTTATCTAAATACATGCCAAAAGGTGCATTATATTCAATAATGGGTCTGCTAAGATACGAGTAAAGTGTAATCAAGGTTTGTTTGGAGCTAGTGGAGATGCCTTTGGAAATTAGATGGGCCAGATAAAAGGCTTTCTGAACTACTATGGAGGCATGATTGTTAAATTATAAGGAATTATCAACAATATTACCCAGATCCCTTACAAGTGTCTGATTGTTGTGGTGCATCTCCTATATGGTACGTGAAACTATTCGGTTTACCAAAATGAACTAATCTACATGTTTTGACATTTAATTTGAGACCATTCTCCTTAAACCATTTGTTAACATGGTCTAAACTGTGCTGAAGCAATTGTGAGTCAGTTGAAGATCAAATTACAACTCCCAGTTTACAGATATCTACAAACCTAGTTAACCATAAGCCACAGTTGCTAGTCTGAAGGTCTGAGAAATATATTCCAAATAGAAGAGGGCCCAAAACTGGGCCCTGCGGTACACCTGGTAACTGCTTTGCTTTCAGAAGTGACACCTGCTACTTTAACCACATGGGTTTTGTAAGACAAGCAGATAGCTGTCCATCACACAATATTAGGATTTATATTCAGATTTGCAAGTCTATCAATAAGGCTTGCATTGGGAATAGTGTCAAAGACCTTGGCCTGGTCTAAATATGTCGTAGGCATTGCATATCCACTATCCACTGCTTCAGTTACTTTTCTGAAGAAATTAATGAGGTAAAAGAGACAGGACCTTCCTTTGATAAATCTAAATTGATAAGGGCCCAGGATTGAGTAATTTTCAATATCCAGATTAATAAAGTCTGAGATAATGCGCTCCATAGCTTTAGATATGAGGCTAGTAAGAGTAACGGGTCTATAGTTACCAGGGTTCCTGGTTGGACCACCCCTGTGTATTGGCATTGCAATATCTGTTTTCCAAGGTAGACAGGATGAAGGCAAAAGAAAAGAAAGGCATCTAGCAAGCAGATGATACAAGAATGTTAATAGCTGCATAGCGGCAGCTGTACCCACCAGGAAGAAGTACAGAACTAACTCAGAAAACAAGCCACCCTGGTGGAATCACAAAATCAATAGACTGTATAACAGCAGGAAGAACATCATGGCAAAACTTAGGAGGTGCAGCACCCAGCAGAATAAAAGCACTCTCGTCAAGATAACAAGCAAATCAGAGGGCAAATAAAGTCTACCAAAGACAAATTTGAGGTAAAATTGGCTTCCAAGGCCAAGGACAACCACAAGGCATTCTTTTGCTATGTTCTGAACCTCAAAGACAATACACAGAGCTCATTGTAAATGGAGCCACTTATACTGAGCCAGAAGATAAAGTGGACCTACTGGCTGACAAATTCAGATCCAACATTACCCTTCTCTCTCCCTCAACCTTCCCTCAGGAAATACCATCAAATATAACTCCCCCTGCTACTACTAGGGAACAGGTCCTTAATGCTCTCTTGAAGACCAAGAACACTGCATCAATGGGCCCAGACAATATCCTAGGATGCCTTCTAAATAGCATGAAACATGAGCTATCAAGCCTTCTGGAATTGTTACTTAACTGTAGCCTCCAAACAGGCTTTGTGCCTCATGAATAGAAAACAGCTACAGTCATTTCTCTGCACAAAAGTGGGCCATCTACAGACCCTGAAAACTACAGACCCATAAATCTCACTAGTCTTGTATGCAAAGCCATGGAAAGAATTAAAATGGAAATGATCAGTAATGGTATAGTAAACCTCCAGACACTGGACCCAACCCAGTTTGGTTTCATCAAGGGCAGGTCAGACCTACTCAACCTGGTAGACTTCTTTGAGAAGGTCACCAAAGCAATGGATGAAGACAAAATGGCACACCCTGCCTACCTTGACCTGGCAAAGGCTTTTGGTACAATACCCCACTTGAGCATTGTTGACAAACACAAGAGGTACAAACCCGTATGTCACCTAGTGGATAGCCAACTGGCTCACAGATAGGACCCAGGAAGTTAAAACTGGGGAGCCCACCTTCACAAAGAGGCCAATCACAAGTAGAGTCCCTCAGGGATCAGCCCTTGAACCACTTCTTTTTGACATTTACTTCTCTGAAGTCAAGACCAATGTCAGTGGTCTCTGGCTGACTAATTTGCAGGTGATTGCAAATTAGGAACTGTCATTGAATCCCACACTGACACAAATGTTCTCCAGGAAGTGCTAACAGACAATCAACTAGTTTCAGAGCCATGGACTAAAACTAAATGCCAAGAAATGCATAATAGTATCCTTCAGGAAGTCATCCACCCCTGGTAACTATCATATTGACAACACACCCCCTAGAGTTGATCCAGTAGTCAGGGACTCGGGAGACACACATAGACAGTAATCTAACCTTTGACCATCATGTGTCTACAGCAGTGAGAAAATCATTCTATGTTGCACAACTTATAAACAAAGGCATGGCATCCAGGTCCAAGGAAGTCATTGTTCCACTGTATTCAACATTCATTAGATCTGTAATTGAGTGCAAAGCCCCCGTTGGTATGTACCTATCCAGGCATATCCAAGAAATGGATCGCCCACAGAGGTTCCTCACTAAAAGAATACAGGACATATGTAAAATGTCCTATGCAGACTGCGTCAAGGCCCTATCCCTGTATTCTGTCTCCTACAGGCTGTTGAGGGGAGATCTATGCCTGCCATACAGGACATTGTCAGACCCCACTGTGATGGACCTCCTGCATATCAGCAAAATAAACAGCACCAGAATTACCCATTCTAAAGACTTAAACCTCGCCTGTGATATAAATAGGATCTGCTGGAGAGACAGGTATGTATCCTAGAGACTACCCTATTTCTGAATCAGGTTCCCCATCCATGTGAAGCAGAGTTCCTCCCTAAACCAATTCAAGTGTAACTTGACAATTACAAGACAAGTGTAACAGGCAATTATAGGCCCATCAATTTAACTAGCCTGATCTGCAAGGCCATGGAATGCATTATCATGGACCTTATAAACAAGGACATTGACAACCTCCAAATGCTTGACCCCACAGAGTTTGGTTTTGTCAAAGGAGATCATGCCTGTTAAACTTGGTCAACTTCTTCATAACAGTTACCAAAGCCATGCACGAGGGAAAGATATGCATACCACCTACCTTTCCTTGACCTAGCCAAAGCCTTTGACACTATTCCTCACTTGGGCATAATAGATAAACTCTCCCATCTAGGCATCAACCCATATGTTACCAGATGGGTAGCAAACTGCCTCACTGATAGAACCCACTCAATCAAAATAGGGGAAGCCACCTCTAGTAGTAGACATGTAATGAGTGGTGCACCCCAAGGATTGGTTTTGGAGCCTCTACTGTTTGGGATATACTTTTCTGAGGTGCAAGCCAAAACCACTGGTCTGTGGCTGACCAAGTTTGCAGATGACTCCAAGCTGGGTGCTGTCTTAAATTCCTCTTCCCTTTTGGGGAAAATGGCATCCCCACTAATTATCACATTAATAACAAAGTACTAAGCACACAAGCAGTAGTGCGGGACTTGGGCACCCAGGTTGATAGAAACCTGACTTTTGACCACCACATTACCTCCATTGTACAGATGGCTTTCTATGTGGCCCACCTCATAAATAAGTGTATTTCATCCAGGAACAAGGAGGAAATAACATCCCTGTACTCCTCCCTTATCAGACCCATTATTGAGTACAATGCCCCCTTCAGCATGTACCTTGCCAAGTACATGCAGCAGCTGGAGAGACCACAGAAGTTCCTGCCTAGGAAAATCCAGGGTCTCAAACACCTATCCTATACAGATAGGCTAAAAGCCCTGTCCCTCTACTCAGTCTTGTACAGACTGCTCAGAGGTGACCTGTGTCTGGCATACAAGGCCATCTCAGACCCAGCCTTGACGGAGTTGCTGCATGTCTGTAAGTCAAACTCCACTCGCGCAACCCACATGTAAGGCCTTAACCTGGTCCGTGACTTTAATAGAACTTGTTGGCAGGATATATTTGTGTCCCAAAGACTCCTCCATCTGTGGAATAGACTCCCTCTCCATGTCAAGCACAGTACTTCTCAAGCCCTCTTTAAAAGGAACCTGGATGACTGGATGGGAAACAGAAAATACACCCCTGAGATCCCACCTGTGTCCCTGCTGGACATGGAAAACAGGTGCTGACTTTGAGGAAACATGGGCAAAATTCTTGGCTAGGATTATAAGGGCCTCTGGGCCAATAGCTTAGTATCATCCTATGAACCTATGAACCTATAACTTGGACAATTGGCTGGGGAACAGGAAATTCATCCCTGGATTGAATCTTGTGTCTGTAATGGACATAGGCAAATTGTAAATTATTCATCTCCCAGGTCCCTGTTAGTAAATGTTTCATCTCCCAAGCCTCTGCTTACCCTTATCAAGGGTACCAGAACTTGTCAGAGATTGGCGATGCATGGCTAGGCTTAAAAAGGCCCTTGCGGTCATTAGTCTAGTAAACACCTATGAACCTATGAACTTATTGCACGAAAGAAGAACTGCAAAAGTCAGGTGTGAACATCAAAAAAGGTAGGATAATTGCATTGAAAAGATGGTGACATTTGATGCAACACCCCTGACCCTATGTAGAAAATGGCAAAATGGAAGTTGAGGGTAATGGTGATTAAAACAAAATAATGCAATATTAATGTTTGGACCCTAACTTCACATCTTTGTGACACTTGTTTTAATTCCAAAACAATGACAAATGAAAATCTGGCAGCACTCAGCCTCTCCTGTCTACCTCATCTTGTATGTGGCTGCATACATGGGTTTTGAGGATAAGCAGGAGGCAGTCTCATTGAAATAAGTTACAGAGCTGTCTAGCATGCTGTTCTATTTTGTATAGCTGTGTTTTGGGAATATTTTGAGGGGTTGGACTGGGAGAAGATTTGAGCCCTAACAACATAGTCTACTCATTTTTACATTATTAATTTAATTTTAATATACATGTATACACACACACACACACACACACACACACACACACACACACACACACACACACACACACACACACACAAACACACACACATACACGATGATAGTATAGAAATGACTGATTTTCATGTGTCATTGTAGCATTCCAAGGAAAGGATCTCTGTTGCCAGAAGATGGCATCAGACAAAACCGATCATATTACAGGCACCGGTAATCCACATTTGGCACCAAGCCACTGCATGCAGTACACCTTGAGCCAGTACACCTGGCAACTTATGGAGAAGGTGCTGGCTGTCACCTCTTACTAGGTACCAGGAATATAATTATATATTAAAACACGGCTAATGCTTCAAGTACTTTGTAACCTGTTTTTCCTGTCTTACCGGACTTGCTAGGCATGTGTTCTACTCGTGCCATGATTGACATCCTGCAGCGGTGTGATTTGTGTCATCTACCTGTATTGAGAGTGACAGTATCCAAAGGTAAGTAGTTAAAGTGTAAAATGGTCTTAATTGAAGAAAAAAAAATCCAGCTGACTTAAATTAAAAACTGTATAAAAAATGATTAACAATGAAAAAAAACAGCCTCTGTCCCAGCACCTAACTTCTGGACTTCCCTAGTTTGGTAATTAATTTTATGGCATCTGTGGAGAATGACTATCCATATTAGAGCAAAAACAAGCAGCAAGCAAAATGGCATAAACAGGTGCAATATGGAATGATTATTTCATTGGGTTACAAGAAGAATATTTGCATAGAAAACATGTTATAAAAAGCTGTACAGTAAGTGAAAGAAAGGAAACATAAAATCACAAAGATCTGGTATATTACAGAAGAGTCTGCCCTCTAAATCCACAGTCATAGAGATGCAGCATACCAGAGCATAGTCATTACTTTTATAAAACTGTCCCCCTCTCTCTCTTTTTGTCATCCCACAATGCAAATAAAAGTTAAAAAAGAACAGACTAGTACTATAATACAGTCAGTAGGAAAACTACCTTTTTCAGAGGTGAAAGGGGCATACTGTCTGATTTAAGTTACTTCCTCAAAATCACACAGTCAGCAAAAGAAGAAGGGAATCAAACTCAGGACTACAGAGTGAAGATCTTTAGAAGCTCATACATTCTGTTATACATTTTATTTATTATGTACGTATGTATTTATTTATTGACATTTGATTACTGGGAATGTCTGACTGGGTCAGAGCCCATTTTCATGGAGGCTCGGGGAGAAAAGCTTCAAAGAATTACAAAACATTTTAAGAATAATAATTTTACAGTCATTAAAATAATATAAAAAAAAACACAGTTTAAATAATTACACCAAATTAGACAAAATATGAAAGCATTGCTTAAGACTAGATAAAAGTTATATGACAATGACTTACGAGAAGTTTTATCAAGTTTATAGAGAGATTAAATGTAAGTTAGTATAATAAAAACAGGAACTGCAATACAAAGTGAGAGAAAAGCAATCTTATGGTATATTTAGAGAGAAAAACAGGAAAGATAAATTGATAGAAGTAAGGAGGTGAATGAAGAAGGTAGAGTAAAGAGATGTAAGGTATGATTAGGTATTTGTCCACAGTTAAGGATATAGTTTATCCTGGTGTTGAGCAAGAACAAAGCCACCATTTGGCTAGGAAGTCTTTAAGAGTGGTTTTGAAGGATGGGACAGAAGGTATTGACCTGATGGATAGAGATGAGTCCAGACAATGTCCAGCAGATTTGATAGGTTTATAAGCAGACAGGTGTTTTTTGGTTATTTGACCAGGAAACTATGACAATGAAATTACCGCACCAGGCTACAATATAGTTCGTAGTGACAGAATAGGAAAAAAGGGTGGGGGTGTAGCAATAATGTACAAGACTCATCCTTGAGAAACTAGACATAACAACCAGGAGTGGCTATGATAACAACCCCAGACCTTGAAAACATTGAAATCACCCTCACTAAACTAAAACTTAACTCAAATAAACACATCAACATCATAGGATGCTACATTCCTCCGGGCAACAATATTTCCATTACAGAAAATCTTCTAGAATGCCTATCTAACTCCATCCCCCAAGAAAATATCTTATTAGGTGACCTTAATATTGACTGGCATAATGGCTCCAGTCAAAACCCACTCTCCCATATTAATCTACATGGCCTAACCCAACTCATCACTTCCCCCACAAGAACAGACAAGAGAACCAAACATCAATCCATACTAGTCTGGATACTTGTAACCCATCCTTCACAGATATCAAAACAGATAAAATTTCTTACTACCAAAAGTTACAGGATAAACATATAAACAACCCAAAAAATTCTGGCAGCAATTAACTCTATTCTACAACCAGGGAAAACATCAACCCCCACCCCTAAAACAGTAAATAACCAAGACAATATCCCCACACAATTTAACAAATTCTTTACGGAAACTATTCAAGCTCTTGCAAACAACCAACCATATCCCAACAACCCCACCCCTACCAATACACTCCCCTACCAGTCACAAGAAACAACTGCCCCAACTTTAGCTTCCACCCAGTACCTACCAAAACCATTGAGAAACTACTCCTAAAACTCAAACCAACAACCCTAGCCACCGATAAATTAACCACTGAATACCTCCAACTAACCTCTGAAGCCATAGCATATCCTGTCTCCATCCTAATAAACAGATCCATCTTCGAGTGTAAAGTACCCCAGCTTTGGAATAGATCTCATATTATCCCACTGCACAAAGGGGACAGCTCTCTTGAACTCAATAACTACCGCCCTATAGCCATACTACCCCCATTATCTAAACTTTTAGAGAGAGTAATGCATAAGCAACTAATGCAATACATCCTAGAAAATAAACTACTATCAACACAGCAACATGGCTTTAGACCCTTCCGCAGCACCACCACCGTGCTTACAGCATTTACTAACATCATCAATAATCACAGAAATAATGGAATCCAGGTATCCACCACATTCTTAGACTTTTCCAAAGCATTTGATATGGGTAACCATGTAAAACTCCTTCACTCACTATCCACTCTAAACCTTACCATCTCTGCCATCTCTTGGTTTAAAAGCTACCCAGAGGGAAGGCAACAAGCTGTAATGTGGCAAAACCAACTTTCTCCCTGCCTGCCTTTCTCCCTAGGGTATCCCAAGGCTTCATCCTGGGAACCTCTGCTCTTTACCCTCTTTACTAATCAGCTCCCATCCAATATTCCCAAAGCCTCAATAGTGCAATATGCAGATGATACCACCATAATATGCGCAGCCAACACTTTCGACCTCCTTCACTCCCAAACACAAGAATGCTTTTCCCTAGCTGAAACTTGGATCACCAAACACAGCCTCATTCTTAACTCAGGAAAAACGAAACTACTCCTCTTTAGCTTGCACAGATCCATACCTCCCTCCGATAGTTTTACAATCTCCTCTAATAACAATACCACAATCGCTCCTACCAATCACACCAAGCTGCTAGGGGTCGAAATTGACAATCACCTTAGATTTGACCTACATATTTCATTAACCATAAAAAAAGTTCATAAAAATCACTAGCCCACAAAATAATACATTACTCTGACAACACCACAGCTCTACAAAAACTTCTTCAACCCTATACCACTACCAGAACCTTAAGATTTAGCACCCAAAACCTCCTCAAGTTTACCAAATATAACAATGAAGCTGGTAACTCAGTCTACAGCCACTACATTTCAAAAATCTGGAACTCCCTTCCTGCCCATGTAACTGACAACAAATCCCCAACCCAGTTCAAGAAACTAGTCATAATTCACTTCATGAATAACCGACTATGCTCCTGCGTCACCCCTGGCTAATACTTCAATTCATTTCTATTAATTACTTAAAAACAAACCTAAACATCCAAGAATTCTGATGTATTACCTAACTTAACTTAAGACTGTCACACTAACCAATTCAGAACACATTACCTACTTAAGACTGCAAAACTAATTGCACATCCTGACTCTCTAGTACTGATAGCAATCTATCCCAGGAATGTTGTGCTTTGTACTGTCTTCAAAAGTAAATACCATAGAGTACTAATTATTATGTATCCTATATTATAAAATGTATTGTATGTCAAAATGTTTTCCTTTATGTATATTTTGTCTGTAAACAAAAACAAAAAAAAAAGTTTTCTCTTGGAGCTTTTCTCTCCGGACCTCAACTGAAAATGGACTTGTATCCAGTTGGACTCTCCTGGTCAACAAATGTAAAATAAATAAAAATAAATAAATTGATCATAATGACCAGCCAGGAACATAGTTGTGTAGAATGGTATTTAGTGCTGGACAAGCAGATGGATTCTGGATAATTTTATAGGTGGTAAGAAGCTATGTATATGTTAGTTCTAACCAATTTAGGCTTTTTGGTGCTATACAGTGATGAGTTCTGAAAGGTGTATTTGCTGCAAATTAAATAACTTTGTTATAGAGTTTTGATTTTTGTGATGCCTGAAGGTTACTAAGAATTGGATCACCACAAAGCAATGTGGGGAAGAGATAAGTAGTGGCAAATGTAGCTTTAGTTACGTCAATGTGAACGTTTTTGTCTCTAAAAAGCATCCCTAGTTTTTGATGAATTTGTCTTATACAATTGTGTATATGCGGGTTGAATTTAAGATTATCATCCTAATAATTTGTTATGAGAAGTGACTTCAAGGGTTGTATTATCAAGAGAGAGGACATTAAATTTTGTTTTCTCATGGGAGACGGATTTGTGGAAAAAAAGTAGTGGTAGTAGTTTTTTTAGGGTTGACTATGATTTGTGAGTTACAGAGCCATGTTTCAGTTGCTTTTAAAGCTTCCTCAGTAATTTTTGGAGGTGTGTCACATTGTCAGATGTGCAAATGAGTTTGGGGTCATCTGCATACTGTATTACGGAGGCCTGTTGTGTGTGGCTGTGTGGAGGGTGCTGTGAGAATGTAAAAGAGGAGGGGACCAAGGATAGTGTCTTGTGTGGTACATCGGTGGTGACTGAGAGATATGGAGAGAAGGTGGAGTGCCATTTTACTGATTGATGCCTATTGGATATGTAGCTTTTGAAACATAGAAGGGTGGGCTGAGAAAGACCTAATGAGGGCATTTGAAGTAGAAGTTTGCTATGACAAACTGTCAAAGGCTTTAGACAAGTCTAGAAATAAGGAGGAGACTAGTTTGCTGTTATCTCTAGCTTTATTGACGGTATCTATATAGGATAAATGTGCAGTGTTTGTACTATGGGAAGGACAGAAGACATGTTGTGCAGGGGACAGGAGTTTTACCTACAGGAGATAGTTTAACAATTGTTTTTGAATACATTTTTCAAATATTGTGGAGAGGGGGATAAGATTGCTATAGGTGGATAGTAATGTCTGTTGAATTTTCTGCTTTACGCAGAGGGATAATGTGTGACTTTTTCCAGAAAAAGAGAATGTGGGATTCCTGGACTAACCTATTTATAAGGATTGAGATGGGGAAGGCAATGCTCTTAGCTGCTATTTTAAGGTAGTCACTTGAAAGGTCATAGCTGAAGTAAAGCATAGTTTGAGTTTCTTTAAGAGTAGTTTTATATAGGATGTGAGCATAAGTTTGAAGGTGAAAGTGGATGTGGTGATATGTGGCTGCTGGGCAGGGTTAGGATTCAATGTTGTGGATCCCTTGGTTGGAGATGCAATACCACCTATGAAATAAGAGTCAAATTGTATTTTGGTTTTGAGTGATGAGTTATTGGGAGAGAGGTCAGGATTGAATTTATGGCTGGGATGCAATATTTCTTTAATAGCTGTCCAGCATTCTTTAGGGTTATGTTTACTATTCTGAAAATTACTACAGTACAGTTTTTGCCTTCATTAATTACTTTTTAGTACAATTACAAAGCATTCCGAAGTTTTCAAGATATTGTGGTTTATATATTTGCCATTCTTTCCATGCTTTTTCTCTGTCCTCCATTAGCTTTCTACTTGGATAGCAAAATTGTATTTTTTTTTCGTCTCTTCCTCCTTGGAAGCATAAGGCTATTTAGGATATTCGGGAAAGTTGTATCCAATTCATTTACTGCATCATCTAAGGGGAGGATTTTTAAGAAGTTCCACTTAATAGATGATATGTTAGTAATTTATTTAATTCTATTGCTGGACTATTATAAAAAATGCTTTGTTGATCCATAGCACAAATTAGTCTGACTACTATAAATTTTCTTCTGTTTAGAGTCACTAGTAGAAAATGTAGTCACTAGTCAAGACATAATTATGGTCATCAAACTCGGAGCAGAACGAAGATGAACATGCAATGCACTGCAGAAGGTACTATACTTTGGTTCTTGGCTGGGATACCTTACCCATGGTAACCCAATTCAAGTATAACTTGGACAATTGGATGGAGAACAAAAAACATATCCCTAGTTTGGCACCTATGTCTCTAATGAACACAGGCAGCCTGTAAACGGTTCATCTGCCAGGCTTGTAAATGTTTCATCCCCCAAGATCCTGCTTACACTTATCAAGGGTACCAGAAATTGTCAAAGATTTGTGACGCATGGCTAGGCTTAAAAAGGCCCTTGAGGTCGTTAGCCTAGTGAACACCTATGAACCTATGAATCAGACTCCTCTGTTGCCAGTTAGCCTGTTTGGTCCCCATCACCATGGTGAGAGTCAACCTGGAGGGGGAGTCATCATACAGACAACCATCAGGAGTGGTTTGAAGGTTTATGCTTAGTTTCAGCAACCCTACTTCTTATGCCTGGCAAAGCATATGGGGAAGGGCACAAAATGGGCTAACAGTGGAGGCTATCACCTCACTCCCACAAGTTGTGCTCCCACCAAGCAGCTGGAACCCACCTCTCCAAGGTATGCACGTTAAGTTCCCCCATCTATAGCAGGGAGTTAGCACTGCCCAGTGTGGCTCTGAGTGTACACAGACCCTCTTCCCGCTAGGAGAGATGAGCAGGCCATGACCCTTCACCCTTATACCTGGCTCCTCCAGTGCTGGAGCTGCTAAATGAACCCCGATTGCCTTTGTCAAAGTTAGGAATCCATGCCCTGCACCCTGTAGTCAAGCTGGGTAATACTTTACTAGCAGATGTAAAGAGGCAGGGGGATGTCCCGTGCAAAAACATTTGTTTTCTGTTTCAGTGTGTAAGTTGACATCTGATGTTGACATTTTTGTGCGTATTACTGGTATGATCTAAGATGGTTCATAGGATCATAGGATTATAGGAGGTTACTAGGCTAATGGCCCTGAGTCCCTTACAAGCCTAGCCAAGAGTTTTTTCCCCCCAAAAAGAAACCTCAGTCAGCACCTGTTGCCCCTGTCACTGAGGGACACAGGTGAAACCCTGGGGACATATTTGTGGTTTCCCATCCACTCATCAAGGTTGTGCTTGAAGGGGGTCTGTGAGGTACTCTGATTTATGAGTAGGGAAGTCTATTCCAGAGATAGGGCAGCCTCTGGGAGACAAACCTGTCCCTCCAGCAGGTTTTGTTGATTAAATTTAGGCCTTTCAAGTAGGTAATGTGCAAGGAGTTAGACTTACGGATATGGAGCATCTCTAGTAGGAAGGGCCTGAAATTGTCTTGTAGGTGAGGCACAGATCATCTCTGAGAAATCTGTATGATACTGAGTAGAGTGATAGTGATTTGAGTCTGTCCGCATAGGACAGGTGTTGGAGGCCATAGATTCTCTTAGTGTGGTATTTCTGTAGTCTTTCCAGTTGGTGCAGGTGTTTGGAGAGGTACATACCAAACTGGCCGTTATACTCAATTATTGGCCTAATGAGAGAGGAGTACCGAGAGAGATGATAATAACCTCTTTTTTTCTGTATGCAATCCCTTTACTTATGAGATGAACCAGGTAAAAGGCTTTTCTGACCACTGCCGCTACATGATGGCTGAATGTGAGATTGTTATCACCCTGAGTACCCAGGTCTCTCACTACAGGTTGTGTGCTTAGGTAGTTGCTGTTGATGTGCTAATCAGTAGGTGCCATGTTTTTGCTGAATGGTATGCTAATACTTTTTTTGTGTTTAACTTAAGGCCATGAGTTCGGCACCAGTCATTTGATACTGTGAGACCCTCTTGCAGTATGTTAGCATCATTTGGGGAGTCAATAACAGCACACAACTTACAGTCATTAGCAAACTTGGTCAGCCACAGGCCTTTTGTCTTTGCCTGGAACTCTACGAAGTAGATGCCAAACAGTAGGGTTCCCAGGACAGATCCCTGGGGAGCACCACTAGTGACAGGTCTGCTGCTGGAGGTGGAGGAGCTTATTTTGACCTTGTAGGTCCTATCGGTGAGCCAGCTGGTCATCCACTTGATGAGATAGGGATTTATGCCAAGTTGTGTTAGCTTTTTGATGATGCCTAAGTGGAAGATTGTGTCAATGGCCTTGGCCAAGTCAAGGTAAGCTGTATGTACTGACTTTCTCTTATCCAGAGCCTTGGTGACAGTCTCAAAGAAGTCAACCAGGTTCAACAGACAAGATCTGCCCTTGATAAATCCCAACTGAGTGGGGTCAAGTGCTTGGAGATTGCCTATGTCCTTGTTTATGAGATCCATAATAATAAACTCCATGCCTTTACAGATCAGACTTGTGAAGCTAATGGGGAAATAGTTTCTAGAGTCAGTTGTGGCACCACCTTTATGCAAAGGGATGACAATGACAGTTCTCCACTCTGTTGGCATGAAGCCTGTACTTAGGCTGTGCTTGAATAGGGTGCACAACAGTGAAGCTAGTTCTTGCTGGAGATGATGGAGAACACAGCCTGGGATACTATCAGGTCTTATGGAAGCAGTGCTGTTTGCCTTGGATAGGACATTTAACACTTGATCTATGGAGATGTGAGGTGCGGGACAAGTATTGGGGATGTTGAATGGGCCTTTGGTGGTGAATAGCAGGGTGAAGTTTGTGCTGAACCTATCTGCTAGCAGGTTGGCTAAGTCCACAAGATCAGTGTAAGTGATACCATTAAGTACTAATTCGAAAAAAAAAATGGGGATTTGCTATGGAGGTTCCTGATATAACTGAAGAAGGCTTTATGGTTTCCGTTTGTTTCGGAGGCTAATTTCGATTCATAATTGGCTTTGGAGGTTTTCACTAGTGATCTAATTTGCTTGTTGAGGCTAAGGAGGGAGTTTTTCCAATTTGGAATTTGTTCCCTTTTATGCTTGGACAACAGTTTCTTCCTTTTGTTGTAAAGCCTGTTGATAGAAGATTTCCACCAGACAGGTTTGTGTTTTGTTGAGGAGCAGGTTTTAGTTTTGTTGGGTATGACTGAGTCCACGCAGTTGTACAGGTGCTTGTATACTGCACTGGTGTACTGTTCAGCATAGTTATCTGCACCCTCTGAGGGTGGTGGTAATGTGAAGCTACTGATACCCTCCCTTAGGAAGTTTTAGCTGGCATTTGAGAAGCTTTTTTAGCCTGGTTATGGCTGGGGGTGGTGGTTGGATGGGATAGAATCTTCAAAGGAGAATCTGATCTCACCAAGAAAGAACTTACTATGGGAGTGGTGCAGTGGTCACCCATAATGGTGAGAACCAAGTCCAGAATGTTATCTCCCCTTGTGGGGGATGAGACAAGCTGGTCTAATGGATTAGACTTGATGAAATCAAGGGATCATTGGGTGAGCGCATTAGTGCAGGAATAGTTCTTGGAAACTCAATCTTATTGTCTCTTCAACATTTTATATATATATATATATATATATATATATATATATATATGTATATATATATATATATATATATATATATATGTGTATATATATATATATATATATATATATATATATATACATATATATATATATATATATATATACACTTTGAATCATCGAATGTTCAGAACATCGACGTTCTAATCATCGAGACCAGAACATCGATGTTCAGAACATCGAAGGTTCAAAATGAACCACACAAACACCAAAAAACGTACAAAAACTGTGTTATGCAGGAGGGCTTTGCCCCCAAACCCCCCATGTGGGGGGCTGTGCCCCGACACCCCCCCCCTACTTTAATATTTCAACTCCGAGATCATACTACAGTGGGGTAAGGGAAGTGTCCTGTTTAACGCTATATGCGGTAGTGCTAAACGGGAGATTTCCCGTACCCTACCTGCAATGCCAACACTCAGATGGCACACATACACACACAACATGCAGGGCACCTTGCTGCCCTGCATACACACCCAAAATTCCACAATTTCACTTACCTGGCACTTCCACTTTAAACCTTTGATGTTCTGAACATCGATGTTCTGGTCTCGATGATCAGAACGTCGATGTTCTAACATTCGATGATTTAAAGTGAAACCATATATATATATATATATATATATTTATGTATACACATATACAACATATACCTAATTTGCTAAAGAGTTGGTAGAGCATAGAATAGGGCTGTGACGTGTAAAAAATCCGGGTGCCTGTTGAAAGTGCCAGAACTGCAATTATGATCTTCAGCATATCAGAACGAAAAGTGCAGATAAGGGGGATATATTTTTCTTAGGTGATTTTCCCTCTCTGCATGCTGACCATTAAGTTGCCTGTAGTGGAATCAAGCCCACTTGTTTGCCAGCGGTGGAGAGTGTCCCCAGGTCTGCTTGTGTAAGAGCCATCTGGAGGGTACAGTATTGAAGTAGACTTTAGAGAGTTTGTGCTCTCACTGGCATCATGGTAATGAAAGCATCTGAGTAAGTCCCTAGTCCTACTCCTGGGTGGGTGGGAAGCCTACCCACATCTCCACAGGGAACAATATGCCCTCCCCTCAAGTACATGCTCCTGTGTACGCATTAATGAGGGTTGCTACAAGGTGGTGACTTAGAGCACTGAAAGCCCACCCCCAGGATGCCTACCCCAATGTCACCCCCTTCTCCATGGGATTGTGGTTATGTGCATCCTTCTGCATATTGCCCTCAGGATGGGTACAGTCATTCTCTCATCTCAGCACCCTCCAGTTTCTGAGCTGCTAAGCAAACTCAGATCACCTGGGTAATGGCAAGTCAGGGGGGTATGTACAATATCTGAGACTGTGGCATCTGTTAGTATTGCCTTTTCTTTGAAGTACAGAGATCTCAAGAATTATCAAAATCTGCCTACGGTCCAGCCCAGTTGTGGTGTTCCTGACTGGCCTGTACTCACCTTCTGTGTTTCCAGAGAGTGGATAACCAAGCCAGAAATGGAAAGACCCACTCACCCTCTAGGGCTGGTGATCTGGATTCTGGTCTGCTGCACCCTGTAAACTTTTAAAATCCAAAGCATGGTTATCAATTTCTGGAAAAGTTCATTTTGAAGAATAAATCTCAGGTGCAGTTTGTTTAAATAACATCCTTTTATTGTAGTGATATTATTCTAATTACAGGCAAATGAGCCTAACAAGTAGTGATATCGGACCACCGAGCACTGATAGGCAGTTTGAAGTTCAGTTCAGTTAATGGGGGATGCAGAGCTGCCATAGATAAAGGTCAGATGATAATTTGACACGTATTACTAGATTATTAAAATATGTTTTTTGTTCTTCTGGGTTGGCATAATGGTTAATGTCTATACCCCATAAATACAAGGTGCAGGGTTTGATTCTGATCTCAGTATAGGCGTGTTATGTTACAGTGTGTAGACTGATAACCTGCTATGACATAATTAGTTCATTAAAGTATGCTAAAGTTTGATAAGACACACACAAACATCCCCCATGTCTTTGGTGAATTTACCTGCACTGAGTATTTCCATAAGAGTGAATGGGTGACCACCATAATTTTGCTGTGGTTATATTAAGTCTTCCCAGAGTAAAATTGTACTTGTCTGAGTCATTCACTGAACCATTTGGCTGAATAAATTGGGAGCTGCAGACAGTTTTGAGGAAGAGCACATGGCTAACATTTGCCACTCCCTTGGACTGCCACAATAGCATGTGACTTTGCCTTTGAGACTTGTCTCCACACTCAAGTCTTCCACAAGGGTAAACCTCAACTGTAGAGCAATCTCTGAATTCAAAGTGGTTGGCAGAATGCAGAAAGTTTCCAAGTTAACACATCATGCTAAGCCTTTCAGAATCTCTGGGAATGTTTTCTTACTAGAGCATCATACAGTTGGAAAACTTAAAATATTTGTCAGGACTTCAAGAAATGCTATATTCTCATTTTACAGGTTACTTACAGGTGACAGCTTTCTTGTCTATTATAAGACAATGTCTGCTCCAGTCGTATTTAACAGTCTAGGCATGGAATACACCACTCTGGTAGTTAACACTAGGCTGAAAAGCTTAATGCTAAAAAGAAATAATAGATGACAGGAAAATGTAAAAAATACATTATGTAACACAGCACTTTCTAAGACTATAAAACAAGCTTCTCCTTACAATTAAAGCAAATCATTCATTAACTTTGGTCAAAAATAATCATGATGTATGTATGGGAATTGCAAATTGTCAACATGGTGTTGTGGCAATCATACGTCTGAAGACCAATAGATCATAAGCTATACAGCTTCACCTATGAACCTAAGAATGTGTAATATGATTAACTTCAGATACTTTGTGACAAGTGCATGTATCACTGTTTATTCTAGTAACCATGGCCAGACACTTTATCAGAGCAGCTTAAGGTTATAAGCTACCAACAGGCCTATTTTTGGGAGGTCTCTAAAGTACCACCATTTACGAGATTCGAGAAGGCTATACATAGGGATGCTGCATCCACTTTTAGATGTCACAATTTCTAATCTTAAAAGACTTTTATCGAATTATAATTTCATGTAGTTTTGTTTTTTAGATATGCTTCCTTATAATGTTTTATTTGTGTGTGTGAGTGTATGTGTTTGTTTTATATAATGCCTATGAATTAGTCATTTAAATACTCTAAATAAATAATTAGATAAATAAATTAATAATCCTAGACTCGGGTTTAAACTCTCAGCCTGTGTTTGCATATTGTTTGATTCTAAGCAAGTCAGTTAATCAAATCTTTGTTTCTGTCTAGGTTATTCCTAACATGACAAAATTATATGTAATAAGTCTCATCCAGTTAACAGATGAGTATATATGTAATTTATTACTTGAAGACAGTCATTGCATAGATGTTGAAGAGTTTTAGCCTGTAAAGATTTAGGCTTGCAGGAGAAGACTTTTAAAACACAGCTGGAAATAAGGCAAAGACGCGTATTGTAGTGAATGTGAATAATTCCAGAAAGCTGTAATTGTAAAAACAAATAATCACCTAGAAGATGGATTTACTCATACTCTGAAAATCACTATAGTTTCTTACTAGATGAAAAAATGCAATGGATCCAACCCAACACAAGGCTAAGGTTAACTTCAACCAAAAATGTTATTAAACAATCAAAAGAAGCAAAGCTTCACTGAAATGAAAATTTGCCATCAAAATGGGTGACAATAATAAATTGTTGTACAGCCACATTTGAAAAGAAAGAAGAATCCAGTATGCAGGACAAAACAGTATTACTCTAACAGAACCAGTAGATATAGCTAATGTGTTAGCATAGAAATATCAAGCAAACTTCAGGCCAGAGAGGGGAAAACCCCGTCCACTCCTCCTTGGCGCAACATGGTCTCACCAGAAGTTACATACAAAATGGTCACATTTGCCATTAGTAAGGTCAAAACCACCAGCTCTATATGAGACCGGATGAGATACCATGAAGCCTAATTTGTGCAGTCAAACATAGCCTAATGTGTCTCTTATGTATATTTGTTCATAAAAGAGCATTACAAACTTGCTGTATTCTTATATCTGGAAGCAGCTGTTGTGGTCAGAAGCAAAGCCCTTCCGCAGACCCCAATAATTACAATCTAATCAGCACAAGAGCATTCTTCAAGGCAGTGGAGAATATATCATGGGGTTTATTTAGATATGGAAAACATCCTTCATCACCTCACTCAGCATACTTCTCAACTGTCCAGATTTTCATAGAATGTCCAGATTTTTTATTCATATTTTGGTCTGTCCCTCATAAAATTCCAGTTTTCTAGCTTATCATTGGTAAATCATTGATGCTTAAAGTCAGAAAATAATGACAAACGTTTGAGTTTTAGACTTCATACCCTTTAGAAAATTCTTCTTTCTAACTTTGTAGGGGCAATATTTAAAAGTTGTCTATATTTTTGGGCCTTTGTCCCCCATTATTTATGGCTTTTTCCAGATTTCTTGCTGTAAGAGGCTGAGAGGTATGTCACTCAGTATAGTTTTGTCTTGTATGCCTAACCTATTTATTTATTTATTTATTTTGAGAGTGTGGCTTCTCCATCCACGCAGTTTACCTCAGTCTAGGTAAAACATTTGGCACTATACCCTGTGATGGAATCATAAATTAATTCAAGGATCTGAATTTAAATTGGTGTGTAGTAACTTCTGCCATCAATTGACTTTCTGATCATAGTCTGTATGACCATAATGAGGGAGTCTATCCTCATCTTCCCCTGTCACTGTTGATGTCCCTGAAGGCAGTGTCCTAAGGCTATTCAGTTTTGGCATCTTTTTTAGATATTCAAGCTGACTGCAGCAAATATACAGACAACTGCAAATCTAGGAGCATTCTTATTTAACTGTGCTACCCCCCCCCCCCCCCAACAGGACGCAACAGACATAAAGGACCAGAACACTCTCCTAACTGAAACCATCACTCCCTTCAAATACTTAGAGATTTGACTTAAGCAGGCTCTGAACTTTCAGGTCCATATTGATGATAACAAGATCAAAATCACATATTTTATAGTCTCAATGGGTAAAAACACCCACCTCATTTCCCTTCTCGCTAGATAAACCATAGACAAGGGCATCCAGTTTACTCAACTAGTATATGGCCTATCCTTAGTAGATGTAGTATTGAGTAAGAACTCTACACTTCTTTAGCCGATCTTCAACAGCATTTGTTCATCAGTAGCTCCCAGAGGTGAGAACACCATAGTTTTTTAATCAGGAAAGCCAAGCAGCTTCCTGTTAAACAGAGCTGACCTCCTACACAGGTCACTGCTATTCAAACATTTGCATAAGGACACTCTCACTCTCCAATCTGGCACACTCATAGGCACAACACCCTCCTACAACCTCAGAAACCATTCTCATGCTGACCATATACTTCAAATCCCCAAACAAAACTACACTGTACTAATAACAGTTTTTCTTTCCAAACTCTCAAACTTTGGCAGTGACTCCCATCCATCTTAAAAGACCACTCTGCCTACACAAAATTCTGAGTCCAGTTTACAGCCTATCTGATGAGACAAAGCCAGTACAAATTATTTGCTTCTTGCCACATGACGTAGCTTCACTCATGCATCCCACCTGCTTTACTGGGAGCGCATTCTTTTTCTCTTGCTTTTTCTAGCAGCTTCTGTTCACTGTTAAGGAAGTTGTCCTTACAATTGTTTTAAGCTTGTGCTAACTGCTCGTGGCTTTACTTGTGTCCTACATGATTTCTTTTTCATTTTACTGCATATTTTCAATATTTACACTCAGTATATGTCCTTTTTCTGTATATATTTAATTAGATCTGATTGAATTATGAGTACTATTTTGTCTATGTGTGGGTCCACTGAGGCTGGTTGGCTGGTCAGAATTATTCATCTCAGTAAACAAACAAACTAGAAAATAAAAACATAGACAGATATGCAGATCAATAGAAAGAAAGAAAGACAGATAAATAAGAATAGTGCATTTGAAATGAACTTGGCTTCAAAAAGTATAGCTCTCTTGCATTTGGGAAAAAAAAAAAAAAAAATATATATATATATATATATATATATATATATATATATATATATATCAGTGGCGGATCCAGGAATCTGTGAAAGGGGGGGGGGGTGCAGTCTGGTTAGTCAACTACCAGGGTGGGAGTGAGAAAATGGGACACTGTTTTTTGGGGGGGTGGTATAAAGATCACCTTAAGATGCTCTGACGTGTAAACAGAAGGCAATATACATTCAGTTGACAGATAAATTTATGGATGACCTCTTAATACAAAGTTCCTGCTCATAATTAACACTAAAAGGTATCCTAAGATACCAAATATAACTGTAGTACAGTAAACAAACGTAGCAGACAGCTGGGGTAGTGGATAGGCTGTGTTTTATCCCCTTCTACACTCAGAGGCAATGGGACACCCTGAAGTAACTGCAAACATTCACAGAGCTGAGGAATTTACTTATAGATTAGCCACTATAGACAAAATCCCTACTGCAGATTAGGTGGTACCACTGTAGCTGGGATGTGTGCATGTTGTGGATTCTCCTTGCTTGCTTAGTGGCTATTAAAACATTTTACGCCAATATCAATATCACTTTTTTCACATTCAAACTTTTCACCACATTTGACAGGGGATAAAAGGGATTTATAGTGACTGTGTCACTTTACAGATTAGCTAGGAGTCATATGATGTTATCCTATGTGCTAAGAACACACCTTTCCTACTTAATTTAATTAATTAATTTATTTATTTAACATTTGTTGACTGGGCTAGTCTAACTGGATATATGTCCATTTTCAGTAGAGGCCCGAGGAGAAAAGCTCCGAGTCATTACAAAGAAAGAAAAAAAAAATATATATATATATATATATATATATATATATATATATATATATATATATATATATATATATATATATATATATATATATATATATATATACAAATTACATATTACGTATATATATATATATATATATATATATATATATATATATATATATATATATATATATCAAAGAAGACACAAACCCCAGCAGGCAAAAGATGAATGTAGAAAAACGACCCAAAACGCCAAAATGGACTTGCAGCAACTAAATCACTTTACCAACAGTTCAAGACTTCAAGTTAGTACAAAAAGTACTAAAAAGGCTTCAAAGACTTTGTAAAATCCACCAAGAAGTACTTTAATGATACAAAAACGTTAGCGCTTTCACGGATACATCACTTCCGCTTCATCAGACGTAAACAGAACTAGAGCAAACAGCTGACTTATATACAAAGCTCTCATGGGAAATTTAAAGCTGTATACCCACAATTCAAACATAAAAACATAACTTCAAGATACTAGACAGCCCTCTACTGGAATGCATTGTTAAAACAAGATATAACAAAATAAAATAAAATAAAATCCAATGATTCAATGACCATATATAGCCCTAAGACTATATATAATGATACATAACTAATGATGATTACTTGAGAGGTCTCGACTTCAACACTGGTCTCAAAGTGACCTGTTCATTAAGGCCCCTACCTTTATGTGCCCCCATACGTAATATCCACTTTAACTCTGCCTCTTCCGTACAATTAACAATGTCACCTCCCTTCAGTCCTAGGTTAATCACTTGTAGGACTTGAAACTTGAAATAATGGATCGAGTTGTGAGGTATGAACATACTTTGATTAATCAAAAGAAGAAAAAGATAGTGAGAGATAGAGAAGATTTTTCGAAAAATAATGTTTTTATGTGGCCAAGAGATTCTGGCACCGCTGGTAACTCTGTGTATAGAAGGGATGAACAAAATAATAACAACAAAAAGTTGACTAATAAATCCCAACATGTTAACAAACAGAGTACTAAAGAATATGTGAATAAGGATTGTCAATTGCCTGCTTTGGGGTCCGAAACAGGTGCCAGTGTTGCTTCAGCAGGTATTGATGATCTCCACAGTACTAATATTGTACCTCATGATGTTGACACACCTAAACTGGTTACCTCAGTGTACTTTACTCCAGCTGAAGTACCTTCCAGCTCAGTGGTTTTGGAACGAAATAGCCCTATTCGTACTAGTACTGTTGTGAGGCGTAAGATCCAGTTAGATAAACTTAATGCTGGACAAATACAGGATTTTCCTGTTGTTCCACTACCAATCCGCACAGGGAGGAAGAGGTCTTTCGAGCAGGACTCCATACGAGGAGCAAAGAGAAAAGACTCTGTTATAGACACACACAATCAGCCACATCAGAGGAATTGGACTTAAAGTCTTTAGTTTGGAATATTTCATCTCATGCATTGAGTAGTGATGAACTTAGTGTATTGAACAGAGGTCTTACCTTTGTGCCATCCTGTAACATGGACATAACTGATGCTTTGCTAGCTGTACGTCTATTTGTTAGGAATGTTACCCTGAAACTTTTGTTCAAGGATAGTAGTTGTAATGATGGCACTTCCTTCAGGAAACCCAGTTTAATGAATCCACATCTCCCCCCAACTTTGGAGGTTTTTCTGAAAGGGGTTGAAAATGACCTATATAATACTTTTCAAAGAGTTCCTATGAGAAGTTGTAATAATTTATCTGACAATGAGCATGCTGCTTTGGCAGCATTACGTAATAATGTTGATATTATTATTCGTCCGGCGGACAAAGGGGGTCTCATTGTTGTAATGGACAGGACATTTTATATACGGTCCATGGTAGAAATGTTAAGTACAGAAGCATATCAGGTAATTTCACCTGAGGATGTTAACAGTTTAGGTCTTAGAGTATATGAGATGCTCCTGGAATGCAAGCTACTTGGTCTAATAACACAGGATCTGTTTAATTATTTTTATGTAGAATTTCCTTTAACACCTAGGATCAATGGGTTGCCCAAGATCCATAAAAATGAGAGGGCTCCACCCTTTAGACCAATTGTGGTGGGGGCTGGTTGGCTCACTGAGCCACTGTCCATATACTTGGACTATAAACTCAAAACAGTATTGGCACATTATGAATATGTGCTCAGGGATACACAGCAGTTTTTGACAGATCTATATGCTATGGTGAATGGGCTGCAGTCCATTGATGGTCTATTTTTAGCCACTATGGACGTTGTGTCCCTGTTTACTTGTATTCCTAATAAGGAAGGTGTTCAGCTGGTTTGGAGTTTGTTAATTGAATGTATGACCGTTACTGAAGCAGATTTTCTATGCCTCCTTTTAGAGACTGTGTTAGATAATAATGTTTTTATCTTTCAGGATAAGTGTTATAAACAAACAACTGGAGTGGCAATGGGCACCAGTTGTGCCAACTCATATGCCAACTTGGTTATGGCAGCGTGGGAGAAGGAGGTCATGTTGGTACATCCTGACATTCTCTTTTATAGACATTTTGTTGACGACCTCTTTCTCCTATGGAGAGGGACTGGTGCCCAATTAGAGCATTTTTTGTCAGGGCTTAATAATACCAATGGATTTCTCAAGTTTAAACTTGAATACTCACAGGTCTCTATAAACTATTTGGACGTGAAAGTCTATTGGCTGGGAGATAAATTCTGTACCAGTGTATATAGGAAGCCCTGTTATAAGGCATCCTATTTATCCAATGATAGTATGCATCCCCCTAAAATTTTTGACAACATTGTTAGAGGGCAAGCCATTAGGCTGTCGAGACTGTGTTCGGAGGATGACTAGGTATGAGTTATCTGCTTTAAAGGATAATTTTAAAGGATAATTTTATGCATAGAGGTTATTCTATGACACAAATAAGCAGAGCTTGCAACAATGTTTCTAGTCTCAGACAGGGTAGAGCTAAACCCTATTATTCAAGTATGACTAATAGACCTACAGTTAGTAAAAGGGTGGCCCTTCAGCTACCACTGATTCTACCTTATAGTAAGAACATTAAGTTTGTGCAGGATGCTGTTCTAAGGAACTGGAATGTATTAATGGTAGAAGAGTCGATTAGGAAAGTGATAGGGAATTGCCCTAGATATGTATACAACAATATGAAGACATTGAAACAACAGCTTTGCTTTCCTAACCTTAACACTTGTGATGACTTAGTCATAAATAGCTTCGACTACCGCACTACGAAGTGTGGTCATTGTCATCAATGCCAGTTTGTAGATGAATCTGGATTTTTTCGGAATCCCAATACTGGTAAACTTTGGGACATTAGATGTATGTCCAGCTGTGAGACTAGGAATATAGTATATGTTGCCTGTTGTCAGGTATGTTTCCACTTCTACATTGGTAAGAGTAACAGGTCCTTACGAGAAAGAATACGAGATCATAATTATTGTTTGGCTAGGGGCGATACGTGTAGTGCGCTCGCCAAACATGTGTTGAGCTTGAACAATGATCATTATTTCAAGTTTCAAGTCCTACAAGTGATTAACCTAGGACTGAAGGGAGGTGACATTGTTAATTGTACGGAAGAGGCAGAGTTAAAGTGGATATTACGTATGGGGGCACATAAAGGTAGGGGCCTTAATGAACAGGTCACTTTGAGACCAGTGTTGAAGTCGAGACCTCTCAAGTAATCATCATTAGTTATGTATCATTATATATAGTCTTAGGGCTATATATGGTCATTGAATCATTGGATTTTATTTTATTTTATTTTGTTATATCTTGTTTTAACAATGCATTCCAGTAGAGGGCTGTCTAGTATCTTGAAGTTATGTTTTTATGTTTGAATTGTGGGTATACAGCTTTAAATTTCCCATGAGAGCTTTGTATATAAGTCAGCTGTTTGCTCTAGTTCTGTTTACGTCTGATGAAGTGGAAGTGATGTATCCGTGAAAGTGCTAACGTTTTTGTATCATTAAAGTACTTCTTGGTGGATTTTACAAAGTCTTTGAAGCCTTTTTAGTACTTTTTATACTAACTTGAAGTCTTGAACTGTTGGTAAAGTGATTTAGTTGCTGCAAGTCCATTTTGGCGTTGTGGGTCGTTTTTCTATATATATATATAGATATATACACACACACACACACACACACAAAATAGTCCACCACAACAGTTGAAATATATAAATAAAAAATAATAATTACATAGTCCATCCTATACAGAAAAAATTATAATGACAGTATACAATTGATTTATACAATTGATTGGCAGCAATAATTATAAATAAATCCTCTACTACTATTTAGGAAAGTATATATATATATATATATATATATATATATATATATATATATATATATATATACATACACACACACACACACATATATATATATATATATATATATATATATATATATATATACATACACATACATATATATACATACACACATACATATATATATATAAATATATATAGATACATACATATACATATAAATACACACATACACTTAAATATGTGAGTATATAGAGGAAAGAAAGAAAAGGAGGAAAGAAAAAAACACAAAATAGGACATAAAAAATTCACAAGCACAGTGGGAGTTACAAGAGAAAAAAAATGTTTAATCATGTCATATATAGAATGTAGAGAAATCTCATCAAAAAGAAGTAGATTAGGGAGTAAAAAAAGAAGATGTAAGTATCAGTCTGGCTTGGAGCAGGGGCAAAGCCATTTGGTTTTAATGAAGTTTTTCAGTTTTTTCTTAAAAAGGTTGATGGAGGTAAGTGATGTTATTTCAGTTGGAAGTTTGTTCCAAGTATTGCCAACTGCATTTGAGAATAGGCAGTCCCCAGATTTATTAAAGGATTTAGTGGTGGCATCTTGTAGCTTTTTAGCAGATCTTAGGGTAGGAAGGTTTTTATAAGAATTAACTAGGCTACCTAGTATGGGAGTATTTGTAGGATGATGTAAAATCTTGTGAATAAAAATGAGTTTCTGGTAAGCCAGTTGGTTTTATACTTCCAGCCATCCTAGAAGTTTAAGATTAAGGCAATGGTGAGTACGGAAGGGGGCACCGGTGGCAAATTTGGCTATGTTGTTGTAGGCTGTTGCTAGTTTATTTAGGTTGCTTTGGGATAGATTTGTATAGATAGGGGAGGCGTAGAGTAGGGTGGAGATGAGGTGGGTTTGGGCAATAGAGATTTTTGCTGACTCTGTAAGAAATGGTCTGATTCTGTAGAGGAATCCAAGTTTTCAATTTACTGATTTAATAGTTGAGTTAATGTGTGTGTCAAAGTTGAGATGGTTATCTATTATTACACCAAGGAGTTCTGTGGTAGTTTCAGGGGCTATTTCTGTGCCATTGTTAGATTTCACTACGAAATTGATCGAGGGGGACTTCTGTGTGGGAATAAATAGTAGTAATTTAGTTTTTTTTGGGTTGAGGAGGAGACATCTTCGATGGAACCAATTTTCAACTACAGTAAAGACTGTTTGTATGTTAGAATGTAATTTTGCAAGGGAGGATGCGACACATATCAAAGTTGAATCATCTGCATATTGTATGCATGTAGTTTGGGGAAGGGAGGTTTTTAGATCATTAATGAAAATTGTGAAAAGGAGAGGTCCAAGAATGGATCCTTGAGGGACACCAAGGGTGAGAGGAAGCTGAGAAGATAGATTGTTTTCCCACAGGACATCTTGTTTTCTGTTTTCTAGGTAGGATTGGAACCATTTTATTAGTTGATGATCAAGGGAGAGTGATTCAAGTATACTTATCAATAGTTGGTGATTAGCCTTTGAGAGGTCTAAGAAGAGTGCAGAAGATAGAAGGTTTGAATTCCTGTTTTTATTAATGCAGTCTGTAAAGGATAGAAGAGCTGTAGTAGTACTATGGTGTGGCCTGAAACCCTGTTGGCATTCAACTAGTAGGTTGTTTTGTAGGAGGTACTGCAGTAATTGCCGGTGAATACATCTCTCCATAAGTTTTGCAAGGGGAGAGAGAAGGGCTATTGGGCAGAAGTTTGATAATTCATTTGAGGTACCTCCCTTATGCAGATGGATGATATAGGAGATTTTCCAGATGGATGGTACATAAGATTCAGAGATAGTTCTGTTTATTAGGATAGAAATAGGGTAGGCAAGTACACCAGCTGCAATTTGCAGGAATTCAGGTAGGAGAAGGTCTGCTGATGGAGTACATGGTTTAAGTTTAAGAAGCAAGGAGTGTATTAAAGATGTTTGAATAGGTTGAAGGTTAAAAGACTGGGGTAAGTTGGTTGTTGTGGGACATTTAGTGGTGTTAATAGTAGGTAAGGTAGTTGCTAGAGACTGAACTGTTTCAGAGAAAAAGTTATTAAAGGTGTCGGCAATTTGGTCGGGAGGGGTTTGGCTTAGGTTAGAGGGGGTAGGTGTTTTGGATTGTCCTGGGTGGAGCAATTTGTTGATACTTGACCAGAACTTTTGAGGATTGTTTTGTTGGTTTTGTTGAATTTTGAGGTAGTAGTTTTTTTTCCAGGATTATGGATTTTTTAGTGGTGTTATGAATTTGTTTAAACTTTAGGTGATCAGTTGGGTCTTTAGTTTTTCTCCACTTGAACCAGAGTTTGTTTCTTAATCGTATGTTTAGCCTTGTATCCTTAGACAGCCAGCAGGCTGGTTTATTTTTTGTTCTAACAGTACAAGTGGGAGCATGGTGCTCAAGGATCTGTAAAAATGTTTTGTTAAAGTATGAAACGGCTTTGTCAAGAGGTAGGTATTTTAGAGGAGACCAATTGCATGCTTTGAGTTCAGCTTGAAAATTACTAGGGTTGAAATATTTTTTGTTTCTGGTAGTTTTAAAAGCTATTGGATTATGAATGTGAGTCTTTTGTCTAGAGATGTAGGTAAGAGAATGGTCACTAATATTGTCTGAGAGTATACCTGTTTGATAAGTATGGGGTCACTATTCACTAGTATCCAATCTAATATAGTTTGTTTTTTGCTAGGCTTGTGGGATCTGGTAATGAAGGAAATGGTTTGGTGGAAGCAAAGAGGTTTATATGTGTAGTTGGAGTAGCAGAGGTACAGCTATTCCAATCAATATTAAAGTCACCAAGGAGTATGGTTTCTTGTGTTTAGGGACATGGATAGCCAGCTTAGTGTATTTTCTAAAGTACTGGTATTGTTCCCGGGGGGAATGTAAGAGCAGATAATGTATATTGATTTCTTAGCATTAAATTGGTGCTTTGATGTTAAAAATTCTGCATTGTTAGGTGGTGGGGGATATAAGTCTAATGATGTGACCTTCAGTTGAGATTTGAACAGTATTGCTACTCCACCTCCCTTTTTATTTAGCCGGTCTAATCTGTGAATGTTGTAGCCAGGGGGGAGAATGTCATTGTCTTTAGTTGTGGGTTTGAGCCATGTTTCAGTAAGGCATAAGATGTCAAAGGAATAGATGTCTAATAGGGCATGTAGATGGGCTATTTTGTTATTAACACTTCTTATACTGAGGTGACCTATAAGTAAAGAGTTTAGATTTTTTGGGACATTGAGGGGAGTGGTAGTCGGGGCTGAAAGAGTATTTGGAGTGGTGGTGTTAGGACCAGGGCTTGGGTGGATATCACCGTTTAGTAGTAAGAAGTTTTGAGGGTTGCATTTTAGTTTGAACATTTTACAGAGAGAAAGGTGTCCTTTTTTCATTTGGAGATACTTTGTATGGGTTAGTCTATGAAAGTGTGGTAGAATGAAGGATGAAGAGGAAGTTACAGTGTCTTAGGGGGGTGATAGGAGAGAGAGGGTTTGTTTGTCTTGGGAGGTGAAGAAATGTAGCAAAAGCTGGGGATTCATAGGAAGTTAGGCAATGAGATATAAATAATGAGGTGAGGCCAATGGATAGGAAAAGAATGTTTAGGTGAAGAGGCCTACAATAGTTATACATAGTGGGAGGTGAAGGGTGGAGGAGGCTAGGCAAAATTGAAGAGGAAACTAAAGAGAAATTGTGATTTGTGGCGGGATTGAGGGACAAGGTGGGTGTGGAGAGGTAAGGATAACTAAAAAAGGAGCCAATGTTTGTTAATTGATATAGAGTTGTGAAGTGATGTAATTGGTATATTAGGGTTGAGGGTATGACTAAGGAAGTATTGGTCGGGTGCTCTGGGGGCGGAGCCAAATGGAGCCAAAAGTTTGTTAATGGATACAGAGTTTTGAGAAGATGTAATTGGTGGATTAGGGTTGGGGGTGTGGCTCAGGAAGTATAAACATAGGTGTACTGGAGGTGGGTGGAATTTGGGGGTAGGGTAGGGGAGCGGAGTGAAGGGAGCAGGTAGAAACAAGAAAGGTGTTTGGCATATAGAAAAAACAATCAGTCAGTGAAAAATGCTTAATTCTAGAGGGAGAGATTTGTTTACTGGTCTGGATAGCGTCAATGCCTACTACTTTTGAAAGTCCCTGTGGCTGGTGGAGGGTTGTCTAAATTTCTCCAGAACTCCATCATATCTAGGCTTATATAACAAAATAATGACCTAGAAATACTCCATGTACTGTTAATGTAAATAAGATAATCTGCTACATGCTAGCCAATTACCAAACTTCTTTCATCTCACCAACGCGTGAAGCATACATAAACTGAGGTCACCATACCTCTCAACCTGCAGACATCAAAAATATAGATAAAGGGTCTTGGAAAGCAAATACATCCAACCAACAATCTGGAATCTGACATCATAACTTCCAACTTAACTATGAGTGTAGGATGGTATCACTCAGAAACAAAGTTTATAAAAAAGTTGAGTGCTAAAAATGACTCAAAATATAGCACAGTTTACTCACACATGTGACATAACCTAATAATTAAGATAAGCAGTATTTCCATATCTCAGTAAACAAGCACCCTGAAAGATAGGTGGAACTACCTACAACATACTAAGTACAGCAAGACACCTGAAAGGATAAATGGCCATCAAAGGAGAACTTAAGTTACAGGAACCATAGTGTACAGAGATGCTGTCCAGATTACCTGAATATATCAGTTAAGAAATCAGTCTCTAAAGGGAGGAGTAGATCTTAAAATGCAAAAAGATTATCTGCAATCAGATCAAGCAGATGATTACTAGATACAATTTCTTTGAACTAAACACACACACACGTACACACACACACACACACACACACACACACACACACACACACACACACACACACACACACACACACAAAATCGCTCTCTCACCCAAACCGTTTCGAAGACTGCCATTTCACTTACAGTATGTGCTTGGGATGTGGGAGGAAATCAAAGCACCAAAAAGAACGCCAACACTGGCATAGGAAAGGCATATAGGCTCTATACAAGAGACAGCCCATCCAAGAAGTGAACTGCAGAAATAAAGTCTGCAAGACAGCAGCACTAGTCGCTACACCACTGTGTTACTAACCTTACTTTTGTGCTATATTTTGCAAGATAAACCGGAGTAGGAAGACTCAGTATACTAAACAATTTGGAGGGCATGGATGTCTCAAAAGAGACACAAGGATTTTTTTAACCAGTAAAGCCACTAAAAGAAATCAAATTGAAAGCAAAAGGATTGACTTCATTACATCTCATAGCTTTAACCACTGAGGAAAACTGATTTCACAGAGTGGTGAATAACTGAAACATTACAGGGCATGGTAAAAACTAAAAACAGTTACAGAGTTCAACTAAGTATGGGTCATATGAGCAGAATACAATTCTCTACAACATACCATGACACTGTAATACATACACGTCTTTCTTCACAGTATTGCTATAATGAACAGGGCACTCTTAGCAATGTGGATGACTGGTTGGGTTGCACATTCATTTGTTCCTAGCACAATCAAGACTATACCTGTATCACCACACCTTTAATGGAAATACTGCATTTCTCAGAACTCCCTGTATTTTTTCCAAGCCATTACCTCCCCCCACATACATTCAAGACAGCATAAATGTTTAGAACAGTTACTGTCTCTTTTGTACATATGCAAAAATGTGTAGCTTCCTGTGTTAAAACTGCCTGCTTGTGGAAAGTGAAAGGTTCTTTTTCACGTTGTTTTCTTCAGGTAAAACACTGCAAACAGGATTCTGTACTGCTGGTAAAATTTACAAAAGTCAGAATCCCTTTTTTCCCCAATGTACATCTAAATGAATTTGCAATAACTATAAGAATATAGTAACAATAAAGAAATTAGAGTTCATATATTTGATTTCAGAAATCTGCACAATTAAACAATTAACTTATCATTTTTTTAAAGGAATGATTTAATTATGTAACAAAAACATGTACATCTTGAATGAATCAAAAACTTTCCATAGCATGCAAGCCTCCTCTGAATGTTTAAAAGTCATAATGAATGATTCAGTCCTTCTGCTACAATTTAGAGGCAACCTTTTTTCACCTTTTGTCACTCATTCATCAAGCATGTCTCCATTAGTTTTAACTGCATGAACAAAAGGGATAAAACTTCTCAAGCCAACATAAACATTTAAATTTAATAAAAATACTACTTTACAGCTTTCAGACTTTTACTGTATAATAAAGTCACATTATTTTGCACAACAAGATGTATTTATTCCAAAAGCGTACAAAGTATAAACTATGTACCACATGGGATTAGATGTTGCAACTCTTTTGCATCCCCCATAAAACAGACATCTTTGCACAAAGCTCTTCAAGAATACGCATTTGACACAGTTTATATTCATTCATGCCCCACATTTTACAAAACTCACTACACATACTCTGCAAGAAAAGTATTTAGAAAAGTTGAAGTTTTGATGGTAATTATGTAGTTACTAATCCAATACAACAGACTTTTCCCTAAAGTTTTAAACTGAGTGTGCCCTTCTCATAGGTTCATAGGTTCATAGGTTGATACTAGGCTATCTGCCCTAGGGCATTTATAAGCCTAGCCAGAGTGTGTTTGGCTTTCGCCACCCTTTTAGATTAGTTGACTGTGCCTCTGTATAGTAGGTCACAGAAGATAGTCCTTTTGAGGTTAGTTTACTGTGCCTCTGTCTATTAGGGACACAGAAGAGATCCCAGGGGTAAACCTACGATCTCCCATCCACTCGTCAAGATTTCTCTTGAAGAGGGTCATTGAGGGACTCTGCCTAACATGGATTGGGATTTTGTTCCAGAGTGAGGGGAGCCTCTGGGATATGAATCTGTCCCTCCAGCATGTCCTATTTATTTCTGTGCTGAGGTTTAAGTCCCTGGAGCGTGTAGCTCTAAGGGATTTGGATTTCCTGAGGTGGAGCATGTCCATTAATTCTGGGTTGGACATGGCTTTATACGTCAGGCACAGATCGCCTCTGAGTAGGCGGTAAGCAACTGAGTAGAGCTGGAGTTTCCTTAGCCTAACTGCGTAGGGCATCTGTTTGAGTCCCTTGATCCTCTTGGTGAGGTACTTTTGGGGTCTTTCCAGTTGCTGCAGGTGTCGGGTAAGGTACATCCCAAATGGGGCATTGTATTCAATTATGGGCCTGATGAGTGATGAGTAGAGGGGCACAATGACCTCTCTTGATCTAGATGTGAACCCTTTCGTGATAAGGTGGGCTATATAGAAGGTCTTTCTAACCACTTTGGTAATGTGATTGTCAAAGGAGAGATTGCTATCTACTTGGGTCCCCAAATCCCTAATTACTTCTTCCATACTTAATGGATTACCACCTATGTGATAATTTGTGGGCACTTTGTTTTTCCCAAAGGGGATGACTATGCACTTTTTGGCATTTAGCTTTAGGCCATGGCTCTGGCACCAGTTATCCATCTCTGTGAGACCCTTTTGGAGGATGCTTGTGTCAGTCGGCAAGTCGATTATGGCACCCAGTTTGCAGTCATCTGCGAACTTGGTCAGCCATATTCCTCCCATGTTAGCCTGTACCTCAGAGAAATATATACCGAACAAGAGAGGTCCCAGGACTGAGCCTTGTTGGACGCCACTTGTAACTGGTTTGGAGTCTGACATGGCACCTGCAATTCTGACCATGTGGGTTCTATCCCTGAGCCAGTTTGCAACCCATCTTGTGATATAGGGGTTGATATTTAAGTTGGTGAGCTTATTTATGATGCCCGAGTGGGGTATTGTGTCGAAGGCTTTTGCAAGGTCCAGGTAGGCTGTGTGGACTACCTTCCCTTCATCTATGGCCTTAGTGACTGTTTCAAAGAAGTCAACCAGGTTCAAGAGGCAAGATCTGCCCTTAACAAAGCCGAATTGGGTAGGATCCAGTGTTTGGAGGTTCCCAATGTCTTTGTTTATAAGTTTCTTGATGATACTCTCCATAGCTTTGCAGACCAGGCTAGTCAGGCTTATAGGGCGATAGTTTCTGGGGTCCGTTGTGGCACCACATTTGTGGAGTGGGACCACTGTTGCTGTACGCCATTCCTTGGGTACATATCCTGTAGTAAGGCTGAGATTGAACAGTGACTTTATGTGAGGGTTCAGTTCTTCTTGGAGTTCGTGTAAGGCGCAACCCGGGACACCATCCGGTCCCACTGATGCTGTGTTTTTGCTTTGGAGAGGGCAGCTCTCACCTGTGCATCTGTGATGTCAGGAAGGCTACACTCTGTTGGGATAGACATTTGCTCTTTTGGGGGGGAGGGGGGAGAAGTTTGCACTGAACCTGTCTGCCAGGATGTTGGCAATGTCTGTGGGTTCAGTGTATTTTTTGTCATTTTGAACTAACTCAGAGCATATCTGGGAGTTGCCACCCAGGTTCCTGACATAACTAAAGAAGGCCTTGTGATTATCTTTAGCATCTTGTGCAATTTTTCTTTCGAAGCTGGCCTTAGATGATTTTATGAGGGATCGTAGTTTCTTGCTAGTACTGATCAGAGATGCCTTCCCTTTTTGGGATTTTGCTCTATCATGTAGTAGCTTCCTTCTTCTGTTGTATAGCTTATTTATGGCTGGGGTCCACCAGACAGGTCTCCTGCCTTTGGAGGAATGAGTCTTGGTTTTATTTGGGATAGCATGATCCATGCATTCCTGTAGGTGTCCATAGAAAGCGTTTGTAAAGGATTCTGTGGTTTGGGCCGTATTTACCACTGGCCCGGGGGCTTTGAAGGATTCCACCTCAGTTTTGAGAAGTGTGAAGTTTGCTTTTGAGAAGTTCTTCACCGTGGTTTCCTTGGCTGGGGGTGGGGATGGGATATGGATGTCCAGTGAGATTAATTTATAGTCAGATCTTACCAATGAGGGGTATACCTCTGGTATGGAACATAGAGTCCCCATGTTGGTGATGATCAGGTCCAATATGTTTTCCCCTCTTGTGGGAGTGGTGACCAGTTGTTCCATAGCATTTGAGTTTATAAATTCTAGGAACCATTGGGCGAGGTTGTTGGGGCTTGAGTAGTGCTCCCAGTCTATGTTTGGGTAGTTGAAGTCACCCAATATGATGGTGTTTGGAGAGACCTTCATATTCACCAGTGTTCTCAGGAAAGCTGAGTGGGGTTCCTGAGTTTGGGAGGGTGGTCTGTAGCAGGCTACAAACTGAAAGGCAGTTTTGCCCACTGTTAGTTGCACATGGATGGTCTCCGATGCTTCATGCAGTGCCACTAACCTGGAGGTGTGGGTATCTTTGATGAATATGGATACTCCCCCTGCTTTTGTGGTTCGGTCTGAGTTTTGGGGCCGAAAAGCATGGTATGAGGAGTAACCTGGTAGTGCTGGGGTGCTCTCGGGAGTCTTGAACCAGGTTTCTGTTACTGCACAGATATCGATATTCTCCATACTGAGGAGAGCCTTGAGTGCGTGCATCTTGAGGTTTAGACTTCTGGCATTGAGCAGCATTACCCTTAGTTTCTTTTTCTTTGTGTTGTCTATGGAGGTGGGATTGTCTTTTGAGCCTTGCCTAAAAAAGGCACTATGGGGGTGGCAAGAGCCTTAGCCAGTATTCGAAAGCCCAGGGGTGACAGGTGCAAGCCGTCCCTAGCGAAGCAACGTGGCTTGTTGAGCATGTTATCCCAGGCTGACAGACACTGGATCCCCTTTGAATGACACCAGTACTTTAGCCAATTGTTAAAATTGATCATTTTGTCTTTATACTGTGGCATCATTCTTGGTGAGGGTAAGATGCTACTCAAGGTCAGGGTCATACCAGCCTGGGCTACATGATCAGAGAGCTCCTCTATGTCTCTTTTCATGTAGTCCAGGGAGGTATGTCTCAGGTCATTCACACCAGCATGGACAATGACAGAGTCATATTTGTACTTGCTTTGGAGTGACCTGAGTGCTTGTGTTATGTGGCGGATCCTGGCACCCGACAGGCAGCTTACAGTGACCTTCTCCTTGTTCAGCCTGGTGAGTGGGACGTCAGTGTGTCTGACAATAGAGTCACCTATTACAAGTGTATTAGGTGTGTTGTTTAGCCTTAAGGGCTGTGATTGTGTGGCACACTGACTTTGTAAACTATGTGATACGTGGGTATTGTTGTAGGGTAGCAGTTGCTTGGATGACTGCTTTGGAGGTCTCTGCTGCTTGGGCAGATTTTTATTCAGAGCCTCCGAGTATGTTTTTGTGTGTTTATGTGTTTGGTTTTCTGTTGCGATAGGTCTATGTGAGACTGGATTTGTGGTGTGTGTGGTTACCTTCTCCTCCAGACTGACTGCACCAGTATTGGGTTGAGAGAGCTCAGCCTCCAGTTTGGCTATATAGTTGCATCTCTGACATATATTTGAACTTGTTGGGAGGAGGAGAGGGTGGTCTGTGTACATAAGGCAGTTGTAACATTGCCTCAAGATTCCCAGATTCACCAGCTGGACTGGAGAGTAAACCCGAAACTGACTTTTGGACATGCCAGAATAGTATAAGGAACTACTTTTTGACTGATCAAAAAGGACCAATAGGGAGCCAAGTACTTAAAGGGAGTATAAGAGGGTGTAGTGCTTTAGTTTATTAGTGCTTACTTATAAGATTACTTATACGAGCATCTGCAGGGCTTTAGAATGAAAATAGAGTGCTTACTTTGAGATTTAGAACAGTTCTAAGGGAAAAAGTGAAGAGCAGACTTTGTTGAGCCGGGAATAGTTTAAACCAGTTAAAGTGGCGCTGCCCGATGCTGCTCTATGCGCAAAATCATGCAAAACCGTACAAATGCGGGTTCTAAAGCAGGGAAACTGAAAGAGATAGGAATTGACCCAGAGCGGCCAATAAGCTACTAGTTTCAGGGCTGAGACCACTCCTCCAGGGACAGATAGGCTGCTCAAAGCTCCGCACTCTCACTGGTGAATACCTAGAGTAGCCCACAAAACAAATACATTTAAGATCAATTTGTTTGTTAAGTCAGCTCCATTCCTTCTAAAATGGCAGCCATCAAGCAGGCAGGTAGATTTTGTGGATTAAACCAAGTTATAAACAGAGAGGGGACAAAACAATATCCATAAGGGAACACAGCCTAAATACAGAACACCCCCACATATCCTTAAACTAAATGGACCATTCTAAGTGACTTCCCCTACACAGGAGCACCATCATCATAGCAATGAGACACTGAAGTGGTTTAGACAGTTTTATTATGAGCTCGTTGAGTCATGTAGTTTCCAAAAAATTCTTAATAAAAAAGTGTATTTGTTTCACTACATTATTGTCCCTGTGGAAAAAAAATGGCAAATGTCCAGAGATTTTATAACAAAAAAAAATTCCTAAGTTTTCTTTAATAGTTGCAAATACAATTTTGTTGTATCTGAAACACAGAAATGTTATATGAAACAGCATAAGCATCAAGCTCTGCAAAAATAACTGTTTATTTTGACAAAAAATGAAGTTCTCTCTTGCACTAACCATGGGTATCGTTTGTCCTGCAAAATCTCACATTTCTACTTTGTGCATTTAAAAAGGTGGCAACTCTTAACTAATATTCACTTAGAAAGCTGACAGAACCGGATAATTTATAACAGTCTGTAACTGTAATGATATAAATTATGTACTGACTATAACCCTCACTCATTCTGCCACAGATTCTCAAATTTTTGAGGTACAACCCAAAATCTACAGGCAAAACCAAGGACTCTTGAGAGGTTATGTTACTTAGAACACTGATTCAGTTGCTGCTAAAGAACATGCGGATGTTGCTGCACTTTGCCACTCAAAGCCATAAAGAGATACTGCGCATTTCAATATTTAACAGTTAGTATGCCTGAATACACCCTTGAATGCGAGACAGGACTACTATAAGCACTAGTGCCCCAGCACTTAAGTCAGACCTTTTGCATCTCTACTTACTACAAGAAACAGATGTGACAGAGCTTTTAGTGAAGGCAGTATGAGGTTAAACAATAACATTATTACACCCAATAAAATGTTCTGCTTCAGCTCCCTTTCACCTTTACTGACGTTACAGTAGGCACAGGGTTTAATCTGGGAGTCAGAACAATTCCTCACCTATACAAAAGGCTGATTGTGGCTACATCCTTTCAGTTATCTTACCTCAAGTCCCTAGATAAGGATGTCAAAACCATGTTGCTCAGTGAAAGGACAGAGACGGAAGGCTAAATTTACAAGATAACGACTAAAGGGGGCACTTGCTCCAACAACTTGGGCTCCTTCAATCAAGCAGTCTTTGGCCACCCACAGCAATGTGGGAGTCCAAATGATGAATGGACCCTGGTATCAGATAGGGTGGGGGCAAAGCCTGGGACAGAGTGACTGACATTTGTATTTTCTTTGCACGGCTACTGCTTAGTTTTCTGGAGATGACTGCTGATTTATTGGCCTCATTGTTTTTCTTCTCCAAGCTCTGCCCTTTGCACACATCTGGCTGTTTTGATCAGCTTCATGGGTAATAGTAGGCTAGCTGCCCTTGAAGACCATTTTAAGCCTAACCAATTTCCCTTTCAAAGGGGAGAATCAAATCCTGTGTCTGAGATAAACACCTTAACCATTATGCCAACCCCAACCTCATGCTTAAGCAATTTAGTTTTTAACAGATATCTAATCCTAACCTTTAACAGCGCAATAAATTCACACTATTTCATTTCCAATACAAGGATGTGTTTGCTGTAATTGGGCAAATACAGTACAAGCATGTTTTATTTCCATCCTAAGACAATTACAACTGAAAGAACTACATACACACAAAGTTGTGTGAATGTGTACATATGTATAGGTAATGCAACAACGCACATACACACATTCTGTATGGCAGAATAGCATGTACAACTCTATACACACACCACCAATGAAAGTAGAACTGGTGCCCTCAACAGTGCTACAGGGCTACAGGAATTAAAAAAAAAGTGTCAAAGTCATCTGCAATGCGTTTATCTACATCAACCATTTATTCTACTACACATACTTTCACTTCACATTACAAAGTGCCTTAAACACCCAAGATTACAAGGATATTAATATGCAATCACACACATCTAATTCATCCATCCTGTAAAAATCACACCTGTTGAATTATTCAACTACCACACCTCCACAGTTTGGGACAGTACAAAAAATCTGCAATTTCAGCCTATGACACACTGACACGGATTCAAACAACCTTAAAACGCACACAATATTTAGTACGCTACAACCCCAGCAGGTTGCTCCCATGTAAAAGTAAATGCGTACTTGCTTTCTCAAACAGTGCAGCACCCCCAAAGCACATTTCAAGGAGCAACCGATCAAGCTATATTTCAAAAGCAGGATTCGCAGCTGCAGACTTTTTCAAATAGAGGGGAGGGGGCGCGTGTTATTTACTATGGTTATTGTGATTACTACCACTATGCAGGAAACAGGACTTAGATGGGGATTTGAGCTCTAGTGTCCCTCTCATCGATAAGCAAGTCTTCTTACCTGTTGCCCTCTTTCCAGAGGATTTCTACCAATTTGGCTCCACTGTATGGAAGCTTTGTGCAACAGTTTCTTTGGAAAACACGAAGAACAAGCCCCGCTCTGCACTGTTAGTCCCAAATTGAGGATATTCTGGAACTGCAAACTAGTTTTGCAGTACAACGCCACACAGTGTTATATAATATTGGACAAACAGCTGCCCTTACTTCCCAGCCTTTGCTCTACAGGTATACATGGGAGCATGTTGTCTTTTATCAGCTGTCAAAAGTCAAAAGAATTAGCATATTACCTTAGCAGATCACTTGTCCATCTAGTTTTTATTTTAAAATTGAACAAGCTTGTCTTCCGACAACAGCTTACACAACGATTCCTGTCAGCTGTCACCAACGCGCCTAAATTACAAGAGGAGATGCAGTTGGAGGAGGACCATTATGTTATTAAAAAAAAAAAAAATCATCATCTGACACCAACCTCCACCTCCGATGTACTTGGCGCATTGGTGACAGGATTCTTCAGGAAGGATGCACCTGATTTTCAAAAAAAAAAAAAGAAGAAGAAAGTTTTAAAAGGGGCCGGCGCGAAAGAAGAAAGTTGAAAAAGGGGCCGGCGCGTGCCCCTGCGTCCATGCCTAAATCCGCCACTGTATATATATATATATATATATATATATATATATATATATATATATATATATAGGAAATCTCATTTGCTCAGGACTATTATTTAATATGTACACAGTACTAATTTTATTTTTCTCACAGTGATCTTCACTGAAATGCTTGTGTGTTTTTCTTTTTGAACCTATATCTACTAGAAAACTGCATTGAATACTACTTTATATAAACTAACTAGATGATGTGTATTCTCTTTCTTACTGTATGTATATTGTACTATCTAATCATTGTATTTTGCTTATAGGTTCATAGGTTCATAGGTAAGTACTAGGCTATCTGCCCAAGGCATTCTATAAACCGAACCAGAATGTGTTGGCTTTCGCCACCCCCTTAGATTAGTTCCCTGTGCCTCGGTCCAGCAGAGCCATTAGTTCCCTGTGCCTCTGTCCAGCAGAGCCACTGCAGTGATCCCTGGGGTAAATTTTCTGTTTCCCATCCACTTGTCAAGGTTTCTCTTGAAGAGTGTTAGTGAGGGGCTCTGCCTAATGTAGACTGGAATCCTTTTCCAAAGCATGGGGAGTCTCTGAGACAGGAATCTATCCCTCCAGCTCATCCTATTTATCGTTGTTGTGAGGTTTAGATCCCTAGAGCATGTGGCTCTTGGGGATTTGTTTTTTTAGGTGGAGCATGTCCATCAATTCTGGGTTGGACTTGGCCTTGTATGTCAGGCAAAGATCACCTCTGAGTAAGTGGTATGCAACCGAGTACAGCTGGAGTTTCTTCAGTCGGGCTGCATAGGGCATATGTTTGAGGCCAGTAATCCTCTTGGTGAGGTACTTCTGTGGTCTTTCCAGCTGTTGCAGGTGTCTTTTAAGGTACATCCCAAATGAGGCATTGTACTCTATGATGGGTCTGATGAGGGATGAGTACAATGGGCACAATAATCTCTTTTGTTCTAGATGAGAACTCCTTTGTGATTAGGTGGACCACACAGAAGAATTTTCTAACCACCTTGCAATATGATTATCAAAAGAGAGATTACTATCTACTTGGGTCCCCAGATCCCTTATTACATTTTCTGTATTTAGCTGACTACCACATATGTGGTAGTTCATGGATACTTTGTTTTTTCCAAAGGGGATGACTATGCACTTTTTGGCATTTAGCTTGAGGCCATGATTTTGACACCAGATATGCGTCTCAGTGAGGCCCTTCTGGAAGATGTCTCTGTCAGCTGGAGAGTCAATTATGGCCCCCAGTTTGCAGTCATCTGCGAACTTGGTCAGTCATAGTCCTCCTTTGCTTGCCTGTACCTCTGAGAAGTATATACCGAACAGGAGAGGTCCCAGGACTGAGCCCTGGGGGACGCCACTTGTAACTGGTTTTGAGTCGGACCTAGAGCCTGCAACTCTCACCGTGTTGGATGAGATATATTATATTATATTTCTTATATTATATTCTTATTATATATATTATTTCTTATATTTCTGTGGAGCTTTTCTCCCTGGGCCTCCACTGAAAATGGGCTTTTAGCCCCATCAGACTTTCCCAGTAAACAAATGCAAATAAAAAATAAATAAATAAATAAACAAATAAATAAATATTATTGATGGGCAGCAGCTAAGTATTGAAAAAATAGTAAAAGAAAGTGTGCAGTCCTTGTAGATGATGAGGGGATAATATAATATAGTCCTTACCATGCACGATGCAAACAAAGCTGCCTTCCTAATCCTCCATGCAGATGAGAATTGTACCAGAGAAATGATTGTTACCTGGTATACAGCTCTTTTCAGACCTCTCCTAGAGCCTTCTACCATGTTCTGTAACCTACTCGCAAACCATCTATACAACCTGAGATAGTGCAAAGATTCCTCACAAAGAGTAATGAAAACGTACAACAGCTCTCTTTTCTCTGTACCTTATTATTATTTTTTTTTTTGAAAAGAACTGTGTTTGACATACAGAATATTAAATGATCCTTACTGCTTGTAACCCTTTGCTTAGACTATCCACCTTGAGACTTGAATTCAAGAGACCATCAGCCTCAATAAAAATTACTACTGACTCTATGGTGAAACAGGACAACTTTATATCTCAAAGACGTCTCTCATCAACTTCTTCCCATCTTTATTTGTGATTGCCAAGGTCTGTAATCATTCAGGTTTTTTGGGGTTTCTTGAAATGGCAGTTGTGAGACTGCAGTCCTTTTTTGAACCCTTGCTATGGTTTGATACTTCCAAGAAGCTGCATTCTCACTTTGTAGCCCAGTCCTACAATGTGATTTTTTCCTTTCATTTAGTAGTTTTCTTTTCAATGCCATGATTTTATTATTTGAGTCAGTTAGGAACCATGGCCTCAAGATATAATACAAAAGTTTAGACATAAGCTTCTGCAAAATTATGTTGTCAGCTGCTGAATGTTTTACTGTTGTAGTTACTACTTGTAATAGAGTAAAATAAATTAGTGAAATGTTGAACATAAGCAGATGTGACTAAGGAAAAGGTGATTCAGAGAACCTTAAATCGTTGTGATTTCACCCAATCAGAGTGTAAGCCACTCTGTCCCTTCCCATACTAACAGCTTGTTTCTATGCAGCAGTGTCATAAGGGTGTGTTCATTTAGTTGTCTAAAGGAGTATTGGAGCAAAATAAAGCAGATCCTGAAGTTATAACATGTTGAGCAAGCTGAGTTAAATAAACATTCTAATAAAATAACATCTTTTGAAGGATATAGGTTTGGAGCAAACAGAACTACTTTACTTTAGTTTTTGGTTGTGTTAGCTAATCTTATACCATGATTCTCTGTTGTGTTAACTGGTGTGCCCTAGTAGCTGAAAATCAATTCACTGTATGTGTTTGTGGCTGTGAGTGTGTGTGTGTGTGTGTGTGTGTGTGCGTGCGTGCGTGCGTGCGTGTGTGTGTGTGTGTGTGTGGTTACAGAGCTACCCATTTTACAGCACTTAACAGCTCTGTCTAGATGTTTCAGAATCTTGCAAAACAGGAAGCGTATTTATGGACAGATTGCACCATAGACTGCCAAACATAGTGATTTTGTTAATGTCATTATGTCTGTAATAATCAAATGCTTTATTTGCTTTGTTCAGCTGTAACACCATTCTCACTGCATGTAAACTGAGTTATTTTGGCTGAATGTACATTAATTTCATAATTATACTACTACATTTTACTGGGCATTTACTGTCTCTTGCATTGATAATTTTTACTGCTCTGAGTTCTCATCAATATGTAATGTAAAGTCTGTATACTAATCTGATTAACCAGAAATTAATAAATAAATATATGAATAAATATGAGGCAAGTACAGACATCGCCATTATCAAATCTGTTTCTCCTTTTTTTTCCAGCTAAGAACAGAGTTAAACTGATATTTCTTTGTATAGTAAGCTAGATATAAATGGGCAGAAATAACTGATCGTCCCAACTATAGCCAAGACAAATCAGTTGAACATTGCTAATGAATGAAATGCAAGATTATTTGAAGTAAAAGCTGTGTAGAGTTACTACTCTCTGCACTTCTTTGAATGGGCCATGAAAACACTATGAAGAATCTGTACATCACCTTGACATGAACAATACCTTTATTTTTTTCTGGCCATGTGGCATACAGGGATAAAGCCTTAGCTACGACCCAGATGACCTGAGTATCAGAAGCAGCTTGAGTGCTAGAGGAGCTGAGAAGTGTGAGAAGAATGGTTAGTGCTGGTTTGCACACCTAGGAGGGGTGTGGTCAGGCTGCTGTGGTACTAGTGCCTGGTAAATGCTCACATTTGATATGCAGCCCCAAATTACATTCATAGGTGAGATGCATTGCAAGTGCCATAGTGATGCAGGTCCATCAGCCACCTGAGGATGGGGTTAGACCATCCAGAAATGCCCCTTTATTCTACCTGAAAGTGATACAGGCTATAGTCAAGAGTAGTAGGTCATTCTGTGTTTTATGTAAAACTGAGGTCCTCCCTAAAACATGGATCTGGGGCAAATCCTTAGGCCACTTGGATAAGGATATTCTCATTCCCTGTTGGTCAGCAGATGTAGGAATTTGAACAGGGTAGAAGTAACCTTTGTGCCTGCCTGTACAATAGATCTCTCCTGCTGGTTCTTATCCTGGAGAGACTGCGGATGTTGCTCTCCCCAGAAAATATATAGGTTCATAGGTTGGTACTAGGCTATCAGCCCTAGGGCCTGTACAAGCCTAGCCATAACAATTCCCTGGCTATTTCTTCCCACATTATTTACTTTCCTGGACCCCTGTCTAGCAGGGCGACTGACGTGATCCCTGGGGTGAATTTCCTTTCTCCCATCCAATCGTCAAGGTTCCTCTTGAAGAGGTCCAAAGAGGCACTCTGCTTGACATGTATGGGCAATCTATTCCAGAGTCTGGGGAGTCTCTGGGTCAGGAACCTATCCCTCCAGCATGTTTTGTTTATTGTGATGACAAGGTTTAGATCCCTGGAGCGTGTAGCTCTGAGGGATTGGGATTTCTTTAAGTGTAGCATGTCCAACAGCTCTGGGTTTGACATGGCCTTGTATGTTAAGCAGAGATCACCTCTGAGTAGACGATATGCGACAGAGTATAGCTGGAGTTTTTTAAGGCGGTCAGCGTAGGGCATCTGCTTTAGGCCTGTGATTCTTTTAGTGAGGTATTTCTGAGGCCTTTCCAGTTGTTGCAGATGTCTTGAGAGGTACATACCAAATGGGGCGTTGTATTCTATAATGGGTCTAATGAGGGATGAGCACAGTGGGACAATGACCTCCTTTTTCCTGGATGAAAAGCCCTTCGTGATGAGGTGTGCCACATAGAAGGATTTCCTGACTGTTGTGGCGATGTGGTTATCGAAGGTGAGACCACTGTCCACCTGTGTCCCTAAGTCTCTTATCACACTTTCTGTGTTTAGTGTACTGCCACCTATATGGTAATTCATGGATACATGTTTTTTCCCAAAGGGGATAACAATACATTTCTTGGCATTGAGCTTGAGCCCATGGCTCTGGCACCAAGCATCTGTTTCTGTAAGGCCCTTTTGGAGAGTATCCACATCATTTGGGGATTCAATAATGGCTCCCAGTTTGCAGTCATCTGCAAACTTTGTTAGCCAGAGTCCCTTAGTGTTGACCTGTACTTCAGAGAAGTAGATGCCAAACAAGAGTGGCCCCAGGACTGAACCCTGAGGTACTCCACTTGTCACTTGTCTGGAGCTGGATTTGGAGTCGGCTACTTTTACAGTGTGGGTTCTATCAGTAAGCCATTTAGCAACCCATTGGGTGACATAGGGATTAATGCCCAACTTAGTACGTTTATCTATGATTCCAGAATGGGGGATGGTGTCAAAGGCCTTGGCAAGGTCTAGATAGGCTGTGTGGACCACTTTACCCTTGTCCATGGCTCTGGAGACTGATTCAAAGAAGTCAATTAGGTTCAGGAGACAAGATCGGCCCTTCACAAACCCAAACTGGGTGGGGTCCAGTGTTTGAAGGTTGCCAATGTCTTTGTTTATAAGTTCCATGATAATACGCTCCATGGCCTTGCAGATAAGGCTTGTCAGACTGATGGGACGGTAGTTTCCTGGATCCAAGGTGGATCCCCCCTTGTGGATTGGGATAACTGTAGCTCTGCGCCACTCATATGGGCTTGAGACTCACTGGAGTGGGCTGAAAGTCAATAGGCAGGGAGTGGAATATTGCTGCAACTGTGAAGAGGCAATCTCATGGGACAAATTCTGGCAGATTCCTGAGTGTAGGCATCTTTCTGTGCTTACAGGGGAGTTTTCTCATCTCCTTGCAGAGATAACCAAGATTCAGAAGACCACATCTCCTTCTCAAGGACAGCAAGACTACTCCAGAGGTTGGCAAGAAAGAATAACGGAACACAGTGGGTTATGTGAAATTGACTGTGATGGAATATTGATTGATCCATACAGCTGCATTATTCCAGTTCTTACACTGTACTAACACATGTCATGTCCTCTTTGGAGAAACTAGCATAGCAGACTAGGGTGAATGCAGGCAACCTCCACAGAGAAGACCTACAGGATTGCTTTGTTTAGAGGAAAGAGCGAAGGAGATAAGAAATAATTGGGTTATGTGCATGCCTATACCATGACTGGTAGGCATTGGGAGTGAATCCTTAGAGTCAGCAATGTGGCTGTATAGAGAGTGAGTTGAATGTAAGTGTTTTTGAAGGGACATGTGACATGGCTGGAAAAGGGATAACAGCATTACAAAAGGAGTGTGTAAATTGCACAGGAACTTCAGACTTATAGCTTACCCAGTTACATTATCCAAGATGTCATCTACCCACAATTTGGCTAAAACTAGGGTGGGCTACATTCCTGAATTTCAACATATGGTTCATCAGTTGGTGCAGAACGCAGAGTCTTGAGCTCACTGAAGTTAAAGAATTCACTTGAAAGGATGCAGACTTATATTATCATGATAGTCTGCACTTGTTTGTGAGGAGTACCATGATTCTTAGTGAAAGGTGTGAGTATTTTCATCTATAAGCATGAAATCTGGTCAAAGGGGCACAGAAAAGCAACATAAAACTCCTAACTTTTCCCATAAGAATACCAGTATTTAGTGAAGTAAAGTCCACTAAGTGAGCACAATGTAAGAATTTCAGTGGTAAATACAAGAAACACCTATGTAGTTTTAAAAGAGATAAAGCAAATAGGGCTCAGTTTGAAAAAAGGACATTAATGACATATCATGGTACATTATGAAGTCCGAAATGAACTAATGTGTTTGATGGAAGATTAATGTCTTGATTTTATTGGCAGCATCAGAAATGTGGTACACATAAAAGCAAGACTAGAATTTAAAAGTAAAAAATATCAGGACAGAAAAGTTAAAAAAGGAATAGGGAGGTGGAAATAAAAAAGTGTTAACTATCTGTATGAGAGTATAAAGAAAAGGATAAAAGCAAGATAAACATAAAAAGAGTCACACAGGGTAGGTTCATAGGTTCATAGTTTCATACTAGGCTATCTGCCCTGGGGCAATTATAAGCCTAGCCCGATTTTGTTTGGCTTACGCCACCCCTTGATGTGAGTATGCTGTGCCCTTTTTACGGTTTAGTTTACTGTGCCTCTGTCTAATAGTGACACGGAAGTAATCCCTGGGGTAAAAAGTAAATGTCAGAATTGCCTGCAAGATGATTTATCTTCATAATGAAGAGGGAGGTAAAAAATGAGAGATGGTGTCCTACAGATAACAGAAAAAGGGGAGGTACTGTGACTGGTGGACTGATATAGCTGATGCCATTTTGAGTATTTTGCCTGCAGTTACATCTAAGAGCAAAATCATTTTTGGTGAACTGCAAGGGGCAGATATCAGACAGTTATTGGTAAAACCTGCAGAAGAAATGGTAGTCTTAGACTTGGTTTTTCAAAATAAGGATAAAGAGATTTAGCAGTTGGTAGCTAGCCTGGAAAAGCAGTCACTGAAAAGTGTATTTCACAATTCTCTTAACTACAGAGTCAAGCCAGTCAAATGTGAGGGTCCTGGATATCACAAGGCCAGACTGTGACAAAATGTGGCTGTGTTTAAGAAAGTCTCTAGCAATCAGCCATAAAGATAATACAAAATACCAGGAATGCATATGAAATCCTCTTGACAAAGAGCAGTCCTTTGTTTGAAACAGATATGCAGATAATTGAGTCTATATTAGTTTGCCAAAATTTATTTTCATTGAATACCTCTTCATTGACCCGTATTCAGTGAGAATCACTTTCGCAATTCACTGAATTTTCCAAGGTCAATAAACAATTGCCCTGTAGCACAATGCACCCACAACTAACTAAATCAAACCCACCCAAGTGGGGGGGCTTCACCCCCACACCTCCCCTAACTATATATACCAACTCTGAGATCACACTACAGTGGGGAAAAGAGCAAAGTTGTGTAGTTTGCCAACTACTTCATTGCCTTTGGAACATTCAGTGAATCGCTGAATACTGATCGATCAAGAGGTGTTTGCTGAAAATAAATTTTGGCAAACTAATATAGACCCAGATAATTAAACTAGGCACTTTCAAAGGAAATCTGAAAAGCATTTTTCATTAAGAATACAAAGCACCAAAGTATAACAGGAATGTAATTAGCAGTGGTAGATTATAAAAGTGAATAAAACATTCATTGGATTTTTTAAAGTAATTTATTGTTTAGCTTCTAAGATTTTAATTGGATGATTATTATCACATGATTTTGTTAATGAAGTGTACTTAAGTGTTTGTAGTATTGATGTGTACATTTAATCTGACAAAGTCTTTACAGTACTGGATGAAACAGGTTAATTTATTAAAGCCTTTCGTTGTTTATAAATGGTTTTGTTTTGTTCTCATTTAGAATACAAGAAAACACAGAAGTAGAAAGACAGAGGAAAATACCAAGAAAAGCAAAAGGAGACAGGAGAGGCAGTCAGAAAAGCAAACACCTAAAACTGAGTAAAGTTTCAACTTAAATGCATATTTGTTTCCTTTTTTGCAAGTGGGCAGGTCAAATACACTTTCCACTCATGAGTCAGGTCATAGGGCAGCTAAAACACTTGTAATAGAATATGGTAAGCAAATATAAAATGACTGGGAGATGGACAGAAAAGAATGCATGTGTGCATGTCTGTGTGTGTGAGTATGTATACGCATGCATGTCTATGTGTGTATAGTGTATGTTGTGTGTTGTGTGTGTGTGTGTGTGTGTGTGTGTGTGTGTGTGTGTGTGTGTGTGTGTGTGTGTGCGTGTGTTTGTGTGTGTGCGAGCACTTGTGTGTGCATATGGGTGTCTGTATGTATTTTGTGAATGTGTATGTGCTTTTGTCTGGCTTTTATCTTGAGCCTTATGCTCATGCCACTAGGCTGCAAATCTTTTCCAGCTAGAGGCTATAAACTTAACCACTTGACATGTGCCTGTAACTCTGCAGGTTGTAACACACAACAAGCACAGCCCCCACAGTACAAGCTGCATCACAGAGCATTTCACATGAGCAGGCTGAATTAACCTTGCTGTACAGCTTCTGAAAGGGTTTAGTTTTATTATGTCTTGAAGTTTTCCTTACGACACACAAACGTGTGTCTCCCACGCAGTTCCTCTCATTCTTCTCACGCTTCTGTTGGGACTGCACCTGCAGGGAAGCCTGGGAACCTTTCACCGAAACTGTTTACTCAGAGCAAGGAAGTGGGGGGGTGCGTGGGAGGACAAGGGCCTAGGCTATGCTGTGCCCTCCCTGCAGCGTGCCCAGGCAAGCCAGCCAAGGCAGTAGCTACAATAGCAACACATCAGGTGGAACTTAGTCTGACTGTTCTCTGCCTCTGGCATAACTACAAAAGGGAAGCATTTCTTAACACGACCGGTGACTGTAGCTCAGCCCTGACACAACTGGAGAGAGTAGCTTGCTGACAGATCTTACACACATGCCCTTATTCTATTTGCAGAGATGGTTATCTGTCTATCTTTCTGTGTATCTATCGGTCTTCCCTGCTGATTTTGCATTGACTGGAAGGGGAGCCAGAAAAAACTCTCTTGAGAGTTTCAATTGGAACTGGCATTCCTTAACTGTTTAAAATATGTCAAAGGTTGATGATGCACATTTAATTACTGCTGTGTTGTACAATAAAGAATCAAAGACTGACACACAAGACAAGGGTGAGAACTGACATTTATTATAAGATGCATGTTTTGTTTACTTATTTTGTTAAAATATATTAATCATTTACTGTGAAACTTTGGTAAAATCTAAATATTTTAAAGCAGACCACGTGGTACAACACATTTATTTTCATTTCCCACTATAATAAAAGAACTTAATCCTTTTTTTAATTGGACTTCAGCTATATTAGAATGTTTCTTCTGGTCCCATGAAGACTAACAGATGCATGATGTACCTTTGCACAAAAATTTTTTCTATGATGAAGCAAAAACATTCTACATTTGCTTTTTAGACCTCTGTTTAAAACAGTGTCACATTATTTTTATATAATGATGAATAAATATTAACTTGGCTGTGTCAAAAATAAACTATTATTCAAGTCAATAAATTTACTAAGAAACAAATACTTTTTATTTTTCCATTGAGATGTTACCACTGTCAAAAAGCATCTGTTTTAATACTTTAATACAATTATTTGCATAAGTTTTGAGCAGGGTCCTTGTTTTCCTCTCACATGCCAAAGATATTCAGGTAGGTGAAAAGAGATCCTGTCTTAAGCAGTGTGTGACATACACATGTGTGTGTGTGTGTGTGTGTGTGTGTGTGTGTGTGTGTGTGTGTGTGTGTGTGTGTGTGTGTGTGTGTGTGTGTGTATGTATGTATGAGTGTGAATCCTGGAAAGGAATGGAATCCCATCTAGGAATGTTTAGCACATGATGCCCACTAATTGCTGGGAAATGGTCTGACTCTCTTCTCCTACAACCCAGAAATTGATAAAGCAGGTATTGAGCGCATGAATGAATGAATAACGGGCTTTTTCTGTAAAAGCAGCATCTAAATATAACTAACCAAATTAAAAAAAGAAGCCATAAATGGTTGAGAATAGTATATTTCTGTTAAATATAGGAGTACAACATTTTTCTACATACAGACATCTTGTTGTCTGATTCCTACACCCCTCCCTGAGATAGTGTGAATTCAGAGACAAAATGGAGTAAGGGTGTGGTGGGGGAAGAGGCTTCCACATGCAGGGTGCAGGAGTTCATGTCGCCGTCCTACAAAAATGCTCACTTTAGATTTTGTTTTCAATACTGATGCTATTGCCAGCTTTAAGAATTTGGCAATATACGTAATGTGTGTGTGCATGTGTGTGTGTACATGTTCATCTGTATACTGTATATATTTTTAGACCTCTATATATATAGATATGGTTCCACTTGAAAACATCGAAAACCCATAACATCTAAATTCATAACATCTAAACCACAACATCTAAAACCCAAAATATCTAAAACCTACAACATCTAAAACTCATAACATCGAATCTCAAAACATTGAAAACTACAAAGCAACTATAAATAACATCCCACAGAGGTTTTACTATGTTTATGCAGGGGGGCAAGCCCCCCTGCACCCCCCATGTCCCCGTAAATTAAATATACCAACTCTGAGGTCACACTACATTGGGGGAAAAAGTTAATTTCCTCATCTCACTGTAGTGCGATCTCGGAGTTGGTATATTTAATTAACGGGGGGTGGGGGGTGCAGGGGGGGTTGCTCCCCTGCATAAACGTAGTGTGTGGGATGTTATTTATAGTTGCTTTGTAGTTTTCAGTGTTTTGAGATTCGATGTTATGAGTTTTAGATGTTTTGGATTTTCGATCATTTGGTCTCGCTGTTTTGAATTTAGATGTTATGAGCTTTCGATCATATGAAGTGGAACTATATATATATATAAATATATATATATATATATATATATATATATATATATATATATATATATATATATATATATGCACTTACATTTAGTATAGTGACACCACCAAGTCAAAGCTTTTGCAGGGAGGTTAAGCTCCCATCACTCACCAATTCCCTGCATCTCTTGAGTATAGTAACTCTGAGATCACACAGCTGTGGGCAAAAGGACATATTTCCTTAACTTCCACTATCATCTATTGCTAGCAACATGCACATTCTTTCATAGATTTATAGACTGTTACTAGGCTAATGACCCAGGGGTCCTTTCCAAGCCTAGCCAAGTTTTCCAAAAAGAATAATGATGTCCTGCATCCAAATAGGTGAGGGTCAGGCATTTATAAGTAACCTCTGTCCAATGTTCATAAAGGACATGGTTGCCAGGCCTGGTGTAAATTACATTTTCCCCATCCTCTGGTTTGGGTTGTGCTTAAGGTACGTAATAGATGAACTCAGCTTCACAATGGATGGGAAACCGGTTCTACAGGAGGGGCAGTCTATAGGACACATATTCCTCTCCCCAGCATGTTCTGTTTAAGTCACAGACAAAATTCAGCTGGCAGTCAGTTTTGATATAACATTACTATCAGCATTTTACAAATGATGCAGGCACTGGCACCTGTGCACCATTCTGAAGAATTATTGTTCTGATAGAATTTTTCTGATGAAACTGAGTTGAAATGCACTGTGTTGCTTTGAATGCCTCCAAACAAGCCACACACACCCATGCATACATATATATATATATATATATATATATATATATATATGTATGGGTCTACCTGAGATGGTCGACAAGCCATTTGATCGACTTTCATTTGGTCGACAGGCAGATTTGCCCCCCTCCCCAATGTTGTGCGACCCTGGAGTTGATATATATAGTTAGGGGGGGTGTGGGGGGCAAAGCCCCCCACATAAAACTGCTTGTCAACCAAATGAACTGTCGACCAAATGAAAGTCGATCAAATGGCTTGTCGACCATGTGATAGGGATCCATATATATATATATATATATATATATATATATATATATATATATATATATCTAATAGATATTTATATGTATGCATTTAGTTGGCCGAGTCTGTAATTGTGCCATCAAGTTGGCAGTTTGTTGATATGTGTTATTGTTGACTGTTAATTAGTTGACTATAGAACTGTTTTGGTTATTGCACTTTGGTCATGGTTAGCAGCCATGGAGTTAGTATAAATAAGTTAAGGAGGTATGTGAAATAAATCCCCCACATGTGGGGGTGTGGGGGGAGGTAGAACACTGTCCACATAAAGGCTAACAGTTTTTGATATTTGACTGTATTACGTTTGCAGTACAGTATTAATGATGATGATAGTTATGGGCATTTCAGTTATTAATTATATGCGACATAGTTCAAGTTGGGTATTAAACTGCTGACTTTGTTTATTGTTCTTTCACATTTAATGATATCGTACAGTTTTTCTATTGCAGTTGTTTAACAGAGGAAGTAATTGACAGTTTGCTTGATTCTGTGTTACGTGTGTTTGTTTTTATTTTTGATTTTTGTCAGAGTGTGTTTTTATTTTTGTCAGAGTGTGTGTGTATATATATACATACACACATAAGGGAAGTTGGACTGTTTTATAAACAGTAATTTACAAGAAATTTAATAAAATATTTTCTTTATTTATAAGTTGACTGGAGTAGAGTACTGACCCCAGAGGACCATTTTCAGGTTCAGCCTGGAGTATAACAATGAAGTGAAGAATGCAAAGAAAAGGGCATAAACAATTCCAGCAAATATATATACATTACGGAATATATGTATAAATACTCATAGTATGGACAAGTACGCATGCTATTAATAAAGCATTACACCAGCGAAGCTCATATAGGAGAGCATTATCACAGAGGTGATGTATTTACAAGAGATTTGGAGAGCTTAGTGAGGATAGTTGTAGCTAAGAACAGAAGTGTGAAAGATAGGAAGAATGGTATGCTTTGCTGAGCTGAGGAAATGAGATGGAAAGTCCCATTTAGTGAAAGGAGGGGTTACGGTGGTAAGGGAGTAGAATTAAATGATGCTGGAAGTTTGGAAGCATGTGAAATTAAACTTATTGAACACAAACACACATCACGTTTGTGTGTGTGTGCGTGGGTGATTGCACACATATATGTATGTGTGTAGAGAGAGAGAGAGAGACATCATGTAGTTATTTGAAATGCTTGATTGTTGAATGGAGATATCATTAAATTGAAGAGCTGCATTTGTAAAATGCTGACAGTAATGTTATAATAAAATTGACTGTGCCAGCAGAGATCAGAATAACACAGTTCCAGGAGCAACATAATTTCCTGTGGTTGTACAATCATTGAGTATGGTACATATTAAATAAAGGGATGTGAGGTTGACATTCCCACTGTAAGGGTATAGAGGTCATAACTCCCACTGTGAGGGTATAGGAGTCATAGCTACCCTACAAAAAAAAAAAAAAGGAAATTTTAGTAACATAATATAGGATTGCGGATTTGGTGCACAGGTAAGGTTAGGGTTAGGGCTTGGATTAGCACAAATGATTAAGGAGGACAGGGGCTTCACCACCCCCTGTACCACCTTACTAATGTAACCCTAACTGTACCCTTGCCCTAACCCTAACTCTAACCCTACCCCTGCCCTAATCCAACCTCTATACATTTTGTTACTAAAAACCTTTTCCTAACAGTTCCATTACGCAAGACAAAAGGACACAGAACACACATAACAGCAATCTTCCAAAACACTAAATCTATCTCCATATCTAACCCTTACTTTAACGCTAACCCACGAGTATTCACACATTTATTTTCTTGCATGCTCCCATTTGTGTACACTATATAAAACTTTAATTCTGCATTATTAGATTCTCACAAATGTTCATTCAGTCACTTGAGCATTTTATATTTTGAGTGCTCAGAAAAACTTTTCTATGTTTTAAGCATTCTGTCTCTTGAATTTTAACTATATATATGGGGTCTGGCTAAATTGTTGAATTTAGGAAAAATTTGTCAGCTTTCCTTTTGTTGCTTAATTTGGTCAGTAGGAAAGCTGATCAATTTTGGTAAGCAGCTGCAATACCAGTGTTGGGGACTATACCAGTTGTAGTTGTTATATCCGATGCATTTTGCCATGTTACTTGAAGTCCAGTGCACTATCCCTTGTGCCACATAGCAGGGGAATTCAAGGTGGGGGCTTGCCCACTAAGTAAACATGGTTTTAGTGTTGCTTGCTCTGAGATTATGTACCAGAACATGCACACTGGGTAATCAATGTCTTTTTTGTCAGCCTATTTTGTTGATGTTTAGGTTGTTCAGCCTCATAAGTATTAACTTCTGTATATCCACACTCACACACATACAGATATATATATATATATATATATATATATATATATATATATATATATATATATATACTGTATACACACACACACACACACACACACACACACACACACACACACACACACAGAGGAGTAAAAAGGTCATGCAGACAAACAATTCCGTAAATACTCTAAAAAAGGCTCAACTAAGCTCATGTGATATATGCAAATAACCTATTAAGGACATGTCACTGTTTCAGCTCCAAGGCTTCCGAATGCCCATGACTTTTCGCTTTTACTTTTTAACCCTTTATTGGTACATTCAGGCCAATAATGCTAACCCCCCTCTAGCTGGAGACATGCTATTTTTCACCCTTTTTCTGAGTGTGTCACTATAGCATAAGTTGATTGTTTGATTATACTTTGGAAACACAGAGCATACGACCATACCTGATGTCCATAAACATTAAAGTTGCAGAAAATATCCCAAATAACATCCAAACCAAAGGGTGAAAAGGTCACACAGACAAACCAATTAGTGTGTGTGTGTGTGTGTGTGTGTGTGTGTGTGTGTGTGTGTGTGTGTGTGTGTGTGTGTGTGTGTGTGTATCTATCCATATATATCTATATCTACTTCTATATATATTTATATATATATATATATATATATATATATATATATATGGATCTACTCTGACCCACCAAAAGTACACTTCAACGAAACTTAAATAAGCCAGCTGAGTTCCGCAAAGTGTGTTTCAACGAAAATGCACTTTCACGAAACTCAGAACACTGAACACAAGCACAAAAGACACACACAAAAAACAACACAAAGCATTTATGCAGTGGGGCAAGCCACCCTGCACCCTCCATGTGGGGGTTCTGTGCCCCCCCTACTTATATATACTAACTCCAAGATCGCACTACTGTGAGGAAAGGGAATATTCCCTTATCCTCACTGTACTGTGATCAATGACAACTACTCGGTGTACTGATTTTCGTCAAAGTGCTCGCTTATTTAAGTTTCGTTGAAGTGCATTTTTGATGGGTCGAAGTAGACTATATATATATATATATATATATATATATATATATATATATATATATATATATATATATATATATATATATATATATATATATATATATATATATATATATATATATATATATATATATATATATATATATATACATATAGATATAAAAAGATATATATAGATGGGTCTACTTCACTTACCCGACATCCCACATAACCGACACGCAAAACACCGATCTGACAACACCGACATTGCGCAACACTGGCACCGCACATACCCGACACACAATACCGACACATCAAAACCCCGAGACACCTCTGTAAAACATACACACAGCAACACACACAAACAACATACAAAAGAAAAAGACAGAACTCGACATAAACTACACACCCTTCCCACTAAAACAAAACATACACTACAAATAAAAAAATCAAAAACACTTACTGTCACATTTCATGTTCCTGCAGGGGGGGGGGGCTAGGCCCCCCTGCACCCTCCATACCCCCCCATAACTTAAATATACTAACGCTGAGATCAAACTACAATGTCCACAAGAGCGGATTTCCTGTTCCACTCAAGTTGGACTGTCGACCATTCAGAAGGCGGCATTTTGACTTGTCGGTCATCTGATACGTAGAACGTTTTGGCTCGGTCTAATATATATATATATATATATATATATATATATATATATATATATATATATTTATATGGGACCCAGACACTTGCGCGAATTTAACTTTCACTGAAAGTCAAATTCGCGCTCACACATACCCGAAATTTCTGTTCATCCAAGCAGGAATTTCGAGTATGTGTGAGTGGTGTGCCGGTCGCACTGCGGTGCGAGTAAGGGAATATTCCTTTACTCCACTGTAGTGCGACCTTGGAGTGAGAATATTTAAGTGGGGGGGTGTGTGGGGGTGCAGGGAGGCAAAACCCCTCTGCAAAACATTTACTTAGTGTTTTTTTTTTTTTCCACAGTTTAATGGAAGCACTTGTTTAATTAAAGCGCTTTCGTTAAACTGTGATCGTTATATATGGATTCGGACACTTGCTTTTTCGAGCAAGTGTCCTAGATCCATATATATATATATATATATATATATATATATATACATATATATACACACACACACACACACACACACACACACACACACACACACACACACACACACATACACACACACACAAACATATATCTATATATATATATATCTATATCTATCTATATATTTATATATATATATATATATATATATATATATATATATTCATAGGTTTATAGGTTCATAGATGTGTACTAGGCTAATGACCCTGGGGCCTTTACAAGCCTAGCCATAGGATAACCCTGGCATAGTGCCACCTGACCTTAGTTCCCAGTGCCTCTGTTGAGCAGAGCCATTGGAGTTATCCCCGGGGTGAATTTTCTGTTTCCCATCCACTCATCAAGATTTCTCTTGAAGACGGTCAGAGAGGTGCTCTGCTTGACATGCATGGGAAGTCTGTTCCATAGCATGGGCAGTGTCTGAGTTATGAACCTGTCCCTCCAGCATGTTCTGTTAATTGTGGTATTGAGGTTGAGGTCTCTGGAGTGTGTGATGTGGAGGAATTGGGATTTCTTTAGATGTAGCATTTCAATAAGAGCTGGGTCAGACATGGCTTTGTAAGTCAAGCAGAGATTGCCTCTAAGTAGGCGATATGAGACAGAGAATAGTTGGAGTTTTTTGAGTCTGTCCATATAGGACAAGTGTTTAAGGCCTAGGATCCCCTTTGTGAGGTACGTTTGTGGTCTCTCCAGTTGTTGCAGGTGTCTAGTGAGGTACATGCCAAATGGGGCATTGTACTTGATGACTGGCCTAATAAGGGAAGAGTAGAGGGAGACAATGACCTCTTTCTTCCTGGATGCATAACCCTTAGTAATGAGATGTGCCACATAGAAGGACTTTCTGACCACAGTGGCAATGTGGTGATCAAAAGAGAGGTTGCTGTCAACCTGTGTTCCCAGATCTCTAATGATGCCTTCAGTGTTCAGTGGACTACCATCAATGTGGTAATTCATGGGAACCGGGTTTTTCCCAAAGGGGATGACAGCACATTTTTTGGCATTGAGCTTAAGGCCACGGTTCTGACACCAGTCGTTGATCTCAGTAAGGCCATTCTCTAGGATTTCAACATATCTTGGGGAGTTAATAATAGCTCCCAACTTGCAATCATCTGCAAACTTTGGCAGCCAGAGTCCCTTTGTGTTGATCTGGACTTCAGAGGTGTAGATACCAAACCGGAGAGGACCCACGACCAAACCCTGTGGGACTCCACTCGTGACTAGTCAGCAGTCTGACTTGGAGTCAGCTACTTTCACACTGTGGGTTCTATCTGTGAGCCAGTTTGCAGCCCACCTAGTGATATAGGGGTTGATGCTAAGCTTTGTGAGTTTTTCCTATGATTCCTGAATGGGGAATGGTATCAAAAACCTTGGCCAGATGAAGGTAGGTTGTATGAACCACCTTGCCTTCATCCACAGCTCTGGTGACTGACTCAAAGAAGTCGATCAGGTTGAGCAGGCATGATCTACCCTTCACAAAACCAAACTGTGTGGGATCCAGAGTTTGGAGATTCCCTATATTCTTGTTTATTAAGTCCATGATGATACATTCCATAGCTTTGCATATCAGACTTGTCAGGCTAATGGGGTGATAGTTCCCAGGGTCTGTAGTCACTCCTTCTTTGTGGAGAGGGATGACTGCAGCAGTGCACCATTTGGTAGGGACAAAGCCTGAGGTGATGCTGTGATTGAACAGGGCACACAGGTGAGGTGCCAGTTCACTCTGCAGTTCATGTAGAACACAACCAGAGATATTGTCAGGCCCCATAGAAACTGTATTCTTGGCCTTGAACAGTGCTGTTTTAACCTGTGCAGCAGTAATACTGGGTGCCTGGTTATCTAGTGGTATTGTGATTGGTCCTTTGAGGGCGGAGAGAGGGGTAACGGTGGCACTGAATCTGTCAGCTAGTATACTGGCAATATCTGTTGGCTTGGGATAGGAGGTACCATTCTGGAGTAGCTCAGAGCAAATCTGGGTATTGCCGTGGAGATTCTTTACATAACTGTAGAAGGCTTTGTGGTTGTCTTTACTATCTGCTGCAATTCTGTTTTCATAGCTAGCTTTAGAGGAATTGATGAGGGATCTCAACTTTTTGTTGAGGCTGATAAGGGAGTTTTTCCAGTCTTGGGACTTCACCTTATTCTCCATCAGTTTCCTCCTTCTGTTGTAGAGTTTGTTTATGGCAGGGGACCACAAGATTGGCTTCCTTTTTTTGGAGGAGAGTGTCTTGGTTCTGTTGGGTATGGTGAGATCCATGCATTTGTGTACATGTTCGTACAGTGCATTGGTGTATGATTCTGCAGTCATGCAACTATTCTCCATTTGCATGGGAGCCATGGTTAGCCACCTCTGTTTTTGGGAGCCCAAAGTTAGCTTTGGAGAAGTTTTTCATGGTGGTTACCTTTGCGGGTGGTGGGAGGGATGTGGATTTCCATGGTGATTAGTTTGTGGTCAGTTCTAACCAGGGAGGTGCTGACTATTGCTGTAAAGCAACAGTCGCCCATGTTAGTAATGACCAGGTCAAGGATGTTGCTACCTCTAGTAGGGGTAAGAATGGGCTGGTCCAGGGCATTGGAATTAATGAACTCCAGGAAACGTTGGGCAAGTGTATTGGTACATGAGTAGTTTACTCAGTTAATGGAGGGGTAGTTGAAGTTGCCTAGTAAGAGAGTGTTAGGTTGGACCCTAATATTCTCGAGGGTGCTTAGGAACGTGGAGTGCAAGTCTTTGGACATGGTTGGGGACCTATAGCAGGCTACGACCTGAATTGCTGTCTTACACAATGTTAGCTGCACCTGAAGTATCTCTGATGCATTATGTTGGGCTACCAGTCTGGAGGTGTGCACATCCTTTATGACTATGGAAACATCACCACCTTTGGAGCTTTGGTCCAAGTTCTGGAGCTGAAGGGTGTGGAATGAGTTATAGCCTGGTATTGCAGGGGTGCTTCCTGCTGCCTTGAACCAGGTCTCTGTTACAGCACAAATGTCAAAGTTCTCCATTTTAAGGAGTGCTTTGAGTGAGTGCATTTTGAGATTTAGACTTCTAGCATTGAGCAGCATGACCCTCAGATTGCATTTGTTTGTAGCTGGTTAGGTGGTAATTTTGTCTTTGGAACACCACCTAAAAAAAGGCACTATAGGGGTGGCAAAAGCATTGCCCAGTATCCAGACGCCCAGGGGTGACAGATGCAGGCCATCTGTGGCAAAGCATCGAGGTCTGTCAATCATGTCATCCCCGGCAGACAGATACTGGATCCCCTTAGAATGACACCAGAAACTTAACCAATTGTTGAAATCAATCATTTTCTGCTTGTACTGCGGTATCATTCTGGGTGATGGTAGGATGCTGCTCATGGCTAGGGTCATACCTGCTTGGGCTACATAATCTGAGAGCTCCTCCATGTCTCTTTTCATGTAGTCCAGGGAGGTACATCTCAGGTCATTCACACCCACATGTACAATGACAGAGTCATATTTGTACCTGTTGTTGAGTGACCTTAGTGCGTGTGTTATGTGGTGGATCTTGGCACCTGACAGACAGCTGACTGTTACTTTCTCCTTATTCAACCTAGTGAGTGGGACATCAGTGTGCCTCACTATCAAATCACCTATGAGTAGTGTGTTGGGCATGCTGTTTTGCCTTAGGGGCTTTGGTTGAGTGGCACACTGCTTAGAAGAGTTATGTGTCTCGTGATTAGTGTTGTATTGTGGTGGTTGAGTGTGTTTATGCCTTGGAGGTCTCTGCTGCTTCAGTAGATTTTTATTGAGAGCCTCCATGAAGGAGGATGTGTGGTTTGTGTTTTTATATGAAGGCCGTGCTGGTGTGTGTTTTGGAGGGCTATGTGTTCAATGTGGTGTGGTGCAAGTGTTGACCTTCTCCTCTTGACCAGCTATTCAGGTCTTGGCTGGAGAGTGCGTGGCTTCCAATTTTGATATATAAGTGCATCTCTCACAAGTCTGACTGTTGGAAGGTAAGAGGAGAGGGTTGTCAGTGTACATGAGGCTGTTGCTACATTGCCTGAGGATGCCCAAGCTCCCCAGGTTAATAGGAGAAAGCACAGAGAACTGGCCTTTAGACATGCCTGGAGGGGGGGGCATTGATAATAAGTACTGGATCTTTTTCCTTGTAGAACATTTAGTGCTGGTAGCACTTTTGTGTTCTACAATAATTGCTACAAGAATATATATATATATATATATATATATATATATATATATATATATATATAAAATAAATAGCACAGATAAAGTACAACAACTGTCACAGCTAAATTCCGAGAAACTTTAATAATAATAGTGATAAGCGCTTTCGGGTAATGGTGTGCTGACCAATAGCAACATTGCTTTTTTTGCATATCAATTTGGCAGCCTGTCATTGTGTAACAACTTATAAAAATAATAAATCTTTTATTCACATAATAATTATCGGCCAACGATGTTGTGACCATAAGAGTATTTAGTTAATCCTTAACCCCGAAGTATCCACATTCTTTGAATGGCAAAAAACAGCTTTTAAACAACTCAGAAAGACCATGAATGCAAAACAAAGAATGATATTTACAAAAAACAGTTGAAAGCATCACTTCAGGAAGAGGTGTTTCCATTTAAATAAAAAACAATCACACCTCTAGATTAGTCAAGCAGAATGACTTACGTGAGCTACTCCATGTCCAATTGACCACAGGCAAAATCCCCCATCATAACATCACTAGATACAGGTCCCCAGCCATGGACCATGAAAAGTGCTCCACATACCTGAAGTTTATTTATTTATTTTATTTATTTATTTTACATTTGTTAACCGGGAAAGTTCGACTTGAAACAAAGCCAATTTTCAGTGGAGGCCTTGGGAGAAATGCTCCAGACACATGTCTTTTGTAACATGGGAGGAAACTGGAGCACCCGGAGGAAACCCACACAAATGCAGGGAGGACATGCAGACTCCACACAGAAGGCACTCCAGTCGAGAAACTAACCAGAGAACCTCTTACTGTGAGGCAACACACTACTGCTGCACCACTGTCCAGTTAATAGAATCACTATATTCAGCTCAACATATTACTCACAGTCAATGCTAACTACCTCTCCATAAACTGGGAAACATATACAACCATTAAGATGCAGACTCAGAGATTTCTGGACTTTATCAACGCAAATGCTCTGGAAGATCTGGTCTGCACTCCCATTAGGGGCTCTAATATCCTTGACATAGTACTCACAACCATGAGGGAACATTGCACCCCCCCCCCCCCGTCAGTGTAATGTCCTCATTGCAAAGATTGGATCATAAATCAGTCTCCTTTGAAATAAATTTAATGGTAGAACCACCATCAAATCCTAAAACCCTAACCAAAACAAATTACCTTCTATTAAGTGATAGCATAGGTAATTTTAAATGTCCCCCTAACCCCACCATGGAGGACCCCTGGCATAAATGGACTATACAACAGAAAGAAGAAATTCCTGTCTAGAAGTAAGTGGGAGGATGCACAGAGAAATAAGTGGAAGGATGCACAACAGAAAAAAAATCCCTCATTAGTCTCAACTTCCAAATCAGGGATCTAGTCAAGTCTTCAAAAGCTAAATATGAGACTAAAATAGCCTAATAAGTATAGGATAACCTCAAAGCATTTTTAGTTATGTCAGCAATCTTTAGCAAAACACTCAACAATGTGCTGAGGTGGCTGTAGATGGCACTACCTATACTCAGCCCAAAGAAATAGCAAACCTGCTGGCCAATAAATTCAGCTTCAAATTTTACCCCCTCATCACCTCAGGTCACTCCACATGAAATATCTCCTACCATTCCTTTTCTTGTTATCAGAAAAGAACAGGTCATCATTCTCTAAAGCTAGAAACACGGCATCAATGGGCTTCGACAGAATCCCAGGTCACCTATTAAATAACTTGAAACATAACTAGCATACCCACTCAAATCTCCAGACAAGCTTTGTCCCAGTAGAGTGGAGAACAGCAACAGTCATCCCTCTACACAAGTGGGGACTATCAACTAACCCAGGAAACTACTGACCCATAACTCTGACTAGCCTCATATTCAAGGCTATGGAAAGGATAATCATGGACCTGATTAATGACATAGGAAATCTCCAGACTCTAGACCCAGCCCAGTTTGGCTTCATCAAGGGCAGTTCCTGCCTGCTCAGTCTGGTGATCTTCTTTGAGAAAGTCACCAAGGCCATGGATGAAGCTAAGACAGTGCATACCACCTACCTTGACCTGTCCAAGGCATTTGACACAATACCCCACTCAGGTATTATAGATAAACTCACAAAATTGGGCATAAACCTTTACTTCACCAGATGGATAGCCATATGGCTACTAGATAAGGCACATGTTGTTAGAGTGGGGGAATCCACATCAAGCAAGAGACCAGTCACCAGTGGAGTACCAAGGGGCTCAGTGCTGGACCTCCCTCTTGTTTGGGATATACTTCTCAGATGTCAAAGCAAATGTAGACAGCTTTTGGCTGACAAGGTTTGCTGATGACTGAGAAAGTTGGGGGCAATCACTGACTCAAAACAAAAAAAAAAACAAAAAACACAAAGAAGCCTCTTTGAGTTGCATAAAATCTTTTACTGGTGTCTCCTGGTACCTCAGCTCATGCCTTCATGGGATAAATTACACACAAGAAAAACATTTGCTATATAGTGCATGAATCAACACCACATTCTAAACATATTCATGTTAAAGTAAAAACATCCCTTTTAACCAAAAAGATCATGGAATGAAGTCAAAGACAAATTGGTATTTCCGTTATTGTTCCCAATATTTCCCATGCAAAAATTAAACATTGAAATTTACTTCTAGGTTTAAACCTGTTGTATACAAAGTGTTGAAATTAACAATGAATTTAGTTTCCAAAGCTAATAATTTATGTGTAAACATTTCACCCTGTTGACATAAAGGTTTTCCTAATACACTAAAAATAGTGTAGAATCTGAACCCCCATGATAGGTACAAAAATGGTTGGCAACTGGGCTATCCAATATGCTATGTCTGATGTCCCCCAAATGTGCATGTGCTTCTTAACCTTTTTCTTCATTTGTCCTATGTACCATTTTACAACAGGACACACACAACCAATGACATACACTACCCCACTAGAACTGCAAGTGAACCTATGCATGGTTTTATACACCCTATTATTAATCTCGGTACCATTTAAATTCCTGATCTTAGGACAAACTTTACAACCTGAACAGGAAAAACACCCCACTTGTACATCTGTGTTTATACTTAAATTTCTGTTGTTAAGCAATTCCTTAAGATTAGAAAATCTACCATATGAAAATGTGATCTTCTCAGGGAACAAGAACTACTAAACAACTAAACACCTACTTCAGCAGCTTTGATATGGACAACAACAACACTGTGCCAAAGAAGCTCCCTGTCAAACAGGGTGAGGAGGTCCTATGTCTAAGAACATCTGATGTTCTGAAGACCCTGAGGTGAGTAAACCTAAGAAAAGCAGCTGGCCCTGATAATGATATGAGAAGGGTTCTAAGAGATTGTGCTACCCAACTGGCCACTGTACTAACAGATATATTCTACATATCCCTGCAAGTAGCTGTTGTACCCAGTTGCTTCAAAAATATGACAATCATTCCCTTACCCAAGAAATTCCAACCAACAAGCCTAAATGATTACTGGCCAGTTGCTCTTACATCAACAGTAATGAAGTGTTTTGAGCGGCTGATCAAGAACAATATCTCTTCAAGTGTACTGCAACACTGGATACATTACAGTTTGCTTGTAGATCTAACCTCTGCACGGCTGATGCAATAGCTATAGCACTTCATGAATCCTTGACACATCTAAAGAACAAGAATTGCTGTATCAGAATGCTGTTCACCAATTTTAGTTCCACCTTCAACATTGTCATTCCCCAGAATCTGATATCGAAGCTGATCCAGCTGGGCATCAACACCCCCCTATGATACTGGACTTTCTTATCAATAGATCCCAAAAAGTATGTGTGGGAAATAACAGTTCAATCAGTATTACACTGAGCACAGGTGTCCCTCAGGGCTGCATCCTGAGTCCTCTGCTGTTCATCTTGTTGACACATGACTGCATGGCCAAGCACAAATCCAACAAAATCATCAAGTTTGTGGATGATACCACGGTCGTACATCTTGTCACAAATGGTGAGGAAACAGTCTATAGGGATGAAGTGGAGCATCTGATAGGCTGGTGCAGCAGCAACAATCTAGGCATAAATGTAAGCAAGACCAAAAAATTAATGATGGACTTCAGGAGGACTCAGGAGATACATCAACCTCTGGAAATTAAGGGGTTGGCAGTGGAAAGAGTCAAAAACACCAAGTTCCTGGGGGTGCAAATCTCAAATGATCTTTTCTGATTGACTCATATTAGCCACACAGTGAAGAAGACACAACAATGTTTGCACTTCCTAAGGAAACTGAGGAAGGCAAACCTGTCTCAGGGGACCATCAAGAGCATCCTGTCGAATAACATCATAGTTTGGTATGCTAACTGCAAAGCATCTGACAGCAAGGCTCTCTTCAGGGTAGTGAGGACAATGGAAAAAGTCATTGGTTCCTTGCTCCCATCCATGGATGATCTTGCATGAGACTCAGTGTGTGGGAAGGGCTAGAAAGATAACTGACTATCCCACTCACCCTGCCCATGGCATGTACTTCCACCTTTCTTTGGGCAGGTGATATCGCAGCTTACACTGCAGAACATCTAGACTGAACAGGAGCTTCTTCCCTCTATCCATAAGGCTGTTGAACCTGAATGCCAGGCAAGACAGCGAATAATCAGATCAATATGCCACTTGCTGTGAAGTATCATTTATAGTAATCATCTGGCAAATTGCTTCAATAACTGGTACAGTTACCTTGATTTTTTTATGCTGTTACTTCCTGAATGTGCAATAGTCAGGAGTGAGTCACCACTGCATACACGTGCAATATGAACATCAGAATATATCATACTACAGCTGATGAAGTACAATATCTAAGCAATCACAATGTGAAGTCATAGTCTTTGCAATACCTACTAGTATAATATTGTCTAATGTCTTCTTGTCCAATTGTGGTAATTTATTGAGTTGTTAATATTTTAATTATTATTGTATGTGCATTAGTCTTACTATCACTCAGACTATGTGTTCATTGTTATGTCTTGCACAGAGACTAAAGCAATGTAATTTCATTCAGCGTGCACTGCTGTGTATATCTGATTGACAATAAAGTTTACTTTGACTTTGACTAAGAGTGAACCCAGTGGTGAGAGATCTGGATACTCAGACAGATAGTAATCTGAATTTTGACCACCATGTGTCCACAGCAATGTGGAAATCCTTCTATGTAGCTCAAATTATAAGTAAGGACATGTCATCCAGATCTAAGGATGTCATAGTACCACTGTATTCGGCCCTCATCAGACCAATTATTGAGTACAATGCACCCTTTGGCATGCACCAGGCACCTGCAACAGTTGGAGTGTCATCAGAAGTTTCTCACCAAAAAATACAGGGTATAACCACGTCATATGCAGACCGATTAATAGCCCTATCGCTGTATTCAGTTTACTACCAATTACTGAGGGGTGATCTGACCTACAAGGCAGTCTTTGACCAAGTCCTGATGTAAATGTTGCATGTTCTCAAAACTAACTGCACAAGGTTTACCTGCTCCAAAGATCTAAACTTGATCTCTGACATGAATAGGTCATGCTGGAGAGACAAATATGTGTCCCACAGATTGCCCCTTCTCTAGAATAGGCTTCCTATTCACGTGAAGCAGAGACCTTCCCTGAACGTCTTCAAGTGCAATCTGGACCAGTGGATGAGAAATCGAAAATTCACTCCAGGGTGGTACTCATGTCTCTTATGGACAGAAGCATTCTGTAAAAATAGTGAAAACCCTACTTGCTGACCCTTGTTATCTTTTCCTTAAGGATAGAAAATTGAGTAAAATCTGGGTAAAACTGGCTAGGCTTGTAAGAGCTGTTCAGCAGTTAGCCATGTAATCTGCTTTGCAAAACACGAAGATGCCAAACAAGAACAAAAGGATGAGCCACCCACAGTAAAAAATGCACCTATTCAGGCCAAATTCAATAAAACCAATTCTGGACTTTATTAAAGAAAATAAAACAAATGATAAGTGCTTTCATCCTGGCCACTTCAGAATTTCACCAGATAATGAATTAATTTACACAAACCATTTATATAGTACAGAGGAAACTGGGTAAAACAATCATTAGAACTTAATAAGTTATTTAAAATGACACACCCCCTTAAAGAAAAATCATAAAAAAAACATGCTTTATATATGAAAACTAGTTAAAATGCATAAATAAATGTGGAAAATTCAAATTGTATTCTAAAAACTTAATAAAATATATAATTTAATAGTACAGAAGAAATATATATATTTTTTAAAAGAAACACTGTTATCTTTATAATGCTTTTAGTTTCAACAGAGAGCTAATGGAAATGTGCTCATTTAAGCCTGGCCAACTTGATGCATTGAGACGCAGTTGCCAGTAAACCTCTCTCCTTTCTCACAAAAGTGACCAGGCACCACCTCGAGGTTCTGTTTTAATATTGTCAATTACAGTGAAATGAAAAGAGTGACCAGTATTTTCCATAATGTGTTTACTAAGTGCATTTTTATCTTTTTTTTATTTTAGGTTGGGAGGGTGACCTAATGATTAAGGTGTTTGCCTTACAAACACAAGGTGCAGAGTTTGAGCCTCACAAGGCATAATTGGCTAGGCTTGCAATGGCTCGTAAGGGCAGTTAGGTTAGTATGAACCTATGTTTTTTTATATCATACAAATGTTCGTAAATTCGGTTCTTTAATTTACGGTCAGTTTTTCCAATGTAAAAACAGCTACAATAGCTACACAGGGCACAATAAATAATCCTTTCAGATCCACAGTTATATTTTTGATGTAATTTCACTTCAATGTTGTTTATCAGAAAAATGCCCCCTTCCTTAATGTGTTTGCAATATTTACACATGCCACACTTTTTCATGTGCCCAACATTATTCACTCCCTTTGGTTCGGTTCTTTAATTTACGATTAGTTTTTCCAATGTAAAAACAGTTACAATAGTTACATAGGGCACAATAAATAATCCTTTCAGATCCACAGTTATATTTTTGATGTAATTTCACTTCAGTTTTGTTTGCCCCCTTCTTAATGTGTTTGCAATATTTACACATGCCACACTTTTTCATGTGCCCAACATTATTCATTCCCTTTGGTTTCATCTAAAAAATGTTTTTTTAAGTTTCTGCCTTTCTTGAATACTATGGTGGGGTGTGAATCAATGAAAGGTCTAATGGCTTTCTCTTGGTTTAGAATGGTCCAATTCTTTTCCAAGATTTTCCTTAATGCAATACTGTCATTGGTATATATAGTAATAAAAGATGTATTATAGTCCATTTTAAGTTCTTGATTCTGCACACTTAAAGACTGGGTAAAATTATTGCTATTGGTGGTGCTGCAAGGTGTGGCATGTGTAAATATTGCAAACACATTAAGGAAGGGGGCATTTTTCTGATAAACAACATTGAAGTGAAATTACATCAAAAATATAACTGTGGATCTGAAAGGATTATTTATTGTGCCCCATATAACTGTTGTAGCTGTTTTTACATTGGAAAAACTGACCATAAATTAAATAACCAAATTTACCAACATTTGTATGATATAAAATCAAAAAAAGATACAAATGCACTTAGTAAACACATTATGGAAAATACTGGTCACTCTTTTCATTTCACTGTAATTGACAATATTAAAACAGAACCTCGAGGTGGTGCCTGGTCACTTTTGTTAGAAAGGAAAGAGGTTTACTGCCAACTGCTTCTCAATGCATCAAGTTGGCCAGGCTTAAATGAACACATTTCCATTAGCTCTCTGTTGAAACTAAAAGCCTTAGAAAGATAAGGTTTCTTTTAAAAAAAATTATATTTCTTCTGTACTATTAAATTATTTATTTTATTATGTTTTTAGAATACATTTTGAATTTTCCACATTTATTTGTGCATTTTAACTAGTTTTCATACATAAAGCATGTTTTTTACATTATTTTTCTTTAAGGGGGTGTGTCATTTTAAATAACTTATTAACTTTTAATGATTGTTTTACCCAGTTTTCTCTGTACTATATAAATGGTTTGTGTAAATTAATTCATTATCTGACGAAGTTCTGAAGTGGTCAGGATGAAAGTGCTTATCATTTGTTTTATTTTCTTCAATAAAGTCCAGAATTGGTTTTATTGAATTTGGCCTGAATAGGTGCGTTTTTTACTGTGGGTGGCTCATCCTTTTGTTCCTGTTTGGCATCTTCGTGTTTTGTATATACATATATATATATATATATATATATATATATATATATATATTCATTTGAAATTAAGCTTCAGTCTTGCTTCATATTCTGCTGCACAGTATAAACATTTCTAGTAGTCAGCCAACTGAAATGCCCAATGTCAAATATTGTCAGGTACTGTGTTTTTGCCATATGTCCTGGATCGTAGGTGAAAATGGTCCTTGGACCAGTCCTCCTATCCGGTTAACAAATGCAAAATAAGTAAATAAATAAATAAATACATTTCTAATTCTTGCTTTCTTTGTTTATTATTTTGTTTGTTGGTTTGAGTTCTGGCTAGACAAATTCCACTTGCAGTTGAAGCCTGGGCAGAACAACTCTAGACAGAACAAAATATTAGTACTACTAGTAATACTAAAGTAATATAACAATTGTATGCAGTTAACAAACTGCAACACAACTGATGCAAGAAATAATAATATAAACAGCAATTAAAACACACTAGTGGATCACATTAGGAACATGCGATGCAAAATGCAGAAAGAGTAAATAATGAACAATCCAGAGATGAAATGTTCAGTTTATAATTTAGCCAAAGTTAGTTACCCTATGTAAACTATACAAAATAGGACAGAGGCAACCTGTGAGAAAAAAAGGTATATGCATTATGTATATGTATAGCGATAGGAAGAGGGAGGGATATGGATTGCAGGGTGTGTGTGTGTGTGTGTGTGTGTGTGTGTGTGTGTGTGTGTGTGTGTGTGTGGTAAGGAAAAAGAAAGCAGAAGAGGATATGTATTTAAAATATTGCTGATGGAGACAATTGTGAGGGGAAGGATATATATATATATATATATAGAAAACATAAATGAGGGAGAGAAGTGCAATTTGGTAAAGTAGCAGGAAAGTGCAGAAAAGTGAGTTGAAAAAGACAAAGACAGCAACAATAATTTAATAAGAAGGTAGGAAACAAAGGAAAAGAACATGTGAAAGCTAGTCAGGTCAGATTGCACAACAAATGCAAGAACAGAAAGTCTCAGTATAATAATAGTAAACTTGAAACTTGACACACAACTAGAAGCTGACTGATAGGAAGAGCAAAAGGTACATTACTTCAGGATTTAGCCACATGGGCATGAAAGGCTGAGTCCCTATGACAGTATGTGGAAACTTTTATTGCACAACTGAAACCGTGTAAGGTTGTAGACTCTTGTAGAGAAGCTAGCAAGAGGGGATGTTGAGTAAAAATGAGAATCTGACAGAACAATATGTATTTTTTGCTTTAGTTGAGCTCTTGGAATTCAAGATTATTTAGGGTCCTGAGAGCATGACTGTGGTATACGAGCCACAAAATGTGAAATCCACTTTAAGTCCTATTTTATTTTATGTGTCATAGTGCAAGGAAGATTTTGGGTCACATGAAAAGCAAAGAAGAAAAAGAAGGACACCTTTTTCAAGCAATTTGAAGACAATACATAAAGGGCAATGGGATAGAAACTGAAGAGGCCAGCTATAGAACCATTATGATGAAGTGTAAATTTAATACATGGCTTACTTAATTTGAGAACATGTTCCATTTATGCACATTTATTAAATTTGCAATAGAGTTACAAAAAGAAGCAACAATTCTCAGAAATTTTTAAGGCAGGATATCAACTGTAATAAAAAAAGACTCGAGCTTTTGTGTTTCTTTTTTTTTTCTGCATTGACCTAAGGTCAAATGATACAGTTTCTGGAGAAGATGGAATACTGAAGGTGGAAAGTAATTTCACAGTAATAGACTTAATGTGAAAATTAAATCTCATAGCTATTTCTCCTGGTGATAAAAAGGGAACGAGGTAGATTGCTTAGCCTTATTAGGGTACAAAATGCACTGGATCTAGATTGGCACAGTTTGGGATTCTTATAACAGTTTTGCTGAGGATTCAGATAGTAATCCTTCTTACTAATAATTAACTAACTCTTGGTTATGGTCTTTCCTTGTCTAAAGTAATCATGAAACTGTCTGCTTCTCAGTTTGGGATATTCCTGCCATAATATACTTCTTTGGCATGGGTCATGGCTGAAAATGATGGCTGATGTCTGGGGTGGTCTGTGGGAGAGTGACAATGCTGTAGGTCTGTTTTGCCAGCTATGTATTGGAACACTGTGTTACAGTAATCTAGTGTGCAGTTCAGAGGCAGAAAGTTTAAGTTCCAGAGACTGCAGTCACCAGTGATACCAAGAAGCATAGGCTTCCATGGTTAAGAATTTAGGGTGACTTAGTAATTCGATCTCTCCTTCACAGGTTTAAGATGTCACTGTCTGTGTGGAGTTTTGTATTTACTCCATTTGTTTGTCTGGGTACTTCTGTTTTCTACTACTGCCACAAAGTGTGACAGAGATGTGTGTGTGTGTGTGTGTGTGTGTGTGTGTGTGTGTGTGTGTGTGTGTGTGCGTGTGTGTGTGTGTGTGTGTGTGTGTGTGTGTGTGTGTGTACTTGTAGCTGAGTCTTAGCTGAAAAAGCCCCTAAAAGAAATGGGTCAGTTCAATTACCTGGTAATAAATAAATTACAAAATAAAAATAAATAAAAAAAAAAAAACGGATGCCTGTCAACATTAATGAAAAGAGTATTAAGGTTTGCTACATGAAACTATCTAATGCTTTTAAAAATTGTTTAGTGACATGCTTTGAGGACACTGCCTTGATGACAGCCAACAGTCGACTCCAAATCCAGCTCCAGACAAGTGACAAGTGGAGTACCTCAGGGTTCAGTCCTGGGACCGCTCTTGTTTGGCATCTACTTCTCTGAAGTACAGGCCAACACTAAGGGACTCTGGCTAACAAAGTTCACAGATGACTGCAAACTGGGAGCCATTATTGAATCCCCAAATGATGTGGATACTCTACAAAAGGGCCTTACAGAAACAGATGCTTGGTGCCAGAGCCATGGGCTCAAGCTCAATGCCAAGAAATGTATAGTTATCCCCTTTGGGAAAAAACATGTACCTGTGAATTACCATACAGGTGGCAGTACACTAAACACCGAAAGTGTGATAAGAGACTCAGGGACACAGGTGGACAGTGGTCTCACCTTCGATAACCACATCGCCACAACAGTCAGGAAATCCTTCTATGTGGCACACGTCATCACTAAGAGCTTTTCATCCAGAAAAAAGGAGGTCATTGTCCCACTGTACTCATCCCTCATTAGACCCATTATAGAATACAACGCCCCATTTGGTATGTACCTCTCAAGACATCTGCAACAACTGGAAAGGCCGCAGAAATACCTCAATAAAAGAATCACAGACCTAAAGCAGATGCCCTTCGCTGACCACCTTAAAAAACTCCAGCTATACTCTGTCGCATATCATCTACTCAGGGGCGATCTCTGCTTAACATACAAGGCCATGTCAAACCCAGAGCTGTTGGACATGCTACACTTAAAGAAATCCCAATCCCTCAGAGCCACATGCTCCAGGGATCTAAACCTTGTCATTACAATAAACAAAACATGCTGGAGGGATAGGTTCCTGACACAGAGACTCCCCAGACTCTGGAATAGATTTCCCATACATGTCAAGCAGGGTGCCTCTTTGGCCCTCTTCAAAAGGAACCTTGAAGATTGGAAGGGAGAAAGGAAATTCACCCCGGGGATCACGTCAGTCACCCTGCTAGACAGGGGTCCAGGGAAGTAAATAGTGTAGGAAGAAATAGCCAGGGAATTGTTATGGCTAGGCTTGTATAGGCCCTAGGGCTGATAGCCTAGTACCAACCTATGAACCTAGGAACCTAGGAACCTATGAACAAATGTCAATAATCACTGAAAGTATCATGCCAAATGCCAAATATTATTATATTGCAAAGAATAGAAGCAAGGATCCAGTCCACCATAACTCACTTTCCAGACACTTTATCAGTTCTGATATGAGAGAAGAAGCATAGGGACATTATTTTCTGGAGACTGCTGTTCACTAGAAAGCCTGATAACTGCTTCATAATCACCAGCTTGAAATTTGTGCTTATATTATGGTCCTGGAGAGAGAAGGAGCAGGGATCATCAATTCCTGGCTGTCTGTGACTGGGCAGTGAGTGTCTGTGTGGGATCTTTCTGCCTGGTCTGGTTGCTATTCAAGGCATCTACTAGGAGAAGGCTAGAACAAGCTTTCAGACCCTTGCAACATCCAGGACAAAACTGCTGATCACCAAAGAGCCTGCGGCCTGCTTCTTATCTTGGGATTGGTGCTATTGTTTTTCTTGTGGTGAGAGAAGAAGTAAAGGGACATGGTATCCCAGGAGTATGAAGCTGTGGTGAGACCAGCACTAGCAGTAGCCAGGCAGTAGCCAATCATGTGAATCTCTTCTTTTCATCATTCTTGATAAAGCTAATTATTTCTTTTCAGTAAGTACTGCGTGCTTAGCTGCTGTCTAACTTAACATCAGAATATCTCATTGATAAATCATCAGGGTCTACTTTAGTGGTTTCCCCTCAAGTGTTTGGCAGTGCCCTGTACAGAAGCAGACACCTTGAGTAGACTTGTTTCCTGTAAAAGCACCTTTGAAATTTCACCAATATCTAGTTGCACACATGGCAACTAGTTTACAGTGACAAGCACTGCCCCCCAGAGTTGCAAAGCAGATACTCTTGCCATTACTTTAAATTCTCACTGCAACCATCCAATCAATAAAAATTGGCCTGTTGCCATGGATATGAACTTTTCTACTATCTCCATTACCATCTTGGTGGATATGGGCATCCTGAGGCAATGTAGGAATTGCCCCCCCCCCATGTTTACTGACAACCAGGTCATTCTCAAGCAAACTAATAAGGTATGTGACAGATGTGTTTACACAATGCCATTGGAGGCAAAGCTCTCATATGAAAGCACTCTTAATGTCAATCAGTTTCCACCCATTACATACAGTTCAAAGTAGAAACATAGACACACATATGCTGAAGCATTTAAATGTAACCTTCATAAACCTGAAAGACCTCCTAGATGAAGTACACATAACAAATATCCTCAGCAGCCCCAAATGCACATTTTCAAAATAACACCCACATCAACACATACAGCCACATCTCATGGAGCACATACTTCTAAGCCCATAAGGCAAGCCACCACACAATCCAACATTCTGGTCACTGGAAACTCCTTTGTGAGACACACCTATGTCCCCCTCACTGGGCTGGGTAAGGAGAAAGTCACTGTCAGTTGCTTATCAAGGGCAGGATCTGCCACATTACGTATGCACTCAGGTGATTGGACCACAAGTACCAGTATGACAGAGTCATGTCAGTGTAAATTACCTGAGACATACCTCCTTAGACCACATGAAGAGCTACATCACAGAGCTCTCAGAATATGTGTCCCAAGCTGATATGAGTCAAACACTGAGCAGCATTTTATTTTCTCCAAGGATGATGCCACAATACAAACAGAAGATGACTGACTTTAATAATTGGCTTAGTTTCTGGTGTCATTATAAGGGGGTGCAATGTTTGTCAGCATGGAAAGAGATAGTCAACATACCCATGCTGCTTTTCCAGGGATGGTCTGCACCTCTCGCTTCAAGGCTAAAATATTATTCTCTCTCACAGTGCCTTTTTTAGGCAATGCTAAAGTGAAAGTACTTCCAACATAGTAAGTCAAAACCAAGAAAATCTAAATGCTCAATTATAGGTGTCTAAACAAGAAACTCTACTTTTTAAAAACTCTCCCCACCCTAGACAATACTGCCATCTGTGCAGTCTCTGAGACATGGTTAAAAGCCACAAAGAGTGCAACAGCAGTGCAAGGCTACGATGACTTTCATACATTTAGACCAGTTACTACACAGACAGTGACTAATGGTGGAGGTGTCTCGATTTATATCAAATATAAATATACCTAAAGGCTGGTAAAACAGGACAATGCACTTGAGCTTCAACACATTCAAATCACCGCAGGAAAAATCCAGTACCACTTCTTTGCAAGCTATATGCTCCCCTCTATGATCCCGGAAACCATAACATGTACTCAAGCTTATCAGAAACACTCACCATCCAACCCAATACCATACTCATGGGCGACTTTAGTTACCCCACTATTAATTGGGAATCATATACAATGCCAAACATGCAGGCACAGAAATTCCTGGATTTTTTAAACACAAACGCCCTGGACCAGACTGTCTATACGCTGGCCAGAGACCTCAAAAATACTGGATATGGTCCTCACTAATATGGAAGAGTGCTGCACATCCCCCAGTGTAATGTCTTTGCTGGTAAGGTCAGATCACAAAATGGTCTCCTTGAAGTAAAATAAAACCCATAACCCCAGCTAATCCTAAAATGTTCAGGAGCTTCTCTAAGGCTAGCTTCCTGCTATTAAGTGATAACCATGGAAAATTTCAAACCCCCATAAACCCAGAGAATACTGCTGCCTACATGGAAGTGTCTACAGAAACCCTATGCAAGCATGGTAACAGCTGCATGGAGGCAGCTTTATCCACCAGGATGAAGTACAGAACTAACTCAAAAAACAAGCCATCCTTGTGGAATCACAACATCAATAGTCTATATAACAGAAAGAAGGAAATCATGGCAAAATTAGGATATGTTACACTCAGCAAGATAAAAACACTATCATTAAACTAAACAAACAACTCAGAGGACAAATAAGGTCTACCAAAGTCAAATTTGAGGTAAATTTGACATCCCAGGCCAAAGACAACCACACAGCATTCTTTAGCTATGTCCACAACCTCAAAGACAATACACAGTTGTGTGCAGAGCTCATTGTTTATGGAGCCACCTATACAGAACCTGAAGATATAACAAACCTACTGGCAGACAAATTCAGCTTCAACTTTATGCATCTCTCCTCCTCAAATTCCCCTCAGGAAATACCATCAAATATAACTCCCCACAACTATCACTAGGGAACAGGTTTTTAATGCTCTTAGTGAAGACCAAAAAGATTGCATTGATGGGGCCAGACAATATCTCAGGATGCCTTCTAGATAGCATGAAACATGCCCTATCAGGCCTTCTGTACTTGCTTTTTAACTGTAGCCTCCAAACAAGCTTCATGCTTCATGAATGGAAAACAACAACAGTCATCCCTCAACAAAAAGATGGGCCATCTACAGACCCTGGAAACTACAGTCTTACTAGTCTCATATGCAAAACCATGGACAAAATGATCATGGAAGATGTGACAATGTGACGTATTGCCAGCTATGTATGCCAGGAGAAGTAGGGCAGTGGATGTGTTACATATGCCAGCACAGCTAGCTGAGATGTAGTAAAGAATTATATGTCATTTGTATATCAAACTGATTTTTTCAGATGCTTGTGCTGAAAATGTATTTGTGAGGTTTGCTTGTGTTGAAAATGTATCAACAGTGGGTCCTGCTGGACAGAAAAGAAATATATATGCATGTAGTAACTGATTAAATGTATGCATTGTAACTGTTGAAATGAATATATTGTAAGAGAGGATACTGGAAGAGCAGAGGTTAATCACAGTCCAGCTGCAGCTAACTTTGAAAAATGTTCTAAAATTAAATTACTGGGCCTAGGCCATAAATATGTTATCTCACAGTTTTGAATGAAGCCAGAGATGCAATGTCTGTAAGAAGCATGGTTTGTTAGTCTCTGTAGGAAGAGCAGAAGTGTTAAAATTGATTTACAGCTTCCAGATGCTGCAGTAAACTTTAGCAAAGCTCGAGATATGTATTGTAACACATATGTGTTAAATCCTGGCAGCTTCTAGTGACAGGGGTAGTGTGGGAAACAGAGTCAGATGACCAGATGTGATGTCATTTTTAACCAATTCTGAAATAATATTTAGATATTACAAGGAGGTCTCAAAGCACTCTGTTTTTGGAATCTGACATTGAAGGCTCAGTTGCCTACTTCATCTTGCCTTGCTCTAGTAAGTGAACCGGGGAATATTACTTCTTTAGATCAGTCAGGAAAATATAGGGAGATGAGATAAGTACTGTTTTTCTGTATCTGTGTGAATGTATTCATCTGTGTTATTTTAATATTTTCTGTGATTGAAACTCTGGTGTTTATTGTAAACAGATATTTAGTATTTTCATGTTCTTTTATTATTTATTTATTAAATATATTTAAACCTTTCATCATGGCTGGTCCTTTAGAGAATATTTTAATCTCTTAGAGTACTTATATATATTTGGGGGCAACTCTGTGGCCACTACTGAAAGACTTACTGCATTGGCCAAACACCATCATTTGTATTTATATTAATTTCATTCGATATAATTGGGTAGCTTTGCAATAGCCTTAGAGTAGCTGGCTTTGGAGTGTCTGGTGGCAGTATAACTACCTTATGGTCTGGGCAGAAGGGGGCATAGCTAGTAAATCTGTGCCAGCCTTTCCCATGTGGGTGTGTGTGTGTGTGTGTGTGTGTGTGTGTGTGTGTGTGTGTATGTGTGCATGTGTGCGTGCGTGTGTGTGTGTGTGTGTGTGTGTGTGTCTGTGTTAAAATCAACTCTCCAAGAGTGTGTGTGTGTCAGCTGCTTGGAGCAGGGACACAAAGCACTGGTTTCACAGTGAGAGTGGTGAAGGACTTGGCTTGGACATTCGTCTGAGGACTCAGCTCTATAGCTATGTCAGTGGGAAGTCTTATTTGGGATATGGAGAGAGAGGGAAAACCAACGCCTAGACAATGTGTTCCCTGTGTGCTCTTAAGGGAAATTGAGCTTGATGCAGAGAGCTGCATCTGAAAATACTGGGTGTATCCAGTCTTCTTCCAAGTGGACTTCCCTCTCCAGTCTCAGTGGTGAGGATTCAGGCTCCTTGATTACTGTCCTAGAGTAAGGATATCACAGAAATAATCAATAATGACATAGGAAACCCCCAAACACTGGACCCAACACAAATTGACTTCTTCAAGGGAAGTTCATGCCTACTCAACCTGGTGGACTTCTTTGAGAAGATCAGCAAAGCAATACATGAGGGCAAAACAATTCATACTGCCTACTTTAACATGGCTAAGACATTTGACACATGGCCACATGGGCATGATTGATAAACTCAAGTGATTAGGTATAAACCCTTATGTCACCTGGTGGATAGCCATCTGGCTCACAGACAGGACCTAGGAAGTTAGAAATGGGAGTCCACCTCTACAAAGAGGCCAGTCGCAAGTGTTGTCCCTCAGGAATTGGCCCTGGAACCGCTCCATTTTGGCATTTACTTCTCTGAAGTCAAGGCCAGTGTAAGAGCTTCTCACTGACCAAATTTATAGATGACTGCACATTAGGAGCAGTCATAGAATCACCCACTGACACTAATATTCTCCAGGATGGGCTGCCACAGACAAATAACTTGTGTCAGAGCCATGGGCTAAAACTGTCAAGAAATGCATAACAATATTCTTTAGGAAGTCATCCACCCCTGGTAGCTATCATATTGACAACACGTCCCTAAGAGTCAACCCTGTAGTCAGGGACTTGGGGGTACACATAGACAGTAATCCTGCCTTTGACCATCACATGTCTACAGTAGTGAGAAAATCATTCTATGCGTTGTGCAACTTATAAACAAATGTATAGCATCTAGGTCCAAGAAGGTCATTGTTCCATTGTATTCAGTATTCATCTGACCTATCATTGTGTACAGTGCCCCCTTTGGTATATACCTGACCAGGCACATCCAGCAATTGGAACTTCCACAGAGGTTCCTCACTAAAAGAATACAGGGCATAAGTAACATGTGCTATGCAGACTGCCTCAAAGTCCTAGCCCTGTATTCTGTCTCCTACAGGCTGTTGAGAGGAAATTTATGCCTAGCATACAAGGCATTGTCAGACTCCAACCTCATGGACCTCCTGTATATCTGCAAAACAAACAGCACCAGAATTACTCATTCTAAAGACTTAAACCTTTTCTGTGATAGAAATAGGATCTACTGGAGAGACAGGTATGTATCCCAGGGACTACCCCTTATCTGGAACAAGCTACCCATCCAATTACTACAGCACTCAACTTTCCTCACTTGTCTAGAAGAAAACAGTTTTTAGTACTTAATAAATAAGCACCTATTCAGGCATGTCTAAATGTCAGCTCCCGGTGTTTTCTCCTGTCTACCTGATGAATCTGGGCATCTTGGGACAATGCAGCAATTGTCTCATGTACACAGACAACCCTCTCCTCCTACCACCCAACACTATGACCTGTGAGAGATGCACTTATATAGCCAAACTGGAAGCAAATCTCTCATCACCAAAGACTGGCCTAGACAGTCAAGAGGAGAAGGTAAACACTTGCACCGCACCACACTCATCACATATTCCCTCAAAACCTACACCACCAAAACACACACAGAAGCACAAAACACACACCTACATTCACGGAGGCTCTCAGTACAAATTTGCCCAAACAACAGAGACCTCCAAAGCAGAAATGCAAGCAAACTCCACCCCCCAACACAACCCAAATGACACATAGCTCACATACTCAGTGTGCTACTCAACTACAGCCCATAAGGCATAACGTACCCAGCACTCTAGTCATAGGTGACTTTATAGTCAGGCACACTGATGTTCCCCTCACCAGGCTAAACAAGGAAAAAGTTACTGTCAGCTGCCTGTCAGGTGCCAGGATCCGCCACATAATGCACGCACTCAGGTCACTCCACAACAAGTACAAATATGACTGTCATTGTCCATATTGGTGTGAATGACCTGAGATGTACCTTCCTGGACTACATGAAAAGAGACATGGAGAAGCTCTCTGATCTTGTAGCCCAGGCAGGTATGACCCTAGCCCTGAGTAGCATCCTGCCATCACCCAGAATGATACCACAGTACAAGGACAAAATGATTGACTTTAAAAATTGCCTAAGCTTCTGGTGTCATTCTAAGGGAATCCAGTATCTGTCTGCCTGGGATGACATGATTGACAGACCACGCTGCTTTTCCAGAGATGGCCTGCACCTGTCACCCTTGGGATTCTGGATACTGGCAATGGCTCTTGCCACCCCTATAGTGCCTTTTTTAGGCAAGGTTCAAATGACAAATTCACCACCGTAACAGGTACAAGCAAGCAAAATCTGAGGGTAATGCTACTCAATGCTAGAAGTCTAAACCTCAAAATGCACTCACTCGAGGCACTCCTTAAAATGGAGAACATTGACATCTGTGCAGTGACAGAGACCTGGTTCAAAGCTCCAGAGAGCACCCCTGCATTACCAGGCTATAATTCATACCACACCTTTTGGCCACCAAACCCGGACCGAAACACTAAAGGTGGAGGCGTGTCCATATTCATTAAGGATATCCACACCTCCAAGCTAGTTGCTCAGCATAATGCATCCAAGATTATCCAAGTTCAACTAACTCTAGGCAAAACTGCAATCCAGATTGTAGCTTGCTACAGACCCCCCAACATGCCCCAGGATTCCCACTCCTCTTTTCTTGATACACTGGAAAATATTAAGGTACAACCCAACACTCTAATAATGGGTGATTTCAACTACCCTACCATTAACTGGGAAAACTACTCATGTACCAACTCTTTTGCTCAACGTTTTCTGGAAATCATCAATTCCAACACCTTGGATCAACTTATCCACACCCCCACCAGGGGCAGCAATATCCTAGACCTGGTCATCACCAACATGGGTGATCGGTGTTCCACACCAGAGGTCAGCTCCTCATTGGTCAGATCCGACCACAAACTAATCACCCTAGACATCCACATCCTGCTCCCACCCCCCCCATTAGGAAAACAATTATAAAAAATGTCTCCAAAGCCAACTTCACGCTTCTTAAGACAGAAGTGGCAAACTTCACAACACCCAGGCAGATGGACAATAGAGGTACAACTGCTGAATCCTACAAAAATTCACATTATAAGCACTTACACTAGTGCATGGATTGTGCTATCCCTAACAGAACCAAGATGCTATCCTCCAAAAAAAAGGAAGCCAATCTGGTGGTCTTCTGCCATAAACAAACTCTACAACAGAAGAAAGAAACTGTTGCAAAAAAGTAAAATCCCACGATTGGAGGAACTCCCTGGTCAGCCTCAGTAAGAAGCTGAGATCCCTCATAAAATCCTCCAAAGCTAGTTATGAAAACAAAATTGCCACTGATTCTAAAGACAACTACAAAGCATTCTATAGCTATGTCAAGAATCTCAATGGCAACACTCAGATCTGCTCTGAGTTACAGCACAATGACACTAAATATACAGAACCAACTGATATTGCCAACATCCTGGCAAATAGGTTCAGTGCTAACTTTACCCCCCTCTCACCCCCTAAAGGCCATCTTTATACCGGAAGAATGCAAAGTTCCTATAATTACGGCTGCACAGGTAAAAACCTCACTCTCCAAAGCCAAGAACACAGCATCTATGGGACCTGACAACATCCCAGGCTGCCTTCTACACGAACTACAGAATGAACTGGCACCCCCACCTAAGTACCATGTTCAATCATAGCCTCACCTCAGGCTTTGTGCCCATTGAATGGTGCACCATGACAGTTATCCCACTGTACAAAGGGGGGGCCACAACAGACCCCATGAACTACCGCCCCATTATCATGAGCCTGGTCTGCAAGGCCATGGAACGTATCATCATGGAACTCATAAACAAAGACATTAGAGATCTCCAAACTCTGGACCTCAAACAGTTTGGGTTTGTAAAAGGCAGGTCATTTCTCCTAAACCTGATAGACTTCTTTGAAGTAGTCACCAAAGCCATAGATGAGGGTAAGGTGGTTCACACAGCTTATCTAGATCTTGCCAAGGCGTTTGACACCATCCCCCACTCTGGAATTATAGATAAACTCACTAAACTAGGTATAAATCCCTATGTCACAAGATGGGTTGCCAACTAGCTTACTGACAGAACCCACACTGTGAAAGAAGCAGACTCCAAATCAGACTTCAGACCAGTGACAAGTGGAGTACCACAGGGTTCAGTCCTGGGTCCTCTACTGTTTGGTATCTACTTCTCTGAAGTACAGGCTAACACAGAAGGTCTTTGGCTAACTAAATTTGCAGATGACTGCAAACTAGGAGCCATAATTGAAACTCCTAATGATGTGGACATCCTACAAAAGGGCCTCACTGAGACAGATGCCTGGTGTCAAAGACATGGTTTCAAGCTCAATGCCAAAACGTGCATTGTCATCCTCTTTGGTAAAAACTCTGTACCCATGAACTACCACATAGGCAGTAGTCTACTTAACACTGAAAGTGTGATAAGAGACCTTGCGACACAGTAGTCTCTCCTTTGATAATCACATCACCACAGTGGTCAGGAAATCCTTCTACGTGGCACACCTCATCACAAAAGGTTTCTCATCCAGAAAAAAAGAGGTCATTGTTCCCCTCTACTCATCACTCATTAGACCCATTATAGAGTACAACGCCCCTTTTGGTATGTACCTCACAAGACATCTACAACAACTGGAAAGGCCGCAAAAATACCTCACAAAGAGGATTACTGGCCTCAAACAGATGCCTTACGCAGACCGTCTCAAAAAACTCCAGCTTTACTCCGTCGCATATCGCCTACTCAGAGGCGATCTCTGCCTAACATACAAAGCTATGTCAAACCTAGAGCTGTTGGACATGCTCCACTTAAAGAAATCCCAATCCCTCCGAGCTACACGCTCTAGGGACCTAAACCTTGTCACCACAATAAACAGAACATGCTGGAGGGATAGATTCCTGTCCCAGAGACTTCCCATACTCTGGAACAGACTACCTATCTATGTCAAACAGAGCTCCTCATTAGCACTCTTCAAGAAAAATCTTGATGACTGGATGGGTAATAGGAAATTCATCCCGTGAATCACTTCTGTGGTTCTGCTTGACAGGGGCACAGGAAAATAATTTTCTTGGGTGGCGAAAGCCAGGGTACCTTTTTGGCTAGGCTTGTATAGGCCCTAGGGCCAATAGCCTAGTACCTACCTATGAACCTATGAACCATGTGAAACAGAGTTCTCTAACTCAATTCAAGTATAACTTGGACAATTGGATGGGGAATAGGAAATTTATCCCTAGTGTGGCACCTATATCTATAATGGACACAGGCACCCTATAAATGGTTCATCTCCCAGGCCCCTGCTTGTAAGTGTTTCATTTTCCAAGCTCCTGTTTACACTTATTATGGGTACAAAAACTTGTCAGAGATTTGAGTTGCATGGCTAGGCTTAAAAAGGTACTTCTGGTCATTAGTTTAGTATACATCTATGAACTCTGAACCTATGAACTGGAACTGCCAAACCAGATCAGTGACTTATTGTTTAGCAGTCAGCAAACAACAGCTGGGGTAAGTAATTCTTACTCACCTCACTGAGAAGAAATGAATACCTGTCACGGGTCCTTAATTCTGCCTTATATGTTTGCCCTGTCCCTCATGAAATCTGATTTGCATGTAAATCATTCAGGATTACACGCAGTCAGTAATGCCAGAAATTAGACTTTTACTTAGTGTTCAGAAAATACATGTTGAGGCAAAGCATGCTATTCTATTAACTTTGATTAGAGTAATATTTAAGAACTGTTCGTAGTTTTCAGCCTTTATACCTACATTATTTTTAGCTTTGCCCAGAATTCCTGAGCAAAGAAGTTTAGAATTATAATATCTGGTATCCTGCCAGTATTTATAAAACTTTCTGAAGGAGAAAACTATGAAAGAAGATAAGGCACATCTGTTCTTAAAATCTTGGGTATGCAGTGAGATTGGTCATTCTGGGCTGCTGATCTCTTGCATTTATCTCCCTTGTGTTCATTCACTGAATAACAGCTTTATCCTAATGGGGTGTTCCACAATTCTGTTTAGGATAAAACGCGTAACTGGAGAACAAATAATTTTTCTTCTTCTCCTCATTTTCCACCATCCATTTGTAACTTTTGCAAGGACCTCAGCCAGTCAAGGATGATCATGGACCCCCCACAGTCGTAGGTACTGTGAGTACCTAACACCAGCTATGATAATAGTTTTAATAGAGAAAATGCTTACTAGCAGGATGTGAACAAGTCAGTGGCAAAACATATAATGAAATTATGAAGCCTGCTACTTGACAAAATGGCATCACTACAACAGAAAATATCTTTACATTTTAAAGTAGAAAAAGTAGTCAGTCCTTAGAATTCTTCATCCTATGAGTTATTATCCACAAGGTTAATTAACTACACAAGACTGTTGTCACTAGCTTTTGTTTGTTTGACAAGCATGTAAGAAAATATCAAAATTAGATAGCTTGCTTTGGTAAGGTGGGCCCCAGCACCAAGGGGGCCCCAAGTGACTACAGAGTTCACTGGTGCCTAAAGCCAGCTATGATCCTTCTAAATGAATGGAAGACACTTAGGATTAGCCAATGAAGTTGCAATTATGTCCCCTGGGGCACCAGTGATAAAGTGACAAATATTGTATTGCATTCTTTGAAGCTTGTCAGTTTGTATGATGTATCAGTGGACTAAAGCACAGCATAGTCCAAAGAAAAGCAAAGAAACCCTATGATAAGACTAACATAACCCTGTTTTGTGAGTAAATAAGAGGTTCTGTATTCAAACTAGTCTGGGACTTGGAGGTAGATTTATTTATATGACAAGAGAGAGAAAGAGTGAGAGAGAATGAGTGCAGGTTCAAGTCATGCTCTCATGCTCCTGTACACATTAAATCTGCACATCCTCAGGAACTGATACAATTCACCTCTACCTAAAACAAGTCTAACTCTTGTGGGCTATAAAAGCATAACTTTTGTTTTCTCAAAAATAACCTTCAGGCCCCACTGGTTTAACCACTAACACATTTGCTATAGATTCATGGACAGTTTACCACAGATATTGTAATGAGGGTCTATATCAGCGTATTGAAAGCTGATAACATCGAACACTAGTTGATCAACCTCTAAAGGTCGAACAACCAAAATAGCGAAGACACGGAACAGAGATTTTTTCCCAGGGGAAAAAAAAATCACTGGGTTTGCCATTTCCTCCACTGTAGTGCGATCTCGGAGTTGGTATATTTAAGTAGGAGGATGTGGGTGGCACAGCCCCCCACATCGGGGGTGTGGAGAGCGAAGCCCCCCACTTTATGTTATTTTTTTTTTTTTGCGGCACAGCAATTTTTTTCCCTGGGAAAAAAATCGCTGTTCCGTGTCTTCGCTATTTTGGTTTTTCGACCTTTAATGGTCGATCAACTAGCGTTCGATGTTATCAGCTTTCGATAAGCTGATATAGACCCTTGTAATGATCCTTTACATTAATAAATGACATCATATATCTTTAGTCCAATAACTAGCACTGGAGACTAAGGATAGAGTTATAGGGCTATGAAAGGAAGACCATCTGAGGGTGTAAAAGAGTTTGGGGTACATGAGTAGGACAAATCTTAGAAATCAGTGATAGTATTTTTTTAGTCCCAGGTAAGGGTATAAACTCTGAGCCTTTTGATGAAGATCTTACCAGCCACCTCAGTCGGGGACTCCTCTAAAGAAGCTTCTGGACAAAGCCCATTCATGACTGACTAAGAAGGTACAAGTCATTCAGCTGCTAACAAAGTAATATTACTGATGTCACCTGGGAGCATGTCTTCCATGAGAAGAGCCTGAAGTGAAAATAATTTATTTGTTTTCAGTGGATATACAGTGAATTTATGGAGCTTTTACTTAGTATAGCTAGAAGCAAGGGATTGGACTGACTTTAGCTTGCTGCTCTGGAGAAGACAGGTATTTAGGCTACGTGAATGGCTAGTATGTTCTATAGCAATGCTTTTGTAACATGGATATCTGGAAAAAATGAAAATACATTCAAATAAAAGGCTAGCAGTAGCAAACTATAGCTGCATTAAGAAGTCATGGGGGAGGCAATGGTAGAAAGATTGAGAAGAAGGGGATATAGTTAATGGGGAGGTTAGAAAATCACAAAATTACACAAAAGAGGGTGGTGAGTAGGACAGAACAGACTTTAAAGTAGCAACAGAAAGGGCAGATGATGAAAAGAAGACAAACTCATATTCTAGTGCAGAGCTACAAGGCTTCTTGGCATACCTCTCAACTGTCCAGATTTTTACAGAATGTCTAGATTTTTGCCTCATGTTTTTGGTCGCTTCCTCATAAAATGTGTGACTTTCTAGCAAATTACTGAGGATCAAAGTCACTAAATAATGACATGCATAAGAGTTTCCAACTTCATTTCCTTCAGAAAATTCATGCTAACTCAAATTCTGTTATTCTAGCAACTTTCTAAGTTTATAAGAGCAATATTTAAAATCTGTCTCTATTTTTGGACATCTGTTCCCCCATTATTTAAGGTTTTGTCCAGATTTCTTGCACTAAGAGGTTGGATGGTATGCTTCTTGCTTGGATACTGTAAACAGAAAGTCAAGCAAGTTGTGCACAAACAACTAATACATGTTTTTACAAAGGGGACATGTTAGAGCAAGCAGTCAGAAGGTAGTCTGCTCAAGCCATACATATATCATTTTAAGCACTGTTTCAACAAGAGCCAGTTCACCTGGTTGACAAGTTTACTTTGCTGACAAAAACATTATATACTGAAGTAAAGGAACCTATAGGCAGCTTACAATGACAATTAGAACACTCAACATTTATGCAACACTTTGGTAATGCGAGTTACCTGGCATATATTAAAAATGCATAAAGCTAGAGTGTAACAGGTAGGTTGAACTGCAGTCTGCACTACTGAAACTTGAAATGCACCATTAGCAAGCACTTAACATGTACTGGTAACAGGATTTTCTTGTTCTAAGACAGCCATCTGGTCTAACACACTAGAACTATGATGTGGATTTCACAAGTCTGCAGTTAATACATACCTCAGGTCTGATGAAGTAATTCTTCCACTAGTGCAAATACAGATTGGGATAACTCTTGTTATTAATGACAGACATGCAATCATGATGATTTTTCACAAATTAAGAAAATAAACCTCAAACTAACTGCTTGGTTATGGGTTGCAGTTTTATCCGTGTATGCTAGCTGCTGGAAAGAAAACATAGTAAGAGCAGAATTTAATTAGATATCTTCAGGTGCAATTTATGGCTGAGATTTAGAAAAAAAAACAGTAACACAGATACGTAGCAAACAATGACAAGGTCAAAGCTGCCTAGTGTGACCCAACAGTGATTAAGTATGTAGTAGAAATACTGTGTGGATATGTCAAGAATAGCTCCTGCATAAGTAGGCACTTCTTTCTCCAAAGTAGTATAAATTATACAAAGACATGGCAGGTTACGTGACCTAAGGCTAGAAACATATATACAGCATACCTGTGACAATGTACTTCCACACATGCATTGACATGCCACTATGGGCATGGCTGACAGCCCAGAGAATGGTTACACAGCAAAGTCCGTACTATGGTCATATGATAAATGGGGAAACAAAGTGGGTGGAAGGGACAGTAAGAAAGTTGGAAGAACAAATATAAGAATACACAGAAGAACAAGGGGACAGGAAGAGTGATGTGAGGAGGGGGAGGGAGCAGAGTATTTTTTGCAGAATAGACACACTATTTATTTTTGAATTGTAGAAGAGGAAAGAAACATGGAAAAGGCATGGGTAAGAAGAAAGGTACAGGGATAGCAGTAGGGGCAGACAAGCTGTCATACAGATTATGAAAGATAGGAGGAGACTATGAAAAATGGTAGGGCCACAAAGGAGACACACAGACAGATGGAGGACAATTGGAAATAAGGACTACACAAGAAACTGTGGAGGGGAGTGACACACAAGGAAAGGGAGCAGCATGATGGGGATAGGGTGGGGTGATGACTGACTGCCAACTACACAGTGGTATACCCTACCAAAAGTCAGTCACCTCTGCGACTACATTCATGTCTGGCTCTAATCTCTAGTGTTCTGGTGGTCAGGGGCATGCAGCAGCACAAATTTCAAGTTGCACAATGTTGTGCCTGGTTTGGCACCCTGGAGCACATTATCATATGACTTCAAGCTGTGCAAATCTGCAAGTTGCACAATGCTGTGCTCCATGGTGCCAAACCAGGCATCCTACCACCAGTCCATCACAGCCCTCAGCAGGGTAACTCAGTGGAACCACTCAGTGATGTTTCCTGATGGTAAGGCTGCATCTCTCACCAGAAAAACTGCACCAGCAGGCAGCAATGATCCTTCCAGGTTGCTCTGATAGGATGTCTTTCATCATCCTGTAGAGAGGCCAGCCTGAGATGGTGGTGGACCCACCAAGTGACGGCAGAGTGAGTGCAGGTTATAATGGCCACTGTTACACCACATCCAGCTCTGTGAGTAACACTGCATAAAATAAGAACATAAATGGACAGAGAAAAAAAACAAGAAATGACAATAATAAAAATTAAGAAGATTGCAGTGATAAAGAGAAAAACAAAACAAAAGCAATAATCACTAGGGTGTGCTACACCAGATTGCAGTACAGGTCTTTCAGGAAATAAAATGCAGTCAGTTAACCAATGACAACACAAAAGTGATATAAAGGCATGAGACACACCTACCACAGAACAATGTGGACTACAGTGTGAGATATGATGGGAGGTACCCTGTCACCGGTGTGCAGGGCAGAGGTAGAATGCATGACAGTCAACCAGTGTGACTACAGTGGGCATTGAAGCTAGGCAGAAGCAGATCCCAATGATCAAATGATATAATTGGCCCTGAGGAGGTTCAGAGTGTGTGAAATACACTGTGTGGCGAATATAACTTGCCTCAGAATACCAATATTAATATACAAGGTACATGAAAACCTAGTGGTAATGCTGCACCCTGACATATTCCAACCCACATGCATCATTTGCATGCCCAGACAGTATACCATGTCATGCTAACAAGTGCACTGTGCATTAACTGCAGGGCATCATACAGGGATGAGGCACTGAATGATGCCCAGTGCTCATGTATCAAAGCAGACACCTATGTCCTTTACTGCAGTGCAACACCCAAAAATCAGCCAGTTCTGCAATACCCACTCACTGTCAGGAATATCTGGTAGACAGAAGGACAGTAGCACAGTTAAACTTACAATTACAAGTTATTTGACACATAAAACAAAGCAATAATTAATAGTAAAATTAATTTTCAGCACTGGAAACTAGGACTTCCATATACATACCCTGATGCTACATCAAACAATTTTCCCATGTTTCATTAGGTACTTAAAAAAACATGCCCATTATGCCCATGAACATCAATGACTGCATATAAGTGAACAATTAGGCCTGTCTGTAACAGTAATTATCAGGTAGGTATACTGAGTGTAAAGCTCAAGCTACTTCTTTCTCTAACCTCTTCTTCCTATTGGCAATGAAGCTCAGGAGGTTATTGTTTTTTCAGGTCACTGTATGCACACTGGCACTCTTCACCAGAGCACATAGTGCTTCTGTCATCACTTGACCGCCCTGGTAAGGCAGTGCTAGGTATGCACCTTGTACTGGGGACTCTCATTTGAGTCTCTTTGCATGTGCTCCCAGTAGTGCAAATGCAGCAGGTGGAGAAAGATTTTTGTCTCTCTGCTGCACCACGTTGGGGCCATTCCAATTTCACCTCTTCTAAAAGTCTTAGCCACTTTTCAGGTTGATGCCAGGAAAGAAATGGCAGCAGAGAAAGCAGATTCATGTTGAGGAATGTCATGGAAGCCACGTGACAAGCAGCAATATTCAACACAGCAACACAACATAGCTGAATGTCAAAGCAGATTAGTATGACCACAACATATATGTGAGTGGTGGTGCAGGCATGCTCATCACATATTTATTCATTTATGTGTCATTTGTTAACTGGGTTAGTCCAACTAAGCCAGTGGTCCGTTTTCAGTGAAGACCCAAGAAGAAAAGCTCCAGACAGTTATTACAAAGTCACAAAAAAGAAAAACATCTGACAATGACGTTTAATACAAACATTACAGTAATGTGCTTTACATAAGAACATTAGAAATTTACAAAAGGCCTGCAAATAAAGTTTACATAAACATTACAGTAATGTGCATAATATCCAGTACAAAAGTTAGATTTTTTTAATCAACAAAAAGAGAAAGAGATGCAAATGAGATAGGACACTTGCAATAGGTAGGTGTTAAAAATGTGAGAGGTTGTAAGGTGGTAAGGTGGGATTTAAGTGGGGGTGAACATATGGTACCGTGCCTTTGCCAACATTTATACTGTATAATAACATGACTGCAAGCTGTAAGTTTTGGCACTCTTGTGCCATTTAGCCCGTATAGGCAACAAGTGGATTACAAAAGCTTACAGCCATGTGGGTACTATGAAGTTACCCAGGCAAAAGCATACAGGCACCATGCATATGTATCAGCAGGAATGTACTCCATTGCAAACTGTAAAGCTATTAATGCACTTCACTACTTGTACGATTCAGAAACATTTAGCCAAAATTGCTTCATAAGCATTATTACTGTGCTGCTAGCCCCATAACAGAATGATATAAACAACCATCACCATTTGCAGAACTCATTACATTATCAAGTTTTCTATAGTACTGCAATAGGACATTATTGGAGTGTCCTAAAATGTAAATGCTGTACTACTGTTATATGTTTACTTCTTTTGTGTGTGTGTGTGTGTGTGTGTGTGTGTGTGTGTGTGTGTGTGTGTGTGTGTGTGTGTGTGTGTGTGTGTGTGTGTGTGTGTGTGTGTGTGTGTGTGTGTGTGTGTGTGTGTGTGTGCTTTACAGCAATCTTCAGACAGAAAGATGGATAAAACACTGGAGTTGGAAGGAACAAGTTTGGGGATGTGCATGAGTGTAGATGTAGTGAATAGAAGTGCTATGCCAGCCTTGGATTATAAAGTGTTTGTAGATTTCTGTACTAAATAGTATTCTTTGTGATCTTGTCATTCTTGTTTTTGAATTTGTTTAAGGATAAAGTTAAAAGAGCCAAAAACACACTTATTTATAAGCTAAGTCAAGAAACCACTTTAATACTGGATGCACTGTTTCTTTGTGTTTAAGGAGAATGCTTAAAAGCAGTTGTATATATAATTCTAGACTACCATTTGCATGCATGGTGCATGCTGTGACCATGTGAGGTATTGCCAGTTATGCCAGGAGGAGTAGAGCAGTGAATGTGCAACATATACCAGCATAGCTAGCTTGAGTTTTGTAAGGAATTATATGTCATTTGTATATCAAATTTGTTTGTAAAGGTGCTTGTATTGAAAACGTATTTGTAAAGCTGTTTGTGTTAAAAATGTACCAACAGTGGGTCCTGATGGACAGAAAAAAGAAATACACTTGTATGTCAGACTGTATTATAACTCTTGAAATTAATATTGTACAGAGGATACTGGAAGAGGAGAGGTTAAGCTCAACCCCAGCTAACATTTAGGAAAATATCCTGAAATTAAATTACTTAATTTAGGCCATAAAATTGTATCTCACAGGTCTCGTTGCAGCTAGAGATAAAAAGTCTGTACTAGGATTCCTTTTGTATTGTCCTTGGGGGTGAACTAATTGCTACTCTGGAAGAGTGGAAGTTTGAAATTGTATTATGACTTCCAGAAGCTGCAGCAGATATTAGCAAAGCTCAGGGCGTGTAAGGTAACACATCTGTGCTAAATCCTGTTAGCCTCTAGTAAAGGTGGGTAGTATGGGAACCAGAACTCAGATGACCAGATTTATGTGATGTCATTCTGTAATCCAGCACAAAAATGGTGTTTTAATACCAGATGATACTGAAGTCTCAGAGCACTCTGTTTTTGTAACCTGATAAAGAAGGATCTCTCACTTATTTCATCTTGCCTTGCTTTAGTAAGTAACCAGGCAATAAGTAATTCTTTAGATGAGTCAGGAAAATATAGTGAGATTAGTTAAGCACTGTTTTTCTGTACCTGTGTGAATCTATTCATCTGTGTTATTTTTAATATTTCCTGTGATTGAAACTCCAGTGTTTATTGTAAATAGATATTTAGTATATTAATGTTATTTTATTATTAATTATTAAATATATTTAAACTTTTCATTACAGCTGGTCCTTTAGAGAATATTTTAACCTTTGAGAGTACTTATATTTATTTGGTGACACTGTGGCCGCTTCTAAAAGCCTTACTGCATTGGTCAAAACACTACCATTTGTATTAGTATTAATTTCACTCAGTATAATTGGGTACCTTTGTAAGAGCCGTAGAGTAGCTGGTTTTGTAGTGTCTGGTGGCAGTATCTACCTTATAGTCTGGGCAGAAGGGAGCATAGCTAGTAAATCTGTGCCAGCCTTTCCCATGTGTGTGTGCAAATCAAATCTCAAAGATGCGTGTTTCCGCTACTTGGAGCAGGGACACAGAGCACTGGTTTCACAGAGAAGGTGTTGGAGGATTGGCTTGGACACTCGGCTGAGGACTCCACTCTACAGCTGTGCCAGTGGGGAGTCTTACTGGGGACCTGACCCTGGACCGAATGTGTTTCCTGTGTACTCTTAAGGGAAATTGTGTTTGATAAAGACAGCTGCATTTGGAAATACTGTGTGTATCTATTTTTGTTCCAAGTGAACATCCCTTACCAGTGTCAGTATTGAGAATTCAGACTCCTTGATTACTGGCCCAGAGGTGGACATCACACATGCATCAGCGGATATGACAGCAAAGCAGATAATGAAGACTTCTGAAGGAGGTAGGAAGAATAATTCAGACATTGATCTGCTGCAAAACTCTTTAGCCTCCATTATTACTCCCCTGCAGGAAGTAACAAAGAACTTGAAGCAACTAAAATCCACAGAGGAGACCAAAGCAGAGTTAAAGGGAATCCACCAGTAACAATACAGCGTCAGGATCTTTTGGAGCAGCATAACTCGTTGAATGTCCACACCCAGCAGATAGAAGAACAAATGGACTGGTGTAGAATTTTAGTACCAAAGGTAGACGATGTTGAAGATTCACTTCTTAACAATTTAAGATTAATAAGTCTACCCAAAGAGATTGAATAAGACAACCTGGTAACCCATATTAGGCATGAGCTTTCCATCCTTTTAAAGAGAGAATACCCTCTGATTGTTGAAAGCGCACATTGTATAAATACCAGGGCACCCATCAACATTCCAAGGTACTTCATCTTGTACCTCATTCATTACATGGACAGGAATTGGCCAGAGAACTGGATTCAAAATTCCAGATCAGGGTACAGCTGTCTGTTTTGTCCCAGAGTACAGTACATCCGTAGTCAACAAATGCAAGGCCTTTATCCCTGTGTTAAAGTGCTTAAGGAGATTTTTATTTTTTTATTTTTTTGCTTTAGCTATGATTTCCCATTCTTGTTTTAGTCCAGAAAGGACATCTGGTTCTAACCTTTAGTTATCTCTCAGAAGCTGAAGTGTATTTGGAAAGAATAAATGGGGGATGCCATATTAATCATTCATTGCCTAGTGTGGAATCTAAGACAGAGAAAAAGCTGATTCATTTCCAGGAGGTGGGATGGAAGTCCCCATGGAAAAAAAGAAGATCTGGAATATAGCCACTAAGTAGAGTGATAACCCGTTATAGGGTCATAGGTTGGTACTAGGCTATTGGCCCTAGGGCCTATACAAGCCTAGCCATAATTCCCTGGCTATTTCTTCCCACAGTATTTACATGCATGGAGCATGCCCCAGTATCCAAGCACTGACCTCAGAACAGCATCGATCATTGTAATAAGCTTATGCTGCTTGCAGACCTTTCCAAGGGGGAGTAAAGAGCAGCCACTGTGTTTAGTGGGTATGATCGTGCACCAAAGGAACTAGAGCTACTGGGCAGCACTAGTACAAATCACCACATATGTGACAGTGGGATCATCGACAACCTGAGTACCTGTTTAGGGTTCTTGTTGACTAACCTCCCATCATTTTATTGGCACAGATGAGTGAAACTCCAGGGAATCTACAATTGTGCAAGCATGAATTTTCAAGTCTGCTTGTGGTGACTTTGGTCATCATATTTAATATTTGTGACTTTTTCTCTGCCTTTGTGACTAGAATTCAAATTATAAAAGGTGATATTGAACTATCAGGCAAGGTTTTGAAGCCTGTGTCAGTTATGTGCAGTGTGTATGCTCGGTTATCAGTTTACCCCTTGACTATAGTAGATAGCTCCAAATGGAGAGCTGTATAACATTCTACTCTTATTGGTATGATGTTTTGTACTGTGTTAATTAACTGCAACCTGGAGAGGTATGTGACTGTTTGGGGACTTGCCATATCTGATATTTCAATGTGTTAATGCCAAATGGCAGCGGGTATAGTCAAGGCAGGGGGAAGTATATTTCCTCTTTTTTTCACATAACACACAGGTAGAGATGCACTGAGGTTGTATCCACCCTTCTATTTTGAACATTGTGTGCAATGTACTATAGGAACAACCTTAGGTGGACAGGTGCTATAAAGGAGTTTCCTGATCTGGTATTAGAAAGGTGCACCTCAAATGGTATCTGTTCACCATCTCCTTTCTTTTTTTCCTCTTCTTTGGCTAATATCCAGCAATGGGTAAACCATACTGGCATACTCTTACATGTCAACTTACAATGTTTGAGTCCAGTGTAGGGGAGTGAGAAAAATAGCAGTAGAGAGTCCTTGAAAGATTCCTGTTATAGAACGGCACCAGGTTTTGTTCTGGCAGATAGGGATTCATCAACAATGTGAATTTGTTTATTAACAAAATAAAATTTGTTGTAGCTTTGTTATGCAGTCCTGGGCTGTGAAGGTTACAAGGAGTTAGGCTTTGTGCACCTGCCCCATAGTGAAAGGAATACCATCACTGAGCTGTTATATCTACTTGTGTTTTGCATCTATTTTCATTTACCTTGTCACGTGGTTCCATGGGATGCCTTTCAGGAGCTGAGTTGGACTCACTGAATAAGGGACAACTCGTTAAGGTACTTACATGGAATGGAAAGGGCCTAAATTCTAAAATTAAGTCAGCCTCTAGACTTAGAGACATGTCTTCTCTCCTAGTCCCAAATTGCTTGTTTGCAAGAAACAAACGTTATCAAGAGGCACTATTTTAAGTAAACTGGTTAGTTGGAAGGGCTAATTTGTGTGCTCTTCATAGGAAGTTACTAGACTATTGGCCCTGAGGCCCTTACAAGCCTAGCCAAGAATTTAGCCCATGTTCCACCAAATCAGCACCCTATGCGACTGTCCAGCAGGGACATAGGTGGAATCCCAGGGGTGTATTTTCTGTTCCCTATCCAGTTATCCAGGTTGTGCTTACAAAGGTTTAATGAGGCACTCTGCTTTACATGGAGAAGGAGTCTATTCCTCAAAAGGGGGAGTCTCTGGGACACAAATCTGTCCTGCCGACAAGTCCTATTCATGTCACAGACCAGGTTGAGGTCTTGTACGTGGGTTACTTGAGTGGACCTTGATTACAGATATGCAGCAGTCCCATCAGGGCAGGGTCTGAGATTGCTTTGTATGCCAGACAGAGTTCACCTCCGAGGAGTCTGTAGGAGACTGAGCAGAGGTACAGGGCTTTTAACCTATCTGTGTAGGGTAGATGTTTGAGGCCCTGGATTCTCTGGGTGAGGAATATTTGTGGTCTCTCCAGCTGCTGCATGTGCTTTGTGAGGTACATGCCGAAAGGGGCACTGTATTCAATAATTGGTCTTATAAGGGAAGAATACAGGGATGTTATGACCACTTTGTCCCTGGATGAGATACCCTTACTAATGAGTTGGGCCATGTAGAAAACGTTCCACTCAACGGGGGCAATATGGTGGTCAAAAGTCAGTTTGCTATCAACTTGGGTTCCCAAGTCCCTTACAACTGATTGCATGCTTAGTGCCTTATTATCAATGTGATAATTTGTGGGAACATCATTCTCCCCAAAAGGGATGATGATGCATTTTTTGGCATTCAGTTTGAGGCCATGTTTCTGGCATCAGTCATTTGTTTGGGTGAGACCCTCTTGGAGAATGTCCACATCACTAGGGGAATTGATGACAGCATCCAGCTTGCAGTCATCTGCAAACTTGTTCAGCCATAGCCCACTAGATTTGGCCTGCACCTCTGAGAAGTATATCCCAAACAGCAGAGGTCCCAAGACTAATCCCTGGGGTACACTGCTTGTTACGGGTCTACTACTTGAGGTGGCTTCCCCTATTTTGACTAGGTGAGTTCTATCAGTGACCCAGTTTGCTACCCATCTGGCAACATATGGATTGATGCCTAGTTGAGAGAGTCTATCTATTATACCTGAGTGGGGAATAGTATCGAAGGCCTTGGCCAGGTCTAGGTAGGTGGTTTGCACCATCTTACCCTCGTCTATGGCCTTGGTGACTGTCTCAAAGAAGTCGACCAAATTTAACAGGCACGACCTCCCCTTGACAAAACCAAACTGTGTGGGATCAAGTGTCTGGAGGTTGCCAATGTCCTTGTTAATGAGGTCCATGATAATCTGCTCCATGGCCTTGCAGATCAGGCTAGTTAGGCTAATGGGTCTATAATTTCCTGGATCTGTGGATGCTCCACCTTTGTGCAAAGGGAGGACAGTAGCTGTCCTCCATTTGGCTGGGATGAAGCCGGTACTCAGGCTTTGGTTGAAAAGGGTACTTAATGGTGTTGCAAGTTCCTGCCTGAGTTCACATAGAATGCAGCCTTGGATGTTATCAGGTCCCATGCAGGCTGTATTTTTTGGCTTTGAGAGGGCAGTGATGACTTGCTCTCTAGAGATAAGGGGAGGGGGGGCAGGTACTGGGGATGTCCTGTTTTCCTGATGGGGGGACAGAGGAGTGAAGTTTTCACTGAACTTGTCTGTCAGCAGGTTGGCTATATCTACAGGGTTTGTGTATGTGGTGCCCTTGACTACCAGTTCTGAGCAGATCTGGGTGCTTCCTTTGAGATTGTGGACATATGTGAAGAAAGCCTTATGATTGTCTTTAGTGGATGTGGCCAGTTTAGACTCGAAGTTTGCTTTGGAGGATTTCACCACTGCTCTTATTTACTTGTTTACGCTAAGGAGAGATTACTTCCAATTAGACACCTGCTCCTTCTTGGTCCTGGACAGCAATTTTTTCCTTTTATTATAGAGTTTATTTATTGTAGATGTCCACAAGACAGGTTTACTCTTCCTTGAGGAGGAGGATTTTGTCCCGTCTGGCATTTCTGATTCTATGCAACTATATAAATGCTCATATTGTACTTTGATGTAAGTTTGGACATATGTGCAAGTTTCTGTGGAGGGTGAGGGGGCTGTAAAGCTGTTTATACCTTCCTTCAGGAGGTTGTCATCAGCTTTGGAGAAGTTGTTTTGTTTGATCCTAGCTGGGGGGGGGGGGTGTTGTGGGAGATGGTGACTTCGAAAGTGACTGCTTTGTGGTAGGATCTTACCAGGGATGATGACACTGTAGGGATGCTTCAGTGGTTATTCATGTTGGTTAATACCAAGTGCAAGTTATTTTCATCTCTTGTGGGGGTGTCAACCAACTGGTCCAAGACATTTGCATTGAAGAAATCAAATCATCTCTGGGCATTTGTGTTTTGGAATGAGTATTTCTTCCAATCCATAATTGGATAGTTAAAGTCACCCAGGGTCAGGGTAAAGCGTTGAATCTTGATAGATTCAAAGAGGTCCAGACAGGTGGAGTGGGCATCTTGAGTTTGAGTTGGAGGTCTGTAGCAAGCTATGATTTGAATAGGGGTCTTGTCAATTGTTAACTGGACCTGGAGTGTTTCCTGTGCATCATACTGTTTGACCAGCCTAGAGGTGTGCATGTCTTTTATATATATTGCAACTCCACCTCATTTTGTTTTGCTGCCCACGGCTTGGGGTCTAAATGAATGATAAGATGAGTAACCTGGTATGGTTGGGGTGCTCTCCGCAGTTTTGAACCACATTTCTGTGACTGCACAAATGTCAGCTTCTTCCAGGGTTAAGAATGCTTGCAATGAGTGCAGTTTCATGTTTAGACTCCTAGCATTTAACAGCAAGACCTTTAATGTATGTTTTGATGAAATTTTCATGTTGGTAGTTTTGACCTCGTGGCATTGCCTAAAAAAAGGCACTATGGGGAGGCAAAAGCCTTTGCCAGGAGCCTGAAGCCCAAGGGAGACAGGTGCAGGCCATCTGTGTCAAAGCATCATGGCTTGTCTATCATGTCATCTCAGGCTGTCAGGTACTGGATATCCTTTGAATGACACCAGAAACTAAGCCGGTTGTTAAAGTCAATCATTTTCTGTTTGTATTGAGGCATCATTCTGGATGACAGTAGTAATGCTGCTTAAGGCTAGGGACATACCTGACTGAGACACATATTCAGCGAGCTCGATCATGTCTCTCTTCATATAGTCCAGGTAGGTAAGTCTCCTTCCAAGGGAGTAATAATGCTTAAGAGCAGCTCATTAAGATAGTAGAAGGAATCAAAGATGGCAGGCAAAGATAGCAGATGGATAGTGGTGAAGGGCCGGCTTTCTTTGGGGGGTACCTATGGACTTAATCAAGAATACAATAGCCTCTTTTCAGCCTTCTACAATGCATTAGTAAATACAGAGGGGTCCACCTTCCCACTTGTGATAGGGAGAGGCTTTACAATTGTTATAGACTAAGAGATAGCTAGAATTCCAGCTGCTTGACCTAGGCTATAAAAACATAATGATACAATTTAATCTTGGATGAAAGAATTTTACCCTCAACAATGGGAGTGGGCTGCACACCCCCTACTGTAATACCTTCCCTGGTAAGGTCAGACCACAAAATGGTCTCCTTTGAAATAAAAATAAAACCTGGACCCCAGATAAACTGGGAGTATTCAGTAACTATTCTAAGGCTAACTTCCTGCTATTAAGTGAGAACCTGGGAAAATTTCAAGCCCCTATAAACCCTGAGAACACTTCTGCCTATGCAGAACTGTTCAGAGAAACCCTGTACAAGCATGTTACTAACTGCATAGAGGCAGCTGTACCTACCAGGAAGAAGTACAGAACTAACTCAAAAATTAAGCCACCCTGGTGGAATCACAAAATCAATTGAATGTATAACAGGAGGAAGAAAATCATGGCAAAAATTAGGATGTGCAGCACCCAGCAGGATAAAAGCACTCTCAAACTAAACAAACAACTGAGAGGACAAATAAAGCCTACCAAAGCCAAATTTGAGGTACGTTTGGCCTCCCAGGCCAAGGACAACCACAAAGTATTCTTTAGCTACGTCTGCAACCTCAAAGGCAATACACAGCTGTGTGCAGAGCTCATTGTAAACTGAGCCACCTATACTGAGCCAGAAGATATAGCAAACTTCCTGTCTGACAAATTCAGCTCCAACTTTACTCCTCTCTCTCCCCCTCAACCTTCCCTCAGGAAATATCATCAAATATAACTCCCCCTTCTATCACGAGGGAACAAGTCCTTAATGCTCTGTCTAAGACCAAGAACACTGCATCAATGGGCCCAGACAATATCCAAGGATGCCTTCTAAATAGCATGAAACATGACCTATCAGGGCCTCTGGAATTATTATTTGACTGTAGCCTCCAAACAGGCTTCAAGCCTCATGAATGGAGAAACAACAGTCATCCCTCTGCACAAAGGTGGGCCATCTACAGACCCTGAAAACTACAGATCCATAAGTCTCACTAGTTTTATATGTAAAGCCATGGAAAGAATTATCATGGAGATGATCAATAGAGATATAGTAAACCTTCAGACACCTGACCTAGCCCAGTTTGGTTTCGTAAAGGGCAGATCATGCCTATTCAACTTGGTGGACTTCTTTGAGAAGGTCACCAAAGCAATGGATGAGAGCAAAATCATTCACAATGCCTACCTTGACCTGGTCAAGGCATTTGACACAATACCCCACTCGGGCATTGTTGACAAACTCAAGAGGTTAGGTACAAACCTGTATGTCACCTGGTGGATAGCCAACTGGCTCACAAACAGGACCCGGGAAGTTAGGATTGAGGAGTCCACTGCTATAAAAGAGGCCAGTCACAAGTAGTGTCCCTCAGGGATCAGTCCTTGGACTGCTCCTTTTTGGCATTTACTTCTTTGGCTGACTAAATTTGCAGATGATTGCAAACTAGGAGCTGTCATTGAATCTCACACTGACACAAACGTTCTCCAGGAGGGGCTGACACAAACAACTGGTGTCAGAGTCATGGATTAAAACTAAATGCCAAGAAATGCATAATAGTATCCTTTGGGAAGTCATCCATCCCTGGTAACTATCGTATTGACAACACACCCCTTAGAATTGGCCCAGTAGTCAGGGACTTAGGGACACACATAGATAGTAATCTAACCTTTGATTATCACATGTCTACAGTGGTGAGGAAATCATTCTATGTTGCTCAACTTATAAACAAAGGTATGGCATCTAAGCCCAAGGAAGTCATTGTTCCACGTATTCGGAATTCACCAGACCAATCATTGAGTACAGTGCCCCCTTTGGTATGTACCTAATCAGGGATATCCAACAACTGGAATGTCCACAGAGGTTCCTTACTAAAAGAATACAGGGCATAAGTAATATGCCGTATGCAGACCGCCTCAAGGCCCTATCCCTGTATTCTGTCTCCTACAGGCTTTTGAGGGGAGATCTATGCCTGGCATACAGGGCATTGTCAGACCCCACTCTGATGGAACTCCTGGATATCCACAAAAGAAACAGTATCAGAATTATGCATTCTAAACTCCTAAACCTTGCCTGTAATATAAATAGGACCTGCTGGAGAGATAGGTATGCATTCCAGAGACTACCCCATCTACGGAACAGGTTCCCAATCCATGTGAAGCAGACTTCCTCCCTAATCCAATTCAAGTTCTACTTGGACAATTGGATGGGAAACTGGAAATTCATCCCTGGTTTGGCACGTATGTCTCTGATACAAACAAGTAACCTGTAAATGGTTCATCTACCAGGCCCATGCTTAGACTTATCAAGGGTATCAGAACTCGTCAGAGATTTGGGATGCATGGCTAGGCTTAAAAAGCCCCTTGTGGTCATTAGCCATATAAGCACCTATGAACCTATGAACTTAGCAGATGTTTGGTGTTCCATTTATCTAGGTGAGGCAAATTTCACATACTATATACTGTATATACTGCAATAAGGCTCACCCAGCAGGATAGGCTTTGTTTTGATGAGACAACATATAGGCAAGGGTAAATATAGCAGAGGTCATTCCAAATCTTTTCTCTGACCACTTTGTGGCAGTCATGGGATATGAGAAGGCTATTTGGCCATCTCTCTCACTGAGAATAGACTCGATTCATTATTACTTAACTGATATGAGATGCTGGTCTGTACAATTTTGTCAGGATGTCACTATCCAATGAAAAGACACATGGAAGATGTGAAATGTCTTTAAGCTGAGTTTTATGGCCTGTGTTAAACACCTTAAATGCACTGAAAGCTCAAACAGACTATGAAGCACAGTTAGTCCAGGCTAAAAGCATTACTGAATGGTACAGAGTTATGACAAGGATCTTTATAAGGAAATTAACAGACTAAAAAGAGAAGCTGGGAACATCAGCTGTGCTATACAGCACCAAAAGGGGGAACTCATACAATTGCTTTATTGGACTAGGCAAACTGGCTCTCCAAAGAGTTCAGCTTTTATGAGAGAGGATACTGGTCTATGTTATCTTGAACTTAAAAGGTGAACAAGGGTCATTAAAACAATCTGCAAAGATTAATGTGGTTATGTTAAGTTTTCATAAAAAGTTATATCAATAAGTGTGGGGACTTGCTGCAGACCAGTGGTCTCAATTTTGTAGGAAGACCACCTTGCCATCCCTAGACCCAGCTCACCTGAAGGAATCAAATGCATCAATTACTGTTACTGAAAGTAAGTTCATAGGTTCATACATGTATACTAAACAAATAAACACTAGGGCCCTTATAAGTATATCTGTGCAAAACAAATGTGACCCACAAATTTTATTTATATATGGATGATTTACTGATTGCTTCTCTCCATCAGAGACATGTACTGTACCAAGGGTGAATTTCTGATTACCCATCCATTGGTCCAAGTTATGCTTAAATAGAGTTAAGTAAGAACAGTACTTCACATAGATGGGGAGCCTGTTCCAGAGAATGGGAATTTTCTGAGAAGCACTCTGAGAAACATAGTTGTCTCTCCATGTCTTATTTATGTCACAAGCAACATTTTGGTCTTTTGATGTAGTAGTTCTAATTCTGTTTGTTTTGCAGTTGTGCAAAAGGTTCATCAGAACAGGGTCCAGGGATGCCTTGTATGTCAGGCAAAGATCATCTCTCAGAAGTCTGTATGATTAGCATTTGCATCCCTAAAGTCAGTTAAAACCTGAAGCCTTAACAGCTGATATGTATAAAACACTGAGCAATGAGCTATCATTAACCGTATTTGTTCTGTCTAAAGCTAGCTTATCTAGGGAACCCTCCCATACCATGCTAGGGAGGCAAACATAATCTTCTTCCCTAAGAATGGGAAAGATTTCTTGAGCCTTCAGAGTTATCTACCAATATCAGTAATGTCAGTTGAAACTCAGATTCTTGCTAAAGTATTAGCCTCAGCCTGGGACAAGTGCTTCACCTACTAATGGTGGGTACACAGAAATGCTTTATTTCACAATGGTCAGGAATCCCAGGGCTAATGACACTATTCTTTACTGTGCAGCAAATAGGAAAGCACAAAGATATTGCCATGGCAACACTATTTACTGACTTCAACAAAGCCTTAAACACATTACACTGGGATTGTATATGGTCTATTCTGAAATGCTTTTGGATCCATGGTACTTTCCTTAGGTGGTATCAGTTGTTTTATTCTGAACCCATGATATAGGTGATAAATAGTAACATCCTCCTAACCATTTCAAATATTTTGAGAAGCCAGGCAGGAATGCTCATTATCACCATATCTGTTTATCTTGGTGGTGTAAGCTTTAATTTTCTTACAGTTTTTATTTTTATTTTTTATTTTTTAACTAACATAGATGTGAAAGCAGTCTGACATGTTTCATGCTGGGGGCAGCTATCTTCTTGCATCTCTGCTTTGGTAAATGTTCTTCATCTCATGACTCACCCTTGGTGTACACAGGGTTCTTGAATGTGAAGTGCATTTACCAGAGTAACTGGTGATCTTTGTCATTCAATTGTATTTGAGATACTCACACTGTGTATCCTGGTCCAGGGAAAGGAAACCCTTATGGATACATGGTTTACTGGTGGCTTTGTGTTTTCGGTAGCCATTCCTCATTTTTGTCTGTTTAAATTGTAATAGTGTTTCAGGAATTTTATGAACTTTCTGGCCTTTCAGTCGACTAGAGCAAGACAGTGATGTTCCTCTTAAAACCATCTTGACAAAATTTGCAAAGCTATTTCACACAGGTGGGAATAGGATGTGTGCCAACCCACACCTGTCTAGGTATGAAAGTCATTCAGAACTTTTGCAAGGTATCACAGATCATCCTCAAGTTGGCGATAAGTTATAGTCAAGGGAAGAATTAACTCCTAGTCAAGGCTGAATGTTCCTGTATTGGTGTGGATTGTAACTATTTGTATGTGTTTTCTCCCTACATTTCTACTTCTAGCCTGCTGTATCCCATCCTTATCCACCCACAAACTTCCCCTAAAATTACAAAAGCTTTTGATAAGTTAAAGATGAGACAAAAGACCTATCAAGAAAGAAAATGATGCCTATAGAAAGTATGGGTGGCTAGGCTTGCTGGACTTACCAGTATAAGCGCAAGATGCGGATTTAGTCTACTTTATACAAGATGGATTCTGGCCTTGGGCCTTATGGGTGCTCTCTGAAGTTAGTCTCATGCCAGGTACCCCCCGAGGAGTGCATGAAAGGCAAACCTTTTGGTGAAGTGCAGGCTGCTTAATAATGCATCTGGGGCTGCATATTAGTGAGTAAAAAGGTGTGTATAGAATGAAAACCAATTTTTTTGGGAAATTGGATAGAGGCAGATATTTTCTGTCTGGATTTTTATTTCAATAACAATTTGGGTCTATTACTCTTGATAGAATGTAGGCTGAAATGCAATAGGGAACTTGTGGATCAATGTGTGTGTGTATGTACCTTTAAGAAGCTACCCAAGGGCTACCACAAGTGTATAAATACTGAGCACATGCGATATGACTGCCATTTTGTAGTTAGCTGCTGAGATGTAAGCTGTATGTATGTAAGGTATGTCTGTTAACTAGTCTGTTTGTATTTTATGATGCTACTATCCATCCTAATGTGTTTCTATGTATTAAAGCATCCAAACAAAAATACCCTGCCTGTTTGTCATCTATGATAGAAAATGACGAGTGACATGGTATCAGAATGGGATCCAGAGTTACAGCCATGAGGGAACCGACTATAAATGGAGGAATATACAGCAGTGAATCATCCCTATAATGTGCATACTTTGCAAAACAGTTTAGAAACAAATTTCAGATATTAAATCTTGCTCAGCACTATTTCGTATTTGTAAAATATGAAATGAGGCATACAGAATGTTCTAAATAATATTTGCATGAACCAATATGTACGATATTGATAAAAAATATTTGAATTACTAGTGAAAATGTTTGAAATAAAGTCTGAATTGCATAAAATGAATAAAATAAGGGGGAATGACTGCATTTTCGCAAAGCATGTATTTTTTGTATTAAGCAAAGATATCCAATTTATCAGAAGTGTACAAAGTGTTCACATGTTTTTGTAGTATTGCAGTAAAGTTATTTCGCAAAGTACAGCTATTACAGAGCATATTTCACAAAGTACAGTATTTTGAAGAGTTTATTGTGCATTTGAATGTTATTACAAGCTCACAGAGCAGTTTGTTAATACATAATTACAAGAGCCATATTTTCAGTGTGTTTGTACATACTTTGTGGGCATGGCAGACAGATTCCAAAAACCCAGTGTGTTAGATATATACATTTAAACACTTACAAAAGTGCACGTACACTTCTGTTTGCTAGAATATATATAGTAAAATATATATGCTTAGAGGCATGTACATTCCTGTTTGTTAGTATATATATATATATATATATATATATATATATATATATATATATATATATATATATATAAGGGTTAAACTGCTCTTAGCTGAAAAATAAGAAATACAGTACGCATGTTTTAGCATCCTACTGTGTGTGATACAAAATGTTCTGTGCTTGGTACAAGCTTCAAGGAGAACTACAGATAAGAATGCATCTCTGCTTCCTGAGAAATCCAGGTGCAGGGCTGAACAACTCCCTACCGCATGGAGACAGGAACAACTATTTAACTTAAGACATAATTTGGCTTGAAACAAAACAAAATGCTTATCAATAGACTATATGACATCAGGCAAATACCAAAGTACTGACTTCGAAAGCTTCCAACAGACTGCATTACATCAAGCAAAGTACAACAGTTTTAACAGGATGCAAATGGCACAAAAAAGTGTATAAAAGTACATTGAAACAGAAGAGTGTTAGATATGATTTTTGTTAGATCTGGTACATGTAGGAACACGTTTGTTCTGAGGTAAATGGAGAATGGAAAGCTATCATCTGTACTTGTACTGAAAGACTAAACCTGAGACATTAAAAGCTGTAAACTGTAGCAGTATAGTATGTGTCATCTGTTACATAGATAAGTTCTTTTATTAGTAACTGCGCATAAGTTAATAAGTACAGTATTGTGAAGTATAACAGCTTGCAAGGCTCAGTGCATTAATCAGACTCTGGTTTCAGCAGCAGCATAATTTTAAATAATTTATCACAGTGCACTTGCATTTGACAGTAATACTGCAGAGAACTGGAGAGTGTTTGAGCAAGAGTACAACATTTTCATACAGGCTGCATTTTCTGATAAAAATGACAATACAAAGGCATTTATTCTGCTTAATTTAGCTGGGTCAGAAGCCATAGAAAGGGAACGTTCATTTGTGTATGCACCAGCTATCTATACAGGAGAGGGGGAAACCGTCATATTGTTAGACTGGCTGAGTCAAGGGAGGACCCAGAATGCTTAAAACATAAATTTAGAGAAATTTGTAACCCCCAGAAAAAAGTTACAATGGAAAGGCAATTATTTTACACAAGGGATCAAAAGCCTGGTGAAACTTTTGCAGCATATATAACTGACCTGAGAAATAAGGCTAAAATATGCAGATTTGGTGATTTAAGGGATGAGATGATAAAGGACAGATTTGTGTGTGGTATTAAAGATGATGCTGTGATAAAGATTTTGCTTCATGGCAGTGATTTAACTTTGAATAAAGCCATTGAGATTTGTTAGATATACTAGCTCACAGAAAAGCACACAAATATGCTTACAAATGAAAATAGTTCTAGAAGGCACAGTGATAAAGCTCATGTTGATAGTATGCAGCACGTGATTAATAGAAACAGGCCCAAGCACATGGCAGCAACTGTAGCCCCTGCAGCACTCACTGGTAAACCCCAGAACTTTCCAGCAAATTCCAGAGTTCACAAAGTTTCAGTGAAGCATAAACGTGAGTCAGCAAACTCAAAGCATGGGCCCCAACCTAGTTTCATTGCCAACTGTTGTAACTGTGGTAGAAATCATGAATCTAAAAGGGAAAAATGTTTAGCTTTTGGTAAGCAATGCCACAAATGCAATCAATTAAATAATTTCAAAAGGCTTTGTAAATCAAAATGCCCACATTCTTTTATTAGAAGGGAACATTTTAAGAAACAAGTTGATCAAGTAGAAAGCTGCAACCCTACTCTTTATGTTGATGATGTGTCAGTGCTTCGTGAAACAGTTAATGCAGTAGATTTAAAGGAAAAGAATGAAATATTTTGTACTGTTCGGATAAATGGCAAACCCATAGATTTTAAAGCTGATATAGATTCCAAGTGCAATGTTTTGTCAGCAGAAACATTTGCTAGAGTGTGTCATGGTGAAAGGCTTGATTTGGCAAGGTGTGCAAAGCTTGTTGCTTATGGAGGTGAAGAAATTCTAACTGAAGGCTCAGTAGTGCTTTCATTTTACTCTGCTGGAAGGAGCTATGACGTATTATTTTATGTGGTCAAAAGGTACGTCCAGTCATTATTAGGGTTCAAAGACAGTTTGAAAATGGGACTGCTTTCATTCAATAAGGAAGTCCACCAAGTTAGCTTAAAAGACCACTACTCTAATTTTGCCCTGTACATTTTTAATACCTATGCTTATCTTTTAGAAGACAAACTAGGCAAACTTCCAGTTGTGTACTCCATGAAGTTAGACCCAGAGATCAATCCAGTTATCAGGCCAGCACATAAAGTTCCAATAGCCATGCAGGACAGAATCAAAGCCAAATTAGATAAAATTGTGTGACAAGGTGTGATTTCTCCAGTTGCAACTCCAGCTGAGTGGGTATCTTCCATGGTGGTCGCTCATAAGAAATGTTCAGATGACATCAGAATATGTATTGATCCACAAGATTTGAACAAACCACAAAAAAGACCTCATCATCCAATGCACACAAAGAAGTTGCAGCCTTGTTGCCAAATGCCACTGTTTTTTTTTTGTCTTAGATGCAAAAATTCATTTTGGAAAATTCAGCTTGACAAAAAATCATCATTTCTCACTACTTTTAGTACTCAGTTTGGTAGGTACAGATTTTTGAGACTGCCATTTGGATAAATTCTGCAAGTCAAGTCTTTCAGCGTGCAATGGAGCAATTTTTTTCTGGGATCCTTTTGCTATTATAGTAGATGACACAATAGTAGGAGGTAATGGTAAAATTGAACATGACAGTAACCTCAGAAAAATTCTAGAAAGGGCATGTCAAATGAATCTTAAGCTCACTCTACAGAAATACAAATTCAGGCTACAAGAAGTTACTTAGTTTGGTAATTTATTTACTAGTTCAGGCCTATGACCATTCCGTTCAAAGCAAATAGCCATTTTTGAGATGCCAGCTCCAAACAATGTTCAAGACCTGCAGCGTTTTCTTGGCATGGTCAACTACCTAGGCAAGCTCATTCCAGACTTGAGCCAACTTTCAGCACCACTTAGAGAGCTGACATGTAGAGATGTATCCTGGTATTGGTTAGAGCAACACCAAATAGCATTTGATGTCCTAAAACAGAGAATTGCTAGTCCACCAACTCTCAGATATTATGATGTTCACAAACCAGTTACACTTTTCTGTGATGCTTCGAAATTTGTTCTTGGTGCAGTCACTCTACCTGTTAACTATGCATCAAGAACTATTACCCAAATGCAATATGCCCAGATTGAGAAAGAGCTTTTGGCAATTGTGTTTGCATGCTCGAAGTTTCATGATTATGTTTATGGTAGACCTATTCAGATCGAAACAGACCACCACCCTCTAATCACTATCTTGAGAAAACCTATGCATTCAGCTCCAGCCAAACTGCAATGTATGATGCTGAGATTGCAACACTATAATTTCAATCTTGTCTACAAGAAAGGCAAACTTCTTATCTTGCTGATACATTGTCCAGATCACCCAGAAACATCACAGAACAGCATGAGAAACAGAACCTTGATTTTGAAGTCATGGAAGTGAGAAATTTTTCTTCCACAAGTCTTGATGATCTAAGTGATCACACAGTCACAGATCCAGTTTTACAAAGGCTCAACCACTTTATTCAACAAGGATGGCTGTCAAAGCAATAGTGCAACTTTACTTTCCATATAGAGATGAGATTTTGTCTGACAAAAGTATTATTATGAAAGGTCCGAAAGTAATTGTTCCAAAGTCCTTGCAACAAGAATACATTACTATCTTGCACTGTGGTCACCCAGGAGCTGACTCTACCAAAAGAAGGGTGATAGGGTTAGTCTTTTGGTCTTCTAGTTCACAAGACATTGAAAGAGCACTTACACACACTGAACAAGATGAAATAGTACCAAGCCACAACAACAGAAGGAACCACTTCAGCTTAGCCAGATTCTGGAACTACCTTGGTCGACAGTAGCCACCGACATTTTCAAATGGAATGGTCAACATTATTTGGTGTTAGTAGACTTTTACTCCAATTGATTTGAGATTGACTTACTTCCCAACCTGGTATCCAGTACTGTCAGTACTAAGATAAAGCATCGTTTTACAGTACATGGTAGCCTTTACAAAGTTATTTCTGACAATGGCATGTAGTTTACAAGCCAACAGTTCAAAAGATTTGCTGAAGAATGGGACTTTACTCATGTAAAAACTTGTCCTGAGTACCCACAGTCAAATGGTTTGGCAGAACATGAAGTTCAAAGTGCAAAACAGTTACTAGAGAAGTCAAAATGAGATAATAGTGGTGTTTTCCTGAATCTCTTGAATCTCAGAAAAGTTCCTCGTGAAAAACATCTTGGTTCACCTGCTAAGAGACCTCTGTCGAGACAAACGAGAACCACATTACCAATCAGTAGTAAATTGTTGGTTCCATGTGTCAAGAACAACAGGTCAGTGAAAACCAATCTGTTGAAGAAGCATTTAACCCAGAAGTCCTACTACAATAAAACCAGCAAACCGCTCAATCCATTATGAGAAGGAGAAGTGGTAAGGATGCAGATGTCCAAAGGATATGATTGGATTGGTGTCATGAACAGTATTTGCCCAAAGTTGAGATCATACATTGTGGAATCTCAAGGAGCATACTTTAGGCAGAATCAGAATAATTTGAGACTGGTGTCTGAGCCTATACCACAGCACATAGCCTGTTAGTAAGTGTCTTTATCTCAGAGTGAGTTGTCCAGTGTTCCAATTCCAGAGGAAGTTCCAGAGGACATTCCCATTCCTGCGATGAATCCAGAAGCTCCTGATATGAGTTGTTCACCGAAGACTGTCCCTGTTGTTAAATTTAGTCCAGATTGTTATGTTACAAGATATGGTCACATCTCTAAACCATGTAACAGATACAAGGCAACTTGGACATGAATATTGTGGTTTGTTTCTAATGTCTATAGTAATGCATGTCTAACTCTAATGTTTTTACAGAGGGCAATCTTTTTAAGAGGGAGGATGTAGATAAATGTGTGTGTATGTACCTTTAAGAAGGTATCCAAGGGCTTGCACAAGTGTATAAACACTTAGCACATGGGAGCCTGACTGCCATTTTGTAGTTAGCTGTTGAGATGTAAGCCTGTATGTATGTAAAGTCTGCCTGGTAACTAGTTTGTATTTTATGATGCTGCTATCTATCCTGATGTGTTTCTATTCTATGTATTAAAGCATCTATATGCAATACCCTGCCTGCTTGTCATCTACGATAGAGAAGGATGAGCGACAGATATAATCTTAATAGTGGCACTATTTGCAGTTAGTAAACTTGAGCCATATGCTCACAAATGAATTAAACGTACCAGATGGGGTAATGAGTTTGGACCCTCTGTTAAATCACATCTAATATTGATATTATATAAGGCCCTGAATAATAGTTCTGCAGTATCAGTACGGTGGACTTCATTGGATCACACTGCTGAATACCCAGACTGAGCTTGAGGAAGAGTTATGGATTTTTTTATATTTGGAAGTTGGAATGCTCTCTGCCCTCTCTTAGGTTTATAGGTACGTACTAGGCTATTGGCCCAAGGGGCTATGTAAGCCTAGCCAACAATGTTCCCTGACTTTCGCCACCCAAGAAAGTTATTTTCCTGTGCCGCTGTCAAGCACAGCCACAGAAGTGATACCGGGGTGAATTTCCTATTTCCTATCCACTCATCAAGATTTTTCTTGAAGAGTGCTAATGAGGAACTCTGCTTGACATAAATGGGTAGCTTGTTCCAGTGTATGGGAAGTCTCTGGGACAGGAATCTATCCCTCCAGCATGTTCTGTTTATTGTGGTGACAAGGTTTAGGTCCCTAGAGTGTGTATCTTCTCCAATTTTAAGAAAATCCACTTCTAACATTTTAAGCCTATCCAGAAAAAGGCTAGGAAGCAGGGAGAGGGTCAGTGCTGGAGATGTGGAGTGAAGTAGGCTAAATACCTGCACTTCATCTGGTCCTGTCCACCCATTTTTAAGATTTGGGAAAAAGCCCACACTGCAGCATCGTATGTCATGAGGAAGCTACTACCTCCCCTATGGACCACAGCTTCTGGCTTTTGGGAATTGTGCCACAAGGACTAGACCTTGCTAGAAAGAAAGAAAATGTCTCTTACATCTATTCACCTCTATATCAACTATGATTTTTCAGTAATGGAACCAATCATGATCAATATTACCCCAAACTAGCATTTTACAGTAATCAGCAATGTAATGCACTTAAAAGGAAGCTAATATTAAGCTGCTGAATGGCTTTCTACCCACCTGTTTATAAATGTGATGTGACTGATGAACAGTATTAGGAAGTTCTTAGGGTTTGTAGAACCTGTTTTTTTTTTATTGTTTTCTTAACTCACTTGTTGCAGATGTATTAATTGATTTTGTTCAAGATGTTTAATTTTTATGATAGGTTTTATTGCAGTTGTTTGATGGAATGACAAAAATGTGGTTCATAGGTAAATACTAGGTTAGCTACCCTTTCAGAACATTTTAAGCCTAGCCAATTTCCTTTTCAAAGGTGAGAATCAAACCATGTACCTCGTGCCCCTAAGCTAAACAGCTTAACCATTATGACAACCCTCAATCCCAACTGGTTGTTACAAAAAAAAATGAAAAAAAGCAGTGTTGGAGTGGGGAATTTGAGCAGACAGGGTATAGGTTCCTCAATCAGTAGTCCAGGTGATGAATGTCTGAAGGGCATTGAGTTTTGGAGTAATCAGAATTGTGAGAGAAAGGAACAGGTTGAAATGAATTTCTGTATATTTTTTCTTTAAATGTGAAATAATGTTCTGCATTTTAGCTAATTCTAGACTGCACTCAGTTTGAACTCAGTTATCTGACTTGGAAAAATATATAGCTTGTCATTCATTGTTAAATGGAAGCAGAAGCAAAATATGTTAACTATGCAGCTTTGTGAAATGTATTATCCACCAGCAGGTCATGATGAACTCATGTATGCAGCTGTGTCTCGTCAAATAGGAAGTGCGAGATAAACCAAGGCCCAAGGAGTTGTTCTTCAAAAAAAGCACATTTGATATATGGGACAAGGACTGATAGCTAACCAGCTTCAAAGAAAAGACATGTTATTCTGACAATTTACTAAACTGCTGATGCAATCAGAAAATGTTATTCTGACAATTTACTAAACTTCTGATGCAGGCAGAAAAGACACTATAAAGATTGAGACTTCTAACTTTGTATCAGGTCTTTTGATTCTTCTATGTTGTAGCTGAAGTTACATTTGGTGTGTAAAACTTTCATTGTTATGCTAGGTGTAAACCTCGTGTGCGGTAAACAAATGTCGTAACAGCAGAACTGTCTCATTGTTTTCATTGAGTAAAGGTACAGACTACTGAAAAAGTGTAGTTTAACAGTGTTTAACAACAATGGTTGGTGACACAGATAGAGAAGGATGTGTTGGATTGTGTGACCTCTGCAGAATGATTCAGCTGATCGACACAGAGAAGGGGTGAGTGGAGACATTTCAGGCCATGGATGTATCTGTGGGACACAAGGTAGTGTTGCATGTTTGGACACCAGTCTATCTAGTTAGATCATGGAGTGCATGTTGTATAATGGTCAGTTTACAGGATGTCCAAAATGGACTGCTGAAGTGTTGTTGAAGCAATGGTATGGGGCATTGTTACATATCAGCAGTTGTACAAGTAAGTGCTTGTCTGCCTCCACAGGTGTGACTGTCATAGGGTCTTTCTCAATGGAACAGGTCATGGCTGATGTCAGTGCAGCATTGAAGCCTGACAATTCTAGCCTAGCACTGAAATAATCTGAGGACACAGTGATAATGTCAACAATGGTTATAATGGAGGACACACTGTAATCCATATCCAATAACACAGATGTATTGATTGTGGAGCATGTCCCCACCACTTTATTGGATAGGGAAGGACAGGGAGTACACTTGTCACCTGTTAATGCATTGACTGTTGACAATGGTATCACCAGGAGTATGACAACAGCACTAGAAAGCAGTGTACCAGTGGCCATCAATGCCATGGCACTTTCATAGGTGTATACTAGGCTAATGACCAGTAGGGCCCTAAAAAGTCTAGTGTGCAACCTAAATGTGACCTACAAATTGGATTTACATTTAGTTTATATAGGGTGATTTGCTGAGTGCCTCTGTCCATCAGTGACATAGGAGCCAGGCCAGGGGTACATTTCCAATTACCCATCCATAGATCCAAGTTGCACTTAACTCGGAATAGGGAGGAACTCTGTTTCACGTGGATGGGGAACCTGTTTCAGAGAATGGCAATTCTCTGAGAAACATATCTGTCTCTCCAACATGTCCAATTTATGTCACAAGCAAAATTTAGGCCTTTTAATCTAGTAGTTCTGATGCTGTTTGCTTTGTGGCTGTGCAAAAGATTCATCAAAACAGGGATCAAGGATGCCTTGCATGCCAGGCAAAGAATACCTCACTATATGATACAGGGTAAAGAGACAAGGCTTTAGAGTTACACTGGGCATTAATCAATGGATATGGAGGTCAATGGTCCAGATACATATGGATGCCACCATTGCCATGGCTGTGATGATTAGCATACTGCATGGCATGCATGATGACATATGTAAGGTGATGCAATGCCTTTTTGGACAGACAATTGGTACCCATTGCTGCCTTCATGGGGTCTTCTGCATCTACACACTAGTGTGAATATCACACTGTGGCCACTGCTCCCTTGCTGCCACTGTGGGTGCACACCACAGGGCAGGTACCATGAGGTCACATAGATCTCCTTGACACCACCTACTGGGTTATTTAAACCTGTGACATCTTGTAAGAGCAATTCTGATAAAGACATGAATTTTTAGATGAAAGTACTTAACTCTAATAAAGTTCTTTACTTATTTCACTACCTTGTGGAATTTTTGAGTGTTGGGTCATGTGACTTGTGGTGCTGGTGCATTTCATTTTGGCTTATGGCTGATCAAGTTTGCAGATGACCACAAACTTGGTGCCATCATAAACTCTCCAGTAAATACCAATAATCTTTAGGAAGGCCTTTCCTAAACAAATAGCTGGTGTCAAAGCCACAGCCTAAAACTAAATGCCAAAAAATGTATTGTTGCATACTTTAGTAAGCATGATGTTCCCTGCAACTATCACATTGACAACACATCTCCAAAAACTGACCCAGTAGTGAGGGACCTAGGCACCCATGTAGACAATGAGCAGTCATTCGATCACCATGTATCCACTGTTGGTAAGGGGATGGCATCCAGGTCCAGGAAAGTGATCATTCCACTACATACTGTACTCATTAGGTTGATCATTGGGTATAATGCACCCTTCACTATGTAGTGGTTCAAACATTTAGCATAACTCTAGTGACAATGCTTTCCTCACTAAGAAAATCAAGAGCCTAAATCCCAAAAGCTGCATTGACAATCTCAAAGTCCTGTCCCCCTTTGTCTTAGAGGCTACTGAGAGAAAATCTTTGCCTCACTTACATTGCTTCTACTGAACCCATCCTTTCAAATCTACTACACATCTACAATTCCAATAATGGCAGAAATACCTGCTCAGGACATCTCAATCTGTTCCGCAACTTACGTACAAGATGCTGGAGGGATAGCTATTTCTCACAAAGAATATTACTCTATTTAAGTGTAATCTGGATGAGTGGATGGGAAGCTGCAAGTTCACTCCTGGATTGGCACCCTTGTCCATTATGGACAGGGGCAACATGTAAATGTCTGCCTGTCCCTGGGTTATTCATACTAGTATTGCAAAGTACTCTGGAGGTTAAATGTACTTAAAATACTAGGGCTAGAAACTTATTGGGGATGCATGACTAGACTTCTGAAGATCCACAAGACTCTTAAGCTTAATAAGTACCCATGAACCTATGCTGATGGACTAGGAAATGGACACAGAAAAAAGTTATTTACAGAGCAAATATCAATTTCCCACTTATTGCAAACCAATATACACTGTGAGACTCAGACATTGAGTGACCACACACTGCATATTCAATGCCATATTTCAAAATAATAACAATATGTTTATTTATTTATTTGCCTTTGAGTAACAGCAAGGGCTGTCTGGGCCATTCAACATCCCTTCTCAGTGGTGTCCAGGAGGGGAAAGTGCCACAGTAATCAGTGCCCACACGTATAATGTTGAAGTGCAATAACAATCATACATTACATTTAAAAAAAGCTTTACCATCACAGTACATTAGAAAAATTATTAGGAATAGCAAATTTGTAGCCTTTACAAAGGTTCTACAGTTACACTGCAGTAAAGACACAATTAAGAGTTGCAGTACATTATAGACATAATTGAGAATATCAAAACTCATCTGCCTAATGGTAAGGTAGATTCTGATAGGCTAACTTAATACATTATGGTTTTATGCATGTTGAGTTAACACAAGGAAGAGGTGAAGAAAAAAAGAGAGGGGGAGTATAGGATAGGAAAAGGAGGCTTAGATGAGATGTCCATGATATAGTGGAGGAATACAGGAAGAGATGAAGATAAAAGAAAATATTAAATGCAGTATCCAAGAAAGTTGTGGAGGAGAGAAAAGATCATGGTGTGTGAATAAAGACAATACAAGGAATAAAGGAGGAATGACTGTGTATAGGTGATAGGCTATGTCTGTGGGAGGTGGAGTAACTAGGACTGTGAAGTGGAAACAGAGGATGACTGGGGGATGAGCATGTAGAATGAGAAATGAGTATAACCGTGGTTATTGTCTGAAAGAAGGAGAATTATACGCAAATATATCCACGTAACCAAAGGTTCACCAAGCAATACAGTATTTAGGGATAAATGCAAGCCAGGCTGATTCATTTAGGAGTGGAAGGTGCAAGGTCCATTAACCAAAAATTAACCCACAACTTTTCATTTTAACGGCATGGAATTAATTTAGTTTGACCTTCTAGCAATTAAGCACTTCTGATTCACTAAAGCTGTCCTATCACTTAAAGAAGACAGGACTGGGTTTAAAGCATGTTTGCAATGTTACATATTGATATGAGATTGATAAAACCAATGAAACCATCAGCAGCATTGCCAGCAAAGTTACTTCATTGTCTTCTCCCATGCTTCATATAAGCGGCAGTAGCTTTCTCCCACAATTTTAACTTCATGTAGCTTAACGTCCTACTTTCTATTTAAAAAAATAACATTTAAGGAAACCAAAACAATTATTAAAAACTGAACACTAACTCAGGCACCAAGGTCTCCAAACTTCACCATCTCTTTGTAGGAATCCTTTCCTCCTCCAGTGGTGAACTACTAGCTCATATACTTAATCTCTCCTTGTCATCGGGAATTTGTCTAAACTCATTCATACGTGTGTTCGTCAACCCACTCCCAAAACTCCCTGTCCTGAAGGACTACAATGATTACAGCCCTATCACCTTTTCTTGGTAACAAAAATATTCAAAAAAAATCTACAAACATCTCTTTGAACATAACAAACAAGTACAGTCTCCTCTGAGATGAACAACACCATTTCTGAAACTCATTCAGCACCATGACTGTTCTATACCCTGCAACTAACAATATAGTTACTAATATGAATGACAGCCAAATCACAGAGGGCATAGTTATTGACATGCCAAGGGCATTTGAAACTGTGAACCACCCTTCACTACTTAAACTAACAAAACTCATCTGTGGCAGTAATACCATATAATGGCTCAAAAGCTACCTGAAAAACAGACCTTCCAGGTTTTTGTTAACAACTCCCCTTCAGATAGTGACATCCTCAATACTGTTTTGTCACAAGGATCTGTGGTAGGCCCCCTTCCCTTCTCTTCTCTTCTCTTCCCTTCCCTTCTCTTCTCTTCCCTTCCCTTCTCTTCTCTTCCCTTCTCTTCCCTTCCCTTTTCTTCTCTTCTCTTCTCGTCTCTTCTCTTCTCTTCTCTTCTCTTCTCTTCTCTTCTCTTCTCTTCTCGTCTCTTCTCTTCTCTTCTCTTCCCTTCTCTTCTCTTCTCTTCCTTTCCCTTCTCTTCTCTTCCCTTCCTTTCCCTTCTCTTCTCTTCTCTTCTCTTCTCTTCTCGTCTCTTCTCTTCTCTTCTCTTCTCGTCTCTTCTCTTCTCTTCTCTTCTCTTCTCTTCTCTTCTCTTCTCTTCCCTTCTCTTCTCTCCTCTTCTCTTCTCTTCTCATCTCTTCTCTTCCCTTCTCTTCTCTTCTCTTCTCTTCTCTTCTCTTCTCTTCTCTTCTCTTCTCATCTCTTCCCTTCTCTTCTCATCTCTTCTCTTCCCTTCTCTTCTCTTCTCTTCTCTTCTCTTCTCATCTCTTCTCTTCCCTTCTCTTCTCTTCCCTTTTCTTCTCTTCTCGTCTCTTCTCTTCCCTTCTCTTCTCTTCTCTTCCCTTCCCTTCTCTTCTCTTCTCTTCTCTTCTCTTCTCTTCTCTTCTCTTCTCTTCTCTTCTCTTCCCTTCTCTTCCCTTCCCTTCCCTTCTCTTCTCTTCTCTTCTCTTCTCATATAAATGATCTAACTCATGACCTGACCAATCTCAATGTAATTATGTAAGTAGACTGGATCTATATTATAACATCGAAGTCTTAAAACTTTGAATGTTATAATATTGAACTCTATGCACTGAACGCCGAAAATAGCGAAGCTGCAGAATATCGAATACTTTCTTAGGGAAAGTATTCGGTGGGCTGTTTCTGCAGCTTCCCTATTTCCTTGACTGTGGAGCGAAGGTTACGGACCGGGTTAAAGTAAGTGTGCGAACAGATCGGGTTAAGATAAGTGTGTGATAGGAACCTTAGGGTTAGGGAGTGGGTAAGGTGAGTGTGTGATAGGGACCTTAGGATTAGGGAGAGAGTAAGGTGAGTGTGCAATAGGGACCTTAGGGTTAGGGAGTGAGTAAGGTGAGTGTGCAATAGGGACCTTAGGGTTAGGGAGCGGGTAAGGTGAGTGTGCGATAGGGACCTTAGGGTTAGGGAGCAGGTAAGGTGAGTGTGCGATAAGGACTTTAGGGTTAGGGAGCAGGTAAGGTGAGTGTGCGATAGGGACCTTAGGGTTAGGGAGCGGGTAAGGTGAGTGTGCGTTAGTTACAGACCTTAGGGTTAGGGTTGGGTTAAGGTAAGTGGATAGCTAGTAGTGTATGTATGGTTTAATGTAAGGTTTTGTGAAGTGTATGTGTGTGGATTATTTATTTTGGTGTGCTTGTGTTGTGTGTATGTTTGTCGGAACAGAGAATTTTTTCCCTGGGAAATAATTCGCTATTCTGAGTGTTTGATGTTATACTCTTTCGATCGAAATGGTTCGATATTATAACATTCAAAGTTTTAAGACTTCGATGTTATAATATAGACCCAAGTAGACTACCTGCTATTGGTAAATTCTAGCAATACAGCCGCCAAACTCCAACAAAAGCTGCAAGCTTCCTTCTCCAAACTATGTAACTTGATAGACAGTAAAAGACTCCTAGTGCATTAAAATAAATTCAGTGCCATGGTGTTTGCTCTGACCCAGAAACTACCAAGTCTCCTCCTTCCCCATTGATAATAAAAGATAATAAAGGCAACCCAGTCTCAAACATCACTGAGAAAAAATATCTTGGCATTACTTTAGACCCCACCTTATCTTTCACTCAGCATGCTGACAATGTGGTCAACAAACTATTGCTTGGTTAAAGACATGTTATAAAAATTCTCATATGCTCTCTCACTTTGCACATCATGTGTTTAACAGAAATGCTCTCATTCCTAAAATTGAATATGGCCTGCTGGTATTAACAATGCATTCCAGCTCCAACACTGACAAAATACAGATCACTGAAAACAAAATATGCATATGCAGATTTGTCCTACTTGCAGATGTCCAAGCTCATCACTATGACCTTTTAAAAAGCTTTACTTGGCATCTGCACACAGTAGTGCAAGCTTACTACTTAGCGCACTGCTCTACAAAATAATAAAATAAGGACATTGTCCTCCCATTAAAACGATTGCATATTAGAGAGCAAACTTACTCACAAAGGGACAACAGTGAAGACGTTGTCTCCCTCGTCAGATGTTGGTACAAAATTGCCATGGGGAAAGGGCATTAACCAAGTTTGGACCTTCCGCTTGGAATCACTTACTAAAAGAGGTTAGAAAGCAATGAACTCTACCAATATTTAAGACTAAATTAAAAGAACACGTAAAAAATTAAGCTATTTGTACATACTTTCATGACAATGGTTAGAAAGCCACAGTAATCCCTAATTAATTATGGTTGTTCAGTTTGATTTACTAAGAATTAGTCAAGCAATACAATTTTTTTCTTGAATATCTAACAGTTGTGTTTGCACTGAATTTCTTGTAATCGTTGCTATGTATTTAAATTTGTGCAATTTACATCACTATATATATGGCTCCCAAGGGGGATCTATAGTAAAAGTTCGAATGGGCACAGCATTGAATCCCAGTTCAAGACCAAAGCATCGAAGAATACAATTGTGGAAAGCCAACTTCTTCGAATCCCACCACATCGAATCACAATAGTTGGCCAACGGCTCAGAAATCTGAGTGTAAATGAGAATGAAAACGAATATTTGCTACCATCGTGTTAGACATACCGAAAGTGACATGTAAGGTATTAATGTCCCAGCTTTTAGTCAACTATTGTGATTTCATGAGGTGAGATTAGAAAAGGTTGGCTTTCAACAATTGTATTCATAGGTTCATAGGTAGGTACTAGGCTATAGGCCCTAGGGCCTATATAAGCCTAGCCAAATGGTACCCTGGCTTTCGCCATCCAAGAAAATTATTTTCCTGTGCCCCTGTCAAGCAGAGCCACAGAAGTGATCCCCGGGGTGAATTTCCTATCTCCCATCCAGTCATCAAGATTCTTCTTCAATACTCTGGTCTCAGTGAAGTGGGATGCGATGTTGTGGCCATTTGATCTTTTAATACAGACCTCCTCAAGAGGGCTGGGTCATGATTAAAAAGGGTCAGCTAACCAGCCAATTTACCTGATTATCATTTTAAGTAAATAGATAAATAAACATCCTTTGTGCTTATTGTAGTCTTGTTTTATTGTTTAGCTATACTGAATTTAACCCCATATGAAGCAATATAGCAACATATTAGGCAAGAGATCATGGGGCCTATAAGGTGCCTAGCCATAATACACATTTATCAGTTTACTCCTTATCTGTCACTCATTCATAGCTCATTTATTTCCTCCGGTACATAATATGTAAAAAATCCATAGTTCTGTTTTTTTATGTGAAACATCATTGTTATTGTGTTGCATACCATCTTCCAAATGTATTTTACATTACTACAGTCAAAAACATGTATACATTGTCTACCTTAGGAGAATTACATTTCCAGGTTTTTGCATACACATTCGTTTTTTCCTTAAATATTCTTAAAGGGGGTTTAAAATCCTGGTAGAATAGTTTTATCTGTTTATCCCAAATGGATGTCATATTTTGTAGGAAAGAAAATGTATTCCATACTTTCCCCAATCTGTAATTCCCATACTATGTTCATTATTATTCTGTTAATTTAGCAATTCATATCTAACAGCAACAGTTTTCCTTCCATTAAGTCAGCACACATTCTTGCACCTCTCCCTTCTCCAGCATTCTTTCATTTCTTCCAAGACATCACTTTCTATTTACTTTTACTTTTTAGTTCCCATTTCTTATTTTTTGTTTTCCTTAAAACATCTTTCCAATCTGATAGCAGTGAACTCCAGATATCTCCCATTAAACCAATATAATTTCTGCCCTGTCCAATACATTCCCAGTTCATAGGTTCATAGGTTGGTACTAGGCTACCAGCCCTAGGGTCTATACAAGCCTAGCCATAACAATTCCCTGGCTAGTTCCCACACTATTTACTTCCCTGGACCCCTGTCTAGCAGGACGACTGACCTGATCCCCAGGGTGAATTTCCTTTCTCCCATCCAATCAACAAGGTTCCTTTTGAAGAGGGCCAAATAGGCACTCTGCTTGAGATAGATGAATTAGGAGGATTTTCTTTGCTTAAGTTAACCCATTGAACCATGTATGTTGAGTAATGTGTAGTTAATCAATTGTGAGCTGCATTAAGATTTTCTGTATTTTTTCTGATCTTATTTTGTGTTTGAACTATGCCATCATGGCATGTGGAATTGGTGAATGCCTTCAGATATGCAGAATAATTGGTAAAAACACCCCCTGCACCACCTTACTCATGTGTGCTAACCCTAACCCTGCTCATTACATTACTAAAAACCCTTTCCATAACAGTACCACTAATCAAGACAAATGAACACAGAACATACACAGCACCAAACAGGCATAATTATCTTGTACGTTTTAGCAACCACCATGTTTTCAGTCATTCATTTTACGTAGACTCCTATATACCTACAGAATACACAAGTTGAATTCAACCAAATGTGATTCATACAAATGTGTAGTCATTCATTTGTAATATTCAGTTTTTGTCACTCGCTTGTACTGGCAACCAAATGAATGATACCCATAAAAACATATCTGCATATAGATAAATATTAATGTAGTTGCCATCAAAGGAGTATCCTGTATTATGTCAGCTTCTTAGTTTTATAGCCAGTGGTTCCAAATATAATGCAAAGAGTAGGGGAGAAAAGGAATATCCTTGTCCTGTGCCTCTACAATGATAAATGATGAAAACATGGGACCTATCTTGATGTTTATCCTTGTGCTTGCACGTATCTTCTTAATCAGAGAAATTATCTCCTGATGGAAGCCAAAGGAAAATAAAATCAAAACAGGTAGTTCCAGTTTACCCTTCAGAAGCCTTCCCTGCATCTATACTTATTAGAAGGACTGACCTTCCATTTCAACTGGCATGATCAATGATGAAGAATGTCTTTAAAAGTTGTCAAATGTAGTGCATCCTGGTATAACAGTTGCCTAATCAAGATGTGTTAGTTGAGCAACAAGTGGCACAATCTTCTTAAGCAGGTGAGAAGTAAACAGTTTGCGGTCATGGTTTAATAGTGAGATGGAGTGATAAAACCCAACCTGTAGGGGATCTTTACCTGGTTTCATGTGTAGCATACTTCCACAATTCCAGAAATATACTGAAGACTGTTACTCCATTAGTTAAATATGCGAACCCTTCTATAAAAGACTCTTGTGCAAGCAGGTATACCTTTAATGGTAACCCATCAAACCCATGATGTTTCTTCTTAGTGTCCTTAATTGCTTGCAGAGCATTATTCTTAGTGAATGTAGCTAGCAGAAATCTCTTTTATTCCGAGTCAAGCCTAGAAACATTTAGTTCCCCTATAAATTGATGAATTTGGGTTGCCATTAAATTGGAAGATATATCATCAGTATATAAATTGGTATAATATTTTTCAAATGCAAACAGTATGTCTTGTGGGTGAATTAACAAATGATCCATTTTCTATTATGTAAATTTTTAATATAGTTCCCTGAATAGTCTGTTGCCTGATCTTTAAGGCCAGAAACTTCCAGTAGGATACCATAGATCAAAGGTCTTGAGTCTAAAACTTTTCTTTGGAAGCTACCGCATGTGCAACTCTACTTTCTAGAACAAGTTTATTTGCTAACAGTAAACAAATATGGTATGTCAGACCTTCCTCTGAATGTAATCCCTTTCTTTGAAATATTAATATATATAAGTAGCAGACTCCAAATCCGACTTCAGACCAGTGACAAGTGGAGTACCACAGGGTTCAGTCCTGGGTCCTCTCCTGTTTGGTATCTACTTCTCTGAAGTACAGGCTATCACAGAAGATCTTTAGCTAACGAAGTTCGCAGATGACTGCAAACAAGGAGCCATAATCAAAACTCCTAACGATGTGGACATCCTACAAAAGGGCCTCACTGAGACAGATGCCTGGTGTCAAAGCCATGGCCTCAAGCTCAATGCCAAAATGTACATTGTCATCCCCTTTGGTAAAAACTCTGTACCCATGAACTACAACATAGGCGGTAGTATACTTAACACCGAAAGTGTGATAAGAGACCTTGGGACACAAGTGGACAGTAGTCTCTCCTTTGATAATCACATTGCCACAGTAATCAGGAAATCCTTCTACGTGGCACACCTCATCACAATTTCTCATCCAGGAAAAAAGAGGTCATTGTTCCCCTCTACTCATCACTCATTAGACCCATTATAGAGTACAACGCCCCTTTTGGTATGTACCTCACAAGACATCTACAACAACTGGAAAGGTCGCAGAAATACCTCACAAAGAGGATTACTGGCCTCAAACAGATGCCCTACACAGACCGTCTCAAAAAACTCCAGCTTTACTCCGTCGCATAGTGCCTACTCAGAGGTGATCTCTGCCTAACATACAAAGCTATGTCAAACCCAGAGCTGTTGGACATGCTCCACTTAAAGAAATCCCAATCCCTCCGAGCTACATGCACAAGGGACCTAAACCTTTTCACCACAATAAACAGAACATGCTGGAGGGATAGATTTCTGTCCCAGAGACTTTCCATACTCTGGAATAAACTACCTATCTACATCAAACAAAGCTCCTCATTAGCACTCTTCAAGAAAAATCTTGATGATTGGATGGGAAATAGGAAATTCAGCTCGGGCTCACCTCTGTGGCTCTGCTCGACAGTGGCACAGGAAAATAATTTTCTTGGGTGGCAAAAGCCAGGGTACCTTTTTGGCTGGGCTTGTATAGGCCCCAGGGCCAATAGCTTAGTACCTACCTATGAATCTATGAACCTATATATATATATATATATATAGAGAGAGAGAGAGAGAGACAGAGATATATACACACACACACACACACATATAATATATATATATATATATATATATATATATATATATATATATATATATATATATATATATATATATAGATATATCTATAGGTATGGATCTATGGATCTACTTCTAATAATAATTAATAATTAATAATAATTGAAAGGTGACACTGAACCATTACTTTATCGAATGATCACACTATTGACGTTTTTAACAGGGTAAGTATGCACTTGGCCAACATGGAATGAGGAGACACACCGCAATATGTCAAACCCACCCAGGTGGGGGGCTATGCCCCCCACACCCCCAGTAACTAAACATACCAACTCCAGGATCACACTGCAGTGGGGAAAAGGGCAAATTTCCCCACGTTGGCCAAGTGCATACTTACCCTTTTAAAAACTTTGGTAGTGTGATCGTTCGGTAAAGTAACCGTTCAGTGTTTTCATATCGGTGAAGTTGTCCTCAGGTAAGTCGGCTTTTGAACACCACTCATGGAGTCGACAGTGCTTCATGATCAGCCTAAATGCCATCCCATGCTTCCCACTCTCTGGTGAAATAGCCTTTTTTCCAAATTAGACATTGGTATCCTTTATTTGCAAGTCCTTACCAGGCACCAAAAGAAGTGATAGGACTTTTTCTTCTGCGCTATAGACTGCAAACCAGACCAAGATCAGAGGAACAGATTCCTCAGTGTGCCTTTTTAATCAACAGAGACTCCTTTTGAAATCTTTCCTCTCTGTAATCTTCTCCTCCATGAAATGAATGCAGTTGGTTTCCTCAAGGTTTTCATATATTCCACTGAAGCAAATATTCTTACAACATGCCATATCTTCTGAGTCCACCTGGTTGTTTTCAGTAAAATCAGATAAAAACATCCAGCTACAATCCTTTTTATATACAAGTTCAAGCACATTAATTACAATCTGCAATTCAATTCAATTATTTAAAATTCCCTTCTTAAAGCTACAAAGCACAATAAAATAAGTTCAAAAGGTTTCCTTCACCATCATTTACGTAACATTATAATATACACACACTGTGACCATTCAAGTCATTTGAAAAAATAATTATACATGTAACACTTTTACTTTTATGTTAGAACTTCAGCTCTTTCTTTTAATACCGGTCCAATAGATACTTGGCCATTCATACCAGGAAAAAAAATGTGGCATTTAACCTTAACTGCTACAGTAATTCCTTTTTTAAGAGCAGTCAACAATGAAACCTTAAAGTGTGAAATACAGGCTTAGAAGTACTTTGTTATGCAAAAGATTCAAAATGTAGTGTTGCACCTTTAAACATTATGCTATAATCTTCATAATGTACTAATCAAATTTGTGAACATTCATTTTCCTCAAAGCTTTAGAATGAAATTTGCCAGTTTAGCAGTTATTTTTTTATTTGCACAAACTACAGAGAAATGTCCTTGTTAGTTAAAACTGATTTTCTCAGTTTAGGAGATTTTGCAGGTGATGCAACTGCTTGTGCCATTTGCTGATCACGTTCATGCAGGGGATTAGATGAGTCATCTGTTTCTAACTGATGGTTTAGCTGTGGCTGCTTTGAAAATGGTTTGGAGTGAACAAGGCCGCACAAAATGAAGTCCCATAGCCATTTAACTGCTCATTGCCTTCCAAACAGATAACTAAGGAGCCATGAAAGGGAGGATTTGGAGAGATCTATGAAAGAGAGTTCAGTGAGTAGATGTTGGTGTGATACAGTGTCAGAAGCTTTAGCTAAATCTAAGAACATGGTGGACACCAGGTTATCATTTTTCCTATGGTGGTTTATAGTATAGGTGAAATGTAGGTGAGATGTCGTTCTATGATGGGGTCTAAATTCTATGTTTCAGAGAAGAGATTATTTGAGTTTAGGTGATGTATAAGCTGAGCATGGATGCATTTCTAAACTATTTTTGATAGGGGAAGAGGATCACAATGAGTCTGGGGTTAATGAACTCTGAAGATGAGCCCCTTTTGCATAAAGGCATAATAAAGGATTTTTTTCAAAATGGATGGGACATTTTTTTTTATATAGCTCTATTTATCCCTATAGAGACAGGAAAAACAATAGCATCAGCAGACATTTTAAGTAGTCAGAGGGGAGTTGGTCAGCAGCTAAGTTAATTGGTTTTAGCTTAAGTAGGGACTTTCTAATGGTGGAGGTAGATGCTGGGATAAGTCAAGTAGCTGAGGACAATTAAGACAGGATGCATGTACTGGAAAATTAGTGGAAGTATTAATGTTTGTGAGGGATATTATTGTATGTATGAAGTAAGACTTAAACTGTGTGGAGATTACGTCAGTAGTATTTTTGGTTGTGGAGGTTTGAGTGATAAATTGGCCTGGATGTAATAGTTTACTTATGTAATGCCAGAAACATTTTGCCTTGTTTTGATGTTAATTTTGGAGGTTGCTGTAACGGAATGCATCCATAATGCTGAACATTCAAAATGCCAAACGGCATAACAGTGACCACAAAAGGTCAAAACAGAAAATACTGAAAAACTTGGGATACATTCTATACAGGGGCATGTTCCCCTTCACCCTCCCCCTGTGGGGGGGAGCACTCCACCCTTCACCCCCATGTGGGGGGGGGGGGCTGTGCCCAACACCCCCTGCTTGTTATATATATATATATACCAAATCTAAAACCACACTACAGTGGGTAAAAGAGAAAACACCAGTCCCAGCTCTAACATGATCTCGTCAAATTACTGTCTTTGACCTTTTGTGGTTGATGTTATACTCTTAGGCATTTTGGCCGTTCAACATTTTCAGTGTATTAGATTATATAATAGGTTTGTTTATTATATTTGATATGGTATATTGTCATGTTCCTTTGGTCCCTAAACAGTTGGTATGCATTTTGTGTTCCAGTTTTTGTCCCAGTCTTTCCAGTCTTTGTCAGATTGTAGCCTTGGTTTCTTAGTTTCTTTTGTTAACCATGGAGCTGAGTTGGGTTTGAAACTTTTGGTATGTACTGGGGAAGGTTATTAAGAATTTTTAGTAATGTATCACTGAAGTTTGTGACAGTTATTTATTTATTTATTTAACATTTATTAACCAGGAAAGCCTGACTTGGAACGAGCCAAATTTCAGCAGATGTCCAGGGAGAAACGCTCAAGATGCATGTCTTTGTAACGTGGGAGGAAACTGGAGCACCTGGAGGAAACCCACATTAACGCAGGGAGGACATGCAGACTCCACACAGAAGGCACCCAGCTGAGAACTGAACCAGTGAACCTCTTGTTGTGAGGTGAAAACACTAACTGCTGCACCACTGCGCTGTCCAAAAAAGCTATAACAATTAAGGTGGCCTAGTTTTACTTAATCCCTCTTTTTGTATTTTGTCTGACCACTTTTATGCTTGGGCTGTGTGATCTCTCTATCCCCTGCATCCACTTTGTACACCTTCAATAACTGATTCCAAGTGGGGGGAGGTGTATCCAACTTTGCTCCCCTCCCACCCTCAATTACCCAGCCACCCCCTCCCAGCTTTCCAGATTATACATCACTCTATGTGCCCTCCTCCCTCCCACTTCTGACGACCCATTAAAGGTACACACAGCTTCACCACCCCCTCCCAGCTTTCCAGATTATACATCACTCCATGTGTCCTCCTCCCTCCCACTTCTGATGACCAATTAAAGATACACACAGCTTCATAATGTATTCCCACCCTAAACTTCTATACAGTCTTATTACCATCTACACTTAAATAAACCCACTAACAAATAACAAATCATTCTCAACCCCATCACCTTCCCGTATATATCTTTGGTCCTTTTCTATCATCACAGACTCCTGCCATTTACTTTCAGAACTCCTTTTCTACCCTACCCTCCACAATGCTTCTCCATGTCACCATATTACTCCTCCTTCTTTTAACACACTACACTATACCATCAGTAACCTCATGTCTTCTGTTTTTCAACCTACCCTTCACTAGCCTACAACAAAGCCTCACCATCACTCATTTGAACCCCAACACCTTCTCCACTCATTTACACATTCCATTCTCCACCTACTACTCACACACAACTCAGATTTTATACCCCTTTACCTCATCTCCTTCAAACCTAAGAAACTCCATACAACCCACCTCAAACTTCCAAAATACCTCTACAAATGTACCCCTATCCTGCTAGTACTCCTCCTCAGAGCCAAGTTTGAATCCAATCCAGATCCCTCCCACCACATAAAACCCATAATTTTCCCAACTCCTCCACCCTCTCCTGTGTATTAATTAATACCCAAAGCATCTCGAATAAACTTGACCAGATTATTACAGTCCTAACAACTCACTCACCCAGTATCACAGCTGTCACTGAAACATGGCTCAGACAAAACATTCCTAATTTTCAGCATCTGCTTCCCTCCTACAAATACCTCTAAGACACCAGACCTGGCAGTAGACAAGATGGAGGCACTCCCGTTTCTTATAAAAAACAAACTGAAACCAACTATCATGGCTCAAGAAAATGCCTCGTCAGATACTGAACCAAAATGGATCCCTCTAACATTTCTCTCTACGAAGAACAGTCACCTTCTAAAGGCTGTCACCCACCTTCCTCCTCTAGCCTCTCTTAACAAATTTAAATCCCTTATTCTTATATCACCTCAGCAGCTCACAGCTATAAAAACATTGTTATTCTAGGTGATTTTAACTTAAACTACCTAAGTCCCCTGTGAAATGACATTGCTAAATTCCTAGACAATATCAACCTTATGCAGGTAGTCAGTGATGCTAATTGCTCAAATTTCAGAACCAACAATCACTTCTTCCTGGATCTGCTAATCAATAACAACCCTCCCATCATCTCTAATATATTTGTCCTTCCACCCTTACTCAGTGACCGCTCCCCCATAACCTTCCAGACTATCCACCAGTCACCAAAACTGCCTCTAAACTATTTACATTCAGACCCAGATCCATCATCAATACAGACAACCTCAAAAACACCTAGCATCTTTCAGCTGGTCTGCCATTACCAACTTACAGAACCCCAGTAGTAATAGTGTGGGAAGAAATAGCCAGAGAATTGTTATGGCTAGGCTTGTATAGGCCCTAGGGCTGATAGCTTAGTACCAACCTATGAACCTATGAACCAACTCAGCTGCCACAACTCTTACACATACCCTCCTTCAGTTTCAAGACAAATTCTAACCTCTCACACAGCATCTTTTCAAATACAACAAAAAACCCTGGCTAACCACTGAACTGAAAGCTCTGCTCAAACCTAGGGGCAATGTGTGGTCTTCCTAGAGATAAAACTTCTCACCAGAAAATTGTACTGCCTTTAGCTTTCTACGTAACCTAGCTAAGCAAGCCATAAGCAGACATAAAACCAACTATTTCTAAAGCAAACAATTTGCTCTGCTAGGCAAACTCAAACATTTCTGGCAAGAAGTAAATCTTCTCACTGGCAGAAAATCCACATATCCTATCACCTCCCCATCACCATCTCAACCTCTCAAGGCCAGCTCTTATCCTCTGACTTTCTCAAGGAATTCAGCCACCTCACCATTATTGCAACCTCTACTTCTCCACCAACACACCCCGACTCTCTGTTTATCCTCTCTCTTGTATTTTAAGAAAATTACACAAAGACATTGACCCCATACTAGAAAACATACATCTAGATGCAACCCCTGGTGCAGACAACTTACTCCCTTGGTTTATATTGCCTTGCAAAGACTTGCCTACCACACCTCTTCTCCATATTTTAACCTCTGCTTAACTCAAAATACAATGCCAGACATATGGAAAACTGCTCTTGTTAAACCCCTTCCCAGACACTCTCAGCCAGAAAATGGCTCCCATTTCTGTCCTATTTACATCCTCCCTGCACTTGGGAAAATATTTGAAAAAAACGAATGTATAACCATCTGTCCACTTGCATCCAACAGCACCAGCTCCTCACTCTTAAACAGCATGGATTCTTGGCTGGCCGGAGCATAATGGCAGCACTTGGTCACTTACAGATGAGATCTTTCTCAACATAGATAAAGGAAGCCTTTCAGGAGCTCTCTTCACTGACCTTAACAAAGAATTGATCTTATTGAGTACTTCCTGCTCCTTTACTCCCTCCAAGAAATCAGGGTGAGCTCCAACACTGTCACTTGGTTCCAACATTTCTTAACAGATAGGTATTACACAGACACAAATAAGTTTATCCCTAACACTTCAAGCACTCTTTACCAGAGGAGTGCCCAGGGATCCATACTTGCCCCACTGCTGTTTTCGGGTCTATATTATATGATCAAAGCTTTTGATAGTTGAATAACTAAAGCTCGATCACTAAATGTCGAAGTCCCAAAAATGAGAATGGCTTTTTCCACACAGGGAAACAATTAATTTGGCCGTTAACGCAGATTTTGCCCTTTCTACAATGTGGAGTGATCTTGGAGTTGGTATATTTAGTTGGGGGGGGGAGGTGAAGCCCCCCACTTGATTTGTGCTTAATTTTTTTTTTTTTAGTTGGGACAATGGCATTGTTTCCCTGTGTGGAAACTGTCGCTCGCGGTTTTGGGACTTCGACATTTAGTGATCGAGCTTTAGTTATTCGATTAACTAAAGCTTTGATCATGTAATATTGGCCCGCTGTTTTCAACTTTTAATAACAAACTATCCTCTGATCTCCCTAACCTTCCTATCACTCTTTAGGCAGATGGCATGGTTAATCTTCAATCCAATCCCTCACATTCAGCTAGTCAAACCCAGCTTCAGTCTGACCTCCACTCCCTTAATTCTTGTATAAACAACCATAAGCTACTTCTTAACCCCACCAAAACAAAAAGTATGATATTTGGAACCTCACAAAAGCTGTGAAAAACTCATAAAAATATCAATATCACAGAAACAAACATATCCTTTAAAGATTTAGGTTTATGGCTAAACTGGTCACTTAATTTCCAAAGCCACATTGAAAACACCAGGAAAAAGATCAGTTCTCTTTTATTCTGGTCCTGGAAAATATTTCTGTTCCTCTTCAGACCAGCTAGAGCTGCAATAGGCCTGGATTAATACAAAATTAACAACTTTGGTAACGATAATGTCAGTTTTATAAAAATAATGTTAAATAATCTATGCAATACAACAATAAAGAATCCAAGTTGACAAAGACCAGCTTCATAAACCACAGATCCTCCTTCAAAAGGAAATGGAATCCCAAAGTGGCATTATCACAAAGTTCAGTTTCCACACAAACAGTCCATTTGCCCTGACCCATACAACAGAGTGCCTGAATATAAAAAGACTCCAAGTCTGTATGTCTGTATCGGATCAAATATTCAGCGTTGAGCCAAAATGTAGATACTGTGTCTCCATCAGACTCAAATTAATTCAATGATATTACAGCAGTTTGTTAAAAGCAAACATTTTATTTAGACAAAAGGCTTCAGGGAGGAAAGTATAAGTGTGGCAAGGAGGGGGGGGGGGCAGAGAAATACAAGGAAAAGGTAGTTAAAATGATCTATTAATGTAATATTGATTAAATCTTCTTCATATCCATGAATTCTCACTGGTGTCATTAAACATTTTCCAACCAAAATGCTCGTGAGATAATCACACTAAGAGGTAGTTGAAAAAACAGTCTCCAAGTGTATGCATAAACCTGAAATCCTCAATGACCCCTCAAATCATGTATTTATTTATACATAAATAAATAAATAAATAAATCATGAGCTTTCTTTATGTTTTAATTATAAGTCCTTATTTATTTACTTATTGATTAATTGATTTATTAGCATTTATTTACTGGGAAAGTCTGACTGGACAATGTGAGGCCTCTTATCAACTGAGGCCCTGGGAGAAAAGCTCTGCAGCTTAACAATTACCACAAGCAAGTCATACAAAACAAATTCTAAAATATAACAGCCAAAATGTGCATAGTCAGTATAATAAACAGAAATGAAAATAAATCATGAATATTTTATATATTCCACAGAGCTTATACCCTTAGCGCGTGCAAAGTGATATTTACATTATAATCTTTTTTGATTGAGCAACAGTGGTAATAGCAACTTCTTTTAAGTTATTATCTAGGTGCAATAGAATATTCAGAGAATATTGCAGCTAGATAACCGATAATTTGTTCATATTTTTAGATGTAAGTAAGCCAATAGGTACTCAGTTGTAACTCATGTACTGTATTTATGCAGAAAGACCTAATGGAAAGATTTAGTGATTCAGTACAGGTAAAGGATAGCTGAATAGAGATTAGCCAGTTGAAGAATGAGGAATTCTTCATCACTGGCTACTTATTTGTATTTGGAGTAGTAGGAAAATCATGGCTAGGTTTTCAAAGTAGGAATTAATTTTACGTCTTCTGAATCTGATAAAATTCCTGCTTATGTGATTGTTATCTCAGATGTAGTCTGGATTCTTAAACAATGCACACTTTTTTGGATTAGAATACACAAATAATAGGGGAAGTATACCAAAGCTTTAAATCCTTGCTTTTGCAATAGGGCAACTCCCAGTCTAGCCTTTTATGCTGTGCTGTAATCAGATTCAAGAAGCTATGATCAAAGACAATCTTGACTCTTGGCTCATGGGGATAAAACCCTGAGTATGACACAAATAACATGACATCAATTAGTGGCCTGAGAAGCTGAAAAACTTGGGGAGGGGGGGTACGATATACACAACCTATGTCAGCAGGCTTATCTGAGAGAGGGGGCTGTAGTGGTTCCTTCTCCTGGGATGACCTGGCACTTCAGGGGAGTGGTATAGACAATCCCCCCTGAGAACAGGCTGGAGGGGCATGTGTGGGTCCACCAAAGCTGGTACAGTAGCCCTTGTGAAATCAAGTCAAGTAATGGGTATGCTTGTGTATCAAAGCATCCTAAGCCCATCCACTGTGATATGGAAACCCAAATCGTTGCCAGGGGGTGGGGTTAGGCTGCATAACTAAAATTTCCCTAATGGCTGTCAGGATGATGACTTCCTTATCATGTCTCACATCACAGAGAATGAACGCATTGGGATGACACTTACCTGTGAGGAACATATAGACTAATAAATTGTGAGTAGCTGATGGTTAGCAAGTAGCTGGACACCAAAAAGAAACAAACTCAAAAATAATCTTGACTCCATTATAAATGATAGAAAGAACTTAATGGCTAAGCAATTTACAATACTTGTTCATTTAGTTTATATGAAATTAGTGGGTAGATTTTTGGCAAAGAATGGAATGATTTTTCTCAGTGGTTATTCAAGGCAATCATGTCCCTTTCAAAACGGAGGTCAACAAACTCCTTGTTGAAGCACCTTAGGCAAACAGGTTTGCAAAGTCTTACATTTTAACCACATCACTCACCTCAGCATTTTCTGGCAATTCAAAGATTCAGAAATTAGAGTGTCTACATCTCTTTATAAGATTTTCTACTTTTAAGAAGTAAAGATTGCAACTATTTGCCCCAAATTAATTTTGCATTCCTATTTCTTGTAAATGTTAAGAAAGATTGCTTATTCCCTTTTCCACTTTTTTAGATTTTGTTTCATGTGCAGCCAATTTCTCAGTCACCTCTTGGTGCTGCTGTCATGCCAGATCTTTGAATTAAAAATGAGTTCTCAGGATATCCGCATTATTTGATTTTTGCCTTCTCGCGCTGCTTCACCAATTGTCTGGCCTCCATCTGGCTAGACTTGGTGCTACTTTTCCAAAATGACTTACATTTTCCAAAGAAACATAAACATATTGGTCAGTCCTGGTGACTTATTCTTGTTTCTTCCTTCAATTGCAAGGCTTCAGAAAAACATGGGAAATTAATTATGTTTAACCAAACAAATGCTGGTTTGTGAAGAGCATCACACCATGCTGTCTACTCACTCCTCATCATACCAGAAGTCCAGTAATCACAAAAAATTGCTGAACTCTCATTTGTTATTGTTTTTAGTAAGTTTTGGAGCAAACTACCAATAAAGATTTGTCAGGTCATGGCACAGTGGTACAACAGTTAATATCATTGCCTCACAATTGCTTTGTTCTCAAGTTCATTTCTTAGCTAGTGTGCCTTCTCTGTGGACCATGCATGCCTTCCCTGTGTTTGTTTTGTTTTTCCTTTGCTCAGCATTATTGTTTACTCCCACATACCAAGGACATGTTGCAGGTAGGCTGGCAATTCGCCAACCTGTCCAAAGGGGTGGTATAAGAGTGCGTGCATGTGTGTGTGTGTGTGTGTGTGTGTGTGTGTGTGTGTGTGTGTGTGTGTGTGTGTGTGTGTGTGTGTTCATGTATGTTTGAGCGCATGTGTGTGTGCATCCTACAACAGACAGACATCATGTTTTCCATTTGTTTCTCTGCCTTTCACCTGCTAAGTGCTTAGCTCTTTTATCCTCTTGAACTAAGTAAAGTATACACCAGAGAATGGATAAATGAATGAATGAATGAATAAATAAATGAATGGATGAATGAATGAATGAATAATGAGTGTCAAAAGAACTTTCAGATAATGCTTCAAAAATCATCTGCACTCTAATTGGGCTTATAATCATGGTGAAACAGGACTTACTGTATTTATCAACTCTTAGCAACATTGTCTCCTGATTTGCAAATATATGCCTCACTCTATCTTTTACCTAAACTATTCCTGAGATTCAGAAACACTGCAGGCACAATTGTGGCCAGGTGTCCTCTGTGTATTGTGCATACGAAACAAGCCCTGATCCTTATTAACAATGAATGTAGCCAGGCAAGTGTGTGCAAATGTTCTGGCTGTGGTGATAACAGTGAATGCAGAAAGACCATGTAGGAGCATGATGCAGCAACAGGGGTGTATGTGCAACAGTAAGGCCCATGTGTTGAGCACAAGCCCTAGTGGTGCTTGACACTGTCTCATCTGCACAGTTGCAGTTAGAGAAATAAGCTATGTGTCTGCCTCACAGGGTCATGAAACATGTGCAGATCTGTGTTATAAGCCAGTGATGCATGCAAGCAGATAAGATAATTTGTGGAAGGTAGTAAGGGGAATTAAAATGAAGCTAGGATGGTAGATTAGGTACTAGGGCTGCACAAACATTATTAGATAGACAAGACTGTGAAGGGAGGTGGTGACACAATCAGGCATATGGAAGACAATGGAATCAACAGACACGCATATAAATGTTAACTGACTGAAGATAAACAAAATGTAAAACAACACATGAAAGGTGGGGCAGAGAAAGGTACCAATATATCAACCAAATGCAGTAACAGCATCAGCAGAGTTGGACCACTTTACTTGCACTATAATGTAAATATTGTGAAACAAGTAACCTTTTGCAACAATTATGTGCCTATATGCAACCTCACTGGGACATGAACCCACACCTTTCCTTACTTGTATTCTGTGAAGAACTGCATTTACAGGGTGAGCTGCAACAAGAGTAAAATCAACACTTGTCACACACTTGCAGAATGAAAGAGAGAAAAGCATAATACCCTAAAGGGACTTCAGCTCACATCCTCCCTTGCAATTTACAAAGCACTTCATTTAGTAGCTGACCTACAAGCACCTTTCCAGAGACGCACAGCTGTTTGGTGTCCCACACTTATAAACTGAAAGAATAAAAGAGAGAGAAAAGCATTCAATCCTGAGTGGACCTGAACCCATAATTTTTTTCACATGTAGTATGCAAAACATTCCATGTACAGGCTAAGCTACAGCAAGACAAAAGCCTTTAGGGAAACAAACAGGAGTCTGGTGTCACACACCTGTAAAATAAAAAAAGTGTGGTGTGCAACCCAGAGGGGGCTTGAACCCACAACCTCCCTTACTTGCAGTATACAGTTCATAAATTACATCATTTACAGGCTAAGCTACAGCAGCAGCAGTGCAGCAGAAGGGTTCAGAGAAAAGCACAGCAGCAAACACACTTGCAGAATGAAAGAAAAGGAGAGTCAACATTGACTCCACGGGACACCACCTTTGAGGTCTAATCTATCATTCACAGGCATAGTTGACATTTTAATATTTTCCAAAGGGAAATCCTGAAATCCTGACAGCTGTACCATATGCTGTATATGCCAACTGCAGCTTAATGATGCTCATCTTGTGCAAAGCTGGTGCCAGCCAAGGCCAATATACATAGTGCATGATAGATGTAGTACGTATAGATGTATGGATGTATGGAACGTGACAGTCCAGCTCTTTGTTATATGAGAACAGTTTCAGTTGTACATGGGCATTGATGGTGCTCTTTGATATCTGCTATGTGCAGTATGATTACGAAAAATAAAAATTTGGAAGCCCCAGCCAGGCATGTGTGAGGTATGTATTTTTTTTTTAACAAGAAACATCTTTAGTAAATTATCACATATGACATAGGCAATCATACATTATATAATGAAAACAAGCCATATTAACATAAGTTTAGTTGCAAATATTGTACATCACAAACCATATTGACAATTTTAGTTGGAAACATTATACATCACTTATAATCTATCCAGTCATTGTCAGTCAGGCATTACATAGCTCATTCAAATCCTGCCTTCTTTTAAGCCTCCTTTGCATGTACTGGTTCCCACAGTTCCCATTTTTTATATGTAATTTGCTCCTACCCTTTTCAAAAGATCCCAGTTCCAGTTATTTTATTTCTGTTGCTATATTTACTACTTCTAGTAAAGTTGGTTTAGACTTTGATTTACATTTTCTAGTAACTGTTTTTTGGCAGCCACCATAATTAGACTTAGCAAGGCCTTATTATATCTAGGCAATTCTGATTCTACATCAAGGGTAAAAAAATCATTTCCTCAGTTACATCAGTTTGCTCACCCAGTATCTCTGACAGATCAGTCTGCAAGAAATCTGCCAACTCATTACACTATCAGAAAATATGTTCCCAGTTATCTCTTTCTTCCCCATCACACCTCCAACATTTGCTGTCTACCTGAGGAAAAATTCTTTGAAGTCTACTTGGGGTCTAAAAATACCTGTGTAAACACTTGCAAGCAAAGATCCTAAATCTTCTAACTTTGTTGAATACTTGGGTGACATACCAATATCCTTTCATTGTTTCTTTGTGAATTACTTACCCAATATCTCTTCCCAAGCCTTTCGAACCTCCTCTGGTTGATTCTTAAAGTTATCATGCAACATTTTGTATGCTCTGCTAATTATTCTTTTTTTAACATCAGCTTCTGTTCTAGATTTTACTTAAAACTCTACCAGTGCTGGTCTTTCACTTGTGATCCATCTATTTCTTTCTCTTTGCCTATACTCTGACATCAGTCCTTGATAGGGAAGACACTCTCTAGCCTGCAATCCAAATAATTTCTTGGCCTCTTCCCATTCTATTACTTTTCACTATCTGATTATTTGTTTCCAATACCTTGGTTTCTTTGCCAGTTTTCTCCAATAAATTACAGTCCCCTCTTGCCTATTGTCTGTATCCCTAATTGCGGTCATCCCTATCTGCAGAATCTCCTTTCTCCATTCCTGTGTTGGCTTAGTTCTTAGAATACTTTCTGCTACTTTATGAATATAATATTCTGTATTGTTATTTTCCTTAAGGATCTGCATGCAAAATACCAGTCTCTCATTTCTTGGGCTTACCCTGATTTATCATCATCCTTTTCCACTCTGAATTATAGTTTTTTGCTTGTGTTATGTATATGAACCTTAGCTGTGTAGCTCTGTAATACCCCTTCAAATCAGGTAATCCCAAACTGCCTTGTTCAATTGGAAGAATCAGCTTATCCCACTTGACTCTTGCCATCTTCCCCTCCCAGATAAAGTCCTTCAGCTCTTTATTAATTGCAATTTGCAACTTCTCTTCTGGTTGATAAAAATATGCCTGACCTGTGTATAAAACTAAAGGGACTAAAAAGATTTTAATTGCTTGTATCTTCCAGTTTCTCAGTTTTTGTATTATCTTTTGTTTAATTTCTTACCACATATCCTTAGCTGCCACACCAGAATCTTTTTTATTCCATACTTCTAAGTACTTCATTTTATCATATCCCTATAAATAAGGATATTGATGAACCAGTTCATGTGTGGGTACATAATTTACAGCTATTGCCTTTGTTTTAGCTTCATTAATTTTGTATCCCAAAAGATTTGAAACTGCCTCAAAATGTTCCACAACACTGAAATGTCCTTTTCTGGTTTTACTAGGTATAAAATAATAGAGCCAGGTTTTCTTATCTACCATACCAATTATAGGTTCATAGGTTCATAGGTTGGTACTAGGCTATCAGCCCTAGGGCCTATACAAGACTAGCCATAACAATTCCCTGGCTATTTTTTCCCATAGTATTTACTTCCCTGGACCCCTGTCTAGCAGGTCGACTGACGTGATACCCGAGGTGAAATTCCTATCTCCCATCCAATCATCAAGGTTCCTTTTGAAGAGGGCCATTGAATACCCTTGAATTTCTGAGTCTCTTATATTGTTTTACCAATGGTTCTAAATATAGTGCAAATAACAAAGGGAAAGAGGACATCCCTGCCTGGTTCCTCTGCTCAAACAGAAATTATCAGAATGGAAACCACCTAATTTAATTTTCACCGCCAATCCTTCATATATCCTCCTAATCAATCTTATAATTTTATCCGGGAATGTAAATGATTCCATTTCCCTGCTCGTAAACTCCCATGCTTTCTCTGCATCGAGACCCACCAACAACAGTGGTATTTACTTACATTCAGCTTCTCTCTGGATCATCAGTGTTCTGTTAATGTTATCAAATGTTTGCCTTCCCTCCACAAAACTACATTGATCCATATCTATGAATTGTATCATCACCTTTGCCATTCTTTTAGCCATTATAGACATAAACACTTTATAATCATGGTTTAGTATTGAAATTGGTCTATTTGAAGCTGGATCTGATGGATATTTATCCTCTTTAGGTATTACAGCCACAGTTGTTTTCTTCCAGGATTGTGGTACTTCTCTTAAAATATTTATTTTTTTTATTATTTTATTTCCAGTTTGATAACTGGGGATGTCCACTGGACCCGAAAGCCCATTTTCAGTGGAGGCCCGGGGAGAAAAGCTCCGAATTTACAAACACATTGCACACTTAAAGCTCCATATTACAAAACATTGCACACTAAACAATTTACAAACAAGAAAAATAAAAGTTTTTAAAAAGATTAAATTTGTAGCACAGAAAAAACTACACAGTTTCATTTTATGTTTGAGGTGAAAGATACATTTTACGGCAATTGTAAAAGATACAGTTGCAAGAAAATGGATATAAGCAGTGGGGAAGTGAAGATATAAAAGTATTTACTTAGAGTTTATACAGGGGGAAGAAGATAGAGAGTAGAGGGTGGGGGCTGAAAAAAAAGAGAGTTGGAAGAAAGAGGGGCAGGAGAAAAAGAGTTGGAAGAAAGAGGGGCAGGAGGGAGAGGACTGGAAAGGGGAAGTGAAAGGATCTAGGTAGGAAGTATACAGTTACATTTCCAGTTTTGGGAGAGGTGAGAGTAGAGAAGAGATTTGAATTTTTCTGGGCTTGTAGTGATTCTTAGCATGGGAGGAAGAGAGTTCCATTTCTTTGCTATAGTATAAGAAAGTAGTAGGTTGCCAGGGGGTCGTTTAGGTTTGTAAACTGTAAGAAGATTTTGGTGGGCTGATCTTAGGGGCCTGAGAGGAGTGTAGAAAAACAAGATATTAGATAGTGTAGGGCAAGCAGTGGGGTTAAAAATTAGTTTGTGGGCAGTAGTAAGTTGGAGGTAGTCAAGATGATTAGGGAGTTCAAGCCATTTAAGACTATGGAGGGAGATGCAATGGTGTGTAGAATGCCTAGAGTTAGTAGCAAATTTGGCGATTTTGTTGTAGCAACTTTCAAGTTTTGAGGAGATAGAAGCTGTGAGGTTGGTAAGAAGAGGAGCACCATACAATAGAGAAGGTAAAAGGAAGGAGGAGGCAAGGGTTTGTCTAGTAGCTAATGATAGAAAGGGGGCATTTCTATAAAGCATGCCGAGCTTCTGGTGTTTTATTTTATGTTTAGTTGAATATGAGTATTAAATTTCAGATGTTCATCAATGGTAACACCAAGCAGTTTGGCACAAGAAACAACTTCTATTAAGGAGTGAGAGAGGCTGATGATCTTGAAAGAGTGCTCATCAAGTGAGAGGGCTTTTGAGGGGGAGAAAAGAATGATATGGGATTTATTGGCATTTAGGGAGAGATGGTTTTGAAGCATCCAATTCTCTGTAGTTGTGAAAGCAAATTGGGTCTTGGCCTGGAGCTTGGGAAGGCTAGAGGCTGAGCAGACTAACGTGGAGTCATCTGCATATTGCACAATTTGAGAGTGTGGAATTGCAGAGTGAAAGTCATTGATGAAGAGATTGAAGAGCATAGGTCCAAGAATAAAACCCTGTGGAACTCCGGTAGGGGTAGGAAGGAACGTAGAGGTACCTGTTTGCCATTTCACAGCTTGGGATCTATCTGAGAGATAACTTTTGAACTAAGAAAGGGAATCTAGGGAGAGATTGAGGTTAGAAAGGTGGTTAAGAAGGAGTGTGTGGGATACAGTGTCAAATGTCTTGGAAAGGTCAAGGAGGACAGTGGAGACAATATCTCCAGAGTCACGGGCATGGTTGACAATGTCTAAGAAAGAGAGGAGAGCAGTAATGGTACTGTTGCCAGGACGGAAACCGGGTTGAGTAGGTGTGAGGAGTTGGTTATTGAGGAGGTGGGGCATGAGTTGCAGGTGGATACATTTTTCAAGGACTTTTGAAATTGGGGAAAGAATGGCTATTGGGCGAAAGTTAGAAATGCTATTATTTTTGCCTCCTTTATGAAGGGGCAGAATGTAGGCAGCTCATCATAGTTTGGGAACATAAGATTCCTGGATGGATCTATTGATGAGAATGCTAATGGGTATGGCAATACCATCAGCAGCAAGCTTGAGAAAGAGTGAGGGGATATTGTCGGGGGCATTGGAGCATGGCTTGAGTTTGGAAAGAAGTTTTTTGATACAGGAGGTTGACACAGGTTTTAGATAAAAAGTGGGAGGGGGTTGAGTGGAGCAGGAGAGGGGAGAGGAGGAGGAAGTAGGTTTAGGGGTAGGAGAGGGGGTGGATTCGGTGAAGGTTTTAGTAAGTTCAGCTATAGAGCTGGTAAAGAAGGAGTTAAAAAGGGTTGCAATTTCAGTGTCGGTCTTATTGTTGTCAGGACAGGGATTGGATTTAGTACTGGGGTGTAAAGGGGAGTTGATGGAATTCCAGAATTTTTTGGGATTATTTGAGAGGGTAGACTGTAGTTTGGAGTAGTATGATTTTTTATCTTTTGTAATAAGTTTTTTGGTTAGATTGCGGAGCTGTTTAAATTGAAGTAGTGTAGCATGGTGTTTATTTTTATTGTAGAGTTTCCATGTTTTATCTCTTTGTTGCATGAGAGCTTTAGTGTCCTTAGTTAGCCAAGGGGCAGAGTTGTATTTTACTCGTTTTGTTCTAGGTGGGGCTTGGGAGTTTAGGATTTTAAGGAAGGTAGAATTGAAGACTTCTAAGGCTTCATCTAGTGGAATAGTTTTTAGGATATCCCAATTTGTTAGTTTAAGGGTTTCAGAAAATATAGAAGGGTTAAAATTGGAGAGGTTATATAAAATACTGTTAAACAAAACCTTCCAGATTGTAAAATTTGATAATACTGTACTATACCATAATTAGCTGGAAACACTGTATGCAATGAGACTGAAAAATGAAAGTCTTAATTACCCAGGTTCTTGCTGAATAGGTGTCAGTCTCTCCCTTATGGACCAAGTCTTATGCACTTTTCAGAATAAATTCTCCAAACACTGTAGTTCATTTAATAAGGTTTTATTAGATGTTCACAATATCTGAATAATGTCTTCATTAAACAGTACTGATAAACAATTCAAGTTGCTGTACATCATATTCTGATTGTCCTGGACAACGTAAACTGACACAGTCTCTAGATGACCTGCTTTCTGTACTCATGCTTGAGTGTTAGACATCTTCTCTGATGTAACAGGTCAAATGAACTTATTAACCTTAATTGAACTGCTATCCTGAACACAACATATTATATTGCTTCAGTCCAGTAATTTATTTACTTTTTCTAACCTTGGTCAAAGAACATTCTGTAGCTGACAAGAATATATCTTTCCCTTGAGAAAGGAACATAACAAGAACTGTCTGCAATCTTCTCTTGAGAAACTGCTATTTCAGCAAGGTTAACATTCAGTGGAAGATTCTTTGTTTCTGCTTTTCTAAAATGTATGCATAAATGAAACACCATTTGTAGGCCTATTTTATTCTTTAGCCTGTCTAATGTCTTATAACTACTGTACAATGAAAAACCCTGATCTAGCACAGATCTTTATCAGTTTTTCCATCCTAGCTTCTAAACTTCCACAGGAATACCATCTATTCCTGTAGATTGCTTATACATCACAATTTTTATCTCATCACCTCCTGTCTTAACTGTTAGTAATTGAGCCTCATCTACCTCTGACCTTGGCATATTTAATTATTCCATAAACATTTCCATTTGTATATTTTTTTCATCTCGATAATACTCTGCTTTACACAGACTTTCATAAAATTTCCAAAATATTCTAGTACCTCTACAGGATCTTGTTACCTTTCTTGTTATAGGCTCCCTAAGCTTGGCGACAACCCTTTCTACTTTCATTTGCCTGAGTTGTTGCACTAAAAGTTAATGTGCTCTGGCATTATTATTATAAAAAACAGTTGCTTAACAGCAATCTTTCTAAACTCATGTATATAATTGAGGTAATCCTTTATTTTCTGCTTAGCCCATTGCAATCGCTCCTCTTCTTATTCTGCAAAATTCTCCCTATTGTGCAATACTTTAACATTCGTCAGTCCCTCTAAATAATTCTTGTTACTTCTTATCCATTTATCTCTTTCTTTTATTTACACCCTATTTTTAAACTCCACTTTAATTTTATCCTACTCCCTAGCTATATTTTCAGAAGAAATTTCTATCTTCACTAACTCCCAAATAATTTCCACTACTCATTCATTAAATTCCTCTCTTTTCAATAGATGGGTGGGAAAGTACAGGTGTCTCAGATTTATTTCATCATCCTGAGTTTTTTTTTTAGTTATTATTGGCAAGTGATCTGAAATAGTTAATGGATGCATATCAAAACTGTCAATTAAATGCACATGTTCCTGTAAAATGCAAGTTCTGTCTAGCCTAGCCCATTTTTGTATTTTGGGGAATAATATGTAAATTCACTCCAAACTCCTACTACTGAATTCCTATCTTCCATGCCACATATTTTCATAAATTTCTTCAGAGATCTACCTTCCTTTGTTATATTTTCCTTTCTGGGCCCCCCAGACACATCTTCACTGCTGAAAATCAATTTTCATTCCCCACCTATAACTAATATTCCTTGTTGAAAGCTAATTATCTCTCCCAGGATTTTCTTAAGGTCCATTATAGCAGTTTTAAAAGGTGGGATGCAAATGCATGCCATTGTAATCCTCCTCCCTTGCCAGTAGCCCCTTAGTACTACAAATCTACTGTTATTATCTTTTTTCCTCTTCTATTACTATTGGATCTCCTCTTGCAGTTAATATAAGCACTGCTCTTTTCCTTTGTCCAAGGTATTCTACTGAATAACCATCCTGACAACCTTTCCTTATCAAATTTATATGTTCAGTTCTTTCCAAATGTGTCTCCTGTAGCACAACTTTTTGCACTCTTCTTCTTCTTCTTTCGGCTTTTCCTGGTTAGGGGTTGCCACAGTGGATCACCTGTCTGCTCATGATTGGCAGTGGAGTTTTACAGTGTCGAGTTGCCAGCCCGGCACCCAACCTTCCACAGAAGGCACACACATGCACGCACTCATGCCTAGGGCCAATTTAGAGTGTCCAATCCACCTACAGCATGTCTTTGGGATGTGGGAGGAAACCGGAGCACCCGGAGGAAACCCACATGACCACAGGGAGGACATGTAGACTCCACACAGAAGGCACCCCAGCCGAGAATCGAACCGGAGAACCTCTTGCTGTGAGGTGGCAACGCTAACCGCTGCACCACCGAGGCTGCCCTCATTTTTAATATAGTTCACTATTCTTTCTTTTTTGTATAGATCTGTGAGACTATTAACATGTAAAGATAATAAAAAGTGCCATTATGTTAAAAAATTATTATTCCCACCTTTTATTTGTAACAGCTTAGAGGCGTCAGTAGGCGTTATCTGCAGAAATGCCTGAAGGCACACTCTGTTGTAGTAGAGGGAATGTGTTAAGCTGTTACTGAATGTGCAGCCATCTTGGAAGTCTCGGCATATGTGAGGTATGTTTACCTATATTTTTTGCCAGATTAAATGATGGAAATGGAAGTACAGGAAAGAGGTAAAAAGGAGAAGCAGGCAGAGAATAGAATGGAAGGTGAGCAACTAAGAAATGAATAGGATGAAGACAGCTAATAAAAAGAAAGTAAGTTGATGAAGGAAGTAAGGGATGTAAAAGGAAGGTTATAGTGTTTGGTCAGGTAGCAGGAGAAGACATACATGAATGACAGGGTGTGCAGTAACAGAGTGAGGGAGGGTGAACAAAATCCTGAAAAAGACATTGACAAACAAAGAGAAGAGAATGTTGAGCGGAAGGAAACATCAGGATGGGGAATAGGATGAGATGTCTAGAGATGTTGTCTCTTCCAGCTGTGATCCAGTGGGAGATTTCTTGTCAACCTGGGTACCATCACCACTGGGCCCTATAGCTGGTGGTGTAGGCAGTGCTGGACAGGAGCATGACTCAATGAGCTGCAGGAAGAAGTTCTCTATCTGGCCAATCTGGTCATCCAACCTCCTGTCAGTAATAGATTCATAGGTTCATAGGTAGTTACAAGGCTTGCAGTCCAAGGGAACATTGAGGATCCCATCCCAAATTCCCAGTTGCCCCAAGCATTGTCTGGTTAAGTGACTTGCTCAAAGTCACACAGTAGTCAAATGAGGGCTAAGGCAATCAAACCCTGTATCACTGCAACTACAGCTCACATTGTTAACCCTCTATACCAACTGCCAGACCTTAATCCCCCCCACTATGTCTGCCAGCTGCTAATGGGTGGCAACGGTGTTACCTCCATTGGCACTGCTATCGATGAGTCTCAGTCCCAGTACCCAGTGCAGGGCTACCTGTAGTGGATGGTGCAAGTAGGGCAGGAGGTGTGGAGTAGGCTGTGGCAGGCTGGAACCCAGGTGAGCTGGCTGCTTCATGTAGTAGTGGTAGTAGTGATGGTGGTGATGACACTGCAGTTGCCACCTCTGGGGGCCAACAGACCTTGCTGGAGAGTGCAGGTTGTGAGCTGCTGCATATAATAGTAAAATAAATGGAGAGAAGCAAAATAAAAAAAACAAAGTAAATGTATGCAATAGAAAGGATAATGGCAGTGGAGAATCCAAATACAGTGAAAACATAGGGCTGATATTTCATTGTCCTAATACAAGCGAATTAACTGTGAGAAATACTGCCCAAGTTAAGATAATAGTTTTCATACACAAGTAAGAGGGGGGACCTGAACCCACTGATATCAACACTTGCATTTCAAAAAGCAAAAGATAAATGTGACGTGCTACTAGGACAAAGGAATAGGGGTCTGCAGTCCAAGGCAGAGCAATAACGTCCAAGACAAATTTATAGCTACAAATAAAAAATGCTCCTCAGAAATATCTTTCACTTACATGTTATAAGCAAAGAAAACAATTATATTGACAAAGATTGCCTATGGCACAGATATCCATCCACCCAAAAATGCTGCTCATACATATTTCTAACATCTAATGCTTTAGCTAGTATAATGAGGTTAAACGTTATGAGAACACAAATTGGGAGGGGAGAATTGAACCCACAGGCAATCTTATAATGTGGGAGCACAGCCCTAATATCCTAACCCCTTTGTCCACGTATATGAAAGGATACCTGCACAAACACACACTAATAACATTCAACAGTCATACTGTTACCTTTTACCTATGGCAGGTATCACAGAAGTGACAGTGATTTATGAAAGGTATACTTTTTTGAAAATTAATCTCAGGAACTGTTAGCACTGCTATCTGTACATTCTGAAGCATGTATATTCACCCCAGTTCTCTCTCTTAGGCACTCCAGTCTCCTCCTGTGCAACTGCCTATCCACTTCAATGTGTAATGGCTACAGACAGAAATAGAGCACTGTGTAATATCTGCGGATGGCACTCAGTCGCAGGTTATATGTGCACCTCATGTCACCTTAATTGTGACAACACTGTTCTCCCCATGCATGGGATGCCAGTGGCATAAGTGACAGCCTGGATTAAACTATTCCAGGCTTCAGTCATGTACTGAGGCTCTTAATAGCCTTCCTGCAGTAGCCTCTGGCTGTAATCCTGATGGAGGAAGTACAGAAAGATATTTGATTAACACTACCTTTATACTCTAAAATAAGCACTACCCTCTCCTTTTCCAGCCACAATGTCTAATCTTGAAGAATATGAGTGAAAAATGGCAGAATATTGGTGCCCAAAGTGGGTCTCACATGTGCCATCTGCTGAGCACTGACTGGTATTGTCAGGCAAATCATTTGAGTGACAGGTAGCAGGTTATAATAATAATATAGGCACTGTGTTATTATTATTGTTCACAATGGCACATTAAAGTGTTAAACATGGCAGTCTTGTCTCCCTGTATCTACTGGTAAGAAATCAGGCATTACAGTGACTCCATTTGTGTCTGGTTTGATTTGGAATTAGAGAGCCCTTCTTGGTGTCATGGCCTGGATTGTGCATGAGCAGTGCTGCCAGCAGTGACCCTGGCATGTGCACAGAATCAAGGAGACTTGAGCATGAGTGATATGTAGTAGGTTTGCTCGTCACACAAAATGAAATAATAATGAGTTGAGCTCTAATTAACATAATCACATCATCGAGCCAGGTGAATAGGCACAATATAAGTGTATTTGTAGGTAGAGACCCTCATCGCATTACAAGAAACTGTAGAGCAGCCATGTTTGAAAACCACAAAATACCTGAGATACATAAGAATTGAGTTGCCTGTATCTGATGCACAGCAATGTCCACCTGTGCATGGGTAAGCACAGCCTGGTGTTGGTTTTGCATGCGTCATTTGATTGTAGTGTATCTATTTTACTCTTGCCTGCTGTGTTCTGAAGCTATGTTCAAGCTGCTACCTTTTTGCCAGAACGTGGCATATTGTGCCCACCTCCACGTGGCATGATCACCCCCTGCTGTGGCTCCTCCATGTATTCCTTGTCTGAAACAACCTCCACTTCCAGGTGTGCCGAGGACTGCTGCCCCTGATTGCAAGTCCCCACCCAGCTGTAACTGCTTCCAAAGTGTGATATTATGCAACACTGCACACATTGCCAGCATTTTTGCAAATGTGCCAGGGTCATACTGCAGGGCACTTTTGGATGCATCCAGGCAATAAAAGTGTGCCTTCAGCAGCCTGAAAACATCATATTCAGTAATGTTTCTTGTTTACAACTGGGTATAGTTGCACCCATGGTCTGCTTGAATTTGTGCATGAGCTAGTGTTCCAGGCCATATCTGGTATCACTAAGAAGATGGCCTTGTGCAAAAACATCTCTTTGCTACAGGTCACAGGTGTGCCATATGCGGGAGTCAGGATAACTGCCTGGTTGACCTGCCCAGACATTGTAGATGATAAGCTGTGCATTATACACAACCTGGTGGTTGGAATGTTACCATTTGCAGTTTGTGCATTTTCTTCTTAGTTCAGTAGGTGGGCCTTTATTCCAATGTAGGAACAGTCTATGGCCCCCAGTACCTCAGAGAAATGGGCTATATCATAGAAATCCACCATGGTGCTGGCTCTGTCCTGTGGGTATGTGGGAATTACACATGCTGATGTATGGCATTTAGAAACTGATGGAGTATTCTTGAGGTAGATGCCTGAGATACCTTCACTGTGTCTACAGTAGCTCACAGAAAGGCCGCTGTAACTAATATATGTAAAGCAATGCATACTTTAGTATCCACTGGGATAGATGCTCCATGACTCCCATGGGGCTGCAGATAAGGCCAACACATTTCCATAATTTCTTGGATGGTGTCCCTATCTACATGATACTGATCCTAAATGTCAGTGTCACGGAGTTCTTGAAATGTTAAGCAACATTGCACACAGGTCCATACAGCAGCAGTAACGAGACACTCTTTCAGATACTCATTTACTAATGTGGTAGCACAAACATTCTGCCAAGTTCAAATGTGCATTTTCTTTTCTTTTGGTGTCTTACCATCATTCAGACACCTGTCCTAGTGTCTCATGCCCATCATTGGATCTACTGAAGAAGGGTCACACTGCCTTCCATTAAGCTGGGGGAGGTTCTGTTTTTCCTTATTCAAAACCTCTCCATCACTGGTGACTATGGTTGCATCTACTGCAGTGGGTGTGCAGTGAAGGGTGTTGGGGCATAACATACCACTCTGCCTCCATAGTAGCACAGCCATGTCTACCCACTCACCTTCTCTTGGGACCACAATTTCCACTACACAACGTCCCCAGCCTTCACTAGAGATCATCATGGGAGATGCCCATGTCACCACCCACCCTCCCAGGATGGTACTGCCCATCACTTTCTGCTGCTCCATCAGTCACCTGAGCCACTAACCAAACCCAGGTCACCTGTGCCGTAGTCAGGGCTGTATCCCTCTACATCACTGAAACAGCTGGCTGAGTTCAAATATGCGGTGAACACATGCTTATTGCACTGTATTTGTACAATTATGAATCACTCTGTCATCTTGTTTTGACTCATTTGCATATAGAGAGACTTATTTTAATAATGTTGTTCATAACCAAGTTGTTATACTGCCTTTAACATATACCACTCCCAACTGTGCTGCTTAGTCTGCCCGTGTTGCAGGATTTATGATCTGTATTGTATACACACTGCATGTGACCACTCATAAAAATGTGCTACCCATAATGGGGCAAAGGTTTCTGCATCCCAGTGTATATCATTTTCTTTCTATTTGTCCAGATTATTTTCTTCTCTTTTGTACATTTTATGGGATGCCCTCTAATATCTTATTTAGAATATCTGGTACTTTATTTTAGGATAGTCGTCTTTCTGGGTATTTCTCCTGTTGTACATATTTGCATGCTGTCACATTCATCTTATCAGATATTACTGTTTCTCCTTGCTTTAAAATGCTCCCTTATGTGATAGAAACTTTGGAATTATTGTTGCATTTTAATACATAAATGTGCATGTTGATTGACACTCAAACTGCTCACCCTGTTCGTCTCATTAATGTCTTGTTTTGTATTATGCATTATATTTTTTTACTAATTCTATTTGTTTTTGTCTTTCCGGAGATGATATTCATTTCATATCACAAATTTTCATTCCCAAGTTTTCTTAGTTATTAAAAATTAAAATAAACAAATAAATAAAATGGTGTAGTCTGTACAAAATGTATAAGTTTATAGGTAAGCACGAGTCTAGCTGGCTTGTGGGCCATTTTAAGACTAGCCAATTTCATTCAAAGGTGAGACTGAAACCTTGTACCTTGTGCCTGTGAGGTAAATACCTTAACCATTATGCCAATCTTCAACACTGCCCCCCCCCTCAAAAAAAGAAGAACTTATAGGTTGGTATTACCCTTGCTGCCCCCGTAGACCATTTTAAGCCTAGCTAATTTCACTTTAGTGGTGAGAACCAAACCCTGTACTTTGTGGGTCTACTTGATAAAAATTAAAACCCACTTACCTGAATCACTAAATGTTGACACGACTTCACCGAAACCTCAATTGAATGAATACACGGATCATCGATTAAAAACTCCCCGGGAAAGTAAACACTTTTCCAGCACCATAAAAAAAATCAAACTGAAGCAAATAAAGCCCACCATTGTGGGGGGCTTCACCCCAAACATCCCCCATGTGGGGGGATGCAGCACCCCCCAGCTAAATATATCAACTCCGAGATCGCAATACAGTGGGGAAAGGGACCAAGTTCGCCATAGTGGCCAAGTGGTTCTTTTCCCACAGTAACACTCCGGTGATCCAAATATTCATTCAATTGAGGTTTTGGCAAAGTTGTCTCGACATTTAGTGAATCAAGTAAGTGAGTTTTTGTTCTTATGAAGTAAACCCATACTTTGCGTCTGTGGGGTTAACACCTTAACTATTATGTCAACCCGCCAGCTAGATACTTCTTTAATTCTCTTAAATTTAAAGCACAGTGTAGTGTAAGGAAAATCCAATAAAAAAATCACAATCCCTGTACTGCTTATAAATAAATACAACAGAATGTGCATTACTCTTAAATGCTCATTCAATTGATTGAATAGCATAACTACATCACAGATGGATAATTTAAAATTATATATTTACCATATCAGATTTACAAGAGAGGGTCTATCCTTCATAACCTGTAGGTCTAAGGCTGCAGGCAGGAAGAATTACTCAACTTTCCAAACTTTTCCAGTACCTCGGACTACTCCATAATGCACACCACTCCCTCTCCAGACCTGAGGCAACATAGCTATGCTAAGACAACAATACTTAGAAACCTACAAGGCAAACAGACTCTCTTGACAAAAGCAGGGGCATTACAATGAATGGGCCTACTCTTACAGCTCTAATGCTATTTTAAGTACCTACATTTATAGATCTGATAGTAGTGTGGGCACTCTCTGTAACCTATAAATCTGCTATGGTAAATAAAAAAAAATGCCTGAATCTCCCTATGTTTTGACTGTGCTTCTCAAACATTTTGGAAATATAGAGTATATTTTAGTGCATTTATTAAAACTGTATTGCTACAACTCAAGTGCTCTAGGTTGCACTGCATCTGAATTGTTTTACTGTTGTTTTAGCTGCTTTTCTGTATATATAGACTTCTCTGTATATGTAGACTAGCTACTTATTCTGCTGTATTACTGCCTCTTAAATCGTTTTGCAGTTGTGCACTTGCCTTGCTTCATTTAAAAAGTTTTAAATTGCTAATTTTGCAGAGTTTTAATTGCATTTACTGTTTAGGGCTACACACTCAAGTGCATTAGCTTTTTCTGTGTTTGTGGACTGCATTATTGCATTGATTAGTCTGTTTTAACCAAAACAAAACAAAACAAAAAAAAATACTATCTTGTTTGCTTGTTTCACACATTTCCTAGCTAGTATAGTCCAGATCCCAGACTGTGCTGGTTTCAGGACTTTATTTTCTCTGTTCAGAGCTATCCAGACCTTGCTGTGGTAGAGGGAAGTCCTACTGCTTACCAGTGGGAGTGGTGAGCATTGTACTGCCTATCTAAAACTAGAGGAGTGGTTTCCAGCTCTGAAATTGTAATTTTATTAGCCATTTTGGGCTGATTTCTATCCCTTTCAACTTTCTGGCTTCAACTTTCTGGCTTAAAAATGCATGTGCTTGCATGTTTTTTGCATCGTGCAGCACTGCGGGGCTATGGTTAAACTATTCTAGGTGCCAGAAAGTCTGCTCTTCAAATTTTCCCTTAGAACTAGCTGGTTTCTCAGTAGTAGCACTAAAATCTGAACCCCTGTGAATAGCACTTGCTCTAGAACCTGCTGGAAAGCACTAGGAAGCCTTAAACTGATACAAGCACTCAACTCTCCTTGTTAATAATGAGAAATTAATTGTAGGCACTAAGCCTATAATTGCAAAGTACCTTGCAAAGGTAAGGGAAAACAGCTCCTGAACAGGCATGTCCAAGGGTCAGCTTCCGTTAATTTCTCCTGTCCACCTGGTGAATCTGGGCATACTGGGGCAATGCAGCAACTGCCTCATGTACACAGACAACCCTCTCCTCCTACCACCCAACACTACAACCTGCGAGAGATGCACTTACATAGCCAAACTGGAAGCAAAGCTCTCTCCAGTCAAGATTGTGCTAGACAGTCAAGAGGAGAAGGTTAACACCTGCACTACACTTCAAGCCACACATAGCCCTTCAAAACCCACACCATCAACACTCACACATAGCAACACTAAACCCACATATGCGGAAGCCCTTAACATTAATATGCCAAAGCAACAAGGACTTCCGAAGCTGAAACGCAAACAAACACCAGTCACAACCAAAGTGACACATAGCCCACAACACCAGTGTGCCACCCAACAACAGCCCCTAAGGCAAGACAAAGTACCCAACACTTTAGTCATAGGTGACTCTATAGTCAAGCACACTGATGTCCCACTCACCAGGCTGAACAAGGAGAAAATTACAGTCAGCTGTCTGTCAGGTGCCAGGATCTGCCAAATAATGCATGCACTCAAGTTACTCCACAACAAGTACAATACGACTCTGTCATTGTCCATGTTGGAGTGAATGACTTGAGACGTACCTCCCTGGACTAGATGAAAAGAGACATGGAAGAGCTCTCGGATCATGTGGCCCAGGCAGGTATGACTCTAGCCCTGAGTAGCATCCTGTCTTCGCCCAGAATGATACCACAGTATAAGGACAAAATGATTGACTTCAACAATTGGCTAAGCGTGAGACAAAGATGGCCGCCTTTCTGTAGACACTGTACATCTACAGCTCTCCAGTTACTCGCAAGAATAAGTAACCCTGAGGATATACTACAAGTCTTTTTGCATTAATTACTGGATATAACTATTCTACTACAACCAAACTACGACTGAGAATCAAAAGAACGAAGGAAAAACTAATTAATTTCACAGGATTAAAGCTGATTGTCTGCCTGACTCTGAATAGAGCTATAAACAAAGGATCTATCTGATTTCTGTTTCAAGATGTCAAAACTGGACAAAAATATGGACACAACAACAACTAAAACTAAATTATCAACGCTGATATCACCAGAGAAAGACTCTACATTTAAAAGACAGAAAACTGTAAAACCACAAGATCTTTTAAAAACAGGAGGAACAAACCAACCGGATCAGCTAGCTAACATGGAGGACATTAAAACAGCACTGTTACCCATACAAGAATCTTTAAATGCACTTTCAAACCAGATATTTGCTTTTAATGCCACATGCAGTCAAATTCTCGACAGAATAGATAAATCTGAGGCTAGAATATCCGATAATGAGGACAGAATAACATTTCTTACAAAAAACAGATATTCATGACCTGGACATTCAAACTATGCAGACCAAGATCCTGGATTTAGAGGCAAGATCCAGAAGAAACAACATAATTATTAGAGGAATCCCGGAAAATATTCAATATAATGATCTAATGCCTACCATTACACAGATACTGGAAATATTGTTCGAGGACTCGGGTATGGCTAAGCAAATAGTCATAGAAAGAGCACACAGAGCTCTCAGGGAATCACAAGCATCAAATATTCCTAGACCGGTTTATGTCAAAATTCTGAATTACCAGGATGTAAATAAAATAATTCTAACTATGAAAAAGAAAGGAGGTTTTGTAATGTGGCAAAATAACAGAGTTTCTATGGGTCAAGATCTACCACTGCAAATCAGACAAGCCAGACAAGCATTAGCCCCTTACTGCAAATTTCTTATTGATAAAAATATAAAATTCCAGATGAAGTATCCAAGTACATTAATCTTTACATTTGATGGAGCCAAATATTCTGTTTCTACAAAAAAGGAAGCAAAACTCACCTTTTTGAAGACTTTTAAATCCCTTCCAACTTCAGAAGCTTAACTGGAACATTCAGTCTGTGTACAGCAATACAGATTCTGGGATTCCATGTCTGCTATACCTCAAGGCTTCAAAATCCTTTGTTTGCTTCTTTTTTTCTCACCAGGCCCCCTGTTTAATCATTAACCAGTATTTTCTTACAGGTCCAGCTAAATCCAAAGATTTCATGAACTCCTGCAGCCTTGATGAACTGTGTGCGTCTGTGAGTCAACAGGAAGTCCTAGAAATGCTCCAGAGGGTCAGCTTTTGTTGTGGCACTTCTGGAAGTCTGTCCACATAATGGGTCCCCCTTTGAGAACTCGAAATCAAGATTTTATACCAGGAAGTAGCCAGAGCTCTGTGGAGCCAGGGGAAGCTTTAGAATTGCAAAACGAGGCTCCTGGACTATTTTAGAGAGGTTTGACTTTTATTTTGTATAAAGAAATGTCAGCTTATTCAGGTAAGGATTTAAACTGGGCTGTAACATATGGTTAAATAGAGTAATTTAACTACAATGTTAGAAACAATATAAAGTTACTACAGTTATTCTATTTTGGTTCTAGATAGTGTGCCTGAAGATAGAAATGCAGTTATAATTATATACTATTGATATTTTTGCTTTTCTGCCTTTGAAATGACTGTTATATTGTTTATGTTACTCCAAAAAAAAAAAAAAAAAAAAAAACTTTCTCCTTATTAATGCTATGATAATCTATATGTGTTAACATGTATAATTCACTCTCCTATTCCTAAGGGAATGGAAGGATATATATTTTATGTGGTTCTAGAGATTCTGTGCATTATGTTAGCTATATATTTCTTACAGTATTAATACATTAATGGTGAAAAAAAATGTTACTGATGTTGTTTTTATCAATGCTGCTGTTAACATGTTATACTTACCTAGGCAAAGTTAGATAAGACAGTTAGTTATTCTAGGATAATATAACCAATTATTTAATTAATAATGTATGTAAATAATTAGAGGGTAGAATAAGAAATTGGTATGTAAGACATAACAGTGTGTTAACTAACTAATATGTTCAAGAGCTGTAGATAGGTACTAGTGTTTAATGGGGAATGTGTAGGTTAGTTTTGTAGGGTTAGTTGTAGTTATCATAGGTTTTGTATATCTTGTTAGGGTGTTATTATATAATAGTCATTTAGGATTGATGTATACCAATAGAAGTCTAAACAGTGTTAAAACCTATGTTTGTCCTGGTCCAGGAGAATAGTGGATAGGCACTGGTTAGGGATGGGGCATTTAGTTTGCTTCCAGATATTTCAAAATCTGATATTATACCGAATCTAGTATCGTTTTCAAATTCAACATATACACTAACATTTTAAAAGTATTTTTATGTGGATAATAGACTCATGGAATGTTAAAGGTTTCCAGAATCTGAAAAAAGGAAACTATTTTTCATTTACTTCTTCAGTCAAAAGCACCATTTATATTGTTACAAGAAACCCACTTGGCTAATGATCAATGGACTGCCATTAAAAATAAAAATGGATCAGGGAGGTAATAGCTTGGAAGGGACAACTAATAGTGCAGGTGTAGCAATAATCATCAAAACTCAGTTCCAAGAGAGAATTTTAGATTTTAAAATGGATAAAGAAGGAAGATGGTGCTATGTAATTTTTATAACAAAATTTTACGATAAACCGGTGATTCTTCTTAATATATATGCCCCATGTACCAATCAGCAAACCTTCATAACATCACTTTACTTTATTTTAAACCAATATAACAATTATTATATAATAATAGGAGGTGACTGGAATACATACCAAGACCCTAAACTAGATAAAACAAGTCCCCATAGATCTTATAATAATCAGGCAGTGATAGCACTGCAGGAACTTAAAGCAGATTTTAAACTTTATGATCCATTTAAATGTAATAAGGGCCAAATGAATCCAAATAACTTCACATTTTATTCAAGCTGTCATAAAATGTGGTCCAGGATCGATTTCTTTTTAATATCAGATACACTAATGTGTTTTGATCCCTATATATACATACAAGCTCGTTATTTGTCGGATCACTCCAGGATCACATTAACCTTTAAGAAAGATACTTGTCATAAATTGCATGTTAGGGGTTATAATTGGACATTAAATCCATATCTATTGCATAAAGAGGATGTATTAAAAGAAGCTCAGGAGTTTTTAATCAATTATTAAATAATCTTTTAGAACACCGACATCCATCAGACATAGAATGGGCAACTATCAAAGCAAATTAGAGGAATGTTTATCCAAAAGCTACTTTCTACAAGAAATTACAAGTGAAAGATATGCATGACTTGGAATCAAAAATTAAATTATTAGATCAGGAATTAATTAGAAATTATAGTAAACAAACCGAAACGGAATTATTAAATTGTCAAAAGAAACTTTTTTTATTACAAAACAGTAAATTATCATTCCATGAACAGAAAATGCTGGTAAAATACGCTAATCACATACAGACCCGTCAAAAGCACTAGCACGTATTATTAATCAATCGAAGTCACCTTCCCAAATCCCTGAAATATACTTCAACAATAAAACATACACCAATACGGAAGATATCATAAAGGTTTTTGAACTAATATTTTCAGAACTATATGGTGAACAACAGGATGTAAATCCAAATAAGAATAATAATGATTTTCTTCAGAAAATTATATTTCCAAAGATTAATGATGAGCTTCATATGAACCTGATTAAACCTATTTCTTCAGAGGAAATAACTGATGTTATCAAGAAATTGAAGCCATACAAAGCTCCGGGACCGGATGGTTTGACTACAGAATTTTATAAAACTTTTAGTGATATTCTGGGGAAAATACTGTCAGTGGTCTTTAACTATATTATTAACAATAAAATTACTGACCCACACTTTAATGCATCGAAAACTATTCTCATACCGAAAGAAAATACTGATCGACAAAACCCGGATAATTATAGACCCATCTCACTTTTAAACATAGATATGAAAATTATGACATCGATTTTGGCTAACAGGTTGAAAATGGTAATTAACCCTATAATATCTGATGAACAAGCCGGTTTTATAAATAGCAGACAAACTATAGATAATACATTAACACTCCATACAATGATTTCTCATGCCACCCATAAAAACCATAATCTTTACGCACTTATAATTGATGCACAAAAAGCATTTGACAGAGTGAACTTAGAATATTTATTTGACATTTTAACATGTTTTAACATACCACAAGAATTCACTTCAACTTTAAAAAAATTATATACCAATCCTTATACAAATCTAGTCATTAACAGGAATCTTTCAAAAAGAATTCAAATTAAAAATGGTACCCGTCAAGGCTGTCCTTTATCTCCCTTGTTATTCAATTTGTATTTGGAACCTCTATTTTTGCACATTAAACAAAATATCTATCATAATGCTCCAAGGATCTATGGTACGAAGATCACAATGGCTGCTTTTGCAGATGATTTGAGTATTTATTGCACAACACCTGTTTTGGATACTAATAAAATATTAAAGGCAGTAGAAGAATTTGCGAAAATTTCCAATTATAAATTAAATTTAAAAAAAACTAAGATATTCCCATTAAAGACACCTACACCTTTTCACTATTACCATTAGTAGGGCAGGTAAAATCAGAAGAAAAAATAAAATACTTAGGAGTGGTTTTCTCAACAGACAACAGAGATTTTTATCTCAATAATGTTAAGGTTATTTGGGAGCAGATAGTATCTGACTTGAAAAGATGGGATAATCTGAAATTACCAATAATGGCGAAGACTTCAATTATTAAAATGAATATACTTCCTAGATTACTATATATTTTTAGAGTCACAAGTCCAAATCTCCAAAAATTCTTCAAACAGCTTCATACAGAACTAGCTAGATTTCTATGGGAACCTAGAAAAGTTAGGATATCGTATGATAAATTGATGGCTCCAAAAATAGGGAGGGTTGGATCTACCTAATTTGAAACATATTATTTAATAATAAACACCAATAGACTTTTAAGAATAATTAACTTTGATGGGTGTAACTCGAAATGGGTTCCCAAATGGCTGGTTCTTAATCATAAACATGTCAAGGAATTGGATATTAACTGCAAGGCATTACCTTTTTTAAACAAAAATACTCTTAAAGGGTACTTCGTGTTGGAACATATCAAAACATATATAGTTTCAGTACAAAATCTTTTTAACTCATTAAATCTTTTGCAAAGTATGATAATTTTTCAACCATTTCACAAAAATCCAAATCTGAAAATTGGTAACCAGCTGATAGACCTTAAGAAATTCCCACTTATAATTAATTTAACCCTACTTGATTTATATCCTTTTTTAGGTATCCCGATTCACAATATTTTAGAAGAGTTGAATCTCCCCAAATCGTATCTAATTATAATAAGACAATTAAAAGACCTATCAATAAGTTACCTTAGTAAAGGGAATGACATAATTAAAGAAGAAGATTTAAACATGTGTCTGAACTTATGGCAAACCCTTACACAGGAATGTAAATATATAACTGCAGCATATGGTTTGATTAAAGAAATAAAATATAATAATCAAATATTAATTTCCAAATACTGGAGAGAGAAATTGTTGACAATTGAAGAAAGTAAAATACTAAAAGCAATTCACTTAACCATAAAATCTGTGTCCCTTCAGAAGCTATTATTTACCCAATTGATGATATTTAATAACGCATTATTATCTGCGTCTCACTCTACACAAATTTAACTCAAAGAACTCACCAAAATGCCCATATTGTATAGATCAAACAGCCGACCTCCTACATATGTTTTGGAGTTGTAAATGTATTTTCAAACTCTGGAATTCCTTGAAACTTCAACTTCAAAAATGGGATATCAACATTCCACACTCTCCTGGGAATTTATGATTTTGCATATTCCACCACCCAACTTGGAAAGAACCCAAAGAATTATACTAGTCAATATTTTTTTGTTGATGAAGTTATATATAGCTTCCAATTGGTTGAACCCTTTACAGGCATCATGGCAAAATTTCAAGATAGTAGCCACCAAACATATTCTAGCACATAAATTTCTAATTAGTGATTATAAGAAAAATGTAAACAATACAAAAATATGGGAACAAATCTTTAACATTGTATTAGCTTAAACTTCCATTCCACTATTCTCTGGGAAAAACTGAATAACTGTTGAATTTTATTGAGATAAGTCTTATATGGTTACTAGTTCTTTTTTCTTCATTATTTTTTTTTTTAGAAGTGTATAGGTATGTATAATGATTCTATGTAACTGTTGGAAGCATTCATGTACATATTGTAAGTAGTTGGTAGTACTGTATTAGTTGTTTGGAAAAAATAAAATAAAGAATTATTATTGAAAAAAAAAGAAAAAGGAAACAATTGGCTAAGCTTCTGGTGTCATTCAAAGGGGATCCAGTATCTGTCTGCCTGGGACGACATGATAAAAAAACCCACGATGCTTTGCCAGAGATGGTCTGCACCTGTCTCCCCTGGGATTCAGGTTACTGGCTAAAGCTCATGCCACCCCCTATAGTGCTTTTTTTAGGGAAGGTTCAAAGGACAAAACCACCACCGCAACAAATACAAGCATGCAAAATCTGAATGTAATGCTACTCAATGCTAGAAGTCTAAACCTCAAAATGCACTCTCTTGAGGCACTCCTAAAAATGGAGAACATTGATATCTGTGCAGTAACTGAGACCTGGTTCAAGGCTCCAGAGAGCACCCCTGCAATACCAGGCTACAACTTTTACCACACTTTTGCCCAACACTAGTTGCCCAACACAATGCATCTGAAATTCTCCAGGTGCAACCAACACTAAGTAAGACTGTAGTCCAAATTGTAGCTTGCTACAGATTCCCCACCATGCCCCAAGATTCTCACTACACCTTTCTAAACATACTGGAAAATATTAAGATACAACCAAACACCCTAATACTAGGTGATTTCAACTACTCTGTCATTAACTGGGAAAACTACTCAGGTACCAACACCTTTTCCCAACGGCTCTTGGAATTCTTAAATTCCAACACCCTGGATCAACTAATCCATTGTCCCACCAGAGGCTCCAATATCCTAGACCTCGTCATTACCAACATGGGAGATAGATGCTCCACACCAGTGGTCACCCACTCATTGGTCAGGTCTGACCATAAGCTAATCACCATTGACATCCACATCCCACCCCCACCCCCCAGTAAGGAAACCTCTGTAAAAAACGTCTCGAAAGAGAACTTCATGCTACTCAAGTCAGAAGTGACAAACTTCATGATACCCATGCAGACGGGAGCTGAACGTTGGACTGCTGAATCCTACACTAAGGCACTGTACGAGCACATCCACTCATGCATGAATCGTGCCATCCCAAATAGAACCAAGACACTCTCCTCCAAAAAAAGGAAGCCAATCTGGTGGTCCCCTGCCATAAACAAACTATACAACAGAAGGAAGAAACTGTTGCAGAAAAGAGGAAAATCCCAGGATGCAAAAAACTCCCTTACCAGCCTCACTAAGAAGCTGAGATCCCTCATAAAATCCTTGAAAACTAGTTACAAAAATAAAATTGCCAATGATTCCAAAGACAACCACAAGGCATTCTATAGTTATGTCAAGAATCTAAATGGCAATGCTCAGATCTGCTCTGAGCTACAAAAGAATGGCATTAAATATACTGATCCCAAGGATATTGCCAATATCCTCGAACTAACACCAATGAACGAAACATAAACTGAAGAAATCCACAGGAACACTGGACTCCAAACAGCAGAAATACTCCCAAGAGCTTTATTCAAGTAAAAATAAACCGTGAAGCATGTAAAAAGTACTAACAAATACTAAAAACTAGGACTGTAAATGTACAAAAACAAGACTGTGAAATCAAATAAATGTTAAGCGCTTTTCATCCGGATCCTATGTGGACTTCTTCAGACAAACAATCAGTCTTTAAATGCAGTTTAAATAACCACTCCTTGTAATATTGGCCTATCAGGTCCCAGTATTCAAGGTTTAAAAAATTAAAGTCATATTTACTATCGCTCTTGTGAGCGTAAATAAAACATAAAACCTGTTTAAAATACAATGGTAACATGATCGCTCTTACTCTAACCATATTTTACAACAATTCCTTCTAGTAAAATAATCCACCTTGTCAGTAGTTAGATCGGCTTCCTATAAAATTATTGTGAATGGTGTCCACTATTAAATAGGTGGCACCTAAGAATTAAGTATGATGTAATAATAAAGTGCTCGGTCACTTATAAATCCAATATTATTTAAAGATCAATTTTAACCACCGAACACCGAACATTAATTCCTGAAATGTTGTAAATTGTCCACTATTTCATCTAAAACTCTGACGATCCTATCTGTTTACATTCTAAACCACTACTGTGTTGTAACGAACCTTACAGCCAACTATTCTATTTAAACCAAAGTGTATAATAATATTTATATTTAACTTGCATAACAAATGTGTGTAATAATGGTAAGCGGACATAAAACATAAACATGAAAGGTAAAAGAAAACAAAAACAAACATAAAGAAAGTTTATGTACCAAAGTGACTACTGATACTATTCATTGGTGCTAGTTCGTGGTTTGCTGGTGTAGCACTGATGACAAACTTGCAGATGTGATGAACCGGAGAAGGGTAATCTAACCCAACTTTTAGAATTAATGAATGAACGACTGGAACGTTTGACAGCCAGAGTAGATTCGGCAACCAGACTGAATGGTAGCTCTACTGCAGCGAACACTGACCTTACAGTGTCTTCTGTTCAACGCATGCAAAAACCAAGTTTTTTACAACAGTCAGCAAACAACCAGCAGAGGGGCTCACCTATGGGTGAGCCGAGCGGGATATACATCAACTCGATAACAAACAATAATGAAAGGGTACTAACACTGGGTTTAAATGGCACACAGGACATCACAAACTAGTTGAGTGATGAACTCAACCTGGATAACCCGCAGGCAAGTAGTAACACTGACTTACTTAATGAAGGGAACGGCTCTTTGGTTGAAAAGCTGAAACTATTTGATAACAAACTATTAAAAATCTAAAAATTACAATTAGAGCTTACTACTTCAACAAATGTTTAAAAGAGAAAATAGTGCCAAAAGGGTTAACATATTGTTCGTACCCTACGGGCCTGATTGAAGGGTCCGAGTTCCATAAGGCACTAATAGAACTATTTAACAACCAAGGTCTAGATCTTTTAAAATGTATGGTTAAACACTATCAAATAACAGTTAACAAGATGGCTTCAGAAACTTTAATCTTAGAAAGAGACATGAAAGCAAACACAGCATTCAACCATTATCAGTATGACTATAACCGAACCTTCACTAGTATAGCACAACAACTTGACAAATTGAAAAATGTCAAGATTAAAAAACTACAAAGAGACCTGAAAGCTTATGCAGAAGGTACTCCATACCCAAAACCTCCAAGTTCACAGAACAATGTAACTTGGAACAGGGGAGAGCAACCTTCTGGACAAGGACACTTAATTAGATCTGAACAACATACAGCCCCAAACATGAGGTTGGGTCCAAATTTGAATGAATACGTGAATAATAGTGAAGATTATATTAATGAAGGTGTTGATTTCTCTGACATGCAGAATGGAGACAGTTCTAGGGGCCACAATTTTCATGGCCAACCCCCCCCCCACAATACCACAATCAAAACCAGTGGCATCAACAACAACAGCAACAACAAAAAAACTACAGAGGGGGGGAGGGGGAACAATTGGAATTCCAACCCACAATTTCCCCCCAAGAAGACATACAACACCAGAAGCAACAAGAGGAATTAACATTTCCACCATGTAAGGTAGTACTTAATGGTGAAAGAGACTTCAAAATTTACAACTACATGGAATGTCATATTGATGAGACTTTAGTTGAACTGTTTTCAAAGGGTCTCACATTTGTACCAACCAAGAAGTGTAACCTTGCAGAACTTTTGACTGACTTTAAATTGTTTATACATAAGCTGAACTTGACTGTACTGATGGGGAATTCTTCATATAGTAACAATGAACTAAGAGTAGCCAGTACATTCAATCCACCATGTAATCCTACTATTAATATGTTCAAGTACTTATGTGAACATGAATTTAGGCAGATAATGGCGTATGACAAAAACCAAAGAAACAAAGAGAACATAACTAAAGAGGAAAGGCACTTGTTAACAGTATTTCAAAGTCTCCCAATCAGGTTCATGAAACCGGACAAAGGAGGGGGCCTAGTAGTTATGTATAAAGAAGATTACAATAGGAAAATGGTTTCAGTTTTAGAAATGGAAACATATGAAGAAGTGAGTTTAAACCAACTAAATATAGTATATAACAGAATTAAAATGTTTATTAGTGACCTATTCATAGATGGGTTAATAGATATACACCTCAGCCACTATTTAACTATGTTGGCCCCTAAACTGCCACAAGTATTTGGTATACCTAAAATCCATAAAGGGTTGACTGATCCACCTTTGAGAGCTTTGGTGGATGCTAGACAGTCTATCACATACCCTTGTACGAAAGTTGTAGATTTGATACTGAAGAAATATGTGGAAAAAGAAAAACAAATTTGTAAAGACTCGTGGTCCTTTTTGGATGAAATTAAAACACTGACATTCAGAGAAGAATTAAACTTCCTCACAGCTGATGTATGTGATTTATATTCCTCTATACCCCAAGATTTAGGTATAGAATGGGTTACTGAGTTTATAAAAAATAAAGGGGCAACTGACAATGATATTAGGTTGGTTGAACAACTGTTGGACATTATTTTGAAAAATAATTACATTTCATTGAATAACAGATTGTTTCTTCAAAAAATTGGAGTAGCCATGGGGTCCCCAGTAGGAGCAAGTTTTTCTAACTTGGTGATGACCTACTTGGAATCCAATTTTATCTTCCAAAGTCAATGGAAAGAAAAAATTGTGTTTTACACAAGGTTCCTGGATGATATCTTCATTATAATTAATGGAGATAGTTCTACAGCTGACAGCTTAGTGGAATTCTTTAATTCAACAGGTATTTTCTTGAAGTTCACTAAAAACTTTCAAGAACATAAGATCCACTTTTTAGACGTGGAACTATCTAAAAACAAGCAAGAAGATAGATACACTGCAAAACTTTACAGAAAGAACAGCTACTCAAACTCTTTTTTTGCACTTTACCAGTTCTCACCCCTTACACCAGAAAAAATCAGTGGTTAAGGGGCAACTGGTACGTGCAGCTAGAATGACAAATACAGATAACGATTTTGATGAAGAATGTAAGTTGTTGCATGTAATGTTCCCACATAGAGGTTATCCCACATGGTTTTTATCAAATATTTTCCATGAAGTAAAAGTAAAAAGGAATTCAGGGATCTACAAAACAATTTTGAACAACTGTACGGTAACACCAATACTGGCAACCAATATTGAAACAAAGGATATAGCACAGGAAGAGAGGGTGTTCACAACATTTACTGAACAACCTACAAACATCAGTAAAAGTTTTTCCCTTTCATTTACTTTCATTTATTTTCACATATAGCCCTGTAGCAGTAGATATTCAAAAAGTAGTAAGAAAATACTGGTATTACTTGTCAATGGATGAGGACATATTTAACAAGATAGGTGAATTTCCCATCATTACTTTTAGACGTGGTTTCAATTTGACAAATCTATTAGAAACACCATACAAACCTAAAAAGAACAATGTAGGTACACACAAATGTGGAACATGTAAATATTGCAGCTATATAGATAGTGGGAAATGTTTCGCTATTAGGAAAGAAAATTTTTACATTCGAGAAATATACAACTGTAACACTAAATCAGTTGTATACTTGGCTCAATGTCAACAATGTCCAGCATTCTACATCGGTAAAACCGACCGTCAATTGAGAGACAGAATTTATGAGCATGTTTATGCAATTAAAAAGAGGAAAATAGGCAATGCTTTAGCTAGACATTGTGACTACAATTCTGTACATAGCTTCAAATTTAGGATCATTTCCCACATAAATCAAGTTAAAGAAAATAACAAAAAATACATAGATGACAGTTTAGTTAAATTATTACTAGAAAGAAGTTAACTTAACTGGCAGTTACGCTTAGAAGCTTGCAATGAACCAGGACTAAATGAAATGTGTTCCATAGCATGTGTACTGATACTTAAGAGCTTACTTAGGTGAAAGGGACAATTTATTCTTTAGTCTCTATAAGTCTTCAAAAATAATGACAATCGAGTACAATACGTAAATGGAGATTTTTTATTTTTTATTTTTTATTTATTAAATATTGGGTATTAGGTTTATAAATAATTTACTTTTTGTCTGTAAACCTAGACCAGTATTCACACTGGTACATGAACTTTCTTTATGTTTGTTTTTGTTTTCTGTTACCTTTCACGTTTATGTTTTATGTCCGCTTACCATTATTACACACATTTGTTATGCAAGTTAAATATAAATATTATTATACACTTTGGTTTAAATAGAATAGTTGGCTGTAAGGTTCGTTACAACGCAGTAGTGGTTTAGAATGTAAACAGATAGGATCGTCAGAGTTTTAGATGAAATAGTAGACAATTTACAACTTTTCAGGAATTAATGTTCGGTATTCGGTGGATAAAATTGATCTTTAAATAATATTGGATTTATAAGTGACCGAACACTTTATTATTACATCATACTTAATTTTTAGCTGCCACCTATTTAATAGTGGACACCATTCACCATAATTTTATAGGAAGCCGATCTAACTACTGACAAGGTGGATTATTTTACTAGAAGGAATTGTTGTAAAATATGGTTAGAGTAAGAGCAATCATGTTACCATTGTATTTTAAACAGATTTTATGTTTTATTTATGCTCACAAGAGCAATAGTAAATATGACTTTAATTTTTTAAACCTTGAATACTGGAACCTGATAGGCCAGTATTACAAGGAGAGGTTATTTAAACTGCATTTCAAGACTGATTGTTTGTCTGAAGAAGTCCGGATAGGATCCGGACGATATTGCCAATATCCTGGCAGATCAGTTTAGTGCCAACTTCACCCCCCATCTCAATACCAAAAGATTGCCAAATTCCGGTAATCACGGCCACACAGGTAGAAACCGCACTCTCCAAAGCTAACAATACAGCATCTGTGGGACCAGATAACATCCCGTGTTGTGTACTACATGAACTACAAACTGAACTGGCACCTCACCTAAGTATCATGTTTAATCATAGCCTCACCTCAGGCTTCATGCCCACTGAGTGGCATACAGCTACAGTTATCCCACTCCACAAGGGGGGATCCACCTTGGATCCCAGGAACTACCGTCCCATCAGTCTGATGAGCCTGATCTGCAAGAGCATGGAATGCATTATCATGGAACTTATAAACAAAGACATTGGCAACCTTCAAACACTGGACCCCACCCAGTTTGGGTTCGTGAAGGGCCGATCTTGTCTCCTGAACCTTATTGACTTCTTTGAATCAGTCTCTAGAGCTGTGGATGAGGATAAGGCGGTCCACACAGCCTATCTGGACCTCGCCAAGGCCTTTGACACCATCCCCCACTCTGGAATCATAAATAAACTTACTAAGCTGGGCATAAATCCCTACATAACTCGCTGGGTTGCCAACTGACTTACTGACAGAACCCAGACTGTAAAAGTAGCCGACTCCAAATCCAGCTCCAGACAAGTGACAAGTGGAGTACCTCAGGGTTTAGTCCTGGGACTGCTCTTGTCTGGCATCTACTTCTCTGAAGTACAGGCTAATGCTAAGGGACTCTGGCTAACAAAGTTCACAGATGACTGCAAACTGGGAGCCATTATTGAATCCCCAAATGATGTGGATATTCTACAAAAGGGCCTTACAGAAACAGATGCTTGGTGCCAGAGCCATATGCTCAAGCTTAATGCCAAGAAATGTATAGTTATCCCCTTTGGGAAAAACCATGTACCCATGAATTACCACATAGGTGGCAGTACACTAAACACCTAAAGTGTGATGAGAGACTTACGGACACAGGTGGACAGTGGTTTCACCTTCGATAACCACATCACCATAACATTCAGGAAATCCTTCTATGTGGCACACCTCATTACTAAGGGATTTTCATACAGAAAAAAGGAGGTCATTGTCCCACTGTACTTATCCCTCATTAGACCCATTATAGAGTACAACGCCCCATTTGGTATGTACCTCACAAGACATCTGCAACAGCTGGAAAGGCTGCAGAAATACCTCACTAAAAGAATCACAGGCCTAAAGCAGATGCCCTATGCTGACCGTCTAAAAAAACTCCAGCTATACTCTGTGGCATATCGTCTACTCAGAGGTGATCCCTGCTTAACATACAAGGCCATGTCAAACCCAAAGCTGTTGGACCTGCTCCACTTAAAGAAATCCCAATCCCTCAGAGCCACATGCTCCAGGGATGTAAACCTTGTCATCATAATGAAAAAAACATGCTGGAGGGATAGGTTCCTGACCCAGAGACTCCCCATACTCTGGAATAGATTGCTCATATATGTCAAGCATAGCGCCTCCTTGGCCCTCTACAAAAGGAACCTTGACGATCGGATGGGAGATAGGAAATTCACCCCGGGAATCATGTCAGTCACCGTGCTAGACAGGGGTCCAGGGAAGTAAATATTGTGGGAAGAAATATCCAGGGAATTGTTATGGCTAGGCTTGTATAGGCCCTAGGGCCGCTAGCCTAGTACCAACCTAGGAACCTATGAGTCCCTGGTTATTCATGATGGGTGGGTCTTAAGCCAACATACTTTTGGATAACAGTGTATTCAAGAAAGGCTTTTTTGCTCCTTTCCCTTGAAGCTGACCATTAGTTGCCACCAGCTCCTCTTATTCTTCAGGTCTTGTAGACACACCTTAGCCTCCCCTGGCTCAACCAGACCCTCAACGGGGGCCAATGAGGAGACAGAGCGCAGTGGTGTACAATCATACTGCTGCTAAGGAGTGTATCCTAACCCTGTTCCTCCTTGTGGCAGCCTTGCAAGCTCTGCAATTGCTTTCCATGCAAAGTTCATGCATGTTTCCGCTGATTCACGAACTCAAGATAAAAAGGATGCTGCTTGCAGCACAGAGCTCAGACGGCTCTAAATGCTGCTACTACAATGAGACTGGGCCAGTCCCCCTCCACCCAGGGTAGGACCCAGCATCAGCTACTCAGTCTCATCTCCCTTCTGGTCCCTCTGGCTCCAATGCTGCTAGTCAAACCTGGGTCATTTGTGGGCATAGTAAAGGCTTTATCCCTCTTTGCCATGGGACTGGACAGTTCCAAAAGATTATTTTGGCTTACAAGCCAGAAACAGTTTGTAATATTTCACAAGGATATTTAAGGATGTCCAGGTACCAGCAGAGTAAAAGTCATTCATGGCAGCAATTTTTGAAAGCAGCAGTGGAGGTTACCCTGTGCTTTAGAGTTCCAGGTAGATGTTATCACGTAAAATATGTCAAAATGTTACACACTGGAAAAGTCACTGCAAAAGCTTAGAAAACTTTTGCCCCAAAAACTTGATATCAAAGGAAACAAAAGTAGAGAATGCTTCCTAAAGTAGTTGGCTATTTACATGTGTATGCAGTGCATCAAGTTCTGGACATCATAAAAATAAAAATGTGTACACTGTTACCACAATGATTTCAAATTTAGGAGTAGATCAAAATAACAAGAACAAAATGTCGGCACAATTTCAAAAAGCCAAAGACAAAAATCCATATCAAAATTGCAGTAAAGGTGTAAAACACACCAAGACAGAGGCAGACTGAAAGCAATGAATATAAACTGGTCAAGGACAAAAATCATATTTGCGGACACAGACTGTTGAAGGTAATATTATAACTTGTGTCTTAAATAAGTGGGTTGTTGTTATAAAAGATGTACGCAAACCTTTGATCAGATTGCTCAGATACGTCATTTACAACTTAGCCTTTTAAGTGCCATGAAGCAACAAGGTGAGATTATTACTCATACAGGTGTTATAGGTTTAATGAATTGCTGTCCTTCAGAAGAGATGTTAAACTGAGGTCCCATCTGCCTGATTTTGCTGTAGCTCAGGTGGATGTAAAATAAATTGTAGTACAACATACAGGGAAGTGTGATGTAAACTATTAACATCACAAAAATGTTCCCAGAGAGCTTCATCGGGTGAATTTGCAGCAATCATTGCTCCATCACTATTTAAATGCAGTCAGTCAGTTTTATATATATATATATATATGCATAATGCTAGAGTTTTATATGGTTAAAACTGTATAACTATCAACAAGTCAGTGTTTAGCAGCAGTGTGACCATAATTTATGTATAAGTCAATGTTTAAAGTCTCTTTTATTTAAGATTAGTTTTAAAGGAACTAGTTTAATTTAGACCGGGAGAATAAATGGCATCTAACTCCAGAATCCCCTTTCTATTACCTCTGTAGAACTAATAGGTTCATAGGTTCATAGGTTCATACTAGGCTATCTGCCCAAGGGCATTTATAAGCCTAGCTCATAGTTATGTGGCTTTCGCCACCCCTTTAGTTTGAATAAAAACTATGCCTATCATTTTTCTGTGCCTCTGTCAAGCAGTGACACTGAAGTAATCCCTGGGGTATATCTGCGATCTCTACAATATGGATTTACCACTCTTTCTGGAATCTGGATGCAAAAGATCCCATGGCACCTATCAAAAAGATTAGGACAAGTTCCCCAATGCCCTGGTCAAATTTTCCCTCCTAGTATAAATACTATCCCAGGTCTCCTGTGATAAGATGCTGCTAGCCTAGTGGGATTAATCCAGCCAACAAAAGGAAGGAATAAATAATAAATAAAATAAATTAAAATAAAAAGGGTGCAACAATAAAACATATTGGATGGAAAAGTAAATTAAATTGATAACTCCCTATATTAGCAATAAGAAAAGCTAGTGGGAGGGACAGCATCAGCGAGGACTTGGAATTAGGTGAAATCCTAGTGAAACCACTAGTAGGCGTGCTCAAAAGAATCTATGAAAGGGGAAAAATGACAGCAACTGCATCAGTTTATCAATCAAGGAAGACATATTAAGGGACACTAGTTATGAATCTACTGGACCACTCCTCTCCTACAGGAGAATCAAGAGAGCGGCATCTAGAGAACAGGATTTTACAAGAACTATTGCATGATGAACACAAATGAAATCAGTAAAACACGTGTTCACCATTTTCTGTGGGTAAAATTAATAGACAACAAAGATTAAGATAAAATGTTTAAAGTCCAGTAGTGTTTTCTTAAGTAAGTCAAACAGAATGAGGTCTGTCAGTTAGTTATGGAGAAATGCATATCCTCCTACAGAAAGAGTTCCACAACATTCCATGTCAAGACAGCATTTGTTTAATATGCACAGAAGGGACCTATTACTAAATGAACAGATAAAATGTAAACAGATGAATACAAAGAATGCTGATGAGAGCAAACTAGATGCAAGTAATGCCAACTCACAAAGTGAAACTAACAAGTGGTCGTTTCAGAAAACAGGTTAGTTCTAGAATGTGGAAAGGCCACAGGTGAAATTAAAAAAAAATCTTTATATAGAATAGCTGGTACTGAAATTACCAGGAAGTTATGCTTCTTGATATGTATACAAAGTATGACATCTCAAAACTTTAGTCTTGAGGTCATAATTATTCTCTGTATACTAGTTATCATCCGTATGACTTTGTAATAAACATGTACCATGAAGTGGAATGGAATAGAAGGTGCGATTTTAAGGGCTGCACTGAAGTTAGGGTCTGAGCTGTTAAAGTGCTGCCCCCTGTAGTCTGGTGTACAGTCTTTGATTAGTAATAAGGATTTGAAGGCACCTTTGCAGCTTGCATCCTACATAACTGTATTTTGTAAACAATACAATGATGCTCAGTGAAGCAATATTTTCATGTGCTTTTGTGTGTCACACACAGTGCTCCTCGGTGTAAGATGTATTACTTTTGTCTGGGCATAAATAAAAAAGAATAGAAGAGAATACACCAAACTATGTCCTGTCTGTGGAGTTGAAGGCAGTCTGTCACCAGCCATCACATTGAGATTTATAATTTAAATCATACAGCCAGCAACATTTTGTGAATTTCCCTATAGATGCCTTCTGAATCACATACCCGCCTTTAGAGATCACAAGCTTATGTCATAAATAACTCGGAAGTAACTGAACTTACAGATTTCTTCAGTTTTCTTTAATTGCTGAAGACTGCATTATGCATTCCTGTAGTGAGACATATACATACTAATACTGCTTTATGCATTCCTATACTGTGACATATACATAGTAATACTGCATTACACATTCCTGTATTGAGACATATGCATACTAATACTGCATTATGCATTCCTATAGTGAGACAGATACATATTAATACTGCATTACGCATTCCTGTAGTGAGACATATACATACCAATACTGCATTATGCATTCCTGTAGCAAGACATATACATACTAATACTGCATTACACATTCCTGTAGTGAGACATATACATAGTAATACTGCATTACGTATTCCTGTAGTTCATAGGTTCATAGGTGTGTACTAGGTTAATGGCCCTGGAGCCTTTACAAGCCTAGCCCATAGGATTGCCCTGGCATCATGCCACCAGACCTTAGTTCCTAGTGCCTCTATCGAGTAGAGCCACTGGAGTGATTCCCGGGGTGAATTTTCTATTTCCCAGCCACTCATCAAGATTTCTCTTGAAGAGGGCCAGTGAGGTGCTCTGCTTGACATGTATGGGAAGTCTATTCCATGGCATGGGCAGTCTCTGGGTTATGAACCTGTCCCTCCAGCATATTCTGTTGATTGTGGTAATGAGGTTGAGGTCTCTGATTCATGTGGTGTGGAGGGATTGGGATTTCTTTAGATGTAGCATTTCTAACAGAGCTGGGTCAGACATGGCTTTGCAAATCAAGCAGAGATCGCCTCTAAGTAGGTGATATGAGACAGAGAATAGTTGGAGTTTTTTGAGTCTGCCCATACAGGACAAGTCTTTAAGGCATAGGATCCTGTTTGTGAGGTACTTTTGTGGCCTCTCCAGTTGTTTCAGATGTCTAGTGAGGTACATGCCAAATGGGGCATTGTGCCCGATGATTTTCCTAATGAGGGATGAGTAGAGGGAGACAATGACCTCTATCTTCCTGGATGCAAAACCCTTAGTAATGAGATGTGCCACGTAGAAGGACTTTCTGACCACAGTGGCAACGTGGTGGTCAAAAGAGAGGTTGCTGCCAACCTGTGTTCCCAGATCTCTTAAACACCTTCTGTGTTCAGTGGACTACCATCAATGTGGTAATTCAAGGGAACCGGGTTTTTTTCTAAGGGGGATAACGACACATTTTTTGGCATTGAGCTTAAGGCCATGGTTCTGACACCAGTCGTTGGTGTCATTGAGGCCTTTCTGTAGGATGTCAACATGACTTGGGGAGTTAATAATAGCTCCCAACTTGCAATCGTCTGTGAACTTTGTCAGTAATGCAACACTCACAAATAGAGCTCCTGGGGATCTATAGAGTTACTACACACAAATGGTTATTATAGTCATTATTTTGCCTATTTTTACGATGCATACACACCTTGTTTAAGCAAATAGTGCTCTTAGATTTTTTAGACGCTTTTAAAATTGATTAAAATTTTATGTACTTAGCTATACATTTCTGACTTAATTTTGAGCCAAATTATGAATCTGAATAATGCGTGTTATTAACTGAATGATTTACTATGTTTTTATATAATGAAATGTTTTTAGTATGTGAGTTGTGAATGTAACGCTGCTCTTTTGCAGCAACAGGAAGTGTTGTTCCGGTTTTTACTGAATATTAAGTACCACGTAGAATGCTCAATTGTACATCCTGCCCAATTAATTAGGGTGTTAATTACTAAATGATTAATTAAATGATTAATTGGATGTATTATATAAGATCTGCCACAGTTTATATGACGTAGATCTGAAGAAGCGTACAGTGTGTACGAGAAAGCGCTCATCTTTCCTGTTCTCTTTTGTCGCAAATAAAGAAGTGTTTTGTTGCTGCATCACCGTGGAGTTCCTCATCCTTATTTTTCTACTTTTCATTTGTTCGTGTTTGGAGGTGAGGACCTTGGAGGTTTATTGCTGGGATTGTGTTATATATACCATCAATGTGGTAATTCAAGGGAACCGGGTTTTTTTCTAAGGGGGATAACGACACATTTTTTGGCATTGAGCTTAAGGCCATGGTTCTGACACCAGTCGTTGGTGTCATTGAGGCCTTTCTGTAGGATGTCAACATGACTTGGGGAGTTAATAATAGCTCCCAACTTGCAATCGTCTGTGAACTTTGTCAGCCAGAGTCCCTTCGTGTTTGCCTGGACTGCAGAGAGGTAGATACCAAACAGGAGAGGACACAGGACCGAACCCTGTGGGACTCCACTCGTGACTGGTTGGCAGTCTGACTTGGAGTCAGCTACTTTCACACTGTGGGTTCTATCTGTGAGCCAGTTTGCAACCCATCTAGTGATATAGGGGTTGATACCTAGCTTAGTGTGACATATACATACTAATACTGCATTACGCATTCCTGTAGTGAGACATATACATACTAATACTGCATTACGTATTCCTGTAGTGAGACAGATACATACTAATACTATATTCCACACCTCTCAACTGTCCAGATTTTCACAGAATGTCTATATTTTTGTCTCATATTTTGGTCTGTTCCTCATAAACTTTGCCTTTTTCTGGCAAATCATTGAAGATTGATGTCACTGAATAATATCAAATAATTAAATTTGAGTTTCGAGCTTCATATCCTTTAGAAAATACACAATAATCCAAATCCTGTTATCCTAGCAGTTTTCTAAGTTTATTGGAGCAATATTTAAAATCTGTCCCTATTTTTGGGCCTTTATCCCCCCCCCCCCATTATTTCTGGCTTTGTCCAGATTTCTTGCACTGAGAGGTTGAGGGGTATGTAATATTACGCATTCCTAAAGTGAGACATATACATACTAGCTACCATTTTTCAACCTTTCATTACTTCTTTTGTCTGTGTCGAACTTGCTTGACGGCTACTCTCTATCGTCTACTTGGAGAGCATTAGTTAATGCAGATGTTATCTCCAACTTTACCTTTGCTAATTGCAACTGCTGTGCACAAGAGTGTGTATTAGATATAACTGTTAGTCTGCATACTCACTATTTCTTAAAGGATTTAGCCAACCTTGTATTATATTGATAGACTGATCTCAGTATTAATAACTGTACTGCCTCTTTAAGGTTTACTGTTTTCTCATACTATATGGCATGTGAGTGTGTATCGCTCTCGCAGTAATGTGTCTCCTGATCAGGTTTGCCCTCAAGGATCTGCCTTATGCCTATTACTTGTAAATACCTCCTACCTAATTTACACATTTTTACTGTTTATTCTCAAGATAAACTGGCTCTCACAGTAAAACAGCCTATTTTTTTTACTGTTTTGGTCGTCCTAATACAGTCGTATTGTGTTCTGTATTCATTTAAAAGCTCTCGCTAACTATTTTGCTGACCTCCGGCGATGGCGCACTTTTAGGACACCTTAAGTCGTCCTCGTGCTTCTCTGAAGCTGTTCTGCTTAAGCATCGTTTTTTCCTCTCTACTCGTCAGCAGATGGCTCAACTTTTACTGTTTTTTTTTTTAACTAACGAGGCAATTGATGCTTCCGACGCTGTATTGTAAGCACTCCTCCTAGCTTACTTTTTAATCCACTCTAGCCCCTACATATGCTTTATTCAGATATATACCCAGTTTAATATGTTCTCTTCTATAATTTGGAATCCCTGAGATGGTTGAGAACTGATTTGATGTGCTTACTACCTCGCTATTGAAATAAGTCCTTGGTTTTATACATCATAATATTTGGCTTTATATGACACATTACTGTCGAGAGCTGGGATACTTCTCTACTGTCCATATTCAGCTTGGGAATAGCCCAAACAATGTTTTAAACTGTATGCATTTGATTTAGCTTTCCTGAACTTACTTAAAAGCCTTTTGTGCTGTATCCTAGACCTTACTAGTATTATGCGATTGTGTGGCAGTTCTTCAATGCATGTATGATGACATTCTAGTGCTATTGATTTGTATTTTTATTGTATTCTTCCTGCTTTTAACTGCCTATTTTGCTTAATTTCTCACCTTATCCACTTTTTCCCCTGCTCTACCTAGCACTCCAAACTCCCTGACCACTTGTTGGGTTGGAACCTGTCCTACCTGTTGACCAGGATTCCTTCTGCTCAGTAATACCTGGCGACCTCCAGTATTAAAGAATAGAGGATATCAGTTTCATTCACCCCATCAAGAAACTAAGAAAGTATGTCCACTGCTATGTAATCAGTTTAATTCTTCAAACTGTTAACATATTGAAATTCCCTACCCCTCCTGGACAGCCGGCAGCCATAGCTCTTTACTCCCTCTGCTCCCCCAGCCCCTTGCGTGGTCTTTACTTTGCTCCAACTCCCTTTCTCACCCACCTCCAGATTGCTGCTTCTTTCCTTGTTCTGCTGTGAAATCTACCTGTTTTCCCACTAGATGGCTCCCTCTCACCTATAAATCTATCCCATTCCCTCTTATCTCCTGTACTAGGTGAACTCGTCCTCTTATTACTTACTTCTCCCAAGTTTCTACTTATTTATTTATAGCTTTTGTTACTGTATTGAATTCTACCTATATCCACTTTGAGTTTCCACTTTTCTTTATTATCCTGCTACTCTCCCAACCTTGCTCTGACTCTCTACCTGATTTTAACTTGCAACAGCAATCAGCATTTCACTGATTGTTTTTCTCAGGCTGGTCTTTCTCCTCCTTGCTTGGCTCTGCCCGCTCCGTTCGCCCTCTGGGCTCACTCCGCTTCCCTACCCTACCCCCAATTCCCACCCACCCCCACTACACCTACCCTTATACCTCCCAGGCCACTCCTACTCCCCCATTCAGCCAATTACTTTCCTTCCCTCTCAGATATCCTCCTAATTACCTAACCAATTAACATACTTCTCCTCCCTGCCTATCTCTTTACTTCCCTAGCTCCACCTCCTTTCACAATGCCTATACCATCCTTTACTCCCTACCTCATATCCCTACTCCTATTATCTATTCTCCCTTCTCTTTACACTATCTACATCTGTACTTCCTACGAACACCTCAACTGCTCTAACCTCCAACACTCCTTTAAACAAACTTTTTTTACTACATCATCTCTTCTTCTAAAACATATCAACATAACTTACACATCAAACTATTTATTCCCAAAATATCATAGAGTTAACCATATTCTCTACAAACTACACCATGGGAAGAAACCACAAACATTACTACATCTTATACTAATTCCTACTTACAATTTTCAACATCATCTCCTTTTAGATGGTGACATTCACCCAAACCCAGGCCCTTCCTCTACCTCTCCCATTTTCACACCTGGATATCCTTCCTCATCCCAATACAAACCACTCAGCTAACTCCCTATTAGTAGCCCACTTAAACATTTGAAGTATTAACAACAAATTGACTGAGCTTCATGCTCTTCTGCAACTACACAACTTTGACATATTATGCCTTACTGAGACATGGTTAAAACCACAAGTACTAGACTGCGAAATTACCCCACCAGGATACAATATAGTTAGAGTTGATCACCCTAACAAGAAAGGAGGAGGCATAGCCATTCTTTACAAAACTGATCTCCAACTAACAACATTAAACTCTTGTCTTCCATCAGACACTAACTCTGAAATTCTTTTTACTAAACTACAACTAAACACTCATAAGGCCATTTATATTATTTGCTCATATATTCTGCCTGGCAACAATATCAACTGCCTTGAAAATATTCTTAGCTGGCTTTCTACTACTTATCCACAAGAAACCTTAATACTAGATGACTTTAACATAGACTGGAATACCTGTAATACCAATAGCCCATCTAACCACATTAACCTACATGGCTTTACTCAAATAATCTCTTCACCCATTCGAATCCACAAGCCCACCAAAAAAGAATCCATCCTTGACTGGATCCTTATAAATTCCTCCCCTTCAAATTACACAATTGGAATTCTTCCCGATGACATGAGAGATCACTCCCTAACATACCTACGTCGACATAAGTCCAACATACTTAGACCTACTACCTTCAGAACCACTCGATCCAATAAAACATTTATCCCTGAAGCCTTCCAAAATGAACTTAGACTTTGTAACTGGTCACCCCTAAAATACCTTCAGCTTGATGAAGCAGTAGCCTACTTCAATTCTAAATTCCTCGAAATTCTTAACCTCCATGCCCCTACCTGTACCATTAGAATTAGGACTAAAACTGCCCCATGGCTCACAAAAGAAACCAAACACAAAATATTGCTTAGAAACAAACTCTGGTCTAAATGGCGAGCCACCAAAGATCCATCTGATCACACTAATTTTAAACACCTAAGAAATTCCACTAAATCATCTGTACGTCTTGACAAAAGAAACTTTTTCTTTCACCTCCAGCAAAATAACCACCAGAACCCAAAGAAATTCTGGACAGGGATTAATGCTTTACTTCACCCAGGCACATCTAAGACACCAACCCCTGCCAGTATTGCCAAAAATAATCCTAAACAGATTGCTGACTCCTTTAACAATTTCTTTACCGAAGCTATCCAGTCACTTGCAAACTCCTTACCTCCCATTCTTACATTATCACCACCCTCCTCTTTTCCCTCCCCACCCACTTTTCAATTACAACCTGTATCTACATCCCTCATCAGTACCCTCCTTTCAAAACTCAAACCCTCTACCCCCTCTGCTGACTTATTACCTGCTCAATATCTTCAAATTGCAGCTAAAGCTATTGCCTACCCTATCTCTATCCTTATAAATAGAACCATCAAAGAAGGCACTATCCCTTCCATCTGGAAGATCTCTCATATTATTCCCCTTCATAAAAGTGGAAACTCAACAGAACTTTCAAACTACCGTCCTATTGCCCTTCTTTCTCCTTTAGCTAAAATCATGGAAAAATGTATACACCAACAATTGCTCGACCACCTCCTTCTTAATGGACTACTAGCCCCCTCTCAGCATGGATTTCGTACCTCCCGTAGCACTACAACTGCTCTTCTTTCCTTTACCGATCACATAAATAAAAACCGCAATAATAACATCTTCTCATCTGCTATCTTTATAGATCTTTCTAAAGCATTCGACATGGTTAATCATCAAATTCTCTTGAATCTTCTAAAATCTCTCTCACTTGATACTCTGGCACTACAGTGGTTCAAGTCATACCTACATAATTGAAAGCAAGCAGTCCTCTGGGAAAACACTCTATCATCCCCTCTTCCTGTCTCCCTTGGCGTCCCCCAAGGATCTATCTTAGGTCCTCTATTATTCTCCATATTTATTAATGATCTTGCCTCTAGTATCCCCCAAGCAGTAACCATTCAATATGCTGATGACTCCACCTTGGTCTCCTCAGCCACTAACCCTACCATACTTCAATCCCTCACCCAAAATGTCTTTCAGCTTGTAGAAAACTGGTTCTTACAGCGTTGTCTCCTCCTTAACCCAAATAAGACTAAACGACTGCTATTCACTCCCACACATAAAACTAACACATTCCATTTCTCTATCGTATCTAAAAATGGCACAGTCATATCTCCTGACATAACAACCAAACATTTAGGGGTTACTATCGACCATAACCTAAACTATGACACTCATATTAATTCCACTATTAAATCCATTAACAAAAAAATTGGCTCACTCTACAAAATTAAGCCTTTCCTTACTCCTACAGCCATAACTACCATTGCCCACACCCACCTCATCTCTACTCTCTTGTATGCATCACCTTTATATACTAACCTATCCAAAACCAACCTGAATAAATTATGTACCGCCTATAATAGTATAGCCCGTTTTGCTACCAGCTCCCCTTTTAGAACTCACCACTGCTTCAACCTAAAACAACTTGGTTGGCTTGAATTGCACAATCAACTCTTATCTCAGCAACTTATTATAACACAAAAAATCCTTTGCTTTCCTGAAAAAACACCAATCCTTACCAAACTTATCAGTCCCTATAAAAATCTTTCTAACCTGCGCTCATCTCACAAACTTTTAGTATCCACACATAAATCCAATAATAAAGCAGGAGACTCACTTTTCTCCTATGTAGTAGGGAAATGCTGGAACCAACTCCCAACAGACCTCACAACAATCTCCTCTTCCTCACTCTTCAAAAAGAAGCTAAAACTTTATCTCACAAACCACTGGCTCTGTCCATGCAGCAACCCTGACTAAAAATCTCCTTCCTGCATATTACTAGATTACTCTTCCTAAATTATTTCACATTGTGCTATTCTGATTCTATATGCCACATAACCTGCAATTTTGAACTACTTCTCCCAGCTTCATTACCTCTCCTTCCTACATTATTCTTAGCAAACCTCTCTGTATCCCCCCCCCCTTTTTTTTTCTTTCTGTCTCATTGTACCATCACTAATCCCCTCTCTACTCCTTGTATTAACAAAAAAAAAAAAACAAAACAAAAAAACAACTTATTGTTGTGGATTTAATGGGATGACATTTTTTATTGTGAATTTAACTGTTGTTGTATTCTAATTATTTTGTCTGTTATTGTTAACATAACCAAACAATTTTGGATTTTCTTCATGATCACAAGTGCCCTCTAACTTTGATTTGTATTAATTGTTTGTCATTTTGTGGAGCTTTTCTCCCCGGGCCTCTACTGAAAATGGACTTATATCCAGATAGACTAGCCCGGTCAACATATGTTAAATAAATAAATAAATAAATATATTACACATTTCTGTAGTGAGACATGCACATACTAATATCCTTTTTCAGGAAGCCTAAGGCATTTGCAGTGGAGTTCTGTTTTAAACTGGTTGTGTTAAACTGTAATTATGCTGTGTAAACATATTAAACTTGCTTAATTTCTCACTAAGAAATCCTAACGTGATTCTAATGGATAGCAGTCTCTAACTCCATAGTGCTGGTCAGTATAGTTTTCACATTTGCAAGTGTTTCTACCTTGTAACTTTCCAGTGCTGACTTCATTCAACAGCTGAAATCTCAATAAAACTTTGAGATATCACTTTCACATTTTAAGGGAGACAGAAAGAAGTTTGAAGCATCTCAGCTGAAACTGTTTGTGTTTTCACGTTATTTTGTATAACTTTATCAGACACTTGCAACTGCCATTTTCCTCCATTGATTCACGTTTGGCTGCATAACCTGTGCCCATTATTTCTTTTCATACTTTGAATGTTGTATACCTGCACGCCTTTTTCAAAAATAACGGGTGCTTCCTGTAAGGAAAAATAAGCAAAGGAAGAATAACACATGCTAACAGCTTTTATTTAGCCTAGTTTTGGCTAGAATGAAGCACAAATGGACAACAAAAGCAGAAATTATAATTAAAAACAAATTCTTACAGTGACATACTAATTAATCATATTCAGATTAGAGAATTGTTTATAGTTTCAGTTATAGGTTCATATTAGGCTAACTGCCTTTGTAGGCTATTTTAAGCCTAGCCAATTACCCCATGTGAGAATCAAACCCTGCACCTTGTGTTTGTAAGGTAAACACCTTAACCATTGTGCCAACCTCCCCACCAAATAAGTTGCCTGTCTGGGGACTTGAACCATGAACACCTGCATATAAAGCTGCAATTCTAACCACTACTCTATGTTCATAGGTTCATAGGTAGGTACTAGGCTATCGGACCTAGGGCCTATACAGGCCATAATGATTCCCTGGCTATTGCTTCCCAGAAATATTTAATTTCCTGGACCCCTGTCTAGCAGGGCTATTGATGTGATCCCAGGGTGAATTTCCTATCTCCCATCCAATCGTCAAGGTTCCTCTTGAAGAGGGCCATTGAGGCGCTCTGCCTGACATGTATGGGCAGCCTATTCCAGAGTATGGGGAGTCTCTGGGTCAGGAACCTATCCCTCCAGCATGTTCTATTCATCATGATGACAAGGTTAAGATCCCTGGAGCATGTGGCTCGGAGGGATTGGGATTTCTTTGTGTAGCATGTCCAACATCTCTGGGTTTGACATGGCCTTGTATGTTAGGCAGAGATCGCCTCTGAGTAAGTAATATGCAACAGAGTATAGCTGGAGTTTCTTTAGACGGTCAGCATAAGGCATCTGCTTTAGGCCTGTGATTTTTTTTGTGAGGTATTTCTGTGGTCTTTCTAGTTGTTGCAGATGTCTTGTGAGGTACATACCAAACGCGGCATTGTATTCTATAATGGGTCTAATGAGGGATGAGTACAGAGGGACAATGACCTCCTTTTTTCTGGATGAAAAGTCCTTAGTGATGAGGTGTGCCACGTAGAAGGATTTTCTAACTGTTGTGGCTATGTGGTTATCAAAAGTGAGGCCACTGTCCACCTGTGTCCTTAGGTCTCTTATCACACTTTCTGTGTTTAGTGTACTGCCACCTATGTGATAGTTCACAGGTATGTGGTTTTTCCCAAAGGGGAAAACTATACATTTTTTGGCATTTAGCTATTTAGCTTGAGCCCATGGCTCTGGCACCAGGCATCTGTTTCGGTATGGCCCTTTTGTAGTATATCCACATAATTTGGGGATTCAATAATGGCTCCCAGCTTGCAGTCATCTGCAAACTTTGTAAGCCAGAGTCCCTTAGTGTTGGCCTGTACTTCAGAGAAGTAGATGCCAAAGAAGAGTGGTCCCAGGACAGAGCCCTGTTGTACACCACATGTCACTTGCCTGGAGCTGGATTTGGAGTTGGCTACTTTTACAGTGTGTGTACTATCAGTAAGCCAGTTTGCAACCCATTGAGTGACATAGGGATTAATGTCCAGTTTAGTAAGTTTATCTATGATATGTTGGCTTTAGTTTTAAGATTTTGACATTTTTGTTGAGTATTACTGCTTTCTCAGACTGAAAAATGTCTTGAACATGTGTGAAAGGCAGATTATCAGAAACTGAAAGAAAAAAAAAACATTAGAGTCAATAACATTTACAGTTCATCTTGCCATTACATGCTGTAATGAAGTACAGTAAACAACTACAGGCTTACATCACACATTCACCTTTCTCACGATTGTTAATTGCTTATCTTGAACTAATTATGCTATTATAAAGATGGTGATCTAATTACTTAATGTTAAGTGTACTGTTTATCTTAAAAGGGAAATGATAACTGCATGACAAAAGTCGCAATAAAAATCAAATGCATAATACATCATCTGGATGCCAGACTGCAGCAGACCTTACACTATTTAAATATTCCTACACTTATTAAACAATTAAGCAATAGAAAGGGATTACATATTTTTTAAAAGTCCTAAAACCCTTTAATTAATTCAAAGTGCCTTTAGTTTTGTTAATAGGAAACTGTTTCACATAAACAAACAGTATGGCCAGGAAAAAAAAATACGTTGCCACATATTAAGTCAAGCCTGTTGAGACAGGCAGTGGTGAAACTGAGTTTACCTTTCTGAGCTGGAAACTAAACAATAATAGATGTAATTGTTTCAGTGACCTGGAACCCCCAGTTCTAGTTTTACTGCTCTATTAGCTGCTTCCTGTGGATTGCTGAATATGACTTCATTCTCTGTGGAAATGCTTTGGAGCAAACAATTAGCAGGAAAATATATAATTCCCAGAGTTAGCTGCTACTGGCAGATGTTATCTGAACATGTTTTTTTACCTTAAGACTCTGGAAGGATAAATTAAAACTTGAGTTTATCATCATGTCCATTACACTTTGATGATAATGTCTCATATTTTGCATTTAGACATTTTTTCTAAGGTTGTTATTTAAACTTAGCTGAGGTGGAATTTGTGGAGTTCAATCTAAAGGGAGTACCTGCATTCTATAGCATAAGACATTTATCTTAAAACCTTTTCCCCAAAGACAAAAAACAAGCCTTATTCCTCTAAACCTCGAAGAACAGCCCCTAATGTGTGTATTCCCTAAAGATACTTTACCTTTCATAGCTGTCATGTGATTTTAAGAGTTTATTACTCAGAATGAGGTCAGCAGCCTGCTTACAATATTTTACTGACTCAGATACCATCTCTTTTAGCACCATAATAACTGCATCTGGAGACATAATATTTTTGGAGAATCTTTTTCGTTTTATAGTTTGGGGACTTATTCACCATACCCTGCAACAATACGGGTACATCCGAAAACTAGCTGAAGCATTCCATACAGTTTCTAAATCAAGACTGTGGGCATTTCTGCCATCCATAAAACATCATTTTATGTCTCCTCTTTCAATAAGCCACAAGCATAGCTGGACTAACCCAGTCAATAAAAGTAGGCTAAATAAAACAAAATCATCACCCCCCCCCCCCATTTTCTTCATTTCTACATGGGATCAGGGAGTCATGTCAATTGTTGTACTATCTCTCAGTTTGGCACTTCTCTCCCAGCTTCTTCAACAGTTATGCCACAATGTAGCAGGTCGTCTCTCACACACTTCATCCATTTCTTGGCTGGACATCATTGCATCCTCGTCATCTTCCTGTTTCTCCCAAATCTTCTTTACAAATTTGTCTTTTGCTTCAGGGCACATGTGACAAAACCACTATAATCTGTGCCATTTTCTTCAACTGGGACTATTTTGGCTTCTGTTCTAATGTCCTCATTTCCTCATCTGTCCCACAGTGTGCATCCTATCTCTTGCCCTTCATCTCCATCACATCAGGCTTCCTCAGCTGTTCTCTCTTCACTGCCCAGGTTTCTGCGTGATATAGAAGCACTGGTCACACCACCATTTTTTACACTTTAATCTTCAGCTTCTTTGGCATCCTTCCATCATATACTACCCCTGACACTGTACCATTTGGCTGCAGAACCTTATTCTAGCTTTGACTTCCTCATTCAGGCTTCCATTCTCCTCAAAAACACCTTCCAGATACCTGAAGCTGTTAACCTGTTCCAGTGTTTTCATTCTATCTCAATTTTCAGCTTCTTTTGATTTCCCTCATTTGATGACATGACCACTATCTTGTCTGTACTCGGTTTCATTGCACGTGCTTCAGTTTTGCATTCAAGTGTCCTATCATTTGCTGACGTTCTTGCACAGAATATGCCTGTAATGCCACACAGTCTGCTTTCATTAGCTTTGTTGATCTGTTCCTTCTGATCTGTTTGCTAATGTAGTCCATCACCAGTATGAGCAGCAGTGGGCTCAGAGCTGCACCCTGATGCACACCCTCTCCTACTGGAAATCCCTCTGTAGTCTAAACACTGTTCGTACTTGTGTCCTTGGGTCCTTGTATATAGCTTGTGCTACTTCTACCAATGTTTCTGGGACTTTGAAGCATTGCAGGACTGCCCAAATCTGCTTCTTGGGACCTTGTATGCTTTCTCTAAGACTAGGAATGCCCAGCTGGACTGTTTCTTCATCTCCAACTTCCTGTCTGCTGTCTGTCTCACTGCGGGCATCAGGCTGGTTGTACAGCATCCTGATCTGAATCTGGACTGAAGATCTTGTCTTACTTTTTACTACTCAAGTGTATTTGTTCATTCATCATCCTCTCCAGCACTTTCATGCAGTGTGACAGGAGTTTGATACCTCTGTACTGTCCACGATTGTGAATGTCCCCTTTATTCTTGAACACAGGAACTAGAATGCTTATTTTCCAGTCATCTGGGATGTTCTTTTCTTTCTCTCTCATGTTGAGTACCTTCAAGAGCCCCTTTTCCGCAGTGCTGTGACTTTATCTGTGCCTCCTGCTTCCCCTGACTTCATTTTTCTTAATACTTTTATGATGTGTTCTTCTTCCTCAGTGATCATAGGCTGTGCATGGGGCAGTACAGCTTTTGTCATTTTTCCCCATTTGAAGCTTCTTCAAGTACTCTTTCCGTCTGGTTTTGGTGGCTTTGGACTGGTAAGCAGGCTGTTGCGGGCATCCCATATGAAGCATGTCTGACGGGTATTCTCTTTATCCTTCTCTTATCACTTTGACACATGACGGAGCTTCTTTGAGCGATCTGTTTACTCACTTTCCAGGATGTCTTGTTCTTTACCCTTATGATTGCTCTCTCAGCCTTTTTGTTTGCTAACTAGTATTCCTTCTTGGTTTGGTCAGCCTTTTTTGTCTCTGACTTCTTCCTACACTCTTTCTTTCTTTAGATAACTTCCTGGACTTTTGCATTCCACCATAACCAGCTTTTCTTGTGTACCTTATATTCATACCTGGCTTGGCAGCATAACTGTTCTGTTGTCTCCACACATGCTGTTTTGAGACACTGATGTTCTTCTTCATGTCCACCAATATTCTCTTCTTCCTGATGTAAACCATGTGCGATTTGATGTAGCAGAGTGCAGGCACACTGTAGTGTGAATATTTTCAGTGTGGTTTTTTGTGGAATACATAGATTTATTGCAGCATATGTATAATATAGTCAGAATATGCATGTGAAATAGTGTGAAGTGTATAATGACAGGTGCACATTATAGTGTGAAGTGTGTAATGACAGGTGCACATTGGTTCATGGGAAATTACTAGGCTAATGGCTTAAGAGCCCTTACAAGCCTAGTTAAATTAGCATGAGGTTACTCAATATATGGCCCCTAGGGGCAAGAGGATGGCATGGATTTGTGCCTGTGCATTGAGTATCTTACAGATTGCCCCTGTCCATAAGGAGCATAGCCCCAGGTGAGAATTTGCTATTCCCCATCCATTGATCCAAACTTCATTTGAAGGGGGCCAGGGAAGGGCTCTGCTTAATATAAATAGGAAGCCTGTTCCAAAGAAGGTGCAATCTCTGAGACACATATCTATCTCTCCAGCATGTTTTGTTTGAGTCGCTGACTAAGTTTAGATCTCTAGATCGAGTGACCTTCTTGCTATTTGACTTGCAGATGTGTAGCAGTTCTATCAGAGCTGGATTTTTTAGTGCTTTGTAGGTCAGTGAAAGATTACCCCTTGTTTATGTTGTGGTGTGAAGCAGAAACTGCTTTTAAGTTGCTTGTAACCTAATTTGAAGCATTTACAGTACAATGCCAGATGTGCAGCGTGAATGACAGAGTAATGTTTTACATGATGATTCAGTAATATGGTGTAGGTAAGGCATGTATAAGGTGATATGAGACACGTGCATTCTGGCATATAATGTGCATTGAAAGTGAAGTGAGCTGAATGAATGTTTACAGTGCTGGGTTATGTTCCGTAGCATTTGGAGTAGGATACATACATTGCAATGTGAAGCTTCCATAATGTGATGTGGGTGTATGCAGTACTGTATAAGACAGAAAAGGGGGTGCAAGACATGGTGAATGCAAGAAATGTCAAAAAGTTGTGTTACATAGCTGTATAGCTTGGTATAAATCCCAAGAGCTCATAGTACTAACCTATAACCTATGAACATGCATGATGCTTGACCTGAAAAAATTATTTAACTCCTTTGTATCCTGTGGTCGCCTCTGAAATAGGACTACCTTGCCAGTAGTCTAGTAAAAACCTCTTCTTTAGAGTATCTTTTGAAGCCATATATGGTGTTATAGAGGAGTAATATGACAAGGTAACTGTTTGAAATGTTAGAACCCACCAGAGTGAGTTCAGAAATATGGAGACTGAATGGCTGAAAGATCGGATGCACATATACTAAGTCCGAGATGCTATTTCTCAAAATATTGCATTTTCTCTGAGATGTGGTGATCTCAGAGTTTGTATGTATAAGTTCAGGGGGTGTGGGAGGATTTCCCCCTGCAAAAAGAAGTTTAATGGAGAAGAACAATTTTTGAAATTTGTTCTTCTCCTGTGTTTTCAGTCTTTTTTGTTTTTGGCTTGTTGGCACTAGGCATTTTGAGTGTTGACATTTCAGTAGGGAACCATTTTTTAAATATATTTCTAGTGTCCCACTGCTGACCTCACATCCCAGTTATTTATTTCTTCTAGTGGTAAAAGATAGGTTGCAGACCCTGCATACTGTTCTTCTTTCGGCTTTTCCCGGTTAGGGGTCGCCACAACGGATCACCGTCCGCTCATGATTGGCAGTGAAGTTTTACAGTGTCGAGTTGCCAGCCTGGCGCCCAACCTTCCACAGAAGGCACACACATGCTCACACTCATGCCTAGGGCCAATTTAGTGTGTCCAATCCACCTACAGCATGTCTTTGGGATGTGGGAGGAAACCGGAGCACCCGGAGAAAACCCACACGACCACAGGGAGGACATGCAGACTCCACACAGAAGGCACCCCAGCCGCGGATCGAACCGGAGAACCTCTTGCTGTGAGCATTGATGAATTTGATTTACTTGTATATGCCTTATCTGCTGTCCCCTTTGGCCTAGGGCTTACTGTGTAATAACATCCACAAGGAAACTATGCATGTGATGCTGCCTGTAATCTACAATGAACATCTGTCTGTGTCTTCACAAAGCATTTCTCAGGAGTGGGCACTGGTCTTTTTTTTCTATTCTACTTCCCCATGAGCATGCAGAATTACAAAGAAAACACAATGCACAAGGATGGAGTGGGTAGCCTAATGGTTAAAGTGTTTGCCTTACAAACACAAGGTGCAGGGTTCGAATCTCACAAGGGATAATTGGCTAGGCTTAAAATGGCTCGCAAGGGCATTTAGCTTGGTACTAATCTTTGAACCTATGATAGTATGTCTTTTTGGGTTGGGAGGATGGCCTAATGGTTAAGGTGCTTGCCTTGCAAACACAAGGTACAGGGTTTGAATCTCACAGGGGATAATTGGCTAGGCTTAAAATGGCTTGCAAGGGCAATTAGCCTAGTATGAACCTATGAACATTCTATGAACATAAGAGCCACAACAATGTACTCATTATGCCAATTAGCCCAACTGGAACTTTGTTTCTTTTGTATTCTAAGAGAAATAACCAGAATTAGCATCTCAAATGAGATGTTTGTGAATCAAGATGACAAGAAAGATTTTAAACGTCTTCTAACCAAGGTGAATTGTATGTCGGGAATATGAGGAGATTTCAGTGCTGATTTGTCTGACGGACAACACTGCGAAGGAGATATTTCAGAAAGGTGCTTTTAGTCATTTTATTTTATTTTTTAATTTACAGTTTGATACTAGGTGGGTGAGCTGGCCTAGAGACCCTTTTCAGTCATGACCTGGATACAAAAAAAAACAAAACAATCAGAGCAATGCAATATAAATAGCAATAATGCAAGCTGACTACTTAATCTTAAGAATGTAAAGTAGAGTCACACCAAGACTAGAAATATTTACAGAGGATACTTACAGTATATACATGCAGGAGAGCATTTGTATGTTGAGGTGCACTACAGAGTTATTTGGCTTTGTTTCAGGAACAGTCAGACGGTACAATAGTGCAATATATGAATGTGCATGTTGGCTTAACCAGTATCACAGAACCAAATGTACTTAGCATCGTGGAATAGGAATTCCTTGAGTGTTTTCTTGAATGAACCTATGGTTCATTGTTTTTTAACATAATTTGGTAAATTATTCCAGAGGGTTAGCCCTAATCTAGAAAAGGCTTTTTCTCCAATAGCTAGCATAAACTGCAATCTAGTTAGAGTGAGACTACTCTTGGCTGCCTCCCAGGGAGTAGTTTTTTTTTTCTCTGAGTTGCAATTTTATTTTCAAGGGTGGGCAACAGCCCATATGCATTATTTTGAATAAAAGGATGTCTAGGAGCAGTGCGGTTCTGCTAGAGACAGGAAGCCAGTGTAATTCATGAAGTATGTTACAATAATGAGTATTTTGGTTTGCCGGCAGTGCAGATTTGCATATCTTTGCCTTGTTGGGCTTTTCATTTTAATATTCTTTTGTGTGACCATGAAGTTGAAAGTTATGGGAGACATGACAGATCTCCCTCAGTTGTGTGGATGCAGGTGGCTTACCTCCTCTTTGAAAAATACTTATTCTGTTGTTCACTGATAGTGTTTTTGAATGATATTTTTTCAAGGTTTTGTTTATCAGAGAAATGTTGTTTGTTTTATAATCATGAATCCCACATCAGTATGTGGTTTTGTTACATCCCCATTACCAGTTACTGTTACATTTCAAGCATTATCAATTCTCTCTGCCTTATAATCTACCAAGGGAAGAGAAACTAGGGAGTCCCATAGCTCCTCTGGGACAACCCCCACCTTGTTGAGGGCTTTACTTTTCCATATGCTGTTTAATGAACAGTCATCCTTTAACATTCCTGCCCTATGTCACAAAAAGTGGGGAAGAACCACCTTTTTCCAAAGCACATCCTTTCTGGGGTGTATACCATAGACCACCACTAAGTCCACATCACAGGGTTAGACAAGTGAACTCTATCCTTGTGATATCACCTGCACATTTTGCCTTTATATTCAGCTGAGCTATGTATCTGCCAATATAACTCTTCATTATCTTATCCATGGTGTTATTCAGTCTGCATTTTACCCTTTCCACTGTGCTGGTTGAAGCATCAGATGCTTTGCATTTAACTCTGGTCAGTGCATTCAGGTCAGTTATAAGGAAGTTATGACATCAAAAAAAGTATAGACGGGTACAGTATGGCAAATAAAGTGTGCAATATGGTATAACTAAAATACAACAGGATGTTGAGAAATGTGATGTTATACAAAGAGAAAAGTAAAAGTGTTTAAAATTGAAGATTGTGGTGCTCTTCAATTATGTGTTATACTGCTTACTGTAAAGTGCAACAAAGGAATTTTATCATTCATGCTGATACAATTCAAACATCTTCTTTTTCTTTGTTTTTTCTTTTTACTTCAGACATATTCTTATAATACAGTTAGCCCAGAGGGTTAAGGCTATCAACAGCTGATAAAGGCTCCGTACTGAAATTTTGAAACTCACTTTGCCAAGTCCTGAGATAGTGAAAAAAAAGACCAAATATACATGAGAAGAGTGAATATTGAGCATCACTCGTCTCCTTTAAACTTGTTTTTTTTTTTTTTACACAGAAGCAATCCCCTGCACCCCTAATGAGGGGAGAGGCAAGCCCCCCACTTCCAAATTTATATATACCAACTTGGAGTTTGGAATACCTTGGAGAAAAGGGAATATACTGAGAAATAGCAATCTTGGACTTCAAATTTTCAGTCATTCAGTCTCCACATCTCAGGACTTGGCAATACAGGTCCTAAGATTTTAAGGGGTTACCATTAATGAACTGCCTCACCTCAGCCTCCAACTACCTGCTATGTGACCCTGAGCCAGACAGTGCTCTGGGACAATTGCACCAGACTTTTCAGGGGTCTCTTGGACCATATGCTTAGTAACTACCTATGAACCTGTGGAGTTCCAGTATATTCACTTCTTCTCCCTGCTCTTTTAGCGCCTTCATTCCTTTACTTTTCACAGTTTACTTTATGATACAATAAAGTGTTAATACAAACATTAGTGTGCTCCAGTGGTGCGATTGGTTAGCATGGGGTCCTTATAAAGCAGTACTAAGCAATGCTGAGGTTGTGAGTTCAAGCCTCACCTAGAGCATGTAGTTAGTTCCCTGGGATTCCACCTGCGTTCCTGCTCAACAGAGGCTTTGCATGCTGACTTGGCTAAACTCTTGACTAGGCTTATAAGGGCCTCAGGGCCAATATCCTAGTAACTTCCTATGATCCTATATGGACTTAATGACTCTCTTCAGGTTTACTAATAACATCATGTTTTCTTCTTAGCCTTTGCAAAACATTTTTTTGTCTGTAATTCCCAAATTCTTACTCAAAATCCATAACCAATCTAACACTAGTCTTGCCTGAAGAAAGCAAATTAACTCTTTATCCCCAATGCCCCGCAACATTTCCCCTGAATGTTTGAAGGAAAAATACATTGTTTTGAAAGATACATTGAAACATATACTTAATTTTCCACAAGTATAATAACTTGAAAATTACTGGCTTTAAAATGGAGAACTGTGATAAACAAAGTCATATGAGTATCTTGTGAAGATAGGCTCTGTTTTTACCCTAAACTGCATACAAATGTATTTATTTGTCTGAACACCCTTCTGCTTGTCTTCCCTCTTTATCATATCGGGTCTATATTAGAACATTGAAGTTTCAGAACTTCGAATGTTCTAATATTGACCCCTATTCAGCGAATGCTGACAACATCGAACATGCAGAACAGCGAATTTTTTCCCTAGGAAAAAATTTGCTGTTCCGAAACACATACACACAACACAAGCACACCAAACAAACATCAATCCACATACATACACCTAAATTCTTACATCTAACCCTACACTAAACTGTACATACACCACTAACTATCCACTTACCTTAACCCAAACCCTAACCCTAAGGTCCGTCACTATCGCACACTTACCTGACCCGCGCCCTAACCCTAACTCACCTACCCCATCCTAACCCTCACGTCCACACAATCGCACACTTACCTGCCCCGCGCCCTAACCCTAACTCACCTACCTCGCCCTAACCCTCACGTCCACACAATCGCACACTTACCTGAACCGGACCCGTAACTTTCCACCACAGCGCTGAAAATAGTGAAGCGACAGAAACGGACAACCAAATTTTTTCCCTAGGAAAAAATTCGATTTTCTGCAGCTTTGCTATTTTCAGCGTTCGCTGAATAGGGGTCGATATTAGAACATTCGAAGTTCTAAAACTTCGATGTTCTAATATAGAACATCATATCATATCATAGGATTATGGTCTGTAGCTTGACAATCTCTTCCTTTCTACTGTTGCACTTCTGTACTTTCTGTTTCTGTTTTCCTGTCTCTCAGACATTGATTTGCTACACTGGTTATGTTTCTGTGTTTTGGAACCACCAACACCTAAGAACCACATGGCCAATTACAGTGACTCTATTCATTTGTTCTCATCTAGGTGATAACTGATCATGATATCAAATAGGCAAATACTGGGGAATTTTTATCATTATGGATCATAACACATTCCCTGCATGCAGCATAACTGCTATGGGGTTAGACCCACAAAGTGTGCAATGTGAGGTAGTCACTCAGTTTTGCAGGGGGTGTACCTTTTCAGCCTCACCCCCCGTTTTTTGAGAAGATGACTCCTGCTAAATATTCTATATACAGTGGTGATGCATTAGAGGGAGACATGCCCTTTAATGTGCCTGTCATCCTCAAACTCTATGAGGTTGGCAGACATTGCCTCTTCATTCCTCACTCTGTATGGGTGTTTGTCTGTCTGTCTGTTCCATTGCTTAGGGAATTAACTGAACCAAGGCTGGCTAGGTTGTAATTATGGCTCTGTCCCTTTATGACACACAGCTACACTGGCTATTTTTAGGTATCAAACAGAGACAGGTTCCAAACTATTTTTGCCTGCCAGTGTCAACTTGAAATTATTGAATGTCTGGAACATAACCTGGTCATTTCTTTTAGTAACTACTGTGGTTATTCAAAAACTGTATACATATTCCTCACCTCTTTCTTCCACCATCTCTGACTGCAACAAACTCTCTTTCTGATGTCCAGCTTTTACCTTCACAATAAGACAAAGTGTATTTGCTTGGACATATGGGCCTTTCACTACTACTTCCCTGATTATACCACCTGTGAAGGTGTTACTAATTGTTTAAAAGCCTGTTTATTATTAGGACCTATGTAACACATTCAGCCAGGTTAAAAACTTCTGTGATCAATTTAACATACAAAAGAATAAAAAATTACCAACATGTTAGCATTCTCAAAACGATTTCATGTTCTATGTCAGGAGTCTGAGATTTGTAATTATTAGTCCCAGTGAAAAATAGTGTGATTGCAGTGAATCTTAAAACTCAGTATAATGCCATAAATTCAGAACCCCCTACACCCCTGACAAAGGGGACTATGCTGGCTACAGCACTGCAGCTTATACTAGCACTGAGGCACTGTAATCTTGGACTTAGTATATATTATCCCTATTTGCACATTTAGTCTCACATTTTCAGGGTTTACAATAGTAGTCCTCATACCTTCAACAGTTAAAAGGACATGGTAACATATCGGAACAAATTGGACTAAGTCCAGTTCAGCTACACTAGATGTGAAAGCCAGTGAGCCACTGATACCATCAACACAGTTACATATCCTAAACTATCCCTCTTTCAAAAAAGTGGTTCATAGGTTCATAGGTTCATAGGTAGGTACTAGGCTATCTGCCCGAGGGCATTTATAAGCCTAGCCAGAGTGTGTCAGCTTTCGCCATCCCACTGATTGATTAATTAACCGAGCCTCTGTCAAGAAGAGCCAATGAAATGATCCCAGGGGTGTATTTTCTGTTACCCATCCACTTGTCAAGGTTTCTCTTGAAGAGTGTTAGTGAGGGGCTTTTTGACAGAAAAGAACAAATTTCTAATATTTGCTTGAATAATTACAACCGGAATCACATAAAGTCAGTTCTGCTGTTGCAATATATAGACATTCACTGAAAATGGTTGCCATTCTCTGTAAAACCCAGTATACTAATAAAAAGGCAGAGGGCAGAGGATCTGAAAAACAGCACTGAGACTCAACCAGTAAAGGTACAGGTTTTATAACATAAAGGCAAGAAGCAGAGAGACGTGGAGCCAAGGCTGACTGCAGTCTGGATCATTGGATGGTACTTCATGTTTTACAAGATACATTACATTCAATAATGGATAAAAACAAGTAAAGGAGAATTAGGACTTCTACCTAGTTCAAGTAATTCCCATAAGCATTTCCAGTAGATCCGGAGAATACTTCCAAATTACTAAGGAGACATGATGGTCAAAAGATAAGGAATTATCAACAAGACTGCTTGCAGTCACTGTGACACAGACTAAATGGAGAGCTGTTTCACCTATGTAGTAGGACATGGAAATGTTTCGTTAACCAAAATGAACTATACTACATTTTTTACACTTGGCTTGAGACCATTGTCCTTGTACCAACTGTTAACATAACGGAGTACATATTACAACAACTGTTAGTGGAGGAATGAAAACCATAACCATCACCCAGTTTACAGTCATTCACAAACTTAAAATAACTACAAGCCAGAAGAGTTGGCCTTAAAGTCTGAAAAACAGATAGCAAGCAGGTATACCACTCATTCTGCTGTACTGTTCCTACATTCAATGTCTTCTCTCCAAATCCACAGCCTTCCAGGATGGTGTACCCCTACCCACAAAGATCCAAGAGAAGCCACTTAATAAAACAATGTAGAAGCCACAATGGTTCAGAGACATTATCTTCAAAACATATGCTTTTTAAATGTGTAACTACCTGCTTAGCTGCTTAGTCATATAAGAGCCATAAACACCAAACAAGATTAAATATAATTTCTGTCACATGTCAGCTTTCAAAAAATGCTCATATAGGAAAGCTATCACCTGAATACATTTTCAAAGAACGTGTACCTTTATTGCATTCTGTTCTTCCGGTTCCTTTTTCTGCCATGTATACTAGATTAATACACATCTTAAAATGTGATATATTATGCAACTGCTAAGAAAACATATTTTCAATTCATTGTATACTACCCTTATGTATATTTTTTATAACTTCTTGAATTGTATGCAAACATTAAAGCCACATTTCTGTTTGACTGCATATATACATACATTGCTGGTAAAGTTTTTATTTCTAGGCCTGCAGTGTAAGTGGACTGTAACCCAACGAACAACCAAGTTAATGAAACATAAATCAAGTACAAATAAATAATTTTACCTGGCCATGTTACTTTGTATCCCTGAAAAAATTCCATGATAGCTGGATAAGTAACTGTAGTATTCTAACATGGCTTTTATATATTTTTTGTATCTCCCAGTTCATTTACTGACTAGATATCAAACCAAGCTATTCCAGCTAGCATGAGCAATAAATGGATTTATTTAAAAGTATTCAGTGGAAATAACCTGTAACTTATACCTGTGGTCCACTCCATGACTGAAATGGGTCCTTTATGGATTATCTCACTTACCTGTTTAACAGAAAAGTAGACTGCAAACCTCTCACAGTATAACATATTAACCAAATCTAATTCCAGATATTAACATTCACAAAACTTAATATTTTTTTCAGTATAAATGGGAACACCACAGTGCAAGTGAAGACTGGTGACCTTAAAGCTTGAATTTTTTTTTCTTAAAATTCTTTGATGCATAAACTGTCATTCACTAACTACCCAAATCTCATGTTTTGAAAAGTTGTGGATAACTTCTCTTGCACTTATTTATTTATTCATCTATCCTTTGTTGACCAGGCTATGCCATATCCCACTAAGCTAGTGGACTCCTTTCAGGGCAAACCCAAGCTGGTATTTATATTACTAGAGGAAATTTGGCCAGGGCATCAGGGAACTTCTCCTACTCATTATTTTTAGTGGGACCCGTTTTGAATGAGCACTTCCTGTTTCCATTCCAGGAACAAAGGTGGCCCAGAGAAACAATAAGGCAGATGGAGAGAGAAGGAGATAATGGAGTGGTGATAAAAATAGAGGAGAAAGCACATATCAAGACTGGAGAATATGTTTAGGATTCTGAGAAGATGTTTCAAAGAAATCTGTTTGATGGAGATGAGTCTGCAAATGATCGATGTATAATTGCAACCCCCCAATCAGGAGGGTTGCAGGATGAGTTACTTAAAGAAATTGTGATGCGGAGTGAGCCAGAAAAATGAAGGAGACATTTCCTGGGGAGACATTATGGAGCAAATACAAAAGGAGAATACAGAGACAATCCTGGTGAGACCTATAAGAATACATATGCAGAGACAGTAAAAAAGGCAAAAGGGGAGTAGCAGAAAAGAAGGTAGAAGAAAATGGAAAATGAAAGTATGTGGTAAGGATTCAAAGTAAAGAAGACAAAGAAATGGACAGGAATGAAGTGTAGGACAATTTAATAGCTCCTTTGGGTGTAAAAGCACATGTGATAAGAGTATTTATTCTTATTAACAAAGAAACATTTTGTGACAATTATATTTGAGATTGCTTATCAATAGAATATTTTCTTGGAAAATATGAAAAAAGAAAGGTTGTAACCCATGGAATCTTTATGTGATAAAAGCATTTAACAGGAAACAAAAAAGACAATTCATGTGCAATTTCAAACAGAGGTGGAAAGAGAGATTTTGAAAGGGCATTTGAAAACATTATATAAATAAGTACTGGACATTGCAAATGTTTACGATAAAATGAGTTTATGGACTAGTGGATGGGACTGTAATATTGTGATAAAAATAAAAAATATATACGTATACCAAATATGATAAATGTTGAGGGGAATAGGAGTGTTGTAATATACTGAGGACAGACCAAAACATGTTTTATGTTTTTGTGGCAAAGAAGGACATTTGATAAGTAACTGTGATAAAAGAAAATGTTATATTTATGGGGAAATGGGACATAATGAAAAAAATGTAAATTGAAATGTTTAAATGGAACAAAATTGGACATTTATGGATGGACTGCAAAAATAAAAATAGGCGTAAGGAAAAGAAAAATAAAGAGAAGAAAATGAATAAAGAGGAGAAATTTTAAAATTGTAGAAATAGGAGAAAAAATAATAAAGAGGACATAGCAGAAAACTCTGAAGTAAGTGATGATGAAGATATAAATTGGGAGGTAGTAAAAGAAAAAAGATTTATATTGGTAAAAGGGTGAAAGACAGAAAAAGAACATTTAAAAGGATGAGTACAAAAGAAAAATAGAAAGAAAGTGGATGAAAAATTATATATATATATATATATATATATATATATATATATATATATATATATATATATATATATATATATATATATGGGTCTACTACACATGATCTAAATTTCATATGACTGAAATTAATTTGACAGAGACCAGAACATCAAAGGTTCAAAACACTGTAAACTCATTTGACTGAAACTCATTACACTGACACATTAAAGTAAAAGGTATATGCCCTTTTCCCCACTGTAGTGCAATCTTGGAGTTAGCACATATAGTTAGGGGGGATGTGGGGGCGTAGTCCCCCACATATGTTATACATTTTAAAACATACAAATGGATACTTATAACTGCAATGAATAACTCTTTGCAGAAGACAATATATACCTAAACTATGTGGGGAGCTACAGGCCCCACCCCCCCAATGTGGGGGGCTGTGCCCCTCACACCCACCTAACTATATATATATATATATATATATATATATATATATATATATATATATATATATATATATATCCTAACTCCAGGATCCGTTGTCCTGTTCGATTCTCAGCTAGAGCATCTTCTGTGTGAAGACATACGTGAATGGGCGTACCTTCGTTGAAGGTTGTGCATCAGAGCTGGCAACTCGGCACGTAAAAATCTACTGCCAATCATTAGTGGACCGGAGTTCCACTGTGACGACCTCCAGGATCGCACCTTTTCCTTTAATGTGTCAGTGTTATGAGTTTCAGTCAAATAAGTTTTCAGTATTTTGAACTTTTGATGTTCGGGTCTCAGTCAAATGATTTCCAGTCATATGAAATTTCGATCATGAGTAGTAGACCCATATATATATATATATATATATATATATATATATATATATATACACAGCTTATGATGGGTGTGGCATAATGGTTAAGGTGTTTATCTCACAGACACAAAGTACAGTATTTGAGTCTCACCTTTGGGAGGGAAATTGGATAAGCTTAGAATGGCCTATTAAGGCAACTAGCCTAGTCATTTCCTATGAACTTATGAAACCATGAATCTAAGGAAAAGGAAAAGTGAACATTTTAGAGTGCTTTCTGTAAATGTGAATAATGTGAAGATTGGAGTGGTTAATATATGTGACATAGATGTAATTATGTTAGAAGACATATGATTTTTAACAGATGAAGAAAGATTACAAACAGGGAAACTATGGGGAAGAAAGATATCTAGAATTTGGGAAATGAGAGGTGTTCTGGAATGGCCATATTCTGTAGAGGTACAGTGATGATATTAGGTGTAACTTTATCAAAAATGGGAAGATTAACCATTGTAGATTTAAAATGGAAACAGAAAGTGGATAGAATTATAACATTATATGCTTATACTAATAGTAAAGAAAGATAAAGCTTATTTCATCAGATTTTAGACTATGTTGTGATAAATATGAATAGTATAATAGCAGCAGACTTTAATTGTGATTTAAGAGTCAAGCATAAAAAGAAAGGAAATGATATAAGAAAAAAAATAGAATTTATAAGATGTGGTAAGTTAAAACTTTGGGACAAAAATTCATGGACTTACAAAAGGAGTATGTATAGAACTGAAATAGATTATTTTGTAGTATCAGAATATTTACTTATATGAAAAGGGGAGGTAGTTGAAACAGGATTTTCTGATCATCTTGCAATATGGCTACAGATAAATGAAAACAAGGCTTATATAAAAATAGGCAAAGGAATAAAAAGGAAAATGAGAAAACATGGAATGAAGAAGGAAAAAGATTTGTAAAACAGTCTATGAGAACATTTTATAAAGATTGGTCTGAATGGTGGATGATATTTAAGGAGAAATATAAATATGTTTTTATGGTGGCAATATTATGAGAGAAAAGTAGAGAAAGAAAAATATAAAAGAACATACAATGATGCATTGACAGATTTAGAACATAATGATAGAAAACATTTTGACAAAGAAAAAAGAATTACATGAAAGAAATCAAGAATAAATACCAGAATTATTATATAAGCGAAGACATTTCTACAAGGAAAAAGAGAAGAAGCATCAAGTTACTTAAGCAGATTAGTAATGGTAGACGGTAGAGTAACGAGAGAAATAAAAAAATGTAAAAGGAGAGCTAGAAAGAACTCAGGAAAAAACTGTGAATAGTGTAGTACAATATGTACAAGAATCATTTAAAGAGAAGAATAAGGTAGTGAAAAAAACATGCCCCGGGATTCATGAAGCTCGGCGCAAGGCCGGCGTAAGGCCTGCGCCGGCGGTGCATGGAATAGCCGGAGCAGTAGCGCCATATACATATTAATGAGAGTGCACTGGAATCACAGACACGTGCGTAGTGTACGTGAGCGAGCCCAGGTAGGATGCGTCTGGAGGCGTGTCTAAGCCGGCATGAGGTGAGCAACCTAATGTGCTGACAGCCACGGTCCGCCCACAATAGTAATGGCAGCAGCCAGGTCCTGTGCAGAATGAAACGCACGTACAGTATGCAACATAGTCCCCGTCCCAAATTAACGGAGAAGCAAATAGAAGCCACGAAGGCATAAGTGTACCCGTCCAAGGAGCAAAGGATACGCATAAGACCGCGTTCGTCCCGCAATGCACCGTCAGTGTTTACACTCAGAGAAGGTGTACAGCCGCATGTCAGCGTGCCGCACCGACATAGGAGCAGCGACTAATGTCACCACCTGTCCCACTTTGGTTGTGGCAGTCTCTCCATGGCCAGTTGTGTCCCGAAAAAACGTATTAGAAATGGCTGATGTGCTACGATTGTAGGACACAATGATATCCCGTATTTAATGTAATGGTAGCATGAATTGGTTATTTCTGTAACAGAAATACCTAAATGACACAAGAAACAGAATAAGCAAGCAAATTGCCACAACAGTAAGCTTATTATTTAGGCAAACAAGTGAAGTTCTATGCTATATAGTGACCGTTTGTATGTGTCGGCCTGTAAAGTCAGATGTGAGTCCCGGAAATATCCCAGATCGGAAACTGTACAAGGTGGAAACCCCAGTAGCGACATGGCCATGGTCACCAGGGTTACCTGCTGTCCGAATGTGCCATGGACAGTCCCTGATTGGACAGTTGTGTCCCTGCAACAATCGTAAAAATGGAAAATGACCTCCGATCCCCTGTCAAGAAAATTCACGCAATATACATGTAATAGTAGCATAAAACATATACATTACGATATGAAACACAGACATGGCATAAGAAAATAAATAAGGAACCCAAATGCTTACAGAATAAGCTTATAGTATGGCAAACAAGTGAAGATCTGTCAACCGCACTAGCCGTGGGTATGTGTAGTCCTGCAAATCGAAGTTTCCACATAACATGCCCCACTATGGGCACTGGAAAAGGTGCCAACCATAATGGTCACAAGCAGTAGTGAGAGTACATAGCTGGGTAGCTGTGTTCACATAACAACAGTAAGGAAGCAAGATACCTCAAACACAGGCAAACATGTGCATAGCAACATATCCCACACCCAGCAACGTCTCTGTTGCATACACTGGATGGCGTATGATGAAGTGTAATATCCAGAAGCAGAACCCATGCATTCGGATGTACTACACAATAGCCTCATTGTACATGTCAGTCCCACCCATGTATACCTCTGCACCCAAACCTGCTAGCATCCGTGTGCAGCTATACAACCACACACAATGTGCATACCTGAACTGTGGTAAGATGTTTGTGTTAGGCAATGCCACGCGGGCAAATACGTACCCCACATGTCACCAACCCACCGCAGGTACAGATATGTAAATGGCTGCATGTGAATGTGTCAGCAGAATGTGTACATCCCGCATGTAGTATGTACCCGTCCAAACCATCTAGGTTTGCATACGACACGGTGCACATAACTGTACACATGTGGACAAGTCGGGTCGTTGGACCACCGCATCGATGATTATCTATGCAGTGAAGTCAATCACATATAGCGGAACAGGTGCCTACCAAACAGGACGTCCTAACAGGGTGCTACAGGCAAAGAAGGGGAAGCTGGGACATCACATGTGGAGATTAGCGTAGCTGGACGGACAAATACACATGGTCAAGGTAAAGGACGGAACAACATGCATATGGCCGGATGGATGTTGTTCGTAAAATATATAGAAACACATATGAAGTTCCAGTTTACACTCGAAATACTATATAATGCATTGAATTGTACCGTACAATATGGCAGTAGAACTAAGCCTGCATGTAATTGGTGAAGCTAAGCTGTACTGTGATGGAATTCTGAACCTGGCAGTAAGCAGTACAGCAGGCTCATGTCTGTCATCATTAATAATTTGCTGGGTTACAGAACAATAAATGTATGTACATGCATAACAGCACTCCTTCCCCAGAGGAGGATGGCCTTGTGAGCTCTATCGAAGATAGCAGTACAACTCCTTACCAGAGAGACAAAGCAACGTATTAAGAAATTAACTGTCCACTGTATCGTAACAGTCTAGGGTCCTTGAAACAGCTACAATCACAAAAGGATACTGTAATGTACAAGGTGCCTTGCAAGGCTGTGTTATTCCCATGGGAAAACATTTTAAAAGCACGACCCCAGCACCCACGTATGTATAGACTATTGCGGACCATAGTGATGGAAATGCCCTGTGACCGACCACGTCAGTAAGGTGGGCAAAAGCTGATTGTAAACACTATATAAAGAAACTGCTTACTGTAAAGAGTCAGACAAAACTCTCATACTTGGACTGTATATTATTTAGCCTGCCTGTGTACACTACTAAAACTTTCCGAACCCGAGCCTCCTGTGTTATCGGCTGTCACTTAGAAAAGCCTACTGATAACTACAGTCTGGTTGTAACAACTTATTTCACATTGTGATCCTTGTAATCCGGAATTCCCTTGGTAAGCTACAGGTCAGAGTACATGGCTGGTTAGACATGTACGCTGGAGAATATGCATAAATGGTTCTGCATGAATGAAAAGACCTCCGACTGAATTGTTGTGTGTAAAGAGGCTGTTTACTGTCTGATCTGTGGCTGAAAAGCGGGAAAGTGGATCCCAAGAAGAAAACGTGCAGCCGTAAACAGGAGGCCCAGGTAAGGAGTGTCTGCCTTTTTGTGTGTATTGTAGATCAGGGACCAGACTACATTGTGTTTCTGTTAACAGTAGTGATATCGGGTCGAACACCTACCCACATACTGTTAAATCTGAACATAGGTCAGGGGAACACACAGCAGAGTAAATAGTGATTGTAGACACTACAGTGGATACAGGGAAGGAAACACCACGTGGTATGACAGAAGGGTGCGTAGCAGTCGTGTAGAGGATATGGGAGATTATTGAAGCAACACATCATGTGATCCGCGTTTGACGGGTGACGTGAAGAATATGCAATCGCAGAGAGCACATAATGTGAGTTACGCAGCAAAATGGGGTAATAAATATGACATTGATGGTATATTACGCAAAATATCGTTACTGAAACATTGTAATCCCTGAAAATTTGATGCATATGTTCCAAGGTAAACACCTGTTCCACCCTGAGAGGGATAGTCCCTCTCTGGCCAGCCGTGTCCTGTAAACAAACCGAACAAATGTCAAATGTCCTGATATCTCAGGACAAACATTTCCCAGATATATATCAAAATGGTAGCATAAAACAGTAAATTTGTATGTGGAACAGCAAAATATAATAATAAACAGAATAAGCAACTGAAATGCTACAACAATTGGTCGCTCTCCTGGCAAAACGTGAATTCCTGTCCTATGTACTGGCCATGGGTATGCATTCTCCAGGCAAATTACACGTTCTGAACACTAATGTCCCACATTGTGCATTGGAAAAGGTGGCAGCCCTAAGATGTGCAGGCGACAAAACAGCGACAATTGGGTATCCGTCATGCACATCGGTGGACTGAGGTAGTGTGCGAAGGGAATAGAACACTACAAATGGCTAAGCATCATACGTACACAGAGAAGATCATAATACAGTAGTACCGATAGCCCCCCCACCCCCACAACCCCCTACCACCTCCGATACCACATCCAGGATATTAAGCGGGAGGGCAGGCTAGTCCCCACACGTTATCCTGTGGCAACAGAGGTAGCACAACGAACAAATGTAATAGAAGCTATTGAAACCACATCCCGAACACGTAACATACCTAGGGACACCCGAGTAAGAACACAGTACTAAAACAGAGTGAGGATATCTGTCAATTAATTGAAGTACCGAACCCTCATGCAGGACAGGAAGGCCAGGATCCAACCCCGTGGCGTATAGAACGTGAACATCAGAAGATATCTGCAAAGTCATAGAGGGAATTCCCCATCCACAAAGTAATCGCTATTCACCATGATATACCCCTGTATCTCCTGATCGGAAACCAAAAGGGGAATGGCGGATGGTACAGTATGTACAAGCTGTAAATCATGTAAGAATAATTAGGGTAGCGTTGGTGCCAGACCCACACACTATATTCAATGCTATGAACATGCCACAGAAGTATCTTACCGTGGTACATATAAGCTATGCTTACTTTGCAATACCTATACATCCACATAGTCCATATTGCTTTGCATGTACAGTCAGGGTGACAGATACAGCCATACCCGGCTATCGCGGGGCTACTGTGAAAGTACAACGATATTCTCACAGGGGATGGCTAGCTACATTCGGTGTTAACTCCACCCGGGGCCAGTCAAGTTCTACTTTATTTGGATGATATTCTGCTTGCGGCCCCTACCCAGC